>NC_090775.1:0-703333 GCF_001761485.1 Yarrowia lipolytica | reverse complement strand
CCGTGGGGTATGACGCAATGAACAGGGGCAGGACCAAGAAAAACCCCTTGGGCCAAGAAAGGGTAACTTGCATGCGATGAGATGAGCCAAGGAGATTTGGGTAGCGCAGAAGAGAAGAAAAGAGAAGAGAACACGGCAAAAGGGCTCTACTGCCCGCACGCCATCCGTCGGTGTCACTAGAAGCGGTCAATTAACTAACACCCTCTTCCGCACTCTGTTGATCACTTTATTGTCTCTCCACTTTTGAAAGCAGATGGGTGGATTAAGCTTCCAAAAAAAGGAAACAAGGTTTTGGCCTCGAAACGTGGAACTTTAAAATGCAACTGATTTACAGACCAGACAAGGACCGTATAATTTGGGTCGCTGGCGGATGGTGAAAATGGCCAAATTCAAATTTCCTCGGAATGAGCGCGATGAAACAGGTCACGTGATGGAGGGGCATGTCGGAGGGGGGCAGGTAGGGGAGGCAGGGCAGGTAGGGGAGGTAGGGGTTTGGTTTCAATACCTTTAAGCTCGGAAAAAACCAATTTGGGGGATCCCCGGATCTTCACATGGACGATCATCCTGGTGGGGAAGACTGTATGATGTATGCACCAGGCACAAGATGCGGAGTACAGGTACGAGAAGACTGCAAAGATGGACACGGGGGGACCGTAATTGGCCGCCGGTGCGTTTGAACAGGAAATGTTACGTCAGACACACTGTCAGACAGTCAGCGGAGACTATTGGGTTCGTGGAGGGGGACACTTGTGTGAATGGAATAAGATCCGGGCTATTGTCGTCGGGTTTGTATTGTGGACAAGATTTCAGTGTGTTTTGTCTTATTGGAATGTCCTTTTCGAGCGTTTGAGACCTTCTTACCGGCTACTTTTTCTTGTACAACGGGGCTTTTTCAGTTGTCTGTTTCAGCTTGAAATTCAGCTTGAAATTCAGTGTGAAATTCAGTGTGAAATCCAGTGTGAAATCCAGGGTGTCTCTGTTGTCTATTCACCCTCAAAATAACTCGTGCAAGTGCCATGTTCCAGGTTGGCAAGTCCAAGACACAGATGGAGAACACGAAAGTGACGCAGACAGATGGGGTAGGAGGAGCAGTGGTCGGACACGAGTGTGAGTGCGGGCACAATATCGATTCGGGACTGCAAAGTCGTCGGCCTGACTCAAGTCGTCGGCGTAACTCCAATACTTGTAACCCAAGGCACTCCAGTCGGACACTCAAATTGCTCAAAGCGGACCATTAAGCGACAGACAAGGCTCGACAGGCTAAAATGCACTCTAGTCTGCTCGTACTCGTACCCAAATTGGCTCCAAAGCCGTCAGCTTTCTTTCACCCACCGTCTGAAACAAGTGAGACTGCGGGCGGGGAGGTCGAAACCAGTCCCGAATGGACTTTGCCAGATGAGCGAGCCGCCACTTCCAGACGGTCGACACTCCCAAAGTTCCCAATACAGACGGTCGATAGACCCCCAGTCGTCTGTTTCAGCTCCCTCCCACCAACTAAACCCCTTGGCCATATATCTACACCGCGCAGTGCAACCCAATTGTAAAACCGTTGACTCAAACTAACGGCCAAGTCCGTGGTACCTTGTTTGCCACTGTGCCTGACAGTATCGGACGCCAGCGGTTGGGAAATGGGTGGTTGAGTCGTCCGTGTGAAGAGCGTACTCTTGTACGTGATTCCTTTGACGTTGGACCGAAGACTCGACCAACACTGGCGACCCAAAACCTGTCTCCAAGACTCCTGACACACTTTTGAAAACCGCCGTACAAACATTGACGCAAGGTGGGGCTATAGCAAGGTGGGGCGTCTCGATTGCGACTGTGCGACCCTGCAACCGCTGTCTACCCATGTCCTCACAGCCCAGGTGAGACTGTTTCACAGTCATACAGCAGATTAGTAATCGGTCACCGGACCAAACTGCCAAGTACGACGTCAACTACCCGTACATCTGACTCTGGCTTCGAGTAGACCTTTCAGGGCCGTCCGACGGGTTCTTCGACATTACATCAAGGTTGAGTGATAATCGCACAACTCTGAAATTGCAGTCTGTAGCTGTCTCAGGTGTAGATATCGGGCTAGAGGCGTTAAGGGCTTGAGACTATTGATATTGTAACTCATTTGGGCGTCTTAGAGGCATTTTTGGCAGAGCCATGGCAGACTCGTTCCTCGAGTCAAGTAATATCAAACTAAAGTGTGAAAAGTCAAGTAAAGCCAAGTAAAGTCAAGTAATTGGGGATTTGAGATTGAGGATTTTGAGAAAGTCGCTCTATAATAGTTCACGGACATGTACTGTGGCTCGTTTATTAGCATCAATTTTGCTCGATAATTTCAATGCTGCTTAGTCCGTGCAGACGCCAACATTGAGAGAGCTGGAGACGTCGGATGCTGTGGACCGAGACGGCCATTAGTCATACAAAAGAACTACCTGCCGAGGCGACATCGACTAGAAAGAGGTGAACCAGGGGCTATTAATGGTCGAAAAAGTCGAATTCCAAGTGTCTGTGTTGATACCGACTCTCCCCAGCATTCTGTATGGGTTCTAACCCAGGCAACACCAAGAGCTACAGTAGATAAGGAATCGGCGGCATCTTCATCAGGATAGCTCCAAATTTTGAAAGGAGAAGTCATGTGTAAAATTAGTCAATTAAATATATATGAGTCAGAACAGTCGAGCACAATGGCCCTCAGTGTTCCGTAGACCCAGTAAGTACAGTCGTATCAACGGTAGGTCACCGGAGTGTCTAGACCGGTATTGGGCAAACACACTGACTGGTACTGCGACCAACCAGTTTCACCCTACTTTGTGTAGGCCACCTCCAATCCATTCTGCCATCCATAACCCTTCAGAAAGTAGTCATTAGGATGCTGGACCACCTCCTCCACCTTGAGACCCGGATGAGTTAGCTCCAGAACCCGGGTACATGCTCCATGATAGTTGGTGTTCTTCACCTGGTCGGTGATCTTGTTCAGTTCCATGCGGTCCTCAATTCCCATATTCTTGAGCCGTCCAACCAACTCTTCAGGACGCAAAGACCGATAAGGACAGCCGTGAACCAGCTCGGAGTTGGCTGGGGGATTGTTGGCAATGATACTCTTGCAGTCCTTTGGCGCATAATTCTTGCCCGAACCCTTGAGACCGTAGTTATGCAGAATGTTGTATTGGTACTCCTTGTTGAACTTGTCGTCCGTCACCTTGAATGCCTCTCTCCAAAACTGAAGAGCCTCATCGACAGAGAAGCCCAGACCTTTGATAAACAGTCCATACTGGAACCGACCATCGTGCTTGAGATGGTTCTTCTGTCGAAGAGTTGTGTGCAACTGAGACATGCACAGAGGCATGTGCTTGACGACAGAGTCAATGTTGGAGGGTCCAATTTTGCCATCCAGAGCCTCATTCTTCTGGAACGTCTCGGTCACGCCAAACTGCGCAAGATGGTCCAAAATCGGCATCAGGCGAGTCGACTCATCCAGCCGAGAAAGCAACATGGCCGCAGTCTCCATGGCAACAGCCAAACGGCTCTCAAACTCGTTTACAACCAGATTCTGCTGCAACGAAGCAGGAACATAGACTTTGCCAGCCCGCAAAAACACCCGACGAGAATCAACCAGATCGGCCACCTTCTGCCAGTCAACCTTGACGTAGTCACGCGACGCAATGTCGGCCTTGTCACGTGACACCGTCTCCAGATACGGCCGCAGATCTTCGAATTCGTCCACGTCGACCTTTTCCCACTCAAAGTCCAGCGAGTTGACAAACGAGTCTCTCTCGCCGCCCTCCTCCAAACTCAGTCTGTACCGAAACAGCAGCTTTTCGCGCTCCACAAACTCCTTGCGCAGCTCTGGAGTGCGGCAGTATACCAGCCGCAGAATGAAATGCGAGTAGTGGTCCTTTTGCCGCTGCTTTTGTGTCACTTCGTCAGAGACGTTTCGGCTTGAGCCCAGGGGTAGGTACTTCTCCAGCGTCGGCTTCAGGCCCGAATCGAGGTCTTTCAGCCCTGTCTTTCCGCTCAGTTGCAGCTGTTGCAGCTTCGTCAGCACCCGGAGCCGGTCAATGGCCCATTCTTCGAACGCCTCCAGCGAAATGCCCAGGTTGGGCGGAGTGTTGTAGAAGGACATTCGGCTGGGGTAAATGATTTCTGCAGGCATCGACGACGGAGCCACGCCCCAATTCTTCCGTTCGGTCGCTCGTCGTTTGCTTCGGAACATTATGCGACGACTTGTGTGCTGTGTGTTGAGGAGGAGGAAATGTGAGAGACGTGACGTGATGGAACCAAATGTACTTTAAGGGAAGACGCGTTTTTTAAGCTTTCATCACGGGTGGTAGAGATACGGGTTTGAAATGCGGGAAAGCATCTCAAATAAGGTTTGCACAACATAATAGTGTTCCTCCAAAGTTTCCCTACAAAATGGTATATCCAGGATATCTCTACGACGCTTACTCAGCAATATAACAGCAACCTCCAACTCAACCAAGGAGAGAGTCGCGTCAAAACTTTTTTTCTTTCTTTTAATAATTGCGCGTCAAGCCAAATCAAGTGGCTGGATAGAGTATCATCAAATTAGTCACGTCACGTGACGAGAGCCACTCACGTGATTGTCGGGTTTGTGGATTTTAAAAATATTTTTTAGTTGAGAAATGCTAATTTAGTTGGAATTAGTTGGTGGATCAAGTAACTTTTGAGGGAGAGTGAAAAAAAAAGACTGAAAAAAAAAGAAGAAAAAAAAAACAAACGAAAAATGGTTCCTAAAAGACGAGAATTTGAAAGTGGGATTGAAAAAGCTCAATTAATTCCTTCAAAACTTTCTAACGAGTGGAAAATGTCTTCTGACCAATGTTTAGGTGGTTGTCTGTCAAACTAATATGATATGTTACTTGTACATACTGTGCTGTACATATATGATAGGACTGTGGAAGACTATGGGAGATTAATAGGAGAAAGCTGTATATTAATCGAAAGAGAGAAGTAGGAGGACTCCAATGGCATAGTCCAAGCGTTCCCAGGATTAGTGGTTATTGGACTGGAAACAATTATGTCGGTTAGGAGGTCCTGCAGCAACATGTCAGTAGAAGACATACAAAGAAAGCTGTAGAAATGTGTTGCATGGCAATGTCTGGTTTGTACGTACTGAAATGACAGCTAATTTGCTACCGTTTCTCACTTTGAGGGCTTTTACTGTGAGACAAGTGGGGCACTCTACATGTTAGAAACAGAGTCAACTTTTCTGGTTCTAGTAGTTGTTTTTGCATTGAGATATGCACTAAATGGTATCATTTTGAAGCTCCCTGATCAGATTGTAATGATTTCAAGTCCAGGGTTAAATATGTCAACTTTTTGCCGAGTCCTACAGACTTTCCCTCGGAACATGCACCCGTCAGTCCTTACAGAATGCATCGTCGGCTCGATGCATACTCTCAGACTAATGCTGGGGCGACGGGGTGCAGAGATATTGGTTTGACAATGTATTTGTGTAACGAGAAGCGGATGTCTCAATTGATGATGAGCAGCGACAATGAAAGCAGACAATGACAATGAACAATGAACGCTAGGGGTTGTATCAGACAGGACGGCCAGGGTGGGCAATGGTGGGGCGCAAGAACGTGAATGTTACCAGGTGGAGTTGGAGGGATTTACAGAGTCTAGAAAATGCTCAATTGGGTCTGGGAAACAACCTGAACCGCCGTACAGCGAACAATAGTTGCTCAAAACGAAGTATATAAGTGGGGGGAAATAGTTGAAGAATTAGTTAAGAAAGTGTCGTAGGGGGAAACGCGGGTCGCGGTAGAAGGGATGTTGTAGACACGATATTTCTACTTTTTTTCTTTCAATGTAGAAAGTGGCTGGGGATGAACAAATTTGTCAACTGCGTATACCTATTCCGTCATTATAGACATATTTATGTTGGAAGGGATGTGGCATTTTGTTTACAATTTAGTTGGAAAAAAGGTGGCATTTGTTGACAATGTAGTTGACTTTCTGGATGAGATCAACATATGGGCTCTTCTGGAAAAAATCAATGGAGATGACATTGTATGGGATAATTTGGCCACACCAAAAGACATGTAAAATTGCATATATGGCAAACCAAACAGTCTGATTCTTCTCGTCTTTCCGTTCGGAACATCTAAGCCCTGATGTAAGCAGTGGTTATGGGTGCCCTGAATCACGATACATTCAGATGCACCTCTACAAGTCAACGTGGAGTGGTCAAATAAAGCAATAAATACCACCAAGCGACTCCTCATGACCAGTTTACAGTACCACTGAAAGAGTACGATACACTGAAAGCGTGGCTTGACTATGTCGATAAGGACTCCATAAGGCGACACCAGGGCAGTGGACAACGAGCAACTTCCTTTGAAAGGGCTCAGTCGTTCTGAATCCAATTCGCTTTTCCTTATCCCAGTGGATTTCTCTGGCGGTTTTGAATCCCCGAAGTCCCTCAATCACTCACGATTCACTCACAGCTCTCATTGACTATATAAATTACTCCCAGTCGTCATCACTCTCCTCCTCCTTGGCTTGCTTGGGCTCGACCTTGGCTTGCTTGGACTCTGCTTTGTTGGGCTCTGCCTTGTTGGGCTCAGACTTGTTGGTGCTGGCCTTGTCCAAAGTCACATCCGAGGCCACTCTAGAAACCACATCGTATGAGCCGTCGTTTTCGGTGTTCTCCGTCTTGGTCTCCTCGTCCGACTCGTCCCAGTCAAACTCCTTTTCCGTCTCGCCTCCAGCCTGGCTCAACACCTTCTTTCGCTGCTCTTCTCCAGCCACAATTCCCTGGTACATGTAGTAGTATCGGGTCCAGAAGGAGTTGTAGTCAATGGACTCGGGCACCAGCTTCTCCATGAGCGTCCGCAGAGCAGGATGGGCCTCCAAATCAGCGGCAATCTGGTCGGTCTGGGAGTTGATGTCGAAATCCTTCTTGAACGACTCATATCCTGTATCTACTGGCTGCAAAAACACCTCGTCAGAAGTATGTAGAGAATGCAACTGGGCATCAAACCGGGTCGAAAACACCTGCTGTCTCACTTCCTCGGGCGCATTGAACAGCAACGTATCTGTGGTGGAGTCGCCAGAGTCGCCCTCCTCCACACGAATGGTCTCCCGCATCAGAGCCTGGAAATTCGACCCGATTTTCGAAAAGTAGGCAGCGCCGGCATCTTCAACCTTCTCGAGATCCTTGTCAAGATTGTCAATGTACAGCTGGGCCTTGGTCGAAAGAAGAGAAAGGAGATCCCGGGAACTGTCCACAGGTTCAGCCGTCTCCCCCGTCGTCTCCCCCGCCGCCGCTTCCGTGCTCTTCTCCTCAGAAGACTCTGCCGCCTTTGCCTCGGCCCTCTTCTTAGCAAGCTCGCCAACCTCAAACTTGACCGCCTCAAAATCCTTGCCAACCTCCTCGAGAATCACAGAACTCTGCTTACTAATAGACGACCACAGCCCGCCCATCCACGACGACGTCTTTGTGTACGCCTGGGCCACCTGCTCCTCCAGCTTCTCGGCCGCCTCATTGATTTCCTGCTGTTGTTCCTTGTTGATTTCGTCCGCAGAGAGCTCCTTGGATTCGGGTTTGGCTGACTCGGGTTTGGTTGACTCGGGACCCTCAGAAGCCGTCGCGGGAGCCGACTCCAATTCGGACCGGTCAATGGTCCCCAAATCGCCCTCAACACACACGTCGTTCTTATCCGTGGGTGACATGTCGCTGGTATGGTATCAACAGCAGTGGTAATTAGACATGGCTATCTGGGATGATAGGGTTAGGGTATTAAAGGTGGGGGCGGAGGAGGAGGAGGAAGGGGAGCAGGAGAGAGCAAAGGTAGATGTTGCGCACAAGATTCTAGAAAAAGAGTGGGTCGGGCGTATTTGTGGTCACATGACGAGGAGCTGGGGACTTTTTCCCGTGGGAATTGGGAGGTTTTGGAGGGTTTTCGCAGCTGGCTTATTCATCCATGGTTGTAGATCATTTATTAGTCAGTCAGTCTAATTAAATATTCCTCTGTTAAGGTTGATACAGGTGGTACCGCCTACTTGTAATGGGAGAAACAGTAATAAGGGCATTAATTAATCTAGAGTATATCAGATAGTGAGCTTCTGTATATAAAAATGATCTCACGAGTCTTCCGGATTGAATGGTATCAATATCGTCTGACTTTCATCAGCTCAGCAAGAGATGGACATACAAATTCACTATCTCTAGCAAAAATTGTCCTAAATCTTTTTTGAAACTTGCAGAGTATTATTCGCACCAATCCAAATCCATTGCACCTACTATTCATCTTTAAATACAACTGCCGAACCAACTATCAGCCCATATCTCCAACCACCTACAAACCTTAATTCCAAACCCGCGAACATAATTGAAATACTGTACTCCAGTGAACAGCTCAGCTTGACACCAACACACAGCCGCAGCGACTCATAATGTCGAAATACGCGTCATTGCCCGATCTGGTGAGTGGATCACGTGATTCTTGGATGGTCTGGGGCGCGTTCCCACGTTATTTGAACCCCAGTGACCGGGAACACAACAAAGATGCTAACATCAGGATACAGCACCAGACGTCTACGAGACGCCCGATGTCGCCGACAACTACGAGGTGAGTAGGAGAGGGAGAAGGAATGCTGAATTGACTGACTGGGGGATCTTGGCTTGGATTGATGGAGATTTGATGAAGACGTGTGGTATCATAGAATCAAGTCACGTGACTGGATTTTGAGGGGGACCGGTGGATTCAGGCGGCGATGGGGGATGGAATGGTGGTATTTTTGATCGATTCTGAGATATTCTGGTGGAGTTGTAGGGGTTGGTCTGATCCTGTGGGTGGGATTTTGACACGAGTTTGGAGTTGCGACTAATGTGCTCTTCCTCAACTTGTGCCATTTTCAGGTGCGCCATTGTCTATTGAATTTGACCAGATTATTTCAGCACACTTCACTGATTACAGAGATATCCCCCAATCTATGGCAACTCTTGGTCCATTTTTACCCACCTTCATTTTCCGATATTCCAATTTTGCCCTCAACTCGATCAAGATCAATCGAACTACGTAACCGAGACAACTACGAGATTCCCCTATGTCTTGCGTGCTAGAAAGTATCCCCGATATGATGCTAATTCGCGGTTTCTCTTCCAACTAACACAGGCGGAACCAGCATCTCCCCCTAACGAGAACATTGACACATCGAGCACCAACACCGCTGAAGCCGCCAGAAAATTCGCAGGTTCTGATTTCGACAACTCACTAACTAATTACTCGAGTCGTATTGACCGGCAACAGGTGTCGTTTTCCAGCGGAGTGGCCGGCGAGACACGCGACGAGAAGTTGGCACGCATCAAACTGGAGCTCCAGGAGCTCGCTGAGTCAGCAGTAAATGACAAGGAAGACGTCGACACTCTTCACGTGTTGCTGGAGGGACTTGAGGTTAAGAGGAAGGAGTTGCCTCTATTGGAGGTGAAGGGTGATGTAAGCAGTTCGAGGACAAGTGCATCTACTGACACATCACGTCATGTGGCCACCTCCAGTCATACCCTCTCCAAATTGGTCAGTTTGGAGAGCCGTCTCTCAGCCGTGGAATCTTCTCTCTACGACCCAAACAGTCCTGAATCGACGTCCGTGCCTCTAGCTCCGGCCATTCGAGACCTCATGCTCAAATTGTCGCTTCTCACGTCTTCTCCACAGACTCTGCAAGCTCAGCAGACGCGAATTCAAAATGTGAAGAAAGGAGGAAATGTGAGAGTCGAGTCACGTGCCGAATCACGGGGAGGGGAGTCACGTCTGGAGTCACGTGTCGAGAGCCGCATGGAGAGCCGCATGGAGTCCCACGACGACTCTCATCCGGGTTTGCAAAACGTCGACATTGTCTATTCCCATTTGTCCACTATCACCTATCTGAGTCACGTGGTTCCAAGGCTTGTTTTGAGACTGAAGACGCTGCGACAAGTGCATAATCTGGCTTCTCAGTCGGTGGGAACTCTAGCTACTGTAAATCAGCAGATTCAGGAGTTGGAGGGGGCGGTGAAAAAGTGGACAGAGGTGTTGGAGAGGGTGGAGCAACAAATCAGCAGCGAGCGTTAGGTGTGGAGTGTCACGAGAGCAGCAAGATTTGAGTACGGATCATGGCGTGAGCAGTGAGTTTCGCTTGTTTTCATGGAAAAAGTTACCGAGGAAGATTTCTGCCACTTCATGGTTTGATATTGAGACTTGCTGGGGCGCTCACGGTCATAATTCATAACTTGTCTCATACACTCTCTTCTTGGCTCACGAACAGATGAGACAGAAAACTTCAAGGAGGCATGTTTGGCTGGGGTCCTGGGTCACGTGACTAGTTTTCTTTTAACAACACGTGACTACTAGTCCATACATCACGTGACCATCTCCTTATATAGCCCAGATGAGTCTCTATCTAGATTGTGACCGAGCTACTGTACATACTGCCAAATGGCCCAGGATGTTAATGACTTCGTCTACAGAGTCGAATTTTCAGCTCCGACTAACCCGTACAGAAAAAAATTTGAATCTCTAGGGCAACATTGACGTTCCTTGATGTAGAACTTTTCCCTCTTAACTAATATCGTTCTAATTTCTTAACTAAAGCTCCAGCAAAAGTTGTAAAGTCAGTCTCCTAATCGTCGAATCTCTGACATGTTTGTAAGACAGATGAGATCAAGTTTGAAATGTGCTCGACTTTCTCCTTGTGGACGTCTATATCCTTCCAGAGTACGCCGGTCTCGCTGACAAAGTGAGTCGTCTAAATGGCCAAAAATGGAGTACCACAACTAACTACGACTTAGGACCTTTCTAAACCACCTGACAACCAACAAAGCCACCACAGTCAATCCCAGTAGCAGCCAGACACTTACTCCTCCCGTCCCATTCCCTTCTCCGAGTCAATTGTTAATGTTTCTCCACTCGGACTGGGGATAATGGAGACAATTTTCTTCCTTGTCCAGATGCAGGCCCTCGACGAAGTTCAAAATCAGACTCTGATCTCCGGCCCCATCGGCAGACGACTCCCACCACATTCCTCCGCCCAGATTCTTCTGTCGCACGTACTCCGACTTGAGCTTGACGACATTCACGTCATCATAAGTCACGAGAGTCTTTGTATCTTTGTTGTAAAGGTACGACGCCTTGCACTGGTCGTCGAAATGGGCCTCGAAACCCGGCCGAGGAAGCTTCTTATAGTCCCAGACTCCGCGTTCCCAGCTACCCTCCTCCTGGGTACCTTCTCCCACAGAAGTGTACGGCTTATTGAGGCCGTCAGTGCCGGCAAAAGATCTTCCGTAGATAGGCATTCCTAGAATCAGCTTCTCAGAAGCCACTCCATTCTGAACATAGTAGTTCATAATCTGATCGACGCTGATTTCTCCTCCATAAAGATTACTCTGGTGGCCCGATTGCGGTGACCAAGACCCAGCGAAATCGTACGCCATAATGTTCCAGAAGGACAGAAACTGGTCCATTTCAGCAATCTTGAGATGCTTGGCATACCAGACGGAGCCCGGAGCAGCAATAGACAGCCCAAACGTGTGTCGATCAAGTCCCGTCTTGAGAGCTACACTGTCGAGCTCGAGACGCACCGCACGAAGCAACTCCACGTACTGCTGGGCCTTTTCGTCCGTGTCGGCGTACTCCCAATCGAGATCGATGCCGTCGAGACCGAGATTGATCACGTGCTGAGCTGCTGACTCGGCAAATCGTTTCCGTTTGGTCTCGTCCTTGGCCATCTCGGCAAAGTTTCCGGCAAACGAGTATCCTCCGATGGAGAGGAAAAGTTTGAGCTGTCGGTGCTGTCGTTTGAGCAGGTTGAACTGGTAAAAGCAGCCGTGGAGCTGCTTTTCTGAGTCGTCGGTCCATTTGTCGTTTTCAAACACAATTTGCTCATCGGCCCATTTGTCTGACAGTTGCACTTCGCCCGTGAGAGGATCGCAGTTGGCAAAGGCGTAGATGATGTGGGTGGTTGACGAGCACGGGATTTCCCATGGCAGGTGTTTTCGTGCGTAGATTGACCAGCTGGGTTAGAAAATGTAGGTCAATGAGTTGTAAGGGGGGATGGCACCACCTTCTGAAGAAATCCGTTGGTCTGAACATTCAGAAGAAGAGGTGGTAGCAGTCTGTGACCTCAGTCATGGCGAGGTGTGTATGAAGAGTAGATCCAGCGATCAGAACAGTCTAGAGCAGCTCTTTGATATGGCAGAAGGCAGATGGACCAGGAGGCTGATATAGAAACAAGATAGTGAAAAAAGGAACCAAAAAAAGGAGACTGTTGAAGACAGGCAAACTATGGGAAACAACAGGCAAAACATTTGGTGGCGTAACAAGTTCATCACTTTGATCTTCACCAAGACAATTCTTGTCAAACAACAAAATCAGGAAAGATCGTAAGGGCATATCTTGCTCAATCTTACATTGTCTGTCTCGCTGCCACTCTCATCCATATCACAATCACCTCTCAAGTCACATGATCCCAGTTACCCATTCATTAAAAGCCCCAATGGTCCACAATTGTCATTACCCCAATGATCCACAATTGTCGTTACCCCAACGGTCCACAATCGTCGTTAGACCACTGTAAAATCCAGTAGCACTCGAACTGTCCTGGTGCAACATAGAATCAATCCACTGGACCAATTGACTCGAAAAAAGTCCATAATAGCTGCTATACTGACCCAAAACCGTTCCTAGACTGTTTCTAGACTGTTTCTGAACCACCCCAGAGCCATCTCAACCACTCTAAATCTCCTATTATCGCAACACCCCCATAGCCCCCACATCTGCCCCAAACCCCCATTTTGCCACCAATTCGGACCGCGTTTCTTCCCTTCACCTCCTCCAGCCCCATTAACAAGCCTCAGTCGGTGCAATACTCACTTGCAAAAGTAAATGACGTTTTTCATGGCGTGGTGTTGATGTGGACAAGTCAAGATAGGAGTGCCATGTGTATGCTAACGGATACAACTTTATCGGGAGATTGGACTCAACAACAGAGGGTTAGGGAAGCCGAAATCGAGCCGTTAAAGCCGAAATCCGGGCAATATGTCCCCGAAAAATCGATCCCCCTTACTGGCTTGCCTTCATTTCTCGTCAATCCCGTGATATTATGCTCCCCACTGGCCCCCTGAAAACAATCCATTGTTTCAATGTCCCCCGCCAAAGTTTAAAATTCTATATTTGGAAACAGGTAAACATCCTCCAAAAAGTCCAAAAATACCCCAAAAGAGATTACTGTAAACAGACTCAATGCGTGTCATGTGATTCAACAGACATGTAATGTTTTGATTACATAATCAATGGCTGACCTAAGCAAAATGCTAAGTAATCCCGAGGTTGATTCCTGATAAATTAAAGTTTGCGGATTTAGCTCAGTTGGGAGAGCGCCAGACTGAAGTCATTCTTCAGTCCAAATTCGTCATCTGGAGGTCCTGTGTTCGATCCACAGAATTCGCATCTTTTTATACCCATTTTTAATATTTTTCCCCCTTGAATTAATAATCGGAGTTGTCTAGACCCGGTGAAAGCAGAGGAATATCAAAGAGATGTGATGATTGTTGTCAGAACTGATCATGTTTTGCCGGCGTATGCCTTAGCGATAAAGTCGGTTTTTTTTTTTTTTTTTTTTTTTTTTAATTTTTAATTTAATTAATTTTTTTTAGCTCATTTTTTTTCTCCAAATGCAAACGTTATCGAATACAACACTACGTCACCAATGTTACCTATCTGTAGGAGGATAAATACCCCAGCGGTGCGCACCCTCTTTGCTTCCGGGTCTCTACACTGGCGCAAAATGACCGTTTCTGTGATCCAGGACCTGCTGGCGTCGCCCTCTGTGTCTCAACGCGACAAGGATATTCTGGCCATTCCCGAAGCCCAGACCCACTGGCAGTCGTGGGCCGATCTTCAGCACGTGATCAGACACAATGAGCTGCACCGGTTGTCGCGGTCGGCGTCGCAATTGGCCGACTACATTCTGTGGAAGCGCGATATCGAGTCCAAGTACTCGGGAGGAGTCATGGAGTACATTTTGGTGGACAAGTTGGGGTGGACTTCGAGCCTGGAGAAGCGGCCCGTGGCGTACAGCGATGAGCTGTTTGGCGACCCACGTGACGTGCGGATTCTGTTGAACGACTTTCCCTACGCCATGGAGAAGGGTCTGGTCCACGTGGTGGTGTGGTCACGAGCCAAGATCCCCAAGGAGGGCGACAACGGCGACATCACCACCGAGTCTCGTGACAAGCTGGAGCGGTTTGTGCACGACACGTTTGTGCGGGGTCTGGGAATGACGGGCGACTCTGTCTTATGGTTCAAGAACTGGGCTGCTCTTCAGAGCATTCCTTTGGTGGAGCATTTTCATGTTTTGTTGAGAAATCCGGACATGGACAAGTTGAGCAAGTTGACCCAGTAGCGCTGATGTGCAGATTGACACGATGCTGGACGATTGAAGATTGACTGTGTCACTTTACACGATACAGGACTCATAGAGACATATACTAACATAGATAATTCGATAGAGTGATTAGCGGTGGCGGTGGAGTACACTGTGCTCGTATTTCAGAAGGAAAACCACAGTCATTCCATCCAGTGCAACTACAGTATGTACTACCAGTGCAGTAGTTTGTCGGGTAGGGATTGTATGAGATAATTCCGCTTCATTCGGTCCAGTTGATATTGCTCCAAGAGATGGGTTCTAAGGACATGTCAAAACACATGATAAGACAGGGTCAGACTCCTCTCTAGACTCCTCCTGTTCAGCAGATCCCAGTTCCGAGTCGATAATGACTCTGTCTGAGCAAAGATCGGATGATTTGAACGACTCGGACGCTCTGGGTTCTTCCCGGGGACCCTGCACCGTTGATTCGTAGCAACAAAACTTTTCAATAGTTGTAGGTCATCACAACGGTGTTTCTAGACCCTGGACTCCCCTTTCTGTTGGATTCTAGGGAACTGTTTCTGGATATCAAAATCTTTTCTAAACAAGTTGCAAACTACTCATATCTTTGGCAGGAAGTAATCATATCAAATAGGAGAATGTTGAATGCCTTTCACCACCACTGGTCAGGGATGGTGGACATCTGTAGACAGTCAAGGAGATGACAGTCGATCCAACAAAACAAAATCGGAGTCAGCAGTTAGTCAGCAGTTAGTCAGCAGTTAACCCGTTCATTCTGGTCGGAATGACTACTTGTAGATGGGATTGAGCAAGACAGTTGAATTGGACACACGATACGATACAATGCAATGTTAGAAGCGATATGAGCAAGTTTGATTAGTAAGGGTGATTAATAAGGGTGATTAGTAAGGGTGATTAGTAAGGGTGATTAGTAAGGGTGAAGTCAGGGTAATTAGTAAGGGTGATTAATAAGTGCCATTAGTGGTGTTTTTCACTCTATCTGAGGACAGAAGATTTGGGTTTTGTTTTTTTCCTACCTCCTCCAGATTGCACCAACTAAAGCTAAGTAATTTCATCTTCCGACTTCAAACAAAAACGCTGATATCTGAACATATCGATATACAAACTGCTCAATTAGAACCATTTATTCCTACCTTCTAGTACTGCACATTTTGGTCAGTCAATCGTCTTTCTATCTCCTCTGTATCAGGAAATGGAGACCCCCAGCAGACTGTTTCTTCAACTAAAGTCTAAGTAATTGGACCGTAGTGGTATTAACCAGGTATAGCACTATTTGTAAGCCTGGGGTCGGCGTAATTGATGACTTCGACAACTCTCCGGCTACTATTCCACAATACAAAATACATTCAATAACATCAGTTCAATTTTCACGAATTCCCAAACTGAACCAATTGTAGTTGTTTACTTGACTTCTTTCTGTTGTTTCATCACTTGTTTCTGTTGTTTACTTCACTTGGTTCTGTTGTTTCTTCACTTGGTTCTGTTGTTTGAAAGACGATTCGTTCGCTCATCGTCTACAACTTCATACCCATGTTAATATGCACCGCCTTGCACTGAGTATAAGTATCGAGACCATACTCGCCCAACTCTCGTCCAATTCCACTCTGTTTGTATCCTCCAAAAGGCATTCGGTAGTCGCCCATATGGGCCATGTTGATGAACACCTGGCCACTTTCGAGCCGTCGGGAGATTCGGTGGGCCTCGGTCAGGTCCTTGGTGTAGACGGACGCGGCCAAACCGTACTCGGAGTCGTTGGCTCGGTTGATGGCGTCTTCCACGTCGGAGAACTTGGCGATGGCAACCACAGGTCCGAAAATCTCCTCTCGAGAAATCACCATGTCGTCTCTGACGTCAGCAAACACAGTGGGGGGCACAAAGTAGCCCTTTTCGAGCGCCTCGGCAGCCACAGCGCCAGAGTAGACCAGCTTGGCGCCCTCCTCCTTGCCCTTCTCAATGTAGCCAAGCACCTTCTCCTGCTGGACCTTGGAGACCTGGGGGCCTTGGAGAATCTTGTCCTGGAACATGTCTCCGACTCGAGACCGCTGCTTGACCACCTCGACGTACTTGTCGACAAACTGGTCGTAGATGGACTCGTGAACCAGCACTCGCGACACACCGCAGCAGATCTGGCCCTGGTTGGTCATAATACCGGCATGGGCCCATTTGGTGGCCTGGTCGAGATCGGCATCTCCCAGAACAATCATGGGCGACTTGCCTCCACATTCCAGAGTGATGGCCTTGAGGTTGGTAGCGGCCAGCTTCATGATGATTCGGCCGGTGGCGGTGGAGCCGGTGAAGGCAATCTTGTCGACATCCGGGTGCTCAGCCAGTCGCGAGCCAGCCTTGGCGCCGTGGCCAGTGAAGATGTTGATCACTCCGGGAGGGAACCCGGCCTCCTTGAACAGATTGCACAGATACAGCATCGACAGAGGGGTGTTTTCCGCGAGCTTCATCACCACCACGTTGCCAGCCGCAATTGCAGGCGCAATCTTCCACGCGGCCATCAGAAACGGATAGTTCCAGGGAATGATCTGACCACACACTCCATGGGGCTCGTGAAGAGTGTACGCCAGCTTCTTGGTGGTGTTGACAATGGTCTTACCAAACACCTTGTCCGCCCACCCTGCGTAGTACTTGTAGACGGCCAGGCCGCCGGCGATGTCACCCCGAGCATTGAGCTGAAGAGGCTTGCCGGAATCGAGAGCCTCGATGGCAGCCACCGTGTCGAGGTTCTTGGACACCAGATTGATGAAGTTGTCCAGCAACTTGGCACGCTCCTCACCGGGGACATCTCGCCAGCTCTGGAACGCCTTTCGAGCAGCAACTACTGCCCGATCCACGTCCTCAGCAGTAGCAGCCGCCACCTGCACCACCTCGTCGCCGGTCGACGGGTTGTAGACGGGAATGGTACCCTTGTCGGAGGCCTCGGACCACTCGTTGTTGATGAAAATGCCCGTGGGCTGTTCGTACTTGTTTCCGTTGGGCAGCGAAATGGAGATGGACATGTTGAGCAATTGGTTGATGGGACCGATACAGTCCCCCAGACACCGTATATATGGCATATATTTAGAGTTCGGGATAAAGTTCAATGTTTAAAGTTTCTGAACTTTATTTTGCATATTTCAAGCGGGGCAAAAGATGGAACCTGGGCGAATAATTAAGCGAGATCTGGAGAGTCCATTTTTCGGACCGGAGAAGAAACGAGCGTCTTGTCCGACCCGGAGGCGGGGGAAGCGTGTCACGTGATAAAGTGTTTTGGTGCCAGGTCACATGATCCTCTGCGTCCTCCGCGCCAACAATCTCCAAATATCGCCCTTCACACTAGTCCAATACGCACTGCCTATTCAGGAACGTGGATCCGAGATAGCGCAGTGGGATGCAAACGCAGTTAGTAATTGGTGAGGGACTTTTCTGGGGCAGAAATGCCTCTTTCTGGGAGTTGGAAAGTGTCAAATTATTCTAATAAGCACGCTGATTCGAAATATTTTCTCAGAATTCCAATTGCTCCACTGCAGCAAAAGTTGAAGACATTCGGCCGTCCCGCTTATCACCGCTGCGGATAAATTTGCGTTTGAGTAGCGGACTTAAGACAGGTATTAGTAATGGTGTTGGAGATATTAAACGGTAAGTTTTTGTTATAGTTTGATAGGTCATGTGAATGCTAAGAGTGCGGTAATTACAATAGTGTCATTTATTTCTCTATATTCGCACTTTTGACCCAGCGGTTATCGGCTGAATCGAGTCTAGGTTCAGCGCGGTTCATAAAGCTATGAGGGTTTGTTCAGTGGAATTGTCGTCGCGACGGAGTTTTGGTACGATGAAACAACTAGCAGACACTTACAAGCGATAATGGGGGCGTTTAGATACGAATGATTCAACTTTCAGACACTTGAGAGCGGTATTGAGGGGCGTTTATCGGAGATTAATAATCTGACAAATGTGAATCAATCTCAAGTAACTCTAAATGTTAGTTGACAATTGGTTGAAAACAGAAATAGTATTCGACGAGTAGTTGAAAAAATAATCCATATCTGAACAGAAAAGTCCATAAATCGATCAGCCACTCTCGTTATATCTCCTTAAAACCGTCATCATCCACACAACCACTTTCACCATCCCATGGCTGCAGTCTTGATTCTCCCACAGATTACATCACGCCTGCACTCCTACAAATAACACGTTGGAAACGCAGGTAGAAAGTCAATTGAGTGCCGTGTATCCGGCGTGTCGTAGTTGGGATTGTGGTCATGTGATGGAGACACACAGTGTAGTATGAGCAGGTGTTGACTACAAGTATTGGGGCTATATCGGGTTTTCTCAGCTGTGGAGGTTTCGAGTTGCAATAAAAACTGGACCGATATAATCCTCTTGTTACGGGGATTTCATCCATACCTTTTACACTCGAATCTGACCATTATTCGTCTTTCTGGATTCCTCCTTATTAGCACTGCACCCTAGACCACACTGTCTTTCACTATGTCTGAGAACGTCCCCGCGATATGAAGTTTCTGAGAGAAGCACAAAAAGGAAAATATAAAAATATAAAATTATAAAATATAAAAAATATATAATATAAATTAAATTAAATTAAAATTAAATTAAATTAAATTAAATTAAATTAAATGATGAAAAATCGATTAAACCGAGAGGATATTAATACGACACAACTTCGACACTCGCTCTCCAAACTATGTCCATCGTCAATTATCCATCCTCTTATCCCCCACTTGAGTGGATTAACTAAGAGTGCATACAGTGATGAGATTAATTAAAATATATATACATATACTAAGAAAAAAACCAAAAATGTGATTTTGCACTTCCGCTACTCCCATCGAAATTCTGAAACTATCAATCAAATCCACCGGAGACAAGGATCATTCTAACACCATTCACTCCCCAATTGACCTAATCGAGGTTCTCCTAGATCCCCTATCGCTGAAATGCTGCAACCGTCTGTCCAGTCTACGGTAAAATGCTCCATCCGAAACAACAGATCGCTCCAAATGACCCAAAAGTGACCCAAAAGCCTCGCAGAAACCGCGAAATCCACGCTCCATCACGTGACATATATCACTGCCCTCACAAATACCCTAACCCTGTTCATTCCCGTTCTGGGCCGCTACCCCCAGACCGGCCCCCCTAACCCCCCTCTCTCAGGTCCAGGGTTAGGGTTGCTCCGCATGTATGTATGTACGTAATTCACCCCATGGTTTGAACAACACTATCACCACAACGCACAACAGTGAGTATGACCGGGGTGTTCTTGGAGGTTATGAGCGACATGATGGAGGGCACGTGAGGTTATGAGTGGGTCTGTGGGAGGGAATCACGTGCTCATTCGGCGCGAAACATTGCTCGTTTTCCCCGACCCCTGTCACGATTTGCGCTCATTTCGACATTTCGACGTGGTGGCGACATTGTGGGGGAGAAAAGGTGGTGTTTCGTGCCAATGAGGCAGCTGTTTGGGGTCATGTGACCAGACACAAGTCATGTGACTAGGCTATAGTCACATGACCCCAGCCAGGTCGAATGTGTGGTAATGACCAGACGGAGTGTGGTTGTGTGAAGAGTGGTGGTAGTCGTGGACAGCTTATGAGCAGGTTCGTAGGTTCTGCTGAAAGAGCAGTTTTCAGCTTGTTCATCTGTTATCTGGCTGGAAATGCTACTATTTCGAGGTTCACGGCTCTCTGTCTCTGTCATGTGACTTCACGGTCTGTGGCGGCCATCACTCATGACATTATTAATGGCTTGGTCTATTACACCGTCAGATAGCTCTCTTCCCACTCCCCAGAATTTCTGGTATTGTCTGAGCGTGACTCATTGACTCTGGCCCTAGGATTCTTTGCCTCAGTGACCTGAGCCAAGCTATTCTTATCTAGACGTTTATCTCATGGCAAAGAGGTTGATGGTCATTTCGCAGCCTCGTCGCTCTTTTCGCATTCTTTCTAACCCAGTGACCCTACCCCCCGCTTACGTGGACGAACTCAACCTTCTCAACCGCGAAGTTACCACCAAACAGCCGACCGACATTCTGCGGTTCTGCGCGGACTATTTCAACGAACGGCTGGCCAAACGAGAAGAGGCTGACGACGACGGACCCCGTTCCAAGCCCCTGGGCGGCGGATTCCGAGAGCCTGGCTTCGGCTCCTCTTCCAGAAGCACAGACGGCTCATTGTTCCGGTCCTCGTTTGCCGACACGTCATCAGAGGGCCCCGGCTCTGCCTCTAGTGAGCCTGCTGCGCCCTTCACTCGTCGAACCTCTGTTTCTGCCGAGTCCATTGCTCCCGGTGCCTTTGCCGGTGCTGCCTCCGGCGTCGCCTCCAACAACCTCTCTGCCGAGCAGCTTGAGTCTCTCTACAAGTCTGTGAGCCACAACTTTCTGTTTGGCAATCTTGACGAGGAAGCATGCCGGTCCGTTCTGCAGTCGTTGCAAGAAAAGAAGTGCGACAGCGGCGAAAAGATCATCACCCAGGGCGACGAAGGAGACTACTTTTACATTGTGGAGAGCGGCGCTGTCGAGTTCATCAAGGATGGCGTCAAGGTGAACTCTTCCGGACCCGGCTCTTCGTTTGGAGAGCTCGCCCTCATGTACAACGCTCCCCGAGCAGCCACCGTGGTGGCCACTCAGCCCTGTGTACTGTGGTCGCTGGACCGAGTCACTTTCCGAAAGATTCTGCTAGATGGCACCCATCAGCGACGGTCCATGTACGACGGCTTTCTCAAGGAGGTACCCATTCTCAGCGATCTGGGTTCGTACGAGCGAAACAAGCTTGCCGACGCTCTCACGTCCCAGGTGGTTGAGCCCGGAACTGCCGTCATCACCGAGGGAGAGGCTGGAGACGCCTTTTACCTCGTGGAGAGCGGAGAGGCTGAGGTGACTAAGAAGGGCGAGTCTGGCGTGGTGGCTACTCTTAAGCAGGGTGACTACTTTGGAGAGGTAGCTCTGTTGAACGATCTGCCTCGACAGGCCACCGTGACTGCCAAGACCAAGCTCAAGGTCGCTACTCTTGGTAAGGATGGATTTCAGAGACTGCTGGGTCCTGTCTTGGATCATTTGAAGGAAAATGACCCCACAAAGTAGTGGGACAGTGCGAGCCGCACCTGTTGTGGGCCATCTATTACGGTCTACCTGTTGTGACCACCTGTTATGGACCGCCTGTCGCGTGTAGGATGAGTCCTTCCGTTGGCCAGACTATTGATTCATAAAGGTCTGTATTTTGGATGGATATATAAGTAAGTTATACATTGATTGGAGTACGGTACTGTAAGGTACTTGTAGGGACGGCTCACGGTGTAAAACTGGCTATATCCAAGATAAACCGCACTCGTCACCGGTACATGCTGGTGGAAGACGGAACCGATTCCGTTGGGGTCCAAGTAGTCAGCGTCACATCGACAACAACACTTTCAAACACCGTCCCATTTCTCATCGGCCAGTTTCAAGTCCCTATCAATCATCCATGGCATCACTTTCTGCCGGCTTTATTGGTCATAATCTGGTGACTTGGCTACATGGTTAGTTGCGTGTCGTCTCCAGGTCAGTGTGAAACCGAGCATGACACTTCGACAGGGTATCCTATCGCATCCTGATAAGTCAAGACCGATTTGTAGGCTTCCAGGGGACCTTCGAGCTTTCCTCGTCAGAGTTGGTGTATCTTTTCGTGGGTAAGGAATGTCTTTGGGGTAACGCAGACTTCTCATGCGAAGAGAGTGAGCCAGAGCTAAGGATTTGTCGTTTTGCCAGCTTCGCTTTCGAGCATGGGTCTGGCCACAACCACATCCTCAGGCAAAGGACCAGACCAATGCTTTCAGGCACCTACCCAGCCAACGGCATTGATTCTGGACTTTGTCTGAATGCGACAGGCACAAAGCCGTGAGCTGGTCTCTCTCGTTCAAGGACTCTGGGTGAGTGGTGTCGTTGTCGTTGTCGTTGTTACTATTGCTGCTACTTTCACTCTGACTCTCTGATCTGTCCGCTGAAAAACACTCGGATGGCCTTTCCGTTATCCAATGGTATCATTCGACGTCGGTGTTACCTTTTTGGCGTCGTTTGGCGTCGTTTGGCGTCGTTTGGTGTCGTTTGGCGTCGTTTGGTGTCTCGTTTCGGGACTGTTTTGGTCATTAGGTGTGTAACTAGATGAGTTTTTTTTGGAGAAAATAATACTCTTAAGTAATTACACGGAAAATCCAACTGTGCCTGTTTAAGCCAACGACTGTAGCTTGTGCCACTTTTGCATCTCCCACAACTTTCCAAGTACTGGAGCTAGAGCGACGAGAGTAACATGGTTCGAATGGCGGCCTTGTTAGCTTCATAGCGGTACTCATCTGTACCCATCTCTGCCGGCATTGAACGGGTTTCCACCTTTTCTGTGATCCATCACAGCTGGAAGTGGTCTGAACCGTCGCTACTAGGTCAATATTGATGCTAGAGAAATGAGAGTACATCTGGTACACTCGTGGGACTCGTGGGAGTTGAATTGTACATCTTTTTTGCGAATCTGACCTTCATTGCCGAAGATGGGTGGTCGACAAAGTAACGGACGATCAAGTAACAGCTGATTTTATTCATTACGGTGTGGCGTTGAGTGTATAGACCAGACGGTGAGCGTTGAGTGTGTAGATCAAAGAGACCGCGTCCAAGTGATACTGGAGCCATTGCTGGCTGGTTCGCACCAATGATTCAGGCCGAAACGTGACCTCAGTACAGCGCAAGCGGCACTCGATCAACATATCCAGACTCTCAACTAAGATACCAATCTCTCTGCAAGACCATCCAGACAATACTGGTGGTGGACACAATCATGGGAGCAATGGAGGGGCCGCTCAACTTGACGGTCTTGAAGATGAGGAACTCCGACATGAAGTGTCCAAACGCCACGAGATAAGAGGCCAGAGTGAGGTCGTAGACGTGCTTGTCGGTCAGATAGTAGGCGCCATAGAACCGAATGATAGCCGACAGAAAGGTCCAGGTGCCAAACGTCCGTGCCTGGAGTCGCGTCACCTCCTTGTTGGTGTCGTTCGAGTATACTCTGGCGGTCGCATGGGTGCCCGTGTAGGCCTGGGCGGAGTTGAGGGTGGCTGTGATGGACACAATGAGCTGCCACCAGGGCAGGAGACCAGGGATCTGGGGCAGGAGCGACATGTGGGCGTTTTGTGGGTGTTAGAGAGTCGAACAGTACGAGTACGAGAGCAGTACTTGTCAGAGGTGAATGATATGCGCGAGGGAACGTGGGACGATCGTAGAAAGGGCAAAATCGTCACAATCGGACGGATTTTTGGACAGGAAGATGGTCAAGTGACTGGTAGTTAATTTTCCGAGTTTTAGCTGAATTGGGTGATTAGTCGTTGATTAGTGGTCGATTGCAGGTCGAGTTTTTACTTTGTAAGATTACGTAATCCGGAATGTGGAGGTTGGAGCCGTTCCGAGAGTTTATTTTGACATGAAAATATGTAAATATATGACGGGATTGTACAAGGGGATTTTAGTTGGTGTTTGAATGGTTTGATTGGGTGGAGACCAGGAATCGATCTTGCCATTTTTTGGACTATTTTGGATTATTTTTGAGCCCATTATTTGAATAAAACACACTCTTTTTATATATATATTTTTTATTTTTTTTATTTTTTAAAAATATTATATTTTGATTTTTTGATTTTTTGATTTTTTTGAAATTTATTTAAATAGTAACGCTCCTCTCCAGTAACTACTTGACAAACTCTATCATTTACTTGAGTCAATGTCAACTGATTAGGCTCCTAAATGTCTACCAAACAGACCCTATAGCGATCTCATTGATGAACCAACTATACCTGTGGACTCCCCTGACTTCCGGCTCCATTTTTCGGTACTTACTCCAATAATCCACATTCATCTTTGTACCAAATCACCTCTTCGAAACTTAAACTAGCGACAAGTCGCACCCTGTCTTAGTTGTCGCATGTCTCGTATTTGATGCGATATGAGCGAGGAGTAGAGAGTCTGTCATTTCAGGAATAAGAGGACGATTAAGGGAGTATTTTATATCTTTTTACTCGTATTTTTGTTATGAATCTAATGCACTACTCGGATTCTTTCTGGTGTCATTATTCGTCTTTTTATCCACACTTCAAATGTTCATGTGAATTAGCTTAGTTGCCCAGTATATAGCACCACTCCACCACTTCACCACTTCACCACTTCACTCCGCCATGGGAATCCACGAAAGTGTGTCGAAACAGTTTGCGAAAAACGGACATTCCAAGTACCGCAGCGACCGATACGGCTTACCTAAGACGGATCTGCGACGATGGACGTTCCACGCGTCCGATCTGGGGGCGCAATGGTGGAAGTATGACGATACCACACCGCTGGAAGAGCTGGAAAAGAGGGCTACCGACTACGTCAAATACTCGCTGGAGCTGCCGGGATACGCGCCCGTGACTCTGGACTCCAAGCCCGTGAAAAATGCCTACGAAGCGGCTCTCAAAAACTGGCATCTGTTTGCGTCGCTGCAAGACCCCGACTCCGGCGCGTGGCAGAGCGAATACGACGGACCGCAGTTCATGAGCATCGGCTATGTGACGGCGTGCTACTTTGGCGGCAACGAGATCCCCACGCCGGTCAAAACCGAAATGATCAGATACATTGTCAACACAGCCCACCCAGTTGACGGAGGCTGGGGCCTTCACAAAGAAGACAAGAGCACCTGCTTCGGTACCAGCATCAACTACGTGGTCCTGCGACTACTGGGCCTGTCACGGGACCATCCGGTCTGCGTCAAGGCGCGCAAAACGCTGCTCACCAAGTTTGGCGGCGCCATCAACAACCCCCATTGGGGCAAGACCTGGCTGTCGATTCTCAATCTCTACAAATGGGAGGGTGTGAATCCGGCCCCTGGCGAGCTCTGGCTGTTGCCCTACTTTGTTCCTGTTCATCCGGGCCGATGGTGGGTCCATACCCGGTGGATCTACCTTGCCATGGGCTATCTGGAGGCTGCGGAGGCCCAATGCGAACTCACTCCGTTGCTGGAGGAGCTCCGAGACGAAATCTACAAAAAGCCCTACTCGGAGATTGATTTCTCCAAACATTGCAACTCCATCTCCGGAGTCGACCTCTACTATCCCCACACCGGCCTTTTGAAGTTTGGCAACGCGCTTCTCCGACGATACCGCAAGTTCAGACCGCAGTGGATCAAAGAAAAGGTCAAGGAGGAAATTTACAACTTGTGCCTTCGAGAGGTTTCCAACACACGACACTTGTGTCTCGCTCCCGTCAACAATGCCATGACCTCCATTGTCATGTATCTCCATGAGGGGCCCGATTCGGCGAATTACAAAAAGATTGCGGCCCGATGGCCCGAATTTCTGTCTCTGAATCCGTCGGGAATGTTTATGAACGGCACCAACGGTCTCCAGGTCTGGGATACTGCGTTTGCCGTGCAATACGCGTGTGTTTGTGGCTTTGCCGAACTTCCCCAGTACCAGAAGACGATCCGAGCGGCGTTTGATTTTCTCGATCGGTCCCAGATCAACGAGCCGACGGAGGAAAATTCCTATCGAGACGACCGCGTCGGAGGATGGCCCTTTAGTACCAAGACCCAGGGGTATCCGGTCTCCGACTGTACTGCCGAGGCTCTCAAGGCCATCATCATGGTCCAGAATACGCCTGGATACGAGGATCTGAAGAAACAAGTGTCTGACAAGCGGAAACACACTGCCATCGATCTACTTTTGGGAATGCAGAACGTGGGCTCGTTTGAACCGGGCTCTTTCGCCTCCTATGAGCCTATCCGGGCGTCGTCCATGCTGGAGAAGATCAATCCGGCCGAGGTGTTTGGAAACATCATGGTGGAGTATCCGTACGTGGAATGCACTGATTCTGTTGTTCTGGGTCTCTCCTACTTTCGAAAGTACCACGATTACCGCAACGAAGACGTGGACCGAGCCATCTCTGCTGCCATTGGATACATTATTCGAGAGCAGCAGCCTGACGGCGGCTTCTTTGGCTCCTGGGGCGTGTGCTACTGCTACGCTCACATGTTTGCCATGGAGGCTCTGGAGACGCAGAATCTCAACTATAACAACTGTTCCACGGTTCAAAAGGCGTGCGACTTTCTGGCGGGCTACCAGGAAGCAGATGGAGGCTGGGCCGAGGACTTTAAGTCGTGCGAGACCCAGATGTACGTGCGCGGACCCCATTCGCTGGTCGTGCCTACTGCCATGGCCCTGTTGAGTTTGATGAGTGGTCGGTATCCCCAGGAGGACAAGATTCATGCTGCGGCCCGGTTTCTCATGAGCAAGCAGATGAGCAACGGTGAGTGGCTCAAGGAGGAGATGGAGGGGGTGTTTAACCATACTTGTGCCATTGAGTATCCCAACTACCGGTTTTATTTTGTCATGAAGGCTTTGGGGTTGTATTTCAAGGGATATTGCCAGTGAGTGTTGAGCACCTGACATTCAGCGAGTCTGACACTGAGTGATGCTTCAGCACGAGCTCATAGTTCACAATAGATCAGCCAGCATGAAATCAGTCAACACGAAATCAGTCAGCACGAAGTACGTCATCAACCATCGAATTCATCGATCACCACACTCATCAACCAACCAACTAAGCACTGTACCACCCCATTACTCCTGGAGGAACTTCCTGGCATAAGTTGTGTGTGAACTACAAATTTAATTATAACTAATGGAATGATATTGCACAGAGTGGTGTAAAACATGTGGATGAATCGTACTTGTAATGGACGAGTTTTCACTGGTTTCCCATCCAATTACTCCCAACTAACTCCCAACTAAATCCTTAACCATATGTAACAAATTACAGACAGATGGCTCAACAGAAGGTCGCGTATTTGGGATGGTTGCAGACACCTGAAAGGCTGATTTATATATATATTATCTTTAAAGTACTTGTCTTGCTCTACTCCAGCTGAGTTCACTCTGATTTGGTCAATATTCACCCTGTTGGAGTGTTCTTAAAGACGGGATTAGTCATGAACTTCCACCCAGAGGAGAGCTATTCAACTCGTGGGCACTTCATGTGACCGATTAACTAGTCTCTATACAATACTCTTCGGAGAGACACAAATAACGCCCTTCAAATGGCTATTCAAATCTGACAGATGACAAACTATTATTCAGATTCACACCACATCAAACACCACATCAAGGCCGATATAAATTAGTCGATATAGAACTGAGAGTTACAGAAAAACAACAATGAAGTATCCTTACATCAACCGCTTTCCAATCTTCAACTCCCCGTCTCTCTAACATTTCATTTCAGCGGCTTAAAACATTTTTTCCCTCACTTTTTCCGACCAAATTATCTCTACCACTTTGGAAACAGTACAACTACGTCAATAGAGGAATTATGAGAACCAGGACTTCAGATCTGAAAGCTCCACATCATCTCTGGTTTCCTTTTCATGTGCTTTTCTTGTCTATGTTCCACTTCGCGATATTGCTGTGTTTTTCTTGGAATACGACAGTGTAAATGTTGACCGAAAATCGACTTGAATCTGCTCCGAGCGACGATGATGACGGAGATTCTGAGGAAATACTGTAGTCACGTGAATTAAAATCCGAATATGACTAACTTTGAGTGTGTTTCGAGCTACTTGTAGAGAGGAGGGCATTTTTTCTACACAACGTGTCTCTGCAGAAATTTCAACAAAATAGTCAGCCAACAAAAACGGCTAGCGGAGTCACGTGAATATGTCACGTGAAGATACCTCGAAAAATACGACGAAAAAAATACCACGTGGACATCATAATATCACATCACCACATTACACCCTAATAATACATTTAAAATACATCCATGGACGCAGCACGAACCGCTTCAGAACAGGAAACGGGTACCAAGGGTAAAAACACCTGACTCGCTGCGCTCAGCACGTGAGCGTATGTGTGCTCATCACGTATGCTCATCTCGCGAGCCAATAATCACCTCGATACTCTTAGGTAGCTCCACCGTCTTATCTCTGTGTCTCTTGTAACTCTCGTCACTTCGATCCAACAGGGTTTCCATCAGCTCGTCATCAATCTTCTCGATGCCCTCATGCGCTTCATAATCACTCTTACCGGTCATAATCTCTCGCAGAAACGTCTTGTCGATATCCACGGTTTTGTTGGCGTCCTTGGAGAAGCCGGAGTAATCTCCGGCCTGAATGACCATCTCATCCAGTCTCTTTTTATCACTAGCCACTCTAACCAGCATTTCTTCCATGGTGTTGGTTGAGATGAGCCGGTAAATGACACAAGGCTTCTTCTGGCCAATTCGATGGCTCCGATCGATCGCCTGCTTGTCTTGTTGGGGGTTCCAATCACTGTCAAAAATGACCACCGAGTCCGCAGCGGTCAAATTGATGCCGGTGCCGCCTGCGCGTGTAGTGATCAAGAAAATGGACGGGCCACTTTCCTCGTTGAACGCATCAATCATCTCCTGACGCTCCTCCAAACCCATGGATCCGATCAACATGCAGTAAGGCAAGTGACGGAACTCGCACCATTCGGTGAGCAGATCCAGGGTGCCGGAGAACTGCGAAAACACTAGCATTTTGTGCTTTCTGCTCACCAGCTCCATCGCCAGCTGATCGAACACCCTCATCTTGCCTGAATCAGAAATGATTCGCTCGTCAACAGGTTCTTCCTCGCCCCAGGGGAACTTGACGAGGTATGGCGAATTGGCCACTTTTCGGAGATTAGCCAGGGTCTGTGAAGTGGAGATTTTGTCAAACGCAATCGTAGACAAGAACTCCGTAATATCCGGAGCCAGCTCCTCGGGAGTGAGGTCGCGTGAAGGCATGACCGAAGTCGACAGCTCCTGCACCACCTCGGCGGCTTTCTCATCAACCGAATCCACCACCTTCTGCTCGCTCTTGACCTCCTCCTTGAGTTTCTCACTAACTTCTTCGTCCAGATCTTCTGGTGGAACCTTTCCGTTGGATTCTTGCAAGTCCTCGTTGGCAGAGGCAAACTCGTCAGAGTCCGAGTCTGAGATCGTCGTGAGAGGGACAGCAGAGAGTTGAGAGGTCGTAGAAGGCTTCACAACCGTTTTAGGGGCTGTTGGCGTCACAGAAGGGCTCGTGGAAGGTTTTGGAGCCGTGTCAGAGACGATAGAAGGGTTCAGAGCCGTGTCAGAGAGCGTAGAAGGGTTCAGCGTCGTGTCAGAGACCATAGAAGGCGACTGAACCGTTTCAGGGGCATTATGAGTCACTTCAGAAGACTGGGAAGCACTGTAAATCGGCTCAAAAGCCATTCCAGATGTGACAGTGACCGCGGAAGGCTCAGAAACACCAGAAGACTCAGAATCATTTTTGGAGGTAACACCCTCCGATTCACTCTTCACAAAAGACGAAATAGATACTTGCTCCTTCTTCATCGAGTCCTTGTCCTCCCCGAAAGACCCCTTCTTGACAGTCTCAGACTCACTTTTGACATCCTCTTGCTTCTTCAAACCCAACAACTCCGCCCTCAACTCCCTCATTTCACGGGACTCGGTCTCTGTCTCTGCTTCCACCGAATCTAGTGAATTGAGAGTCTCTTCTCTCAACCGTCTCAATTCCTCTTCCATCTTCGTCTCCACATCCGTCTCCTCCTCGTCCTCAGGCGACAAACGCTGCAATTGCCTCAGTTTGTCGACATAGGCATCCACAGGATCCATTTTCGCCCGCTCAGCTGCCGCCTCAGCCTCCTCTTTCTCGCGCTTCTCTTTGAGCAGTTGTAACCGAAGCATGTACTGATCAACAGGATCCAACTCCTTTTTCACCGAGAAGGAAGAGGTGAGGTCACGGGACTCGACTTTGGCGGCAGTGCTGACGCAAGAGCCTAACTTCTGCGACGGCGACTGCTCACGAGACTTTTGCTCACGAGACTTTTGCTCACGAGACTTTTGCTCACGAGACTTTTGCTCACGAGACTTTTGATGTGACTCCTTGAGCGGTTTCCCAAACCCGTCACTGCCAATCACGTGATTGGTCATCCCTGTCACCGTCTGTTTCCTTTTTGGGAACAACGGATGAAGGTACAGCGGGTACCAGTTGCCATCTGGAGCCGAGTAGTAGTTTTTCGGCGGCATTTGGTGAGGATCAGACTTGATGGCGTGCCTGGGCGCGTCCGGGTGCATGGGTTGCAGGGAGGGGATGGTAGTAGAGGCGTTTTTCGTATCGTTAATCACGTCCAGGATGTCTTTGGGCACGTGATCAGCCATTTGGGCCGTTTCGCTCATGGTGTGCTCGTTCATCAAATTCTCGGCCAGCGCTCTATCGGCCTCCATCTTGGCCAGTTCCTCCTCCGTCTTGGGGACCCACTTGTTATCAACCCATTTGACCCGCCCCTCGATAATGTCTTTTTGGAGTTGGGTTAGGGGCGCCGCTTTGTCGGCCGGAGGAAGCAACGAAGACGAGGTAGTTGAATTCACGTGCTTCTTCTTCTTTTTTCTGATGCCCTCATCTTCGACCTCAGAACCCCCCTCTTCATCGTCCTCCTCTTCCTCCTCCTCTTCTCCGTCACTTCCGTCCTCATAATCCTCTTCTTCTTCATAGTCCTCCTTCTTCTGGCGCTTCAGGTCTCGATCGACACTCTCGTTCGAGTCGTATCCATCATCGTCGGACCCCAAATCAGCGTCAAAAGTGTCAACCACGTCTTCCCGCACGATTTGCTTTCGGACCCGCTTGCCAAGAGGCTCGGGAACGATCTCGGGAGTGACCCGGTCTTTTTTCTGGGCCTTGGTGTTGATTGTCCGTGCATGACGTCGCAGGCGGTGCTCCAGAGCCTCCTGAAGAGGAGCCATCTGGATGTAAATCAAGTACTCGCGTTTGTCGGGCAGATTCGAATAGACTTCCGACTTGAGCCGTCGCAGCAAAAACGGCTTCAGAATCGAATGAAGAGTCTCCACCAACTCCGCCGATCGATTCTCGCCGCCAAACCCGTCGCCAGACCCGTTTTCTTTCTCGTCAAACCACGATTGGAACATACTGAGGTCGGAAAACACGTCGGGAAGCAGAAAGTTGAGAAGAGACCAAAGCTCCGTCAAATTGTTCTGCAGAGGAGTGCCGGTCAAAAGCAGACGATTCGACGTATCCAGAAGCTTCAGTTTCTTCAGAAGCAAACTGTTGACGTTCTTGATGCGATGGCCCTCGTCCACAATGAGATACTTCCACGTCATCATCTGCAGACGTCGGGTCTCCATCACAACCGTCTCGTAAGTGGTGATGACTACCGGGAAGGTCTCCACAAACTCGCCGTCTTTCCCACCCCTTTTTTTCAGACCCCTCATCTCATAGTCCACTCGCACACCCTTCCAAAGTGCCGCCCGCTCCTTTTTGTCGCCATAAAACTTGACAACGGGAATACTCGGTGCAAACTTACGAAACTCATTTTCCCAGTTGTTGAGCGTGCTCAGAGGAACCACGACCAGATAGGGCCCGCCAACCTGCTTCTCTATCAAGAAAGAAAGGAATGCAATGGTCTGAAGGGTCTTGCCCAATCCCATTTCGTCGGCCAGAATGCCATTGAGCCCGTTCTCGTACAACGACGCCATCCACTCGATTCCATGGATCTGGTAGTCGTACATGGACGCGCCGGTGATGATTCGCGGCTGGCCGATTTTCTTGAAGTTTTTGGATTTCTTGGACTTGTCCATTTCCTGAACCTCAGTTTTGGACAGAACCGCCTTGCGCCGGCTGGCTCGCGTCTTGCCCCTGGTGGCATTCTTTTTCTCCTCGAGCTTTTCGAGATTCTTTTGCTTCTCGCGCTCACGCGCCTCGCGGCGATCTTTGCGGTCTCGTGACGCTTCTTGTGCCTTTTCCTCCTCTTGTCGGGCGAGCTCCCGGGCTTCGCGCTCTTTCTGCAGCCGGTCTTGGAGGACCGAAGAGTAGACTTTAGACTGTTCCAGGAGATGCGAGATTCGGTTGAACCGGTCGGACTCGGAGAGCGAGGAAATGTCCACTGGGTTAGTGCTGTACTGAAGTGAGGCCGAAGGTCGAACGTAGCAACATGTGAATGCCGTACATGAAGTTGCTGTCCTGAATCGGTCGGATATAAAGGTCAAGGTCCTCATGACCCATCAAGGTGGAACAGGTGGACAAGCAACAGCCTGTAAACTCTGTCAGGGACTCGTCAGGGACTTGGTAAGACAGCTGTGGACTGTGACTACGATCAACTGGTTCTCTAGTCACTTGTGTCGCTGAAGAACTCCACGAGCCACCCAGACGTCGGTTATGGGCAGTATGTCTAGTCATCTCATTATGGGGATGAGTCGAGGAGCAGATGATCTCCTGACCAAACCTAGACCAATCTAGTCGCTGCAAAGTCCGTCGGCAGTAGTTAAACTAGTCAGACACCAGTCAGTCATAGTCCAATACTCAGATCGGCACCAGAATTCCACCACTGTCTGGGCACAGTTGCTACTGAGTAGTTTTCAGGAATGAACTTGGCCTTGATCCTCAAGGAAGAAATTGTTTTTGACAGTAGAGCCGGAAAGGCCTTGGCTATGCTCATTGCGGAGACTATAATCGGTCTCGCTAAGCGGCAAGGTCGTCTGCAATAGTTTCAGCCCAGTCTCAAAAAGTCATTCCATCGACCGTACGACAACAGTACAAAAGCAGCACACACCAGTACAATGGTCCTCTGAAGTTGTCCAGAAGCAGCTCGAGTTTCGAACCAGTTACTGAACTGTTCTGCTGCGGCCAGGGCCGTTCAAACAGTCAGTTTCAAGACCCTGTTTGAAACCGCGTCCGACGATCGCCCCCTTTGGAGGAATGTCGATCAGAGAGTCGTCGTCCGTCGCCGCTGTCGGTACTGCTGTCGGTACTGCTGTCGCCACTGTCATCACTGTCACTGTGTCATCATCAACCTCCTCAATCTCTTATCCCCCTACTCACTGTTATCAAATCGTTCACTGTCGCCTTTTTTCCTTTTTCCGTACTGTCTAAGATGCCGACGGCGCAGACGATGCTGGAGATGTCGTTATACCGCAAATGCTGACTGCGCAAGAAGCTGACGACCGGTGCTCGGTGCTCTATCGTGTGGTGTAACACGAAAATCTCAACTCTGTGACAAGGTAAAGTTTCCACGTGTGGCTACAGTGCCAAGATGTTGATATGAAGACTGCCAGAACAAACGACAACCAACACAACCCGGAATCGGGCGGATCCAGACGTATATATATTGTGGGTCTGTGTTTGTGTCACTTGCCGCATTGAGCGAAAAACGCCAACCACGTATTAAAGTGGGATTAAGTGGTATTAAAGTGGTATTAAAACTGTATTAAAACTGTATTAAAAGTAGTATTAAAAGGCATAAAAAAAGGCATGGAAAAAGACACCATAAATGCTCTTTACACAAACTAATTATCTACCTTTTTTTTTTCTTTTTTTTGGGAGGGTCATTTGATCGATATATTTTAACCCCCAACCCGATCTCCTATCAAATATAAATACCCGTCGATTCCCCGTTTTACTTTCTTTTCTTTCGTTTTTCTTTTTTTTTTTTTTTTTGCCCCCATTCATCTCTCCAGCTAATTACCACCCCCAAACCGCGACGCGTTCGAACCCACCTAATCAACGCGCCAAAAGATACTCTATTGAAAACAAGGAGAAGAAACCCGCTGCTGATCTGCTCACATTTTCCAACCACGCTCCTCGGACTTCACACGGGAAGCCGGCTGATCCCTCCTCTCAGCTCACGTGACGGAAAATAAAGTTTCTCAATCCAACCATATCACGTGGACGAAATTGGATGAGTTACCCGGCCGAACCACATTAACCCCCCAACCTGACCCGCGGAAATCCCGACTCGGCCAGAAATGGCTAGTCACGTGATCAGAACATATGGCTGGCGATCGGCTCGATGCGGGGTTCAGGATTCGGTATCTCTATTGGTACAGTAACCAGCCATTCACCCACCATGGAAATGAAAAGGTTCGGTTCAGGTTATGACGTGGTTGAGAGGGATACCAAAGGGGGCACACGTCCAAACTCGATCTCCGAACTCGAAATCTTCAATCGTACATAGGTTCTTATTCCTTTGTGTTGAAGGTCTGGGGAGAGTTTGGGTCACGTGATATCGTTCGTCATGTGTAGATGAACCGGTGTCGTTGAGCTGGGTTGAGCTGGTGTGACTTTTTTCTCCTATTACCCCGATTTTCTTCCGATTTCGATTCTGAAACGTTTTTAGTTGCAAGTGGCCATCCTGAACCCATTTTGCGTGTTTCCTTTCGTGATCTCGTTTTCGGCGTTCTGTCTGAGGGACCTCAGGTTTGACAAGACTATGGAAAGGTCAAGTTGGATGGATGAGACCAGCAACAGTCGAGTGTTTGTACAGAATGTTGAGTGCCATTCAGCACAACCTGTATCCGGTTCACGATATCCATCTTGTGTCGCTTTGCAGGCAGTGCCCAAGTCGGGTCAGGTCATGGTTAATCACTGGTTTTCAGGTCATTGGTCGCAAGTCTCAATCCACTGTTCTCATTGGTTCGACCAGCTGAAGAACTGAGGACATGACTGGATAATACGTGGTCCATGCCTGTGTGTGGATGCCATGGTACATTCGTATCAGCTTCATCACCAGGCATTGTGGCTCTATTCTGCAAACGAAACGAACAAGTGCTCAAATACATGCAGGTGGACTCTGTTGTCCATTCGTATTCTTGCTGTTCATCAACGAAACATATCTTTCTTCTTCGGTTGACGCGGTTTCAACCTCTTCCAGCCATTCTATCAGACTACCATTGGGTGATACACTCGCTCTGGATTACTGGCCATAGATGTCTTCTTGTCGAGAGCAACTTGCGTCGAGAGCTATACATGCTTACAAGACACCTTTCATCACTCTGAGGCCCAAGCACTCTCGGTCTCCTGGCAAGATATCGTCTTCGGACGTGGATCTCGGTGCGAAGATGAGCGACAAGCATACATTTGGCTCAAAACTGGCTCAAAACTGGCTTGTAACTAACTCGGTTGCCCACGCAGCTGTGTTAGCTCTGTGCGGAAGTTACACCGATCATTTGAGGAGGACAAGTTGATGGTTTCCAACCCATAGGGACCGTGTCTATACTGTGCTGTATTCAGTTGCTCTAAGTACTCTCATGCTTGAATAGACCGAGTGACGTTTCCAAAGAGACGGTTTTAGACGGTTTTAGACGGCCTCAGACATGCACGAGGCGCCAGAGTCTCATTTCCACCCTCATGATGCGGTTTCACACAGTCTTTTCAACAATCACCCTGCTAGCAGCAACCCATTCTCTCTTCAAGGGGCTATTTCCAGACCAGCAAATCGTCGCCTTTTTGACCGAGTCTCCTCGTTGACGGACCTGCTCTGGAAACAACCCCTTCCCTTCCTTCTGCCGGCTCTCCTGAGCCCGAGTTTTCTTAGCCAGCTCCATAACGCTTGCCTGTCGCTGGTAGACGGATGATTCATAGTACAGTATTAATCAATGCATTCTTCAATCAGAGTGAGTAGTATGGAGAACGTCGCCCGAGAAGTTGCATTAGGGACATCAGAAGGGACATATCTGCCTGAAGACACATACCCTCACGTCAATCATGGTCACGCCAGTGCTCTCTAGTCGATTCGGAAGAAAAAGAGGAAAAAACACTGCAGCTTGGATCGCTCCTTGTATCGCTCAATTGAGTGACTGAAACCGTTCATCGAAAGGTCCAAGCAAGTGGCTATAGTCATAATCTGACTCCATTACGTACTCTCACGTGATCTTATCGTCAATAAATCACAATGATTTATCCCGGAATCGAACCCACAACCTCACCCACATCTCACCCTTCACTCCCGGGTAAAACCTAGTTGACACCTTCCTCCCACACCGTAGATTGGTGATATCACCTACAGCACGTTTCCAGCACAGTACAAAATGAGCGACAAGAGCGTAGAAGCCGGAGCGGACGCGGCCATGACCGACGTGAACGGCGATGGGTCGATTGGCGCCCAGACCGCCAAGATTGAGGCCAACGACGCCGATCTGAAGCCCGACAGCAGTGAGGTTGGAGGCGCGCACAACGACACGGCTCAAACAGCGACCAAGTCCGACAAGAAAGACGACACAAAGCCCAGCGACAAGGAGGAGTCCGTGGAGGGCGGCGGGGACGACGCGGGAGATGCGATTTCGGCCGAAGAGGCGAAGCTCGAGGAAAAGGCTCGGGCGTATCTGGCGGAACAAACACAACGGGTGGTGATTCCGTCGTTTGCCACGTGGTTCGACCGCAACGGCATCCACGACATTGAACGCAAGTCGCTGCCGGAGTTTTTCTCGGGCGTGTCGCGCACAAAGTCGCCGGCCATCTACACGCAGTACCGCAATTTCATGGTCGACACGTTCCGTCTGAACCCCGTCGAATACCTGACCTTCACCGCCTGCCGACGCAACCTCGCCGGCGACGTCGGCACCCTGCTGCGGGTCCACTCGTTTCTGGAACAGTGGGGCCTGATCAACTACCAGGTGGACCCCGACACCCGGCCGTCTCTGATGGGCCCCCAGTTTACGGGCCACTTTAAGGTGATGGTCGATGGCCCCCGGGGACTCCAGCCTTTTGAACCTCCGGCAAAGAGCCTGCTCTCCGAGGGCCAGGAGGACCCCGAAAAGGGAACCGACGGCGACTCCACCTACGTTGCGACCTCGACTGAGCTTGACGACTCCACTCCCCCCTCAATCAACATGGAGATTCGACGAAACATCTACTCGTCGGCCGCCGACGCCGCGTCGCTGCAGGACGAAAATACAAAGTCGCAGAACGTGCTCGCGTCCAAGGCGTACCACTGCCAGACCACCGGCGGTGACGTATCGGTGGTGCGGTACCACAACCTGCGGTCCAAGCAGGCGGTGGCGCAACTCGCGTTCGAACAGGGCCTGTTCCCGGCCACCCAGCAGGCGTCTGACTTTGTGCGCATCAAAAACTCGACGGCCCAGGGCCCCTGGACCGACGAGGAAACCCTCTTGCTTCTGGAAGGCGTGGAGATGTTTGAGGACGACTGGGACAGCATAAGCGACCATGTCGGCACCCGTCAGCGTGACGCCTGCGTCATCAAGTTCATCCAGATGCCCATTGAAGACGCATACCTGGTGAAGCGAGAAAAGGGCGTCAAGCGGGCCCATTCCGACTCCAACAAGTCCACGGTGCTGGCATCCGCCATCAAAAAGGTTCTCAAGGAAGGAGACGGAGAGCTAATGAGCAAGCGGGCGGAGGAGCTAGCTGGCCAGGCCGTCTCCGACGCCTCCACGCTCGTTTCGTCGCTGGCCGAAACCCAGATAGCCAAAATCGAGCTGAAAATGTCCCGGTTCGACCAGCTGGAGGAAACGGTGCGGCTGGAGCGCCAAGAGATTGAAAAGATGCGGCAGCAGCTGTACCTGGACCGTTTGTCGTTGAAGAAGCAGGCCGACAGTGTGTTGGCCAAGCTCAAGGAGGCGACCCAGCTTGGGGGCGACGAGGCGGTGGCGGTGGCAGCAGAGGCGGCTCGAATCGCCGCTCGCAACCCCAAGGTGAGCGTCGTTGAGGAGCGCGATGAGGGCGAGGTGCGAGAGAAGAAGCCGGTGTCATTGGGAGGACCTGAGTTGTTCAAGTTCTGGAGTGCCTAGACGGGCATTTCCTTAGGGGCTTGTCCAGAAGGCTTGTCCGGAAGAGTCTTGACGAGAGTGATCTTGTCGGGACGGTCCTCGTCGCATTTTCGTCTCGACACGACTTGGAATTGACAGCCTGCTCGACATACCCACAACCACCCTAACCCAAAGACGGAGATGTATGTATTTGTAATTGTATTGCTTAGTATGGATATAGATTGGTAACCACAACAGCATGGCCGGTTGTCGTGATCTCTTTGTCCCATTAAATCATCACCAACGTGGAGTGGTTTGGATGGACTTTGGACTACCTAAATTGACAATTCGGGATAATGCTACTTGTATGAGGATATGGAGTGTGTCATTGAAACTTGCGAGGCTCCAGCTTTCGATTGGTGCTGCTTTTATTGAAATCTGACCAATATTGAGAATTCATGATTTTCTAACGAGATACTTGAAAAAGCAGCAGTTTGAAAAGATCCAGAAGTAGTCGGTTTTTTACATACAAAAGCCCAGGAGTAGCTGTTTAGTTTTCTGCGGATTACTAAGTAATTAGTCATCACAACTCCGCTGTACTGGGTCCCTGGCTGGACCTGGCAACGCCCCAATGTACACTACCGAATACGACTACCGAATACGACTACCGAATACGCTTCGCAAAGACGAAAAACGCACATCCAGATGCCTACAAGTAGTCGGATCAGAAGTAGGAGCTACAAGGAATCATTCGCATCAGGGTGAAACCATATTGCTGCTTCATATCGATGAGACCAGCCGGTTTCATGATTGCCACTGAAACGGTTTCCTAACGGAAATAAATTTACAAACATCGTCATATGAGGTCCTTGTCTCAATTCTACTCGAAGTCATATTCCAATCCAACTGGTTCAGTTTTGATCCGATCGAAATGAAACAGGTAGAGTCAATTCACCAAGGACCCGATTCTCCACTGCAATTTCTACAATACAATATGTTTATGATCTGTGCTTTTTATCCATTCAACGTTGACGTAATCTAGTCACAATTGTGTATAATGTAAATGCTTCGAGACCCGTCACAAATTCTGAAAAAATACATTGACAGTTCTTCGATTGTCTCAGATACCAGGTATCTTCTGGTACTACAAACGTGGCAACTGGGCTCCCAAACGTAGCTCTGTGGTCTGAGGCATTCGGTTCAGTCAGACTTTTGAATGTCTCAATGTTCTCCAGCAATCCTATCAGCCCAGGTGAAGAAACTCCCATTCGTTTTGACGACTGGGGTAAAATACAAGCGAATATGTGGGGGCATCACGTGATTCCGTTTCAGCGTAATTCAAGGCATTTTTCTAAACATGTCTTTGGAGTAAGGACTATGTTAAAATATCTCTTTTTCTAGAAATACCGCGGAGAAATTGAGACCACTGTTGGGCTCTCCTCGTCTCGGGCTTTCGAACCATGTATATTTATCTTCCCTTTTCGCCTATATTCGCCAACTTGACTTCCTCCTGTCTTGGCCTTCTGCAAGAAGAGAGAGAGAGACTGCCGCGGAAGACGCCAAAACGGCTCAAATAAATTGTCACTTTGAGCGTCTTTAAATCAATTAATGTTTCGACAATGTGGAGAAATGAGAGGTGAATTGTAGAGATGTAAAATGGATCTAAAGCGAGCGACCGATTGACGGTTGATTTTTGCAAAGGTAGCATAAGGTCAAGTGTTCAACACATGGTCGAAATACCCCCCGCTAATCCGCTTCCTCGTCGAGTACTCGACAGTCCCAATCGATCCAACACACCATGTTTACTCACGTGACAAATTTCCAGCTTGTTCTGAAATACCCCGGTTCAATCATCCCAAACATATTGTCAGACCACCTCGACTTGGCTCGACATGCTGCCCCGTCTCCTATTCTGATCACGTGACTACCTTACGCGTCGTCGTCACCTCTTTTCTTCACGTGACTTGGCTGCTGCTGCAGTTGCCGATCTGTTGATCGGAATATGGAGCAATGGTGATGGAGGTGAGAAAGGAGGCCTTGTTGTTGAATGTGGATCCTAGTCAGAGGGAGGAAACGCCTTATCACGTGACTTCCAGAAACAATCGGGAAGGGAAGGTCTTATCACGTGACCACCTTTAGTTTGGGTCACGTGACCGGGGGGCTGCTCCTTCCTTTACACCTTTCGGCGCCGGTTCGGGTCGCTTGTTTCGGGTCGCTCGCTTAATAAGCTTCTTGTGCATAAACTCAATTTACTTAAGACGTGTCGAACGCAACGGCCCTTGTAATCGGTCGCGTTATCAATCTTGTCTTCACGCGAACGACTTTAGAGCGACACCAAAAACCACCGCGGGTCTTTTTCCAGAGGCCTTTTTATCGACAGTTTCATCGCCGAGTTCCCACGACGACATTTTTCTCCTGATTCGAGTGATATTCTCGCCTTGAGTTCGTCGAGATCATTTTCCCCCCCTGTCCCGGTTCGAAATATCGCCACAAGTCGACGAATACCGCTCCGATCGGCAAACCTACCCGCTCAATCGATTCTCCGGCGTCCAATTAACCGGAATTGATCTTTTTTTTTTTTCGTCTAAAGTCGCCTAATGAGAGTTTCAACCCTTTCAACCCTTTCAGGTCTTCTCCTGGCACTGCCGGGTGTCCTGGGACACGCTCCAAAGGCACCCAGCGCGGCCGAAATGAGCTACTCGGACTCGGACCTGTTTCTGGGCTCCGGATTCAACCAAGAGGTGGTCGACATCAAGTTGGCCGATTGCCCCGTGGTGCAATACATGAATCAACAACACGACGCCGATCACGCCGACGACACCGAGTCGTTGATCCACCGGCTGTTTGAAATTCTCTTCCCGTTTGATTCCGCCGCCTACAACGCCATTCTGGCCACCACCTACATTTCGGGACCCCCCAATCTGCTGCTGGCGCTCATTCCCCCGGACATTCGGCCCTCCAGTCTCAAGGTGATGGTGGCGTTTGCGGTTGGCGGTCTCTTGGGTGACGTTTTTCTACATCTATTGCCGCAGGTGTTTTTCGGAGAGGAGGGCGGCGCGGGGCTGCGGTTTGTTCCCGTTGACGAGAAACGCAACATTGTGCTCGGGTTTGGCATTTTTGTGGGTTTTATGAGTTTTATTGTCATGGACAAATTCATCAGAATGTTGGGCGGTGGACATGACCATAGTCACGGGAGTGGACATGACCATGCCCATAGTCACGGTGACAGCCACGTGACTGACCCAGTCCCCACAGGCAGCGCTCAGACTACCTCGGCCACCCCTTCCCAGACCACGGCCGTCAAACGGGGCGAAAAGGCGGCGGAGACTGGTCACGTGACGGCTGAAACTGGCCGCGTGACTTCTACCTCTGTCGATGCCGACGCCGACGCCGACGCCGATTCCTCTTCCTCCTCCTCCTCCTCCCCGGCTTACTCATCTTCTGTATGGCTCAACATGATTGCAGACTTTACCCATAACATCACCGACGGAATTGCGTTGTCTGCGTCCTTCTACATTTCCAAATCCGTCGGAGCAACCACGTTTCTGGCCGTCTTTTTCCACGAAATTCCCCACGAGGTTGGCGACTTTGCCCTACTGATTCAGGGCGGCTTTTCCAAGACTCGGGCAATGCAGGCGCAGTTTCTGACGGCGGTTGGCGCGTACATGGGTACGTTTCTGGGCATTGCACTCAACGAATGGGGCTCGGGAGCCGGTGCCGACGGGCTGGGTCACGTGAGCACGCTGCTGGGCACCTCAGTGACCTGGGGCGATTTGGCCCTGCCTTTTACCGCCGGTTCTTTTCTGTATATTGGCACTGTGGGAGTTGTTCCTGAGTTGTTAGAGGAGGATGAAGAGGAACAGGCCCAGGGAATTGGCAAGAAGCTGGTGGATTTTGCCATTCAGTTGGTCGCCATGTTGGTTGGTATTGGAATTATGTTTGTGATTAGTTGGAATGAGTAATACCAAATGAACTATGAGCGCAGCGAGTAGTTCTTTTGGTCGGATTCTGACTACAACTAGAAGATCGACAGCTGAACTCGGTTCTTTGGTCGGACTCTGAAGACCAAAGGTGAGCTCAGGTCCTGACTCTTTCTTGCCCACATGCCTTGTGATCTTCTGGCGTCCTAGCCCAATTGTCCGACCTGACTCTATAGTAATGAATTGATGAGGTGTTTGATCACGTGATGTGTTGGATTACGTGATGGGTTGGATTACGTGATGTGTTTTTATCACGTGACGTGTAGATGAGTTGTGGGCGGGGGGTTGGCGTAGTGGGCCCCTTTTCGATTCGAGCGGACAAAGGAGTGGTTTCTTGTGGGTCTGTATAATGTAATCAAAGATCAAACCCACTAGTCTGAAATACGTTGGAATGGAGATTGTTCTGTGCTATGTTCAATCCGGATTTTGGCACAATGGCCCGTGCACTTGAAGTCCGAGTAGGTTTCTACCTGTGTCGAGGACTCCATTCAACTAACTTCCAACTAACTATTGCTTCATTTAACAAATTCTCAACTAACTACGACTCTATTTAACAATCTCAACTAACTACTAACAACATCATCTAGTTAAGAAAACAGTGGAATGACATCTCCGTAATGAGCTGTCTAAAACTGTTACCGCTTGAATGGGTTCTCTGAAACTGTTACTTGTTGAAAGAGCTCTCTGAACACTGTTACCGATGACCTAGACACTCTTCTAGCCTCAATGGACAATGAGTTATCTGTCAATAGTTCTGTCAATAGTTAACTGTCAAGGTGGCTTCCTGGCCGGGTCCAAAAACGACCGAAAAAGCCCAAAAATGTATATACTCTAGTACCAATGTATTTTTTCTCTCTTTTCTGATTGTTTTTGTATATTTCTCGTTTTGCTGCCGCCTTTTGGACTTCTTTTTTTGGTTTTTACCATTTTGTTGTAATACAGCACAGGAAATAGTTGTATTTAGTTGAGATTGTTCAGTATTAGTTTGATATTACTTGAGCATAAAGTACTTTTTACTCTAATTATTAAAAAAAAAAAAAAAAAAAAAAAAAAAAAAAAAAAAAGGGCCCCAACTTTGGGGGGGGGGGGGATCTGGAAGAACTCCACATCACCTAATTAAGACCATATTTTCCTCTAATTTACTTCAAATCAAAGAGAATCACTAGATGATTTCAAATATCTACTCGACCTTTTCACACAATCTCCACGTCGGAATTTATATGGATTCTCTTTTTGTGGGTATGGTCGGGTCCACCCCCACCTGATTCTACAGAACTCCAACTTCGCTAATTTTGCTCCGATCGAGGCGAAAAAAAAGTCATTCTATTAATTGAGCAATTACAAATAACTTTTCGCATACAAACTACTGTGAGAAATCTCGAGAACCGCTCTATATCTTCTCCTGCCAATTCTCACCTCCTAACCTTCTTGGTCCAACATCGCCATTTGTCAGATTACACAGTAACTGATATTTACCGCCCTTTCTCTAATTTTCTGGCATATTTTACCGCAATTTCGGGTCCATTTCACCGCCTTTTCTGGCCCATCTTACCGCCCTTTTTTCTCCCTTTTTGCGCTTTTTTTTTTTTTTATCCCCGTAGTCCATTTAGCCGCCGTTTAACCGCCCACCTTATTTGTGTCCCGTCTTATTCTTATCATGTTCTCTTCTTCTTTTTGTACTCTTCTTCTTACATGTCACACCAGCATCAACTCCAAGCAACGAGCATCAACTCCAAGCATCAAGCGTTCGCTTCGTTCATGCTCTCGCTTGCCCCTCTTCTGACACAAACACAACAAAGCCGCGGACGCAATCATGTTCTGTCTCCAACTCGGAGTTGTGTTTGTGTTTGGAAGGCGGGCAGAGCGGGAGTCTGCGGAGCGAATAGTGGTGCGAGTGTCGATCCAGTGCGGGTGTTGATCCAGTGCGGGTGTTGATCCGGTGCTGGAGCTGCGTATTCGGGTTGATTGGTGCTGTCCGCCCACAACACGCATGATGCAACAACCTGATCATGTCGCACTTTGAGCAACTATCTGCCGTTAGACACGCTGTACCCGTCGCATCACCCACAACTCTCAATCTGGCGTCTTTCTCCAGCCCAATCGAGTGAGGCAGCGGTACGCAGAATGACGACACCACCCAATTGTGTGTGACCAAAATGCGGGATAGCAACGCAGCCCAATTGAGTGTGTGAGCCCCGTCGTGCTCTGTATATCTGCCGTGGCACAAGAACACGCCATTGGATGTGAAGGAGTACAAATCGCCATTGGTACGTATACCTATTGTCTCAATCTTTGGACAATAGGCATACGTACGATCAATTGCAATCTAGACATTTACATTTGGGTATGGACAATTTTGTTAGCCAGCTCATCCTACGCTTCTTGCAATTACATTCCACTCGATGTTATTTGGTGTCTATGCTCGACCATTGGCTTGGTCTGTGCTACTTGGTCTGGACAATTCGTTCGCTCATCGTCACTGTGCCCTTCGTGCTATGTGCAGAAGGCCTCTCTCACCTCGCCATGAGGCAAGGCAAAACTCTTGTGGCCGTCCCGACCCTCCATATCCTCTGCGGCAACCATGGCATTCAACACGGCCTCCTCGACACACTGCACCACCGCCTCATAGAACATGTCGATATGCCCCCAGGGTACAAACTGGATGGTCTGGATATCTTCGTCCTTGGCCGGACCATAGGGCATTTTGGATGCAATCGACGCCGCGGACTCGGCAGTCGAAAACGCTACAAAAATGTCGCCAGAAAAGTGTCCTCCTGAGGTACCTGTTCGTGCCAGTCCCAGAGGTACTCGTCTGCACAGAGCCTGCAACTGTCCAGGAAGCAGGGGCGCGTCGGTGGCAATGACTACAATAATGGAGCCCGACCCTTCGGGCACCTTGGGCAGACCCTCGGCTTCTCGTTCAAACCAGTCGGTAGTTCCCATCGGATTCGGGGCCTTCGAGTCTTTGCCGAGAGGTCTTCCGGCGACCTTAAACTCGTTTCGGCGCCCGAAATTGGCCTGCAGCAAACAGCCCACTGTGTACGATTTGGTGCCGAATTGCACGTTCCGGGACGAGGTGCCCGAGCCACCCTTGAAGGAGTAGCAGTTCATGCCTGTGCCACCGCCGACATTGCCCTCCTGTAAAGGCCCGGAAGATGCGGTGTTGAGTGCGTCGAACACGTGATCTTCTTTAACGTGATCGCCGTTGATTTCGTTGAGGTATCCGTCCCACGTCTCGCCCACCACCGGCAGCATCCATTGAGCAGCGACTTTGGGGAAATGTTTGGCGACCCACAGATCGCAGGCTCGATGGACAGCCCCGACCGAGTGCGAGTTGGTGATGAGGATTGGAAGCGCCAGAACGCCTGCCTCGTCGATCATGGACCGGCCCGTCAGCTCGCCATTGCCGTTGAAGGAGAAGGTAGCGGCGGTGCACGCCTTGCCGACGCCGGTTTTTCCGCGCGGCAGAATGGCCGTCACGCCGGTTTTGGCGCCGCCAGAGGTGAGGGTCGTGTATCCGACCTCGACGCCTGGCACGTCTGTGATGGCGTTGTTAGGTCCGGGGGTTCCGTCCAAGGGAATGTTCAGGTCTCGTGCTCGGGGCATGGAAAGATTGGTGCTGGTTCTAAGAGCGAGTGTTTGCTGGTGCGCGGTATGTTGGATCTCGTCGATTAGAGCTCTAGTTGCCGAGTTGTGGGTGGGATGTTGTGGTGGACGGTGATCATGCCTTTATACCTTTTTCCACCGTCGGTTATCTTCATGCAATGTCGTGTGATGCAATGCAATGCACGCCAGCGGCTAAAGCGAGGGTGGGGATGGGAGGGTAGAAAGTGAAAGAAAGTGAAAGCCAAGGTAAGGAAAGGTGGGCGAAGACCAACGAAATGGGAGTCTTGTCTTGTTGGAAGGGAATTTAAGTCTCAGGGCAGCCACAACTATTGTGAGAAATACCATGTTGTTGGTTTTTGGTATTTTTTACAATTGTGGTTACATGAAAGTCCTATATGAGACATGTGGGCTGATGGGTCGGCTGTGAAGGAGTAAGAAAGGTACATAGCCGCGGTGGTGGTTTCAGGTAGGAAGAAGTGGTCACTTCTTTACCGTCGATGGGTGGATATGTGGAAGGGGCTATTCTGAGGTCAAAAAAGAGAAAAGCCGAAGAAAATGAGGGAGGGGGAGAAAAAAACGAAAACACCCAAAGAGATGACCTCAGAATACAAGTACAAACAGTCACAAGGTTTCTCTGGCTCTAATAATGAAATCATTGGTCGATGCAGACCTGTCGAGTTACCAATAAAAAAAAAAATCTGTTTTCACTTCTTTTCGACATATTCCATCTCTTCCCTACAGCAAATTACTGTATGTTCAGTACATGGACTGGATGCACTAATCACTCGAAAAACAAAAAATCAGAAATCCAAGACCACATAAAGTGTGGTACATAGAGCCATTTTTGACCGTGAGACCACAAGGGCAGTTTCAGGAAATAAGCGATCTGGGGGTTAACTGCGGGGCTTACGCCTACGCTTAGGCTTGCTGCGGCACTCTAGGTGGTTTCCCAAGTTTTATGTCGAGGCTCAGTCGAGACTGTCGGATGATTCAGATGGGCGCAGAGTCTGCTGTGGAGAATAGCCGTCGTTTAGCCGCTGCTCGTTTCGGCAGTTATTTGAAGATTATTGTCTGTATGATTGGTCTCTTTAGAGCTGAGCTCACCCCTGATAGCTTCAACAGTGTTTGAAGGTGTTCCCATGATTTTTTGTTGGTGTTTTTTGTCAATTTTCCCGATTTTCTTTATTTTATTTTATTTTTGATTTTTTGGTTTGATTTGATTTTTGATTTGACTTGAATTTCAAAATAATTTAATTAGATGAAATCAATTGAATTGATTTTGGGATTTAAAGGATTATTCAGATTAAATTGTTCGATTTAATTCAACATCCCAATTTATTTGGATTTTCCAGTTCAATTCAAATATCCCATTAAATCGTTATTATATTTATATTAAATTATACGCCGCACCTGGTTTAACCTACAAGTAGATGTCCATTTAGCCGCCGTGCATCCGCATGCAATGGGATCCAAGACATGAGGACTTGGTCGATTCATACATGTATATTTCTGTGTCCCGACATGTCGGAAGTGGTCCCGTGACATGGTCGATGTCGTGCCTTACAACGACGCAATTGTGCGACTACTGAAGGTGACGGTACCGTTACATTAGTCCTGTCATGCCACTTCATTGTCCACATTGTCCACATAGTCACTACACAGCCATGTCATGGTATCACATCGTCCACGTAGTCATCACATGATCCATGCCATGGAAAATTACACCGTCCACGTAGTCACCACAGACTCTAACTTCGATCTTCAATCATCGTCAACAGAACCTTGATAGCGAACTCAGCTCTTAATGTCTCAAGTGGGGTGACTTCTTAGTCAGCAGACTGCGGGCCAACTAATACTATTTATAGTAATGCACGTGACATATCATGTGATCTTGAGAAAGCCGCACAACCTAAAATTATATTTAAGTTAAAAAATAGAATTGGAAATATATACAATTCCAGTCACAACCTCATTGTTAATCATGTGACCAGAATAAAACAACTTTTAATAGGTTTATTTTCTTCTCCTAATTCCAATGGTACTATCTGCGTCTTATTTGAGACACTTTTGACAGAGTTGGGCAATGTTGCACCAAATCCAGCTTCAAGTCAATTTTTCAGGATCACGTGACACATGATAATACACGACCGTTTCTGGTTTCCATTACAGTCATATTTTCAAGTCAATATTTTAGTCGATAATTCTCGTCTAAAATAAAGTTTGGTCGGCAATTCTAATAGTGCCGATATCACTTTACTCCCTACCTGTGCACCATTTGACGACCGATATTTTTTCGACGAGTTGCAACGAGATTTTTTGTCAGCTGACCGAAACGCCGCCGATAGCCGCCTACAGCCGATAGAAACTCCGATATCCGACACAACGCCGCCGAATAGCCGCCAAATTACCATGATTGAATACACGTTTGTTTGGTGAGTACGAATCCGGGCGATGAGGAGACCAGGTTCGAGGAGGAGAAGAGCGGGGAGATGTTATGAGCGATTGTTGGGGCCACGTGGAGTCCGTTTGAGTCACGTGAAATCAGTTGGAAGTCGCGTGGTGCGATTTGAGCGAGATTCGGGCGGTGACATGTTAGGGAGTGGTTTGTGACATGGCGAATGTCAGAGGTTGGCGGAGAGGAGATTTGCGGGTGACATGGTCTCACGTGAGTGCGGATATCTTTTGTTATTTCCTGTTTCTCCCGTTTCTTCCGTTTCTTCCGTTCCTACGTTCTCCATGTTACACAGCGCATCTCACACTGCACAGATAACCATAAGACGTGCGGCTGGGGAGACGCGGTTGCGGTGGGCGTCTCCCGGATGGGTGTGTGGTCCACGTGATTAGTATCCTTGTTCACGTGACTTGGAGACTACGATGGGCTTTGGAGCATGTGGTGGTCTATCTGGCGATCTGGAGTCTGGAGGGCTTGAAAGTGTTCTGATTCTGACATTCTGGAGTCTCTGGAGTCTCTGGAGTTATTCTCGACCACTCTAGCAATCTCAGAAGATTTTCTGGTGTATTCTGGGGCTCTGGAATCATTTGGGGTCATTTTTGAGATTTCTGTAGTCGTCTTTTTTAAGTATTCTGGGGTGTCAGAAGACAACTTTGGAGCACTCTGAAGTTCACTCTTGGGTCTCTAGAGTCTCAAAAGTCATTTTGGATCGTCTCAGAAACCTCCAACGATTCAGTCACTCCGAATAATCTCTAGAATGCATCTTTTCTTGTCCGAGAAGCTCTCTTGACTGCTGTTCCTGGCGTCACTCTGCTGTCCCTTCCATCACCCTTCTGCCTCCTAATGCCCTGCTCTGAATTGTGACGTCAATACTAACGCAGGCCCCACTCCGGGTCACACATCATCGTGACCGGATCTTTCGACAACTGGACCCAGTCGCTGACCCTCTCTCCTTCTTCCGCCGGCCACTCGCACACTGTGGCGATTCCGGTGGAAAAAACGCTGTTCAAGTTTGTGGTTGACGGCGAATGGAAAGTGGACGAGTCATTTGCCACCGAGACGGACGAGCACGGCAACATCAACAACGTGCTCTCGCTCGAGATGCTGGAACAACTTGAGGGAGACGACATCCAGGAAATCACCCAGGACATCCCGGGCGCCTTTCCCCATGAGGAGGGCGTGCGACCACGTGATGAGGGCCCGTACTCGGCAGAAGGTGTTTCTCACGATCTGCAGCCTTCTCATTTGGACCCTGCTGCTCAATCCAAGCTTGAGAATGCCCTTGAGAGCAAGCAAGCGGCGGTTGAGTCCGGCGAGTTGGCTCCCATTGCCGGAATTAACAGGGATGTTCGAGGGCAAGATTATGGAGCTCCGGGGGCTCCTGTGGCTGTTCTCGTTGATTCTTCCGCTCCTGGAACTGCTCCTGTTGACTCATCCGCTTCTGACCCCCTTGGTGGTGCTGACACTTCCCCGACGGACTCTGTGGATCCCCTGTCCAAGATGGAGTCCCCCAAATCGCCCAAATCCCCTTCCGCTAAATCACCCAACAAACATGCGATTCCCGTGGCCAGCTACGGATTCCCCGAAAAGACCGAAACTGCTGCTGAAACAGGACCGTCGGCAGCCCATGCATCCATCCCGGCAGCAGCAGCGGCACACGCATTGACGATGCACGATCTACAACCGTCGGCATTGGACCCGCACGCCGCAGCGACGCTGGACCAAACCATCTCGACCAAGTACTCCGCGGTCGAGTCGGGCGCGATTTCGCCGGTCGACTCCACGGGCCAGTCACGTGCAGTGCCGTCGACCCCGACTCGTGGCCGACACGACTCTGAATACGACCATGTGACGGAGCTGCGCGACGAGGCGTATTCAGACAAAGGCGACGCGCACACGCAGCAGTCTCGTGACAAGGGCAAGGCACGTGCCGAGGGTAATCCCACTGCTCCCTCTGTGGTACCCCCCAGTCCCGGCATTGGGTCTGGATTCGACGAGGTCAAGCCCAAGAAGAAGGATGTGGCGTTTGGAGAGGTGAGTGAGGTTGGGGGCTCTCGGTTCCACGAGAACGAGACAGCTCCGTCTTCTCCGACGCCCATGAGTCCCCATTTGGCGTCGTTGGCTCAACGAGAGGGCATTCCTCTGGAGGGCGACTCCGCGGGCGTTTCTGCCTCTGCTTCTCCTTCGTTCGGCTCGCCCGCCGCCTCTACCAAAGGAGGTGTTGGTGTTGGTGGTGGGGCTGGGGCTGGGGCTTCTATTCCTACAGCTTCTACTCTGGACCCCTCCACCGCATCTAGTGTGCATTCTGCCGCCGCCACCAAGAGTGTGGCACCCGGTACGCCTTCCAGCACCGCTCTGAATCTCAATGTCCCTGTTGGGGGTTCGGAGGGTGCAACTACAGATTCGTCTGTAGGTGGAGCTGCTCCGATTGCCGCAGGTACAACTGCTGCTTCTGCTGCTCCAGCTACTCCAGTGGCTTCTGCTCCGGTTGCTCCAACCGCCGACGTAGTGGCTGCTCCGGCGACCGCGTCGACCCATGCCTCGGTGGCCTCGGCGCCCGCCACCGCTGCCGATGTCACTATTACCGCGGGGTCCTCCAAGAAGGAGAAACGACGATCCATTTTCAGAAGGTTTAAGGATAAGATGTTTTAACAAACGAGAGAACGAGATGAATGAGCGCAGCGAGTTCATTGGATATTTCGACGAGCGCGAGGGAATGAATGAATTAAGGAATGAACGAATTAAGGAATGAACGAATTAAGGAATGAACCCGGCGCACCCGCTGCCATTTCACTGATGCAGTTCGTGAGATGGCGTCGGTTTGGGTAGGAGCGAGTTGTTACTTGTAACACGTTCTTAATCAGTACTAGACTTGTTAAGTACTGCGCTGAGTTTGAGCGAGGAAAAGGCTGGTGACTGACGGAAATGGCTAGAGTCTACTGCGTGACCAGTTTTTAGTCATTTAGTCGTTGGGTGAGTCAGCCATCGATCCTCTAGATTATTTGCAATTTATGTTTGAGCAAACTCGACTGATGTTTTGTTGCTTGTGTAGTACGGTATATGGGTAGATGGTTGGGGGGGGAGAGATATTTTTCACGTGACGATTAATAGTTGTTTTTATTTATTATTGTTTGTTCGTTTTATTTTCATTTTTTATTTCATTTATTTCATTTATTTTCATTTATTTTCATTTATTTTCATTTATTTTCATTTTTTTCATTGTTTCCATTATGTATTTTTTATTCTTTTTTCTTTATTTTTCTTTTTTTTTTTTTATTTAATTATCTCCACGTCCACGCTACTCATTAAAGTGGATAAAGAAAGAAGGAAAAATCTATCCTTTCCTCATACCATCGCTCGAGATGGTCACACATTGGTCACAAACTGACACAACCGATACCATCGATAGTGATCACTGATTGACACAAACAGATACTTGATACGACACAGAAAGATACTGACACAAACAGATACCGGCACTGACTGATCTGACACTCGATATGACACTGACAGATATTGGCACAGACACTCGAATCACACGATACTCGATTTGACACAAACACTACCACGCCACCCAATCTCGGACACTCACAGATTTCAGCTGACTCTACTCTATCGGACTCTGCCGGACTCCGCCTGTGACCATGGTCTTGTCACTTGGCGCCTTTCCAGGATCTTTCGCTACGTTCTATTTTTGTCCCTTCTCCAAGTTCAACCCCCAGCCGATGGTCTCGGTACGGTGGCCAGAGCCGGGTTTGATAGAGTAGGAATGTGGGTGGACGAGGTAGCAAGAGGGTTCTGGTGGGTTCGAATGGGTTCAGTTGTGGTCATCTGTTATCGCCTCTGGTGGTTTGTATCGGTTCTGATCAAGTGTATGGTCATACGTACGTTTGGAGTATTATCCACAGGACCTGACACACCAGCCGAGGCTCTAACCAAGTTCCTATGTCGTGTATCCATATCGCTGGCGTCCCAGATATCCTGTTGGTCCCGAAAATGTGCAAATAGTCGTTGCCGCTATCCACTTTTCCCACTTTCCCACCTGTCTCAATGCACCTTTCATCACTTGCGGGCCCTCAGGTGGCTCTAATCTCCCGGGGTATTCTATGCCGGTTGTTGGGTCCCACAGTCGTTGAGCTGCTGAGATACTGATTTTCGCCATCGGGCGGGACCCCTCCACGTGAATATCACCAAATATACAGTCGTGGACCGTCTGAAGGTCTCTGGCGGTCAAATGACTCTGACACAGCAGGCATAGACAACGCGTGGGACTTGCTATTACTACTTCTAATGGCGTGCCCCACTCTCTCATTGTCGCGTTCGCTTGGCAATTTATCTATTTGGTTCTACAATTGCGTATGTTCACGTATGGAGAAGCACCTGGTTAGAAGATGCTCTGGCTGAAAGGCGACAGTTCCGACAGACTCTAGAGCGTCACAGGAATGGCGGTCTACTGGTACTGTACATGTACTGCACTGTACAGTACATACTGTATGTACTTGAAGAACCTCCTGGTTGATATCATGTAGACAGACCTTACAACAGGTTTCATTTGCGCATCAGCCCCTTTCTGCTGATGTGCACCGCGAGTCTTTCCAATTGGTATCAACTATCGAGACAAACGAAACTGAAACTTGAAACATGCATTGTCAGATTCCTGATATGACGACCACCAAACTTGGATTGTCACTGACGAGATGCGGGCTTCTGAGGACAACCCGACGTCATTTACCGTTCATAACGGGATATGGCACACAAACAGACCTTTCAAAAGAGGTGGACACTTGTAAAAGAATACGATACTAGTCGTACTAGTTGTGGCACACATGTTATCATGTTCTTGTCTTCCAATTTGTCTTCTGTTACTACACCCCCTCCATTATCACTGCACCCAACTACCTTGGCATCAGTCCCCACACAAAAACCGCAATATAGGTCCCATCCCGACTAAGATTGATCAGATAACTTCTAATAGTTCCCCTTTAGCCTCTCATTTGACATTTCTTTCCCCCGCCGTCAATATCACCAGATATCGCTCTTCCCGCAATCGCACGATCCATCCCCGCAAATATCCATTAGCGGACTCAATTTTGGTTTGAGTGTTTTTGTAAGTCACTCATATTCTCTGCTAATGTCGGGATATTATTCGGTCGGATTTTCAGCCCGAAATATAATGTGATTCGGTCGATATTGGCATTTTTTTGAAAATTCGCACTTTTCACCATTGCTAGTATTATCACATCTTTTACAACAGATCTTGGGCTTGTAGTGTAGTGGCTATCGCGTCCGTTTCGCATACGGAAGGTCTCCGGTTCGACTCCGGACTGGTCCATTTTTTACTTTAATTTCTTTTCTTTTTTTTGTGCGAGTCCCAATCCAGAAATAAACTTTTCCACCTCCCAAAGCGGTCAACACGATTGAGGGCAGATGGAACACACTTGTAATTTTTGACAAGTAGCAAATCTTTTCCACAACCTGAAAAAGGTCTTTTTTGGCCCTGTTTTCGATCGGCGGCTCTTTGTGTCACTCAAAGTGGCTGTTAAAAAAACCCCAGAAAGCGCGCTACTCTTTTTGTGTACATTTTTCCTGTACCTTAGATCGGCTGGAGATCCAAACAGAGTAGAGTTTGGTGTTTTTGGGAAATGGCAATAAACTAGGGAAAAGGTGGGAAAACGAAAAATGTGGAAAAAATGTAGAAAAAATGTGGAAAAAATGTGAAAAAAAATTGAAAAGAAAATTGCAAAATAGGATAAAAGAGCCAGCATGATTCAATAACTTCAGTGACTTTTCCAAATTTTATCCAGATTTTATCCAGATTTTCCATATTTTCCAGATTTTCCAGATTTTCCATTTTCTGAAAAATTCTGAAAAATTCAAATTATATTTTTCACTCGACCAATCCATCCATGCAACAGCAATGAAGATGAGACAAAGTCTATTTATGGTGTAGCAAACTTTATAATTGGGGATAAGCATTTTCACAAAACCCTAAATACGCAAAGGGAACTCTCAAACAGAGACAAGACAGAAAAGATGGAAGAAGAAACGACGAGAAAAATAAACGAAATCAGCTGTATATATATCACGTGGTAAATGGTGCCCTGAGAATTTTTCTGTATTTTTAGAAGCAATAAATGAGCAAAGAAGAAAAAGAAGAAAAAGAAGAAAAAGAAGAAAAAACACATAGTTAGAATTCCTTCGTACCACCATTGGCATGTTTAGATCTGCGTCTCGAAGTTAACAAGTGTTCGTCTGAAGCTATGGGACGTGAGACGTGGGACGTGGGGTTGTGGACGTGTCTGGGACGTGGGTGTCACGTGAGAGCGTATGTGAGAGATTGCGAGTGTTTCTGAGAAGTCGATCAAAGTGCCATTTGAGTGACTTGCCCGAAACTGTCAATGGCGCGTTTTGGAGAAATGGCTATATATCTGGCTGGTTGGCAAATGGAGGGATATTTTTTTTGGAATAATCTGGTCCAACGATACTCCTGGTGCTCTTATTCTTTTTTTTGGATGCTTTCTGGTTGTTGTTGTTGTTGTTTTATCAGTAGTATCAGCACTAACTACAATTACTTGATATCACTTGACTCTCAGACAAACTTTCTTTGGATATATTACTTAAACATAACAAAAATGTTACTTAAAAATTATATGCAGAAATATATATATATAATATATTATATATATATAATAAAAAAGTACCTCACCAAAAAAAGAGATTATGACAAAGGGGGTCACGTGACCAAACCCTTTGAGAGAGCGATGAGATTCCGTTCTGTTTATTTAATAATTCCGTCACGTGAGCCCACAAAAACGCTACGACAACGACATCACTTGGTGTCGGCGGCACGGAAATAATTCTCAGTAGAAATCTTCACTTAGAAGCTCATAACCTCTCGCAAACTATCGCAAACTATTACAGTACATACAAAGATTTGGATAAACAATCTATTTTTCTCATACATGCCGCGGGAAGGAATGCGAATTAGGGTGAAGAATGCAGAATAAATAGGGTGCGGAAGGCACCACAAGGAGACGCGGTGGCGGCCAAGGGGCGATCACGTGCAAGCGTCTCTGAGAAGGCGGCGTACCAAGCTGCATGTACGAGGGGGAGTACCCGGTGGGGGTGACGGGACACCGAGCGGTGTGTAAAAGGCCATGAAGGGCCGGAACGCATCAGAGATGGTGGGAAGAAGGGGTTGTGTAACGGAAGGCAAGCGAGCGTTGATTGAATTGGTGAAACTGGCGAATCGAATGGTTAAATTAATTGGCGAATCGACCTGGCGATAGTTGAAACTTCTTCTCAGCTGCGCTCAGCCGGATGGCACGCTATCAGCTCGCTCGCGGCTCGCTCGCTAGCCAAAGTAATCCGGGTTGGTGACCCTTAGAATTCGCCTGCTGTAGTCAGCGTCGTCCTGTAGACTATGACGCGACTCGTCGACGCCGTCGTAGCGCAGCACCATCTGCGATGGGTCTAGCCGCTGGTCAACGACGGGCACCTCGTGGACCTGGGACATGTTGGCGGCCATGGACCGTCCCGGCGCCGCAGATGGGTCGGGCACGTCATGCTGCGCCATTCCCATGGAGCCCAGAATCGACGACTCGGACTGCTCGCGCATCATGTGATGAGAGCCAGTTTCGGACGACTCGTCGATGCGCAGCTTACCTGAGGTTGCCAGCGACGGCGACGTGGCGAGCCCTCCGTTGGGTCCGCGGTCGCTGCCGCCCAGTGTGGTTCGGGTCGACTGGCTTCGGCCCACCACGCCGACCGCCGCGGCCTTGGACCGCCAGGGCGATCCTGTGGGCGACCCGCCGGAGCCCACGGTGAGCTCGTCGTCGTCGTCGTCATCGTCGTCGTAGCGGCTCTTCTTGTTGCGTCGCCACAGAAAGAAGATGAGTCCGGCGATTAACGCCGCGCCGACGATGCCCACCACCGTGAACACACCGGCCACCTTGCCCTTGTGGTCGAAGAAGCCGTCCTTGTGTTTCGACTGGGGGTCTAACGTGGCTACCGGCGACTCGGACGACGTTGTCGACGCCGGGGCGGGCGTGGACGTGCTGTCCGAGTTGGACACTGTCACCGTCTTTTCTCCGCCCACCACTGTGAGCACGGAAATGGATGGTGACGAGGTGGACGTGGTGGAAGAGCTGGAAGACGTCGTACTTGACGTGGTGGACGTGGTGGAAGAGCTGGAAGACGTCGTACTTGACGACGTTGTGGAGGAAGTAGAAGTGCTGTTGGTGCTGCTGGTGCTGCTGGTGCTGCTGGTGCTCTCTGTAGTGCTGGTGCTGCTGGTACTCGAGCTGGTGCTGCTGGTACTCGAGCTAGTGCTGGTGCTGCTGGTGCTGGTGCTGGAACTTGTAGTACTCGTCGAACTCGTGCTTGAGCTTGTGCTCGTCGTCGAACTCGAAACAGCAAGAGTCCCGGACGCCTGGGCCAACTGAATGTACCCAAAAAGGCCCTGGAACATGTTGCCGCACTTGTCGGAGGGATAGCCGGCACAGGCCTCGTCGCAAGAGCCGACGGAGGTGGTGTCTGACGGCGCCATGTTGGAACACCAGCACTTTTGGCCCTGCAAAATGGCAAACGCGTACCCGGAGCACGTGTCACTACACGCTCCGTTGCTCTGAAACTGCCCGAAAACAGAGTCGAACGACTCGCCCGAGTTCTGCGACGAACAGTACGTCAGCGCGGCGCCGGCCGACGTCGCCAGCAGGAGGGCGTTCTTGAATATGATCATGGTGGCAAATTACACTGGCAATATCGCGGGGGGAGAGCACAGTGTCAATGTCGAGGGGGTCACAAGGACGGAGAGGTGGGTTGGTCGTCCGAAAGTCGATGTAACGGCGACGGAAAAGGTCGATTCGGGGGCGTGTGTGTGTAGCGCTGGCTTGGCTGTATCGCTGGGGGGCCGTTGGTAGTCTGTTTGTGGCCGTGAAATCTCCGTAAAATCGCTTTCCTCCAAAACACCGTCCCTAGTGAAGAAGACACAATCTCGTCAGAGGTGTTGTGTGATGGAGGTGGGAAAATAAGCTTTGGGTTTACATTTCCTATAATAAGGTTTTAGCATAAAGTTAGCCTCGGAGGCATTTACTTTAGGTTCAAACAAGGGAAGGCAAAACCGAGACTGAAATACAAACAGACGTGTATCAGTTGTACGTCTGTTGAACAAGAGCTCGCGCAACGGGGCCCGCGAGTGCGAGTGGTTGGCTGTATTTCATCTTGTCGTGGCGGGAGTTGAGTATTTACCAGGTTCCCAAACAAGTTGGGCGCGCAGATTAGCTGGAATTGACTGTAGAGACCATGGAGTGGAGAAACGGGCGAAACGAGGCCAAACGAGGCCAAACGGGGCGAAACGGGGCGAAATGGATGGCGGTTTAGTTTTGCAGGTTGTGGGGGGTGTGACCATGTCTTTTTGTTGTTGATTGAGGCTCATTGCTACTCTCGTCTTACCGTATTATCATCAATCACCGTTATCACCAATCACCGCTATCACCAAGTCAACCGCGCTCGCCCTATCACCGCCATTAATTATTCCGCTAAATAATTGTGAAAATTATGAAAAAATTATGAAAATTATGAAAATAAAATAAAATAAAAATACTTGAATATTCTGCCGCGACCCACCGGAGAATGTTCTCTGCCAGACCCGCCACGGGTAGCTCCCCTGACAGCTGTCACCATGAAACAGGCACTATCGCCCATTATTTTCGGCCCCAATGACGTCGCCTTGCCGTAGTGTCGCCTGACAAGTGTCTAATAATACCCACTGCAGCTCGTGTATCAGAAAAATCGGAGGTTAGGGGTTATTTTTACCAGAAGGCCGAGTCCATTGAGACATGCATCTGAACATTATGGTGCTCTGGTGCGATGGTGCGATGGTGTGAAGGCGCTATGACGCTGTTGAGCAGACGACCCCACGACCCCATAATGCCACATCACCTCTACGACTTATGACCATTTCCCTTCCCCCTTATACTCCCTTATGACTCCAAGGTTACACGTGTTGTGCCTGCTTGGCTGCCTGTCGCCTTGGACTAGCAACAGCAACAGCAACATATCTCTTGTATCTCTGGATGCAGTTGATGCAGCTACGTGGATATCTCCTCCATCCCTGCCTAATCCGACGCATTATTTCGACCTTGATGGCTGGAGGGTCGGGGAACACAGCCCCTGTTGCAGCAATTAGTAGTCAGGGCAACTAATTTCGACCTGTTAAAAATAGCAAATATTGGGAGATTATCTGCAAAACTGCTAAAAATGGATCGATTTGGGAGCCGCGGGAATTTGGCGGGGGGAAAGAATAAAATATATATTATATATTTATATATATATTATACATAAGCGGACAGCTCTTTCCCTCCTAGCGCCCCCACCAATTGGCCTTTTCTCGGCGCTTTTTCCCGGCCACCAAACCCCCCTCCCATTGTCTGGCGCCCTCCCTGCATTGTGCTGACGTAATCCGCATTGTTTACTACAAGTACAGTACCATACATTCTTCTTGTGCGTGTCATCCGCACTGCGCAAGGCTGAGGTGCATTAGATTTGTAAACACGGCTGGAATGATGGCACGGGTGGCTGGAGACCAGGTGTGTGCTTGCTAATAACATCCCTCAATTGCGCCCTTCTCCGCGTTTAAGTCAGCTAGTCCCCAGTCGCCTTCATCTCCACACCTCCCTCTGCTACTAGTCTGGCACCCTGGTTGGTCCACTGCATCATCGCCCCATGCGCTTATTAGCTTTTGACTTAAACCCTATGTGACCCGCATGTGCATGATGCAGCCGAAACCGTCTCTGCATTGCACAGATTGTGAGCGACTGAGTGAGTGAGTGAGAGAGTGAGTGAAAGTGCGAGTGCGAACACACAAGCTGTCAAAGTCGGAAAGGCATGACAACAGTCTATTGAATATATCTGTATGCCCCTATCGGATTATACTTATATACTGATATGTCGCTATGGCACTATGCCTCTATGCCCCAGTGCCTGTGTTCATGCACCAATGCTATTGTTGATGCACCTGGTTAACCCGACATAACCACTGTAAATTGGCGTAATTTCCCACGACGGTTTTTGTCCGTTTCAGCCTCCTTGTTGCTACTCTCCTTCGTACTTGCACTTGTACTTATGTAACTCGGTTGTCAAAAACACCCCGCCACTCAATTGGTACATTGTTCCATGCCCCCTTGCTGCATCCGCTGCCTGACTTGTGCAACATAATTGGGAACAGCATAGCAAAAAAACAAACATGAGTATGAGTAGTCAGCCGACGGTCACGTGAGTCCCAAACAACCCAGCAACCGCGCCACGTGCAACCACGCATGGGAAATATGTGCGCGTTTTTTTTGTTGCCTCCTCTGTGTCAGCCAACGGTCACGTGACGAGAGTTTTGGAGTTGCGCGTGCCGGCTTCGGCTTTAACAAAAGCCATCCAACAAAAACCATCCAAAAAAAAAACCCAACAAAAAACAAAAACACTACGCAGCGCTACAAGAGAGTGCATACGCACGACACCGTCTCAGTCGTCTTTGTCATGGCCACCACACAGCCAGGATGAGCCCCGACACTGACACTGTAAGCACCACATGCACCTTGTCGCGCCAACCACACGAGTCTGGCTACGAGCGCGACTGGCTTTTTACGTTAAGCCGGATATCGTTCTATCAGGTAGATATCATTCCCCAGCTCGCCGAATGTAAACAAACGATGCAGGTGGGAATACCACATTGGCGAGTACTGTACAGTACGGTACTTTTACGTAGGTGGGCACCACGTGAGGCGTGCTGTCCCCACCACATCGGCAGGGTCACCCCCACCACATTGGTTGTGTCGTCCTGTTTTGTCGTGCCCACCATACGAGCAGTGTCGTGAGACAACTGGGCCACTATACATTCCAATCGGGGTGTGCACCGGAATACCAGGCAATGTCTTGAACTATATGCGATTACATAAGCAGAGGGGTTGAGTGGAATGACAAAAACAGACTGAAGCCTGATGGCAAGATACGAAAGAATAATTGGCAATACGATGGCGGTGGGATGTGGGTATTTTCGGACGGGGGAATTTCGGTCATGTGAATTACAGGTTGTGTGAATCATGGGTAGTGTGAATTTCGGAGAATTGTATTAAAAACAGGGAAATTCGAATAAATTAAAAGGGAGAAAGAAAAAGATATTGAACCGTTCAGGAGGGGTCGATGTATCCACTGAAAAACAAATTTCTCCATAATATTCATTTTTGAAGGAGTTGGGTAGGATTGAATTTCTTTCTTTGGTATTTAAAAAACCGAACATGGAAAATGACTGAAATAATTTGGGTAAAATTCAGAAACAATTAATCTGTGACTTTTATTAACTATTGGATTTTTTTTAGATTTATGGAAAATATTTCCGACATCCCGCAATGGAGTAGTTTTCGTGAGATGCTATGATGGGGTAGTCTCTGTTGTATGTACTGTAACCATGGTATTGTACTGTAATTGACGTCAGTGGGTATTTCGCGCGTCAAGACGGTTCTCATTACATCCGCCGTGTCGTCACCACATGTTCCAAGTTGTGGCCACCACATCCTTTCTGTCGTCACCACTTGTACCAAGTCGTGGCCACCACGTCCATTCTGTCGTCACCTACTTGAGGGCACCGGGTCCTCCACCTCTCTTCTTCCACATCACTCCAAAATGTTTGTGACACGAACAGACCCTGAAAATAGACAGAAAAGAGACACAAAAAGTGAGATACAGTTGTCAGTCATCATCCCTGATACCCCCTGACAATGACACAGACAGATACGCATGTCTGCCAGCTCTTCTCCATCGGTGCTCGTCTTTCAGGGAATCAGATGTACCATCTTTGACATCCTATCGACCGTGACCCAGATTTAGATGTTGCCACAGACAGAGATACCAACAGAGGGAACAAAACAGATACAGACACGGAATACCGAGAGACGCAAACAGTGTCACCAAGTCAGCTACAAGGACACATAATGAATGCACACAGACAGACACTCTCGCTGACGCAACGTGAGTATTATAGTGACGGAGATCAGATTAAGACCTGATCAAGATCGGAAAGAGTCAGACGGTGACACAGACAAAGATCTCCCACTTCCAGACACAGTATCGTCACCGAGTCTCAGCCGTTGTTTCCGGACACCCAACGACATGGCGTGCCACCACTGCCCTTCCTCGTTCTCTAAAAAGGACCACCAAAGAGCCGACAATGTTAAAGGAGCAACGACTGGCCAAATCGGCCAAGACTCAACTTTCTGCTGATGCTGCGGGTGGACGGGTCGCCGTGAACATCGTGAGTGAGTTCGAGTGTCCGGGAGAAACCATTCCGGTAGCCCAGAGCCCTTGTTTCTTACAAATTATCAGTCGACTGTTTTGGCCACTGTTATGGCCTTCCAGCGACAGCTACCGAGGCAGAGGGGGGATGGGAGCGGCTGAGGCGGCTGAGAGGGAGCTGAAACTCTAGGCAGGAGTCATAACCATCAGAAGCGATCTGACGGCAAAAATCGTCTTAAAGGGCATCCAGCCCGCTTCTTACCGCCAAGAGGAGAATCTTTGATTATCTGAAAAGAGAGAAAGCCATTATTGGTCCACAAGTGCTACAGAACAAGAGTTCCACACGATTGAGCTCCGCGCACATGTGTCACTACAACTGGAGCCACCACAGTCACTCCATTTAGACAGTGGCATCGAGCCGCAGGTATACCTTTCGCCCGCCTGCGTCGTTGTGACTTGCTCGTGGCCCCGTCTTATCGGCGCTGACAAAGGATGCAAAATCACAGATACCGTTGATTCTTACACAGTCAGCAAGTTCTCTGGTTGGCTTGATGCAATGCCACAGAACACCACAAGTTGTGTAGATCATTCAAAGCCGTCGTAATTACAACACTTCCACGGCGACCACTCAGCCTACAGTTCGGAGTCACTTCTGAATCGTTCATGCGAGACCCAGCTTAAGGCGCACAGACAAAAAAAAAAAAAAAAAAAAAAAAAAAAAAAAAAAAAAAAAAAGCTTTGTGCAGTAGATTTCGATTTGCGACGCAGATGCAAAGTCGAAGACTGGTATCTGGTACGTCTACGAGTCCAATGCTGCATCGGAGTCCTAGGGCAGCGGCGAGGGTGCTGATATGAGAACACCATTCTCGTGTCTTCAATGGTTTGTGACAGTCTTGCCCTCTCACCACCTATGGATGGGTCCAATTCTGTATGCAGACATTCAGCCTCCGGATTTTCAGCTGCTCAATCTCTCGTTGCCCTGCACTGTACGTCACGATGCCGTGCTGTAGTTGAACCGGAAACTGCCTGCTGACCGTACAAGCAGTCTGTACACACGTTGTCTGTGTCTAGCTAACGAGACTGGCGTGGCCTCACAGTCTCTGGAGTCGATCTCAGTGTTCTCGGAGTCAGGGGAGAGGGAACCTACGGCGTCGGGCTTGCTGCTCTTGCCTGTCTACAATGCCGGGAAGTTGCTGCTTTTGCTCTCGCTCTTGTCACTCACAGTGTCTGACAATCGCTCCGCTCCTTCCCTCGCCCACGCGCTGCTAATAATCTATTATTTACTTTTCGTTCATCAGTGAATCACTGGGTATGCCACTCAAACACCCTCGTCATATTCGTCGAGCTCAAACTCGTCGTAGTCCTTCTGGCTAATCTGGCCACTGCCGTCCATCATCTGGTTAAAGTATCGAGATGGTCTCAGGACCCACAGGGCCGCTAGGACGACGAGCAAGTTGGCGAGCTCGATCCAGTCGTGCACAAAAAACCACCGGTACTTCCACTCATTGACCCAGGCGATATTGGTCGTCTGAATGAGGTTGAGAGTACTACCGACAATGCTTCCTCGCAGGAGGACCATGATGTTGAACAGGACCATGAAGGCAAAGAGGAGCAAGAAGGCCAGGTAGACGGCCCGCAGCTTGGAAATCTGGTCAATCTGCACGCTCATGTTTTCGTCAATATAGCTCTTTTGGGTGTGGTTCATCCAGGAGTAGATATTGTAGAAAATGTAGAGGGTGGAGTAGAGCACAAAACACAGGCAGGCGCCAATGGCCATTCGGACATAGGTGCCCTGGACCATGCCGATGAGATAGAACATGGAGGCGACGATGGATTCAAACACCCAGAAGGTCGCAGTTACCGCCACCGCCTTCTTTTTCGCGCTCTGGATCAGCGGCGTGGAAAAGTAGTGCATTCCGTGGGCCACATACAGCGCCAGCCACATTGACAGGGCCCATCTGAGGGCGGAGATGACCGCGGAGATGACAACGAGGGTCTTGACGAACGATGTGGGTCCCTGGGCGTTGTAGATGGCGTTGTAGATGGTCCAGAGCAGGGAGACGGCGAGATTGACGGCAATCAGGGCCAGGAGGCGTTTGTGGACCGGCAGAAGATTCTTTCGCAAGAAACACAGCACCAAGTATCCAATCAGAGTCGCCGCCCACAGCCCACTCATGACTCCGTGGTACGCCAACTTGTTGTAGTCATAACCTGACAGTTGCCCGTTGCCATCCTTTACCGTGACGGTGCTCATGAACTTGTTCATCTCATTATTGGGATGGGCCGTCACGCAGTACAGCCCCGTCTCGTTGACGGTATAATTGAAGGTGGTATCTTCCAGCAGGTCGACTTTGGTGGTGAAAATCGTGTTGCCGGTGTAGTTCTGCTTCACGATATACTGCCCAATCTCGTCGTGGGTGCACAGCTTGTACTGCACGTTCATACTGTTGCAGTGGTACTTGTAGCCCCACTCCTTGCGGCCCATGTCACCGATGAAGGGCAGATCTTCATACTTGTAGATGGCCAGTGCCATCCAGCCCTCGTGGCCCATGAAGTTTATGACCGACGAGTTGTCCAATTTGGGGGTGTAGACGGAGATGGAGGCGGGGGACTCTTCTGAGCCGGCGTAGATGCCGACACAGTTTTGCTCGGCCGACGGAGACACCCAGAACGTGCTTTCCGCCACAGCCGCCGAGGCCAGCAGCAGCATGTTGGTCCAACGCATTTTTTGCAGCCGGTTGTGAATGACAGATGAAGAAGATGAGATAGATAAGATTGTGGGTTTTCAAACTTGTCAGAAAGGTTAACTTTATTTCAGATGAGTGGAAAAGGTTCAATTGAGCTCGGGGAATTTCGAAAAAAAGAAATCCACTGGCAAGCGACGGCTGCGAACGGCGTTGATTTCTCAGATTTCAGATATCTTCATTTTTGGCGGATTTGTGATGGGTTTATCTTTGTGGATTTTAAAGTTTGATTCGCTTGTGATTTGAGGAATAAATCTTTTCTTGTGGTTGAAAAAATGGTATGACAATTATGATATTGATGTCTTTGGAATCAGTAGGATCGGGCGAATGTAACAATATTATGTTTGTATATTTGGTATTTTGTTTTCAAAATCTGTGAATACTTTTTTAAAAAACGCTAAATCCGACCAAACTTTAGAATCACTCTAGAATGTGACAAAGTCGAGATATTGAAATATAATTAACACCATTGGATAGAGCGCATCAATGGCTCCATTTTTATACCCTTATAACCACATAAAATCAAGTTTTCAACATTGACGGTTTCCGCCCCACTTCAACAGCAAATGTGGCTAATGTATGCATATTAAGGGTTAGGGTTATATATATCGGGTTGTTCGACCGGTCGAAACTGACTGCTCGGAGTGACTGCTCGGAGTGACTGGTCAGAGTTACTGGTCGGAGTGACTGGTCAGATGGAGATTCTTGGCATGTGACTGTCTCAGAAAATGGAAGCTAGTCACTTCTGGTCCCATCACGTGACGCAAGTCGTGGTTGCGCGGCTGTTCCCCGGTTCTGTTCTGCATTAGCTTGGACCAAGAATAGGGGCCGAGGTTAAATTTGGGGATGAAAAACGGAGAAATGGAAGTGGTTGAAAAAAGGTGCCAAAACGACGAATTTGAAGCAAAATTTGCTGATTTTTGGTGCCAAAAAGATAATCTTAATTTGAAATGTATTTTTCCCTTTTCAAATTTCGAATTTGATCTTGTTTTTTCTTTTTTTTTTCTTTTTTTTTTTTGTGACCATTGATTGAAGTTGTGGAAAATTATATATATATATAATATATTTAATATAATTATCCAAATATCAAACATATTTGCTTGAAACAGATGGAAATCAAACCCCCGTGGCTGATATACCAGGATGAACATCTTTTGGTAATTGTTTAACATCTCTTGGTCTTCTCAAAGATGTTGAAGAATACCGTAGTATTCGATGCCACTCAGAATCCCCCAGAGATATCTGAATGAGATGAAAAAAGTCACACGGAATATTTGACCCACAACGATTCAGATTATGATCTCCATTGTACAACTTCCTTTCTGCTGCATTCTCGGTTTAATCTTCAAACATTTTTTCATATCACAAAAAAATGACCACGTCAGGGACTCAAATAAAAGCTAGAGAGACCTGAAAAGTTGCTAAAAAAGATAAAATGGCTCCTCTGAAACCATTTGTTTTTTTCAAAATCCACCTAGAATGAAAACTGAGTGAGTTGGGTATTTTATGGATTTTTACATGATTTTTTAATAGTTTCAGTTCTGAGGATTCCCCAATCATATAAATCACACTGCTGTATTCACGCGACTCGAGGGAATCGAATTTCCATCTTTGATTACTAAATGGTCATCTTTAATTACTAATGCGAACCACTTCTATAATTCTGTAGACCGGATAAAAAATAGATGGACAATATGCCCCAAATCACCTTCCAGAGACTCAGAAATACCTCCAAATTGTTCCCTGTCTACCCAATAATCTTCTCGGCTAACAATTGTCGCAAAAAGAAACCATTTTCCATCACATTTCTGCTGCTTATCAGTCCACAACTCTTTCTACAAGTATACACAGTACCATCACCTCATCGTATCGGGCCTCATCATACAGAAATGGATCACAAGGCTCGGCCGGTCCAGCGCTAATCTTGCCCTGGGTTGTTTTCTGAGACACCAATTAGTGCCATTGGCCTAATTCTGACGGTCGGTATGGGGTGATTTGAAAATCTCCTCATAGTTTACGAACGGTGAGAGATATGAGCTTGTGGGTAGTGCCAGAAGGATGGTGTAACAGAGACAAATACGGCAATACCAATCGCGAGACTTCTCGATGTATTTTTGACCGATATATGCTTTCTCTCTTGTTTGGCAGAAAACAAGAAAAAAGCCGATGAGACATCATGTCATCCGCAAGATCACGTGACACTCATACTACGTATGGCCACGTGACACCCGTAATATACGCCATCCATCCACCCATGCATCACGTGACCGGAAACTCTCCTCTATACGTGCGGGTCCACGGAAACTATGCTCTCAAGTGAGACACACATTCCATTCCCAGAGATAATAACGCTTAGATAGGTAATCACGTGACTTGTCACGTGTCACACCTGGCGGCCCAACCTGGTTTTGAGCCGCATGCCGGCCGTAAAGTTATCTGATGGAAGAGCATGTGGGCCGATATGCACCGAAGGGCCACATGGGTCGGAGAGTCGGTGCTTTTTCTGCCACTGAATTTCCGAGCCGGCTGCTTCCACCACAGGTTAAGAGTGCGTTATTAGTACGAGTAAGGTTATGGAAAAGGTTGCGGGAAGGTTATGAGTACAGCACTGTACGGTTCTGAGTACGGTTATGAGTACAGTTCTGAGTACGGTTCTGAGTACGGTTACGAGAGGTTATGAGCGAGGTTATGAGGACCAACCGCCGATACTTGTGCCTAAATCATGACCGTATTCGGCATCTTCGCTCGGCTGCTCTCTGCCGCTTTAGGAAGCCCGATTCTGTTCCGATTACCAGAACTGGGTTGCAATATGCTTGCTTTTGAATTTGTTACCCGGAAGTTGTTGAATGAGGAAGAGTCAAGACAATTGGGTGAATACTAGATATATTGGCAAAAAAAGCACATGCCTGCGTTCGTCGCGATCCCATGAACATGTCTGTAGTTTCAGCATTTGAATCTGCTTACTCAGCGCCAAGTTAGCCTCAATTTTAAAGACTCATCTCGTCGAGCCGAGGTACGACAGAATACGAGCACTTTAAAGAGAGCCCCGCGAGGAGCGAGACTGGATCAGCACACGTCTTCGAAACTGCGAATTGGGCGCCCCGCGGGACGCCCCGTCAAGTCAAGTCACGGGACCGAAACCCGCCCCCCCATCAGGACCAAGGTCTCCGGACCCAGGCGGGGCCGGTCTGACAATGGCATTGTTCCCAAAATGGCAGTTCTATCGAGTGTGCGTTTTCCGTCTCTAGCATTGTTCCTTGTCTGAACCTACGTCATTGGGCTCAGCTGATTCTGGCCGCGTGCATAAAGACGGAAAACAGACATTGTGGGTTGACAATAGCTTAAAAATACCTGAGGGGGTTTCCGGGTCAAAAAATGAGAGATTAAGACTAGTTTGGCGTTTAGTTTGAGGTTTTTTCAGGACGTTTGAGAGAATTGAGGATGCTCTGGTCTAGCGTGGCTCCGAACCTTAATACTCGAGAAGTTTTAGGCTTTTTACAAAAAGGGTAAAATAAGGTTTACAATTGAGTTTCTAAATAATAAAGTTCAGACCAATTCTGGGCCCATCTGAGGGGGTGTCAAATCCGACGGCAGTGCGAAAATCGAGGTTGTAGAGATATATTGTGGAATATTATTATATGAATGTGATCACGTGATTGAGGAGAGTCCCACTGTGCGTTTATCTTTCCAATTGCTCTTGAATCGGTTGAGATAGTCTAGGTTCAATGCTTACTTCTTTTATGCAAGATAGCAACTAGAAACCTTATTTTTGCACCACCTCAACGACCTTGTGGTTAGTGGGAAAGGACATATAAGAGGGGAAGGTGTCTGGATATTTGTAAAAAACACCACTTCAACTCGACAGCTTCAACACGACAGCAATCAGAAGGCTGTTACATAAAAAACAACAACAAAAAAACAGAAAAAGTGAGTATTGGATGGGCAACAGAACGACCACCACTAACACAGACAGCGACAGCGACAGCGACAGCGACAGCGACAGTGATAGTGACAGGAACAGTTAAATTCTACTGTTAATTTGAGTCACGACATTTTCCTTGTGACCCCCCGACATTGATTCCGTGACCCCCGACATTGGTTCCGTAATCCCCGACACAAGTTCCGTGACCCCAGCACAACATCTGTGACCCCCGACATAGGTTCTGTGACTCTGACATAGCTCTTGTGACCCTATTATGTCCCAAGACCAACGAACCTCGTACCGAGCTGGAGCCGGCTCGGACCCGTTTCTGCGGTCGCGTTCGCCCTCGCACGAGCGAATGATGGGCCAGGAATCGCCCATCCAGCCGCTCAACCGTCACCGACGAACCTTCACTGGGTTCACACAGCGACAGATTGAGCACATTGACAACACCATTCCGCTGGAGAGCCGTCAGATCTGGAAAAAGTTCTCGCTAGGTGAATTCGGCGACAAGCAAGAGTTCCAACAGGAGTTTGTTCGTCATGTGGAGACGTCCCTGGCCCGATCTCTCTACAATTGTGACGATCTGGCCGCTTACCAGGCCGCCTCTCAAGCCGTCCGAGACCGTCTGGTGGTGGCTTGGAACAGAACCCAGCAGAAGCACACTCTGACCGACACCAAGCGGGTCTACTATCTTTCTCTGGAGTTTCTCATGGGCCGGGCTCTGGACAATGCCATGCTCAACACCCGGACCAAGCAATATGCCCGAGAGGGTGTCAAGGACTTTGGTTTCCGGCTCGAGGATCTGATTGAACAGGAGCCCGACGCTGCTCTCGGCAACGGCGGCCTGGGCCGTCTGGCCGCCTGTTTTGTCGACTCGCTGGCGTCGGAAAACTACCCCGGATGGGGCTACGGTCTACGATACGAGTACGGCATTTTCAAGCAGAAGATCATCGACGGCTACCAAGTGGAGCAACCCGACTACTGGTTGACCTACGGCTCGTCGTGGGAGATCCCCCGAAACGAAATCTCCGTCGACATTATGTTCTACGGCTATGTTCGGCACTACACCGATGACGAGGGCGTTCACCGACGGTGCTGGGAGGGCGGCGACGTGGTGCGAGCGGTGGCAAGCGACTTCCCTGTGCCCGGCTACGGCACCGCCAACGTCAACAACCTGCGGCTGTGGAGCTCCAAGCCCGCCCAGGAGTTTGATTTCGCCAAGTTCAACGCCGGAGACTACATCAACTCCGTATCCGAGCAGCAGCGTGCCGAGACGATTTCCGCCGTGCTGTATCCCAACGACAACTTTGACTCCGGCAAGGAGTTGCGGCTCAAGCAGCAGTATCTGTGGGTGGCGGCGTCACTGAACGACATTGTGCGTCGGTTCAAGAAGAGCAAGCGGCCTTGGCGTGAGTTCCCCGAGCAGATTGCCATCCAGCTCAACGACACCCACCCCACTCTGGCGATTGTGGAGCTGCAGCGAATCTTTGTGGATCTCGAGCAGCTGCCGTGGAAGGAGGCGTGGGACCTGGTGGTTGAGACGTTTGGCTACACCAACCACACAGTTCTCCCCGAGGCGCTGGAAAAGTGGCCTGTTCCCATGCTGGAGAACCTGCTTCCCCGTCACCTGGAAATTATCTACGACATCAACTTGTATTTCCTCCAAGAGGTCGAGGCCAAGTTCCCCAACGACCGGGAGCTTCTGTCCAGGGTGTCGATTATCGAGGAGTCACAGCCCCAGCAGGCACGAATGGCCTACCTCGCCATCATTGGCTCGCACAAGGTCAACGGCGTGGCCGAGCTGCATTCCGATCTCATCAAGAAGACGATTTTCAAGGACTTTGTGGCTGTTTACGGCGGCGACAAGTTCATCAACGTCACTAACGGAATCACTCCCCGACGATGGCTGCACCAGGCCAACCCCGAGCTGTCGGATCTCATTGCCTCCAAGATTGGCTCCGGGTTTGTCAAGGACCTGTCGGAATTGCGACATCTGGAGAAGTTTGCTGACGACGAGGATTTCCAGCGTCAGTGGATGCTGGTGAAGCACAAGCGCAAGGAGAAGCTTGCGGCGCTGGTCAAGAGCCAGTCCGGCGTGGTTCTCAACCCGGACCATCTGTTTGACATCCAGGTCAAGCGAATCCACGAGTACAAGCGCCAGCAACTCAACATCCTCGGTGTGATCCACCGGTACGTGGAGCTCAAGCAAATGTCGCCCGAAGAAAGACGCAAGATGACTCCCCGAGTTTCTCTCTTCGGCGGTAAGTCCGCGCCCGGTTACTACATGGCCAAAACCATCATCAAGCTCATCAACGACGTGGGCAAGGTGGTCAACAATGACCCCGACATGTTCGACTCGCTCAAGGTGGTGTTTGTCGAGGACTACAACGTGTCCAAGGCCGAAATTATCATTCCGGCGTCAGACATTTCGGAGCACATTTCCACTGCCGGTACCGAGGCCTCCGGCACCTCCAACATGAAGTTTGTGCTCAATGGTGGACTCATCATCGGCACGGTCGACGGCGCCAACGTCGAAATCACCCGGGAGATTGGTGAAGACAACATTTACCTGTTTGGTCATCTCGCCGACGAGGTCGAGGACATTCGTCACAAGCACAAATATGGCGGAGTCCAGGTGGGCAAGAAGTTGCAGCAGGTGTTTGATTTCATCCAGTCCGGCGCTCTGGGCGACCCCGAGATCTACACCTCATTGCTCCATTCCATCAAGTACGGTGGGGACTACTACCTGGTTTCTGACGACTTTGACGCCTATCTCGAGGCCCAACATACCATCAACCACGACTTTAAGGACACCAAGGAGTGGGCTCGAAAGAGCATTGTCAGCGTGTCTCGAATGGGTTTCTTCAGCTCCGACCGAGCCATTCGAGACTATGCCGAGGGAATTTGGAACGTGGAGCCTTCTCCTGTGGAAGAGTAGCGAGCGAAGGATTATGTATGTGATTGATTATTTGTGTATGACCAGCGTCGGGGGAAATGACATTGGCGACATTGTTGGGTCTTTGTAGAGGCATGGCATTGGGATGTGGCCTTTGTAGTTGGCACCACATGGACGTATTTTCGACACATGTTGGCGGTAATGGGGACGACACGATAAGTCGGTAGTGCAACAGGAATCATGTAACCACGAACGATGACAAGATCTATTTAATTAGCGTGTCACGTGATTTTTGTGTGACTAAAACTGATAGACATTTTCCTCGAGTCCGTATCTACAAGCTATCAATACCCTTTTTTTCTTTCAATCTTTTTTTTTGTTTTTTTTTTTATATTTCTATTTTTTTACATTTCTCTTTTTTTATATTTCTGTTTTTTTTTATATTTCTATTTTTTATATTTCTATTTTTTCTATTTCTATTTTTTCTATTTCTATTTTTTATTTTATTTCTATATTTCTATATTTCTATATTTTTATATTTCTATTTTTTTAATATTTTTATATTTCTATTTTTATTTTATTATTTTTCTATATTTATATTTCTATATTTCTATATTTATATTTCTATATTTCTTATCATTTTTCTAATATTTTAATTCCCTAATACACAACCCAGAATCGAACACACATCCCCCACAACCCCACATGTAGAATGCATGAGCTGCATGATCAGATCTGGACCAGTCTCCCTAACTTATTCTCAACAATGACTGCCGTGAGAAAGTGAGTATGAGCAAAGACACACTGAGACGAGGTCATGTAACCGCGAATGATACACAAACATGTGCGACATGACAAGGTCACGTGATCCAGCAAGTCCCGTGGTCCAGAAACTCCCGCGACTCCGCGGCCCCGCGACCCCACGACTTTGACAGACCGGAAGCCAGCCAGGATCCAGGACCCAAGTGTATTGTGTGCCACAAACAGCGAGCAATTGTCACACACACACACACACACACATACACACACGTCCACGGCGATATATCTGGTCACGTGACAATGGTATCGCTGGTGCTCTGTCATTTCCATAGTTACGGCTTGGGGTGGCGATGTGGGGCATGACGTTATCATATTGTCTGTGCTAGTCGTGACGACGTATGACTTGGCATGTTGTGCACCATTCCCAGACCTATGTTGCTCGCCTCGTTGTCTGTACCCTGACTCCCTTGCTAACACAGCCCATACTCCATCTCTCCCGTTCTCACAACGTCCGGCCCGTTCTCGGACGAGGAGTTTGCGCCGTCGCCGGACGTGATCACCGCGCTGGCAGACATGTCCATCCTCGTGATTGGCGCTGGCGGTCTCGGCTGCGAGATTCTCAAAAACCTCGCCCTCTCTGGGTTTAAAAAGATCCACGTGATCGACATGGACACCATCGACATCAGCAATCTGAACCGGCAGTTCCTGTTCCGGCCGTCGGACGTGGGCAAGCCAAAGTCGGAGGTCGCCGCAGAGTTCATCAACCGCCGAGTCGCCGGCGTGCACGTGACGCCGCACTTTGGCAAAATCCAGGACTTTGACAACGACTTCTACATGCAGTTCACCCTCGTTGTCTGCGGCCTGGACTCCATCGAGGCGCGGCGCTGGATCAACGCCACGCTCGTGGGGCTGGTGGGCGACTCTCCTGAGACCCTCAAGCCGCTGATCGACGGTGGTACCGAAGGCTTCAAGGGCCAGTCGCGAGTCATTCTGCCCACCATCACCTCCTGCTACGAGTGCTCGCTGGACATGCTGACGCCCCAAACCACGTTTCCCATGTGCACCATCGCAAACACCCCCAGGCTCCCGGAGCACTGCATCGAATGGGCCAGCGTGCTCGAGTGGCCTAAACACTTTGACCGCAAGGCCGACAACGATGACGTCGAGGACGTGACGTGGATCTTCGAGCAGGCGCGCGCGCGGGCGGAGCAATTTGGCATCGAAGGAGTCACCTACCAGCTCACCCAGGGCGTGATCAAAAACATCATTCCGGCCATTGCATCCACCAACGCCATCATTGCGGCCTCCAGCTGCAACGAGGCGTTCAAGGTCGCCACCACGTGCGTACCGTTCCTCAACAACTACATGATGTACTCGGGCAACAACTCCGTGTACACGTACACATTTCAGCACCAGAAGCGGCCCGATTGCCCGGTGTGTGGCGTGCAGGTGCTGCGGCTGGCCGTGCCCAAGAGCACGACGCTGGAGAACCTCATCGAGCGCCTCAAGGAGAATCCCGCCACCAAGGTCAAGAACCCGTCGCTGCGAACGGCCTCCAAGAGTCTATACATGGCGTCGCCCAAGGAGCTGGAGGAGATGACCAGGGGGAATCTCGTCAAGCTGGTTGGAGAGTTGGTGGGTGAGGAAGAGGTGACGGTGACTGACGAGGCATTGCCGTTTAGCCTAAGGTTGGTTGTGGATGTCGAATAAAGAGTTGGTGAGCAGCGCGAGCCGCTCAACTTTTTTAATGGGTGTTGAGAAAGCATATTAGTACTGTCGTGCGAACGAAACACGAAATGAGCTGGAGGTGCTCTGCGAGATGCCCGAGCTGTCGTCGGTAGTGGTGATATACAACCGTCAAATGCATTACCCCCGTCGGTGGTGGCGATACGTCAGTTGTATCGCCAATTGACTCCGCCAACCGCATCACTTATTTAATAGGATCATCTTCCGTAGCAATGTGTGAACGCACTTGTAGTCAGAAACCAGTCGTGCGCGTGGGACACATGTGTGTGCGTATTGTAGACTGAGGTTTTTAGCAGGGCTGCAACAAACAATCGAGACAGACATTGACCGCATCCATGGTGTCCATGAGGAGAATACACGAGCCGCGGATAGCATCCTCCTCATGGAGCTGTGCACAGAGACTCACAAGAGCAGCTTCAGAGGAGTGAGCTGCGAAGAATGTCGGCCACACTAACGCCCGGAAGATCAAGTCGGCTCTCCGGGAAGCGTCGCCAATGGGCAGCACCAAGTGCGCGGTGATAATGGCAAGCCCACCGGCAGTGTGGAGGAGAAATGCGAGGTCGTGGACTGTCTGACAGTAGCACCTGACGAGAGCTCAAGCTTCCTTCCAGCACCATAGTCAGTATCGCAGTCAGTACTGTAATCAACATCACACTGAGAGCCTCCCAAAGAAAGCCATCTATAACTCCCTCACGCCTTCGCTGCTGCCCTCAAGCATTAGTTTTCTATCGATCCACATCAATGCTTGTTCTGGAGACCGTACGGAGTCCATCAGCGTGTTTCTGGGAGTGATTTCGAAACCATAGAGAGCGAGTGCCCAAGTGGGTGAATGGTGATTTCAATGGATGATACTTAGTGCCTGGTGGCACGAGGAACATGGGAGAAAAGTGGCAGGTGAAGAAGAGTTGATGAAGTCAGGTATATCTAGTATGTCTTGGAGACACTCATATATACCAAACGAAGGAGGCTCTTTGAACCTATGGCCAACGGCTGGGAGGAGTGTGATGAGTCGAGTGGTGCGGCAAGTATCATGAGGTGAGTAACAGGGGAGATATCCAAGCATCGTGGACACGGAGAACATGCCTAATTATGAACGGAATCATCTGCCGCAATACCACAACAGTAGTGGCAATACCACGGAACCACCATTGGTGGCAACAAGTCAGTGTCTGGAGACATCAAGTCAGTATCTGGTGATATCAAGTCAGTATCTGGTGATATCAAGTCAGTATCTGGTGACATTCAGTCAGTCTCAGGTGACGTGGCGTCTCGGTACATCCAAATATACCATCTCTGTCACACCTGGTAGACCCCTTGTCAGCAATTGCTCCAGAACAATTCCCGCAACACATACACACCGTGTAGTCATCAGTCTGAGTCAGCTCTCATATCTGCTGAGTCAGCTGGTTATCTTTTGTGTCAGTTGGTATCTCTGCGACAGTTTTGTGTCTTTTCCGATTCGCAATAAAGAGTGGTGTAAGAGTCTAAGTACTTTTTTCGCCCGTGCAACCGCGGACGAGTCACGAGATTGCGAATTACTCGTCACGTGATTGTGAGTTACTAGTCACGTGACCCGAAAAATACCAGTAAAATGCAAAGTATGATGAGTTGACGCCATTTTTGGGATTTCACGTGATGGTAAAATCGTGATTCATTATTCATTATTTAGACATTATACAGATAGGCTGTAGGTGGTGAGAGAGAGAGAGAGGGGGGAGGAGGACGGATGGGGAGGAGGTGAAGGGCTCACACCAGTTGGTGTATGACTCGCAACATCCGGTTTTGCCACGCCATTAATAAGCCGGCTTGACCAAGTCATTACCATTGATCACGCCCGTGGCCACCACCACCAATTCCGTCTTGACACTCTTGCCCAACAGTCTCAGAGCGCTAATCTCGGCCCACGTGACCCCGCCAATAAAAAACACAAACGTCTTCTTCTTGACAAAGTCACGGGACAGAAAGTTTTTCACCTTCTTTTCGTTTTCCTCTTTCCCGTCCTTGGCGGTATCGGTGTAGCTGTAATCGATGAGCGGCAGTCCTGGCAATAGTTCCGTCGCGCCTGCCCAGCCCCCCGTCTTTTCGTACGTCTCCAGTTGTTGTTTTGTTGCTCTGGAAATTACGCTTTTCTTGTCTACAACGCACTGGACGGTGCGAACAGAAATGGGCGCGTATCCCGAGTAGCTGGAGGCGATATCGGTCTCATCCACCTCCTGTTGTTGGTCCGAGATGACGCCCAGAGATTTGGAGAGCGCGGAGAAGTTTGCCGAGAAGGTGGAGAGCGCAAAGTCCTGGGATTTGGCATTGTAGCCAAAGTAAGAGGTGTTTTGTTTGGGGACCACCAGTCCCATTTTCTGGAGATTCTGGAATGTGAGAAAATGTTGGTATCCATACGTCTGGCAGATTTCCTTCTTGATGGACGTCAGGGTCTTTTCCTTGATACCGCCGTTCACCAGAGACTCGATCGAGAGCAGTCGGAGCACCGTGTCGAGCTCGGCGTTGCCTCCAATCAAGTCCTGCAACATGTTGTGCAACTTGGTCAAGTCCATTGAGTCGGCGACCAGGTTCTGCTGGATCTCCAACACCCGGTTGAACTCTGGTTTCTGAAGCCGTTTCATAATGAGCTCTGACAGATGGGTGTGGAGCTTGAGGTTGGTGTGGAGATCTGTGAGTCCGGAAAGACGCCCCACAAACGACTTGATCTCACTCACCGTCTTGGCCTTGTGTCTCTCGCCATAGTCGGACTGCAAAGAGGTGGCGCAGGCGTTCAAACGAGACCCCACCGAGGAAAAGTTGATGTCTCGCAAATCCCGATATAGGGTATCGTTGAGAAACATTTGAGACACCGGGGCCGAAGAAGACGAGGATGCGGTAACCTGGGATGGGATCAACTCTTCAATTTCAACTTTTCCGTTCTCGGAAAGCCCCCAGAACTCGTCAATAAGGCCAGAATAGGTCAATTGACTCAAAAGCGGCGTCAGAGGATCGTCTTGGCGATCAATGAGAATGATCTGCTCCACCTTTTCGCCAACCAACAGCGCGTCGTTGGTCAGCAGAAACTGCGCCTCACGTGACCCGGAAGTAGCGGCCTCGACCTCGAAATCGTCCTTGAGCCGCTGCAGCTGCCGAATGATCTGTTGACTCATCGACGACTCGTTGCCGCGGGCTAACAGCCGCCCCGCAAACCCAAACTGCTGCTGGAGTGCAAACAGAGCCCGCGATGCCAGCTCCACGCTGACATAATCGGGAGTCGCGCCCGGAAACGTCTGCTTCGCCTCCCGCGTCAGCAGCGGCACGTGATCCACAACTCCCAGCCCCAACGTATACAGATCAGGATCCAATGCCACATATGGAATGTCCCACGAATGATAGAACACATCGAGGTGAAGAGCCTCCAACGAAAGCGACCGCGGAACGCTGATCACGTGGGTCTCCACATTGGCCGCCACCGACCGCTGGTGCTTGGCCAACATCGCCCCGCTGCGCGGGTCACGTGACGCAACAATGTAGGCGATCTTGGCGCCGTTCAGAACCGCCACGTCGTTGCTTGGCAGCGACTCCTCGTCCTGCAGCCAGAATATTTTGTCCACGCCGTGCTCAGTCAGCACTGAGAACGGACACAAAAGCGAAATCTGCGTCGCCAAACACCGGTCCAGAATGAGGTATTTTTTGCCGCGGACCGAGTCCAGAATATCTAGGAGAGTCGATAGCGAGGACATGATGGGGCGGCAGTTTTGACGGCGGTTTTGATGGTGATATTGATGGTGATTTTGAGGGCGGTCTTGACGACGGATTTTGGTCGTTTGAGATTAGTAAGACGTCAATTGCTTAATAAGCCGACCACAGAGATGTCGTTTACGTCAGCAGAAGAGATATATGCAAAGGACCTGGCTGATTGGAGCCGTTTGGTTTGTGGAAATGTGGGAGTGGTGATGTGTACATTACCATGGTTGAGGAGGTGAGTATATGCATGTGGAAAGTTTAATTTGAGGAATCATTAGAATAATAATAAAAAAGGGAGGTTTTTATTTAAAAAATTAAAAAATTAAAAATAATTCTTGAAAATAACTTTGGATGAAATTGAGAAGTACTATTGGTTGATTTCTTTAGGGGCTACACAATGGTATAGTATTTATATAAATATGACCAAAACTGGAGGAGTAGTTGGATTATGATGACTTTTTTTTTCTTTTTTTTTTTAAAAAAAATAAAGATTGCCGAAAATTACCAAGATCTTTTGACAGGGAATTGGAGAGAAAATTTGGACAATGGGATCGGATTTAGTTTGATTCGGGCATCATTTTTAATCCCACATTATTTGTTTGGAGTAGTTTTGGGGTTGCCATTAACGCTCCAATCAATGTTAACTAAGTTCGACAAAATTCGTCAACAAAAACAAACATTTTAGTGAACATTAAAACATGCACACAACTTGGACTAGAAAGAAGCTGTGGAAAATCAGAAATAACTAGTCCACTCCCTGGTTATCGAATGAACCCATTTCCATTCACAAATCTCCTCATTTCGCGCTTCTACTGACGTACACTCTAAGATTACTAAGATTACTAAGATTACTAAGATTACTAAGATTACGCTCGTCGTTTCTTATCAATATGTCATATATTATGCAGTCTACTGGTTGTTCTTCTCCTGCTCACGGGCGGCGTACCAAGCATCCTTGGCAGCAACGGTGGGCTTGTGGTAACCAAACCACCAGAGGGCACCGGCGGAGAATCCAAGGGCTGTGTTAGTATTTCGTACTTATCACCTCGCTTTGCTTGGTGATGAGTGAGATGATGATTCGAACTGGCCTGTGACGAAATGGCGCCTGTGACGACTCTATGACGACTCTGAAAATTCGAATGAACGCGTCTGACGACTCAATGACTTCTCTAGCAATCCACTGTCGGGTTCTGGGACTTGACCAATCACAGATCTACCATTGCTGACAGATCGGATGACGCAGATCAAAAATCTCTTCTCCTCCCAAGACATGGTACACGTGTCGTCCGATTACTAGCCGCCTGTCGTACCATTGCTGGGCACATGTTGTCCCATACTAGGCTACTGTCGTCCTCACCTCCAGAGTGTCCAAAGCATCCAGTCATCCAAAGGCACGCACTGTCACCTCAGCCATGTCCAAAATCTGTCGCATAATCTCGTTCCTTCCGTCGTCCATCTACCATTCATCTGTCGTTCTCTGTCGTTCATTCACTCGGATATCGTGTAAGTACTTACTCAGACCTGGGTTAGTATGTTGGTGGAAAGGCAGTGTAGAGTGTATTACACGAGCGTCACACGGCTCTTGTAATGCACCACATGGCCCTGATCGCGGCCACCACATCGGGTATTATCGCCGTTACACGACTCTTGCCGTGGAATCACACCGAGTGTGTTCTGACCATCTCGGGTGTGTCTCGACCACATTGAAGGTCGTCATATCCGCATCGCGTTACTCACCAGTGGTAATATCGAAAAAGATTCGTCGCTTGAGAGAGCCGACAATAGGAGCAATAGGGGCAGCCATTTTGTGTGGTTTTGTGTAGGGTGTAGAAGCAACAGTGGTGATGTAAAAATGGGGTGGTGGATTGGCTGTTGGTGGGCCGGGTAACCCCCGATATTAAGGTTTTCTGCCTTGCCACGGCCAATCATTTTGCAGCAAAGACAAGTCATGCCATAACTTTATTTTTCAAACCTCCCACCACCCTTTCTGTGTCGCTCACAACGCACTCCATTACACCTCACGACACGACCCTTGCAATCATGTTCCGAGCTACCGTCCGATCCGCCAACACCGTGGCCAAGCGAAACTTCTCCACCACCAAGGTGCGATCTGTCCACTACCCCGAGGGCCCTTACCATAACCTGCCCTTCAAGGTCCACAACCGAAAGATCCCCTACGCCTTCCTGCATTTTGGTTTCTTCCGTGAGTACTACATCCAGCCGGCACCGCAGGTGTCGGAGATGCGTGAGACGGCGACATAGCTGCGTTGCGCCGCTTCAACGGTCTCTGGACGACAATTCTAGATGATTTCGTGCCAAATTGAAAACCCAATGTGGTCACCACATGGCCAATGTCGTACCCACGACGAGGTGTATGTGATGACCACACGGGGCCCGCGACGAGATGCATGTGCCCACCACACCGAGTTTTTGTGCCCACGACGAGACGGATGGGGCCACCACTATTCGGAAGGTAATGCCCACGACATTCATTTTCCCAGTCATGATCTGGATGGTGAATGTAAAGAGCATGACATGGTCCAAGTAACCCACGAAATGGCTGGTGTGATACCCCATGGCCGTGCACAGTCCGATATATCAGCTCAGACCTTTTGCTCCGTACTATACTAACCCAGTTGCTGGATTCCTTGCCCCCTTCGGCATTGTGTACGTCCACAACAAGCGAGCCCGAGGCTAGTCGCATTGATTGCATGTAAATTTAACCTGACGATGAAAGAGTTCTGCTCGACCTATTGTATGAATTGAGAGACTGTAGTTCAGCAATGTAGAGAGCGCCTACGACATGAGCGAAGTCATCGGCACGCGACATGACCACTTCATCCACCATGTAAGGTCATTACACCGGCCACGTCGCGGGTGTCACGGTCACGGCATCCACCATGTAATGGCATTACACTATCACTATCGACATCACACTATTGTACTTGTACCGATACTTGTACTTTTAGCATGTCGCAGGCATCACATTAACATGTTATGACTGATATGAAGGAACGGCTGGTATAATGGAGTACGACTAAATAGTCGAAAAAGCAATCTCCCGGAAAAAAATAATACCATCAATGGACTCTCCAGAGTCTTGTGAGTACAACGGTCCCGTCATTTAGTTCCTACCCCGACCATTCCCCACTCTACGAACTTCTCAACTTCTTCTCAAAAACATAAACACACAATTTCTCACCAATCCGCTCTTATTTCCCCTAAAACGACCCACCAATCAACTCAAAATTTCAATTATCACCTCCTTTTCTTTTTCCACAATCACTCCACCCCCGTATAAATATCCCGCAACACGCCACACCAGCCACATTTACACCGCCACAAAAATTTTGCGCTTAATAATCCATTACTAAGCACGATGTAGCCAATCCGGGTCCATTTAGGTAAACCGCACATTTAGTGTTCAAGCCGCACATGTTACTACTTTTAAGAACTCTATCGATGTTTCAGAGCACGCATGGAGTGAGCAATCCAGTCACGTGAAGTCACGTGGCTATTGAGCAATTGATCTATATAATGGAGGGTGGGGGGACTGTTCGTTAATCCCGAGCAACTCTTACCTAAGGTATGTTGCTCATTGATTCAGAATTAACCCGATTTATCCGGCTGAGTAGGTGGAGGAAATTCGAGAAAATACGGAGAGAGTTAGTAAATTGGGAAAGCTGCTGAATGCAACAACAGTTATATCTGACTGGGGCATATACGTGATTACGTAATTCAATCACGTGAATGACGACTTCTCTACGTTCGTCATCATTTTCTCATTCACAGCAATGCGCCCAAACTCAATTTTGAAAAATGAAACTTTCCTCGTTCCGGATGTATCCGTCGGATTACACAGATGATGTGATGGCATGAGAGATAGTGTCAGATAAGCCGGGTGAGAGGAAGTGTCGGTGTCGGCTCCGACTCGGCCCTGTCGGAAAATTGGTTTTATGAAGTACTGTACCTAACGGCAAACGATTGTCATGTGATCTGCAGAAAATACGGATTAGCATTGGACATTTTTTACATACGAGTGACATGGTTAATGATGGGCGCGACATGGCTAATGGGGAGACCACAACCATGGTGTTACTCCTAAGACCATTGTGATGCCACTACATCACCAATGTAATGCCACCACACCACCGAAGTGATTCCCCAACACCACCAATGTAATGCAAACAACACTACCAAAGTAATACCCATGTCGTGATTAGTCTGTTGAATCTAGCGCGATGCTTTGAGCTACAAGTAGTACAAATACTGTAGTGTATAACTGCGGGAAGGATGACCCCACCATAAACGGCAAAAGCGGATGGACATGGATAATCACCCGACCTCAATTGCATTACATAAGTATTACGCAATCTCTTCACGTTGCACTTACATAATCGATAACTGCTAAACCCGAACTCTCCCAGCTGCCAATCATCCTGCTTATATTTGGGGTTCGTATATACATGCCTGGAAAGGCAAAATCCCAACAAAAAGCATAATTGCAGATCCGGGTCTGGAAGGGTAGCAGAAATGAATTGAACAGGGGATCCCCCAAGCCCAAACCACTTGCCCTGGACTTAACCCCTAGCCAATTGTCCTCTAGCTATTCTAAGCCTCAATTTTACCCGGCCAATTTTCCACCTTCACGTCTCCCCATAAGCTGTGGAGCGGGCTCGTTAACTCCGCTAATGTGGGGGGTTCCTGTTTCAGGGTTAGGGTCTATATTTCGCCCAGGTTAGGGCGCCGTGTGTCTGACACGGATAATTTGTCTTTGTGCTAGTCCAACTCTAATCGGAATAACGGAAAACTCCGGATAATGCCCCTAACCCGTCGCTCCCCCACAGCCCTAACATCTCTCCAAAATACAGCCCTAACCTAGAAATTTCGAACCATGGATGACTCACGCCTCAAATGTCATCAGATAACCGCGCTCGACCGCTGTACGTGTCTGTGGGCGCTCTGTGGACTGGCGTCACCCTGCACCCCGGCGCTCGGGTTATCCGAAAAGTTCCGCCAAAGTTTAATTTCTGGAGTGTTATGAGTTATGAGTAGCTGATTCAGAAGCGTGGCCAGGGATCAGAACAGATTAGTAAGCAACGAAAGAGAAGAGAATGGCTTAGCCGCAATTACGAGGCACCGAAGCCGTCGGGTACGGTCACGTGACCCCATCCCAAGGCCGCCCTCACGATACTTGCTCTGTCGTGGTATTGCTCGCTCTCGCCAAATAAGGTTGTGCGCCTCCCTTCCTCCCAACCAAGCCTATATTACATTACACTTGTCACCGACGCTAGACAGCAGGTATATATAGAGGGTGTGTCCTTAGGCTTTCTCCACATCGGATCCGAATATTGCTAGGCGATATTCTTGTGTGACTACGAAAATTTCAGACCGTGAGTATGAATGCACAGCGACAGCGCAGCTGGAGCTGTGAGTGGATGAGAAGGGACTGTTTGTATCATGTTATTTGAATGCGATTCGAGTTCAATTTTACCCATGACAAGAAACACTGTTGTGGAGTGACATAGGATAGGCAATGTTGTGGGGTGACACGAGTCGTGTGATGGGCACGACAGGGACAAAGTGGTGCGATTTGGCCTACATGATGGGCACGACTTTGGCAGTGTAATGGGCACGACTTTGTTATGTGATGGGCACGACTTTGGCAGCGTGATGGGCACAACATTCGCAATGTCGTTACTTGGACAATTTCCGACCGAATTTTGGCGAAAAAACGATATTTGCCGATGAAATTGGCCTACTGCGCCCCATTTTCTTGATTATTTCTTCGCTGTCGTCATTGTTCGGGAGCTCCGCGTCTGTCCCGATGGACCTCTAGACTCCGGTTATTGGTGCATGTTAGGATGCAGCTCCGACCTGTAAGACGCACAGTTTGACCGAGTGATCCGCAAGAAAAAATAAACCCGAAAAAGGGGCCTTTTTAGTGGCCCAGGAGCGAGCACCAATTGGGGTCCAGTCAGCGTGGTTAATAATCCAGTTTCAATGGCATAATCTGTGCTGCTTCCCCGCAGATTAGTCACCATCTGATTAGCCAATGTCTGATTAGTCACCCACCGGCGTCTCTCGGAACTCCTCTCCCGTCACTGTGTCAATTCCTGCGTCTCATATTCACCGTGTCACACAGTGCATGTTGTGTCTCCCAATGTCCAGCAAAGACGTTGGAGCACCAAGTTTGGTACACACTGATTTGTCATCTGTGGAGAGGTGCGGCGTGATTTGGTAGGTTTGAATGACGGCTCGTGTGGAGTATCGGCTCCGAGCCGGACCTGCTCGCTGTAGTCCTGCGTCAACCCTACCCTTGCCTGCCTGCACTAGCCCTGCCCTAGCCCCGCCTGAAACCCTCGCCCCATCCCAAAGCCTTAACCCTAACCCTACCACCGGCCGGTGCGATCGCGGCATTCCCAGCAAGGTTAAGCTTTGGATGAAACTTTCTGGTGACTCTTCTTCGCACATATAACACCATGCAACCCCACGTTGAACCCCCACAGACCCTCCCTTGCCAGCCATGCTAACTCCAGCTACCACCCGGCTGCTAGCCCTTTCTAAAACCATGTCCACCACCGCTACTCGAGGCCTGTCCACCAAGATCAAGGTCAAGAACCCCATTGTCGAGCTCGATGGTGATGAGATGACCCGAATCATCTGGAAGTCCATCAAGGACAAGCTCATTCTGCCCTATCTCGACATTGATCTTAAGTACTACGATCTGGGCATCGAGTACCGAGACCAGACTAACGACCAGGTGACCATTGACGCCGCCGAGGCCATCAAGAAGTACCAGGTCGGTGTCAAGTGCGCCACCATCACCCCCGACGAGGCCCGAGTCAAGGAGTTTGGCCTCAAGAAGATGTGGCTGTCGCCCAACGGTACCATCCGAAACATTCTCGGCGGTACTGTTTTCCGAGAGCCCATTGTCATTCCCGCCGTCCCCCGGCTTGTGCCCGGATGGAAGGAGCCTATCATCATTGGTCGACACGCCCACGGCGACCAGTACAAGGCCCAGGATGCCGTCATCCCCGGCGCCGGTGAGCTGACTCTTAACTTCAAGCCCGCTAACGGAGGCGACGAGCAGGTCATCAAGGTGTACACCTACGACGCCCCTGGTGTCGCCATGGCCATGTACAACACTGACGAGTCCATCACCGGCTTTGCCTACTCTTCATTCAACCTGGCTCTGCAGAAGAAGCTGCCCCTGTACATGTCTACCAAGAACACCATCCTTAAGAAGTACGACGGCCGATTCAAGGACATTTTCCAGGAGATTTACGACAAGGAGTACAAGGATAAGTTTGATGCTGCCGGCATTTGGTACGAGCACCGACTCATTGATGACATGGTCGCCCAGATGATCAAGTCTAAGGGAGGCTTCATCATGGCCCTCAAGAACTACGACGGAGACGTGCAGTCCGACATTGTTGCCCAGGGCTTTGGCTCTCTCGGTCTCATGACCTCTGTTCTCGTCACCCCCGACGGAAAGACCTTTGAGTCCGAGGCCGCCCACGGCACCGTGACTCGACACTACCGACAGCACCAGCAGGGCAAGGAGACCTCTACCAACTCCATTGCCTCCATCTTCGCCTGGACCCGAGGCCTCATCCAGCGAGGCATTCTCGACGAGACCCCTGAGGTGACCAAGTTTGCCGAGGCTCTCGAGAAGGCCACCGTCGACACTGTTGACAAGGACGGCATTATGACCAAGGATCTGGCTCTGGCCGGTGGCAAGACCGACCGATCCTCGTATGTGCTGACCGAGGAGTTTATCGACGCTGTGGCCAACAGACTGAAGAAGGACCTGGCTTAGGGGAAAATGTTTATATTAATGATTTATGCGACACAACCGCACGATCGTAGGACGTCGGAGAGAGTACAAATGTAGACATCGTCACGAACGTAGAGGCGTACAGTAGCCAAGTATCGTAGTTCCACCATAGTCAAGTATCGCAGGTGCCAAACGTTGACCGCATCGCCTGAGTGAGTGCCGGAGAAGGGCCGAATGTCAATGTAGAGATCTATCAAATTGTTGAACGTCGAAAGCCAAAGATAAGCAGCACATCCACAGTGTCTAGACATGTGCGTTGGCCAGTACAGGCGCAGAGAAATCAGCAGTTAAAGGGGAGACCCAACAGAAAAGTCTGTGTTTGAGGGGGGGGGGGGGGGGATGTTCCAATGACAGTTCAATGACAGGAATCGACCTAGACTAGACATTGTGAGCCTCTGTGAATCGACGACTAGAGCCGCCGGACCGTGGACCCTGGAAATCAATACTCGCACAGGGAAGTCCACCTCAGAAGCAGTCAAGTACAAGGTAGACGAAGACTGTAAGTCAGCGTGACAGTCGCCCTTGAAATGAACTGATAGAGTCGATGCTAAGCAGAGTAGAGACTGGACTGAGTACCAAAGAAATGACACTGGGTCGTGGTGATTCGGTAGGTGAGTGAGCCCCTTGCACAGTTTGGTAGTTGCGGACAGTGTCATGAGCGAAGACAGAGATCCAACCTGACGACGCATTGAAATTACTCTGAAGATTCGTGGCTGGATAAGGATTCTCGAAAGCTGTATTACTGGTTGCGATCCTGTCGACGGATCTGGAGGGGGGGGGTGAAATATGCCAGTGGACACATAGTTTCATCACAGTGCTCATGTAACTAGGACGGTCCAAGTACTCGCTTCACCATCACCATATCCGCCTCCACACCACCTCCATTCTATACTGCTTTGAACCGCCGTCTACCCATCCCACCAACAAACAAAGATACGATGCGCTGAAGCCGTGACAAAGCGTTGGGTCCGCCGTAAGGGCCCTGTAGGTAAGAGATTAGAGAGAAGTGACCCGAACGGGGTAATTGGTTTGAGCGGAATTAGTGACGAGGCCGCTGTCGCGCAGGAGGCTGAGTTTTACAAAGGGTCAAGATATTAGCACACGGTTGTGAAACAACAGCCGCAGTATGAGGTAAAGTGCTGGAATTGAGATGAGATAACGAGAGTGGTAGTGACGACAGACCAAAAGACGAACCCAACGACGGAAGTAATCGAAAAGTGATGGGCGCAGACACCGTCGCGGGATAAATGGAGGGAGCCCAGATGACGAAAACGGGGTGGCAAGTTGTACGGACAGAGACGTGGCACAGACAGGCGAGACACAGACAGAGGCGTGACATAAACAGCGATTCAGACGGAGACACGAATAGTAACGCCATCGGAGACACAAACCAACCGTGTTCCAAGCGATATTTATGTCTCTGTTTCTGTCTTCCAACCGTCTTTATGCCTCTGTTTCTGCCTGTGTCACGTCTGTGCCTGAGTCTCTCGGTCTGAGTCGTTTGTGTTTGTTTCGGGTCAACTCCAAGAGGTCGGATGAGAAGAGAGGAGTATCTAAGAAGTTAAGAGCACAGACTGCCGCCTCAGCAGTTAAACCAATGTGGGGAAACAGGTGCATATATATGCACGTTGTATGCAGTTTACGCCATCTATACGCATACATGCTGCAGGGGGCATGCACGATACTAACATGTATTAAGATCATAAGTATTATTGATTAGATATAGTTAATGTAGCCACTTACAACTCTCTTCTAGGGACACCACGTTCCGATAATAGCAAACACCCTTCTGGCGTGTGCTTGCTTATTTACCAGAAAGAGATTCTAGATGAGAGATTCTAGATGAGAGTGAATAAAACTATCTACAAGATGGATATCTCGTCTACAACCAAACTGGATTCTCTCATCACTATGTGAGGAAAGGACCAGGTGTTACCCGACCGGGTATTACCTTCAACAACACGTCTGGGGGACCGTTCTTGTAGGTGAGGTCGCCTGTTCAGCCCATGTGTATACTCTGCTGCGAATACTCGTACATACTTGAACTTCTACAATAGATCTTTTCAACGTAAGCTGGCAACAGAAATGAATAATTTGGTACAACTATCAGTATATAGAAAAACAAGTATTACCAAACATTGTATTATTGCGCGGTTCTGAATCTTTCGAGAAACCCCCAAATATACATCTTCAACTGAGATGCTGTACATACTGTACTTGGACTTGTAGCTGAGCCTCAATGGAAACTGTACTTGTACAGTAGTTCGTAAAAGTCCAGAAATCGAGCCTGTGATTGTCTCACGTGATTTTAAACTTGATATTGTCACTTATTACTACAAGTATTGTACCCATAGAACAGGTACGCCAAAAGTGAAGATTCGCCACCTGAAACTAATCGGGGCACTCCAAACACCATACCGGAAGGACGAGCCGAATGAGAGGGTTCTAATGGTGCTATTAATGGCTTGGTCAAACAGATATCTTTTTATTCTAATGGCTATTCTTCAACTCTACAACCAACATCAATTTTTGATATTTTTTCTTTCTAATGGTTATTCTTCACATTCTACAGCATCAATTTGTCATTGGAGTTGTCTTGATTCCGATGACAATTTCAGGAAATGACCTGTGATTAAATGGTCAACTTTTCGCTTACGTAACACCATTATTCACGTGACTTTCATAGTACAGATATAAAGTTTCGCTTAGATAACGGTTTAACCCTAATTTTTTGCACGCGATACAGTCGAAAATCCCACTACTATAACAACACCATATATCCCTCAGTCCACAGAAACAGACATACAGATCCTGACAGAATCAGCCAGTTACACAAACAGAAAGATTCCGACACAGATTCTGACACAGATTCCGACACAGATTCCGATACAAAATCCGACACAGATTCCGACAAAATCCGACAAAATCCGACAAAATTCGACAAAATTCGACAAAATTCGACACACCCCCGAAACAAAATCCGAAAAAGAATCCGACAAAACCCCCGCAAACCACTCCAACTCCATTCAACATGCAACGAACAATCATCTACACACTGGTGCTCATTTTCATCATCCACGTGACCTCTACTGCCGCTTTGGCGATGATTAGTCAGCTGCGACTTGGACCGGCAAAAAAGAGGGAGAGATCCCACGAACAATAGTGGCGGAGGTGAAGACAACGATGAGTTGTGTGAGAAACAGGGAGAAGGAAGGCAATGATTTATGTGATCACAATGAGGTGGAGAGAAGAAAATCACGTGATCAGAACGTTCCGGAAACGTGATACTGGAACTGCAAAGTACTGGTTGCGCGGGCTGCTGTTGACTTGGGGTGACAGCTCAGCGGAGTGATGTGCCCCAAACGGACACGGTATGGGGAGAGCTTGAGTTATGGGGAAATTTCACGTGACCTCTCACGTGACTCAAAACCAGCCTGCGTTGCACTCCATTCATGTCTTGTATCTATCATAGAAATAGTATGTACAACATTGTACTCTTTGAATACTACCTGTACTTGTAGCAATTGGAGGTGATAGTGATCATGTGACTCTGATTTGATTTAGGGCGTAGTATCTGTCACGTGACTCCGATCTTTTATTCCTGCATATACAAGAATGTCTCTTTTCAAGTATTATTAACAGTTTATTGAGTCCTAACTAATATTCTAACTACAGTTACTTATCGTACGCGAATAAAATCCGGGAATACTCTACATATCTGTATGACAATAGTATACCAATTTATATATTAGTTTAGAAATTGTCTGGGTAGAGTTGAATAATAGTCCTTCAACACTTTCACCATTTCTGTAACCCCAGATTAAGACCCCCAGTCGATTTTTTACCCAACTAAGTTCAACTAAATTTTGTTGAACATCTCGTGTGTCATAACTCGATCAATTCCAATGCTACAGCCACCAGAGCTTGGTCATTGGAATGGTGAAGAAAGCAGCTTACTAACAGTAGCTATACTGTAGTTGTTTCAGTAGAATATGGGCTTCAGAATTTTTCTTACCTGAAGTTAGATATTGACATTATCGCCAACAGCTTCGCCAATATCAATGTCAGAAAACCGAGACCAGTCTCATTGAAACCGGCTTCCTTTTCTGAACCACCAGTATCAGTATCATGCTTATGCAATACAACACAATCTCACGTGCCTTTCTTCCACGAGACGCCAATATCACGTGATTTTCAGTTCAATTCGAGATATATCAGCTATTTACATGTCTATAAACGCCCCTGGTCTACGACAGGTGGTCGTTTGTCCGGCTCGCGCAGTGGCTACTTGGCCAGCTCCTTCTCCTCGTTCTCCAGGTAGCCCAGAGAGAATTGCAGGCCCTTGAGAGTAATGAGCGACACGGCAAAGACCTTGAAGAAGGGTTTTCCGAACTGCTGATAGATTGTGATCTAGGTTAGTTGGGGTGGAGTTGGAATTTTCAGAGTTGAGATGTGATGGAGGGTTCTGAATAGCTGAGAAAGGGTGTTGCCACATAGTCAGGGTTGGTGCTGTGACCACATGGGTGGTGGTGTCGTGCCACCATATCGTTGCAATCGCCCGCCACCTGTTGGGGTAGCCACAACAGAGCTCCACAGCACATCATCAGTCGCGGCCTCCTCCACTCTTTGATCGCGCTGCGCACGTCGAGAATCACGTGACTCACATGTTTCGACTTCTCCTTGGGCGCTGACTCAGCAGCTTTCTGGGCCTGTCGCCATACTCTGGCGGTCGAAAACAGACGTTGTTGGATCATGGTGATGGTTAAATGTCAAGTTTGGCCAAAGCATAATTTCCGGGGGAGTTTTTGGGAAAAAAAAGATAATTGAAAAAAAAAGATAATTGAAAAAAAGAAAAAGAAATAAAAGCCATTTTGGAAAAATGTGTATACCAGAAGAATATCCGTCTTCGAGGGAACTCATGGGTGGTTTAGACAGAGGAATCTCCAGTGATATAAGTGAGTTACTAAGGCTAAGTATGTATTGAGTGCGATCATAGTTAGCATTAAAATAAAATAAAATAAAATAAAATAAATAAATAAATAAAAAAAAATAAATAAAATAAAATAAAATAAAATAAAATAAATAATAAAATAAATAAAATAAATAAAATAAATAAAATAAATAAATAATAAAATTAAATAAAATAAAATAAATAAAATAAAATAAATAAAAAAATAAATAAAATAAATAAAATAAATAAAATAAAATAAAATAAAAAAATAAATAAAAAAAAATAAAATAAATAAAATTAAATAAATAAATAAAATACATAAAATCAAAAAACAAAAAAATCTCTGTGGACACCACCGAAGATGCATATAATGACCTTATTCTAGCCACCAATGGATAGCCTCCAACTCCACGAGATTATTCCTATATACTTGTTTCACGTCTGAGAAATTTTATATATATTATAATATCGTTTCCTCTCGTCTACAGTATTGAAGTTCATAAGTATTATTGGTTAGATATAGTTAATGTAACGACTTACAACTCACTTCTAGGGACAGCACATTCCGATAGTAACATACACCAGAAAGAGATTCTAGATCAGTGGATAAACCCATCTACAGGATGGACATCTCGTCTACGACCAAGCTGGTTCCACTCATCACGTGATGACTTCTCATTTCATCATTATGCGAGCAATTAGCCATGTACAGTATGTACTACCCTACCTTCAATCAAATCATCCCTGGAGCTCTTGACCGACAGAGACGCATTGGTCTCGTGTCATCCAATCACATGACCAATCACGTGACACCCCAACCCAGCTCTGCTGCGCAAAACCTACCGTCTAAATAGACGTTTGAATTTTCTTCTCTTTTCATGACCCCACAATTGGCATCCCGAGCTAGAGTCAGAGCTAGACGATTTTTGAGACGAGGCGCAGTCGAGTTTGTCGAAGTGGTTATACGTGGGTGGCATGAGTATGGGTCACGTGATATACGGGGGGTACGAGACATGATCATCTAGTCTCGTTGAATCGGACACACGCAGTTAAAGAGCTCTCTGCAAGACGAACCACCAGCGGGCGGTCGTTTTACCGTATGTTCATCGTATCTCGAGACCCACACATGCCCCCTCCGACCGGGGCTCTGGTGATTAAATCTTGGAGCAAAAGCGCCCCTAGGCAAGGCTCAGACACTTCACGGTACGCGTGTTGCTGTAGGAATGCGCCTGAGGTTGTAGCCGAACGTGTTTAAATCCGGAAATTGGACTTTTGCGAATCCCTCGATCTGGCGAAATACCGCCCAAATCCGCTCGCAATGAGTACCATTAGACTCGTCCACTCTTGACCATCACAATGGACGTGGTCTCTCGACTGTAGGATGAGAAATGAAGTCACCAGACCATGTCAAAATGCGAAACTCCAAACGGCACATACGAGCGCAGGGAGAAGAGACAGAGTTCACCGAGGGTTCACCCAAGCTGACGGAGTTGCTAAAAGTCCACGCGGAGACGAGAGTTTGTTAGTCATGGGACGATTAACGGCGGCGGGGGGTTTGTAACCGGCGGAAAAAGACGGAAAAAGACGGAAAAAGACCAAAAAGACCAAAAAGAACGCACGCCCGTGGTTGGCGCGGTCACGTGACGTCGCGGACAATAGACTCGTTGTCAAATGGTCTGAATCAGGGCATTAGATCGGGTGTTATGACCAAAAAGCACCATTTAGCCCCTCACCGAACAGACTATCATAAAGTAGACGGTTATACTGTGAGAGGAAAAGAGCGACCAGTCGGTGAGTAATGGAGATATTGATGCGGGAGAAAAATGCGGCAGATTGTTCCGAGTCACGAGATAAACACACGCACACACACGTGACAATATCCTCTCTCAATCTACCCATTAGTCATCGAGAAATGTCCACCCCAACATTTTCGTAAAAAATCCCCCCCCAACCCAGGGTTCCATATCGGGATGCAGCCTCCAGAGTTTAATTTCAGAGGCGAAAAAAAAAAAAAAGTCTCTCAAATTAATCCGAAATTGAGACAAGATATGGAGAGGTGCAAGTAGGATACAACCACGTGACCGGAAAAGACCTCGGGGGGCACCCGCCGCACGTCACGTGACTGACCACACCCCGTGTCTCCGTCTGGCAAACATTGCATGTCTTGACCCATTTCTGTGACTCAGGCTCTCAGACAAGCCACTCAGATACTGTGCATAGTAGCACATGGCGGAAGTTTATTTTAGGCGAGTTTGAAAGTGGCCAAAGTGTGGATAACTGGGGATGGAAGAATGGTGTGGTGAATCTGCAAGTTGCAATCGACTCAGAAACATCGTCTCTACCAATTCCGACGTTTTCCGACGCCAAAAATCGCCCGATTCTGCATTTTACCCCCGAATTTCAAACTCTGCCGTCCAAACCATATGTCAAAAGGTAACGTTAAACTCTCAAGTCCAGCCCAGAAAATCTCGAAGTGACAGTGGAGAGAGAGACTTTGGAGAAGATAACTCCTTGCACTCACATACTCACGCTTCTTCTGGTGCACCATGACGCTCGACGACTCCCGAACGACCGTCAAACGGCTTGCCAAACACTTGTTGACGCAGTTCGAGGCTCTCACCAAAGGATACACAGGCATGCTGCTGGCGCTGATGAGCTCCTTCTTTTCCAGCGGCATGGCGGTGACTGCTCGACTGCTGCAAAACGGAAACAACCCCGACGACGACTTCAACGCCTTCCAGATTCTCTTTCTCAGAATGTCACTCACCATAGGAGTGGTGCTGTGGGGCCAGCACAAGGTGTATGCCCGCAAAGTGAAGCAACAGGAGGAAAACCTGCCTCCACGACTGCAGTTCATCACCGGAATCCCCGAGGTCAGACACCTGCTGGTCATTCGGGCCCTATGTGGCTTTTTCGGGGTCTTTGGCCTCTACTACTCGCTCAACTACCTGGAACTGTCCGACGCCACAGTGCTCACGTTTCTGACTCCTGTGGCCACCTCTCTTCTGGCGTGGATGTTCCTGGGCGAGAAATTCACCCGAAGTATGGCGCTCGGAGGCTTGGTCGCCTTCTGCGGAGTCATTCTGATTGCAAGACCGGTCTTCCTGTTCCAGCTCATCACCGGCTCACGAGACACCAGCGGCGTGCGCCCCATTGACCGCCTCCGCTCCATTGGCTTCTCCATGCTCGGAGTTCTCGGTGGAGGCTCCGCGTTTGTCGCCATCCGATCCATAGGCGACAGAGCCCACCCGACAGTCAACGTGCAGTACTTTTCCACCTGGTGCTGGCTCATCAGTCTGATTGCGCTAGTCTACACCGGCAAGGGCATCAGACTGCCGCACACATGGAGCCAGGCCGCCTTCATTGTCATTCTCGCGCTCTGCGGCTTCATGACCCAGCTGTGCATGACTGGAGCGCTCACGAGAGAAAAGGCGGCCAAGGTGGCCAACATTACGTACACTCAGATTGTCTGGGCCTTGCTGTGGGACAAGGTGCTGTGGAACAACTGGCCAGACGTGTGGAGTGTGCTGGGAGGAGGCTTGATCATCGGCAGCGCCATCTGGGTGGCCATGAAGAAAGATGTGACTGTCGCCACCGTAAACGATATCCCCGAAGTCGTCCCCACCACCCCCCAGGTGGACGAGTACCACGTCGACACTTCGTACTACTCCCCGGATGAGGAGGCCGCTGTCGGAATGCCTTTAACCCCAATCTCCAAGAGGGAGGCCAAGGTGACCATCAAGAGCACCGGCAATGATGATGACCATTTGAGACTAGACGCGGAAGATGAGGAAAAGGATGAGGACGACGACGACGACGGAGAGGAAGTGGGGTTGATGCATAAGCTCAAGTAGTTGAGAACCGCAGGTGGTCCACTGTCCACGCCGAGTAACACAACCAGCAACACTCAGACCGCTGTTAATGGGCTGGAATACAAGGCTCCAGCAACCCCGCCACCACTAACGCCAAGAGGCATACTAATTAGCATATATTCTAGAGCATTCACTTTTTGAGCGACCTGTAGATGAGTAGAGGAGCGGAGTAGGAGTGGCATGTGGGTCCGTCAGACAAGTTGGTCCGTTAGTCAAGTGAGTGAGCCAGACAAGGGTCTGATGATTGCCATGGGTTGCGACAAGAAGACCAGTTGTACTGATTCGCACCATGCCGCGGAATGTGGGAGCATGTTGCTACAAGTCTGGCCAAAACGTGGAACTAACTGCGGCGCGAGTCTGTCGAGTGGCTGGAGTTGATTTAGCCCAAGATGTAGGAAAGGTGGGACTTGGAGAACGGCGAATGGCCCCGGACCGGAAGTGTCCCTGACAGACCCTCAACAGTGTCCCACAATGCAAGCCTGGGGGAACATGGGATGGGGAACACGGGATGGTCGGTGCCAACCGCTGTCAATGGGGGAGGACCAATGTAGTTGAGAAGACAGGAATGGTGCTAGTGACAAAAGTCTCCGGAACACCTCCATTATTGCACCCTTTTACAATGCTTTGGTGTCAGAAAGACTTGCCACTCTCTCTCATACTGTGTTGCACTCCAAGCTCCTTTCGCGGTGCTCCTTTCGCGGGACTCATGCTCTCTGGAGACCTTATGGAGTACATCTGCGGGAGGGGGTGGAAAGACACCATGACCACAAAGACATGGTGATAATGCAGCGGGTAACAGTAAGGGCCAAACGGTAGGTCTGCGATGTGGGGCAAGCAGTGTCTTCCGTGCGAGTCGATGGTGGTGGCAGTCGAGTCAGCAACTTCACGAACTTTAGAAGTAGCACAAACAACAGCAGCACTAGAACATCCAAGCAATCTCGGTGCTCCTGTTCTTTGCACGACCACGCAGCACCATCAGAATGTCTGGACCACAATTGCAACTGCACAACTACAAGTAGACGATAAAACATTCAAATCAAACGGAAATCGATCCGAGAGTTCATCATAATACTACAATTGGGCTGGAGAATCACTGGAGAGTCACTTAGAATAGTCTACTTCCCTCAAACCATCCTCTGACCCCCATGGAAGACATCTGAATATTCTTACAATTACTACTGGTGTCTACAAGACTCGCCCATTGATACCCTACAAACACTTGTTTCTAGCATTCCAGTAATCGCAAACATCAATTATTTAACTTGTTTTTCCTTCTCACGTGATAAGTAACGTGACCTTTCGCACCTTTCATCGCTCAGACGTTCTGTTCCTGAGACATTTGGAGTTTAAAAGTAGTCAACAAGGCATTTGGAATGTTCCTATCGAGTCAATTGATTGTGATTGACACGTTGGTTTTTGATTGTCATTTTTGTTGTTTTTTGACATTTTTGTTGGTTTTTGTTGTTTTTTTGTGTTACTTATTTGGTCCGAATTGTCAACGATTTTCACTAGTAACGATCCTACAACCCTCAACGCTTCTCTAAACCGCGTTTGCCAGAGAAACATCTACATACCAACCTCACGTGACCCATCCCCATAACCTCGTGACACCCTTCCCACCCACGTGACCCACGTGACTTTTTTTATTCAATTTCCCACTCATCTGCCAAATATTACATCATCTAATTTTAGAACATGACTCAGCCTCGGCTCAGCCCTACACACATTCTCTTGGCACCAGGCCAAAAAAAGACCCCGAACCGGGGAAATAAGAAGTCACGTGACCACCCAACGACGGCCACGTGATACAACACCCCTCCCCGTAACAGCTCCCAGCTCCCAGCTCCCCAGTCACTCTTCATCCCCACAATCAGCCAGTTACCCTACCTTCGATCCGAACCCTAAAATCCGCATGCATAATGGCATTGTGACATCATCACCGCCATCACTACCAGTTATACAATCGAAATGAGCTACCCAGGACAAGGCGGCAACACTTATGGCGGCGGCCCGCCCGGCGGATATGGCGGATACAACCAGCAGGACCGGTATGGCGGCGGCGGCGGCAACTATGGACCTCCCCAGGGCCCTCCTCCGGGCCAGTATGGTGGCGGATATGGAGGTCCTGGAGGGGGATACGGAGGTTCGGGAGGTGGATATGGGCCTCCTCAGGGTCCTCCTCCAGGCCAATACGGAGGTTCGGGAGGTCCTGGCGGCTATGGACCCCCACAGGGACCCCCTCCTGGGCAAAGGGGCAACTATGGACCTCCTCAAGGTCCTCCTGGAGGCCAGGGGGGCGGCGGAGGAGGATATGGACACCCCGGAATGGGCAATCAGGCGCCCCCAGGACAATACGGACAGCCCGGACCGCCCGGACCGCACGGAAATCACAACATGCCTCCTCAGGGCAACCAGGCATTTGGAGGCACCCAGGGCTACCATTTCCAGTACTCCAACTGTTCGGGTAAGAAGAAGGCGTTATTGATTGGCTGCAACTACATTGGCTCCAAAAACGCGCTGCGAGGCTGTATCAACGACGTGCACAACCTGCAGCGGTACCTGGTGCAGCGGGCGGGATACAAGCCCGACGACATGGTGATTCTCACCGACGACCAGCGCGACCAGCGGTCGATCCCCACCAAGCAGAACATTCTGCAGGCGTGCCAGTGGCTGGTCAAGGGCGCGCAGCCCAACGATTCGCTGGTGTTTCATTTTTCGGGCCACGGCGGCCAGGAAAAGGATGTCGACGGCGACGAGGACGATGGCTACGACGAATGCATCTATCCCGTGGACTTCCAACGGGCCGGATCCATCATCGACGACGTGCTGCATGACATTCTTGTCAAGTCGCTTCCTCCTGGATGCCGCCTGACCGCGTTGTTCGACTCGTGCCACTCAGGCACAGCCCTCGATCTGCCCTACGTCTACTCCACCAAGGGCATTTTGAAGGAGCCCAACCTGGCCAAGGAGGCCGGACAAGGCCTGTTGGGTGCTGTGTCGTCCTACGCCCGGGGCGACATCGGAGGCGCTCTGTCGTCCATCATGGGAACCGTCAAACAGGCCACCACTGGCTCGGGAGCCAACCAGCGGGCCAAACAGACCAAGACGGCACCCTGTGACGCCATTTCCATCTCCGGATGCAAGGACAGCCAGACCTCTGCCGACGCCATGGAGGGCGGCACCGCCACCGGCGCCATGTCGTTTGCCTTCATCGAGGTTATGACACGTGACCCCAACCAGAGCTATTTGTCATTGCTGAACAATATGCGGGAGGTTCTGCGGGGCAAATATTCACAGAAGCCGCAATTGAGTGCCTCTCATCCTACCGATGTGAACCTCAAGTTCATTATGTAGACGGGAGAGGTGGCCATCTGACTTCTCATGTATATCCATATCGTTGACCGACAAATGAATTGATGTATGATATATCTAGCTGTTGGAACAATCACGTGAGATAACGTGTAGTCACAAACGACGAAAATTCTTGAGCCCTGTTTAAAACGGTATTCAAACATTTACGAGGTCTACTTTTTCCTATTTAGATCGGTGCGGCTCGGAAATTAGAAAACCAGACAAAGATGGTTTTTTTTCCCGTCGTATTCGGATGTTGGTCCCCATTTGGGAGATCCACCTGGTCATGTAACCGAAGAAGATTCCGCAGCGATTCTATAAAACAAAAAAAGTCTCATTGTGTCGGCGAAATGTGGGTTTTTCGACTCCCGAAATCGTATTCGTATTCGTATACGAAGCGAATACGAGAGTTAATTTAGAGGCAAACTCAATGTACAGTGTTGTTGAAGGGTTGTTGAATTGGACGTGGCAGTGATGATATGGGGAAGAAAAGTATATTTTTGGAGTCTGCGAAACGGGGGGCATTTCAACGGTGCTATTTGTGTCTCAATGGCAGTGTTATCGGGGGTTTAAAATGCGCGGCACTACGATTGTAAGTTGATTTCAAACGGCGACTGAGTATAGAGCGAGTGACGACACTGTATTTTTGGTATTAATTTCAAGTTTCTAGCATCTTCCGTCGTGGACTGGCTCGTGTTATATCCAACATCAACTCATTTCCAACCACTGAATATCGTCAATCCACTGAACCAACAGCGCAACTGACGCCACTACTGAAACCGCTGGGCCGGTGCGATATTCATCATACAAAACCCGGTCGTATTTTGCGCCAAAATTGACTCCTACACTTTAACATTCTCTGTATTAATCATTTTATTACAATCAGCGTAGCCTGTGGAATAGAGTATTCTCTCTGCTACTCTCATGCCTCCTCCTGCTCCTGGCCAACATCCTCCTCGGCTTTGGCAATCTCCTCCTCGGCCTTTCGGATGTTCTCCTTGGTGACCTTGTCCTGGTTGTCCTTGTAGTAGTTGAGCTTCTTCTTGAGCTGCTCCACTACCTCGGGCACCTCGGACTTGGAACCGGGGATGCCGATAGAGAGGGCGGAAAGCGACTCGATCACCGTCAGGTTGAGGTTGAACTTGTCGCCGGCCTTGGCACCTCGGGTCTTCTTGCCCCGCTTGCCGCCGGTGCCCTCCATGAAGGTGCCCACGTCCTTCTTGATGACCTTGGACGGGTCAATGGAGGGCGAGGGAGAAGAGGCCTTAGACTCGGCGGCCGGGGAGGCGCCGGACTCCTTCTCAAAGAAGTTGAGCAGATTCTCGGTCTCGACGATCTCCACGCCAAACGCAGGGGTGGACGCAATCTCGAGCTTGGCCTTGGCCCGCTCCAGACGCTTCTCCTTCTCGTACGCCTGTCGCTCCTCCTTCTCCTTCTCCCGTCGAACAGCCATGTCGGCAGCGTACTGGTCCTGGTACTGCTTGAGAGCGCCATAGTACTCGTCCCGCAGAGCCTGCAGCTCGGCGTTGGCGGCGTGCTTCTCCTCAAATGCCTTGTCTCGGGCTGCGTACAGCGCGTCCCGCGACTTTTTGAGCTCGTTTCGCTCGGCCCGCGACTCCTCAATCTTCTTGATGATCTCCTGGGCCCGCAGATGCAGCTTTTTCGACTCGGAGTCGTCGATGCCGGCCCGGATGCCAGCCACGGTCTCCTTGTCAGCTGCAATGGCCTCCTCCATCTTGGCAATGTTGGCAAACGCAGCCTTGGACTTTTTCAGCTGACTAATCTCGGTGAGCGCCTTCTTCTCGTCCAGGATTCGCAGCTGGCCGGACTCGACCGAGTCCTCGAGCTGCTCGATTCGCTTCTCCACCTCGTCGGCGTTTCGCACTGGCAGCTTGGCCTTGGCGGCCTGCACGTCCTTGATTCGCCCGGAGATGCGCTGGTCGATCGTCTTGATCTCGTCAAAAACGCCCTGCTTTCCCTGCTTGAAGGCATTCTGCTGGCTCTTGATGTCGTTGAGCTCGTCGTGCAGCGCGTCGAGTGCGGGGTTCTTGCCGTTGCCCTGAGTCTTTTTGACCGCGTCGATCGCTGCGTTGAGCGTCTTGACCTTGGCGTCGAGCGTCGCCTTGAGCTCCGTCTGGCGGGACTCAAACTCGGTCTTGGAAGGTTTTTCGAGGCGCTGTGTTAGATGATGTAATGGAGAATGAACACGACTATGGGAGCAGAAGGTGGAGAGATGATAGATGAGAGTTGAGAGAGGGCTAAGGAGAGCTGAGGAGAGCCGAGTCCAGAGTCGACCCAGAGCCTCAAACGGAGTCACAATCCAATCAGGAAGAGTCCAGAGGTGATAACGACGTTGGAACTCCTAAAAGCATGGAATCCTGTCCAATTTTTGCCGATTTTCGCCGAAATTAATCGGAAAATTGCGAAAAATAGGAAAACTCGGAAAAATAGGAAAATAAAACACACCCACCCATTTAACACCCCCCTAACAACACCCCGCCCCTCAAATTGGCCACATCCTCGCCAAAAGTCGTCCTAAAAACCAGTCTGTAATACAACACATTCTGCAACACCAACACATTCAGTGACAAAAACACACTCTGCAACACAAACCACGACTTTCAGTAGCCCCCCTCCCGGCCGCAGTCACGTGATCAGCAGATACGGAGTAGAGCGCGTCGCACACACCCCATCAGCCCAATCACGAGACCTCGCCTGGTCCCCGCGCGCATTTGCCACACTCACCTTGGACATTTTTGATCTGATCTGAAGAAACCACGTAGTGATATTTCACACACTTTATTTAGCAGCCATTTTGGTCAGTTACCCGGGGTTAAAATAGAAGTTTGAAGGGGGGGGGGGGGACATTGACGGAGACGGAATACAGACCCATTTGACGGACGAAGTGAAGGTCGCAGACTCTATCCAAAAAGTGCATTTTGTTCCTCACGTGACCAGAAATACAATTCTTTTTTTCAATTTTCCATTGGCTCTTAATCTGACCGAGTTCAACAAACGCTCCGGACGAACCAGTGCTGATATGCCGTATCACCTTTTGTGAAGTCTAATGAACGAGGTAAACATGGAGACAGCGGTGGTCACGTGGAGGGGTGGGAGGGAAATATTGTTTATGGGTCACGTGGCAGGAGATATATCGTGTATCGTGTGTTTAAGGGTCAGGTCACGTGAAGCGCACGTGGGCAAGGGATTCAGCTTACCTAATCAGATAGATGTATATATGTTTCTGTTTGTTTCAGATTTTCTGTTGTTTTGTTTCACATGGTGACAGGTTTGGTTGCCCGTTGCTGGGGCCCAAACTGACCAAACCTGACTGTGAATCAGTGTTACAACCGGTCACGTGAAACAGAAAAGTATAGTACATACCAAATTCCAACCAGTGTAGATTGTAAATGTATTAGTCATGTGCGAAATATGGACATGATTTGAAGAGAGGACTCAGGAGAATCCAATGGTATAATCAGAATTCCTTTACCGTCAAGGGGAAATGGGTAATAAGAGAAAAAGACTTCGTTTTTCTTCGTTGTTTTACCAAATTTCACCTATTTCGATTCCACAAATGTGGACAACACATAGACTGAAGCCTGGTCACGTGACTCTCTAGAGATTACCAACAGTTGTAGTTGATTTCTGTTCATGTTGCGATCAGGAGTTGGATATTGTACTTGTACTTGTATATGACGTGTATTGACAAAGTTTAAATTTTTCACTCGTCAAAAAAATAAAAATAAAAGATCAAAAAAAAAGATGAGAAATAAAAGATATATAAAACCAAAAAAACCAAAAAAAATCAAAAATAATCAAACAGTTTTTCGCTTTCATACACAGATTCTGAATTGCTTTCCCACGCGCGTCAGTTTTCTACCAGTGAAAACCTACAAATGAATTCTGTCCAACCAGAAGTTGGGAGAATGTACATAGGGAAAAAGGATGGAGTAGGGGGAGTGGGGGGTTGTAATCACGTGACCGAAACGGGAAAGCGGGGAAACGGGAGGTTAGTGTGGAATATCACGTGACTAGATCGATAGTTCCCGCCGACTTTTCACGTGACTAGATGACGCGACGGATACGAGACATACGAGAATGAACCGTTCGATGGTCCCAAATTTTATTAAAATAAGGTTCCAAACTAGGGTTCCAAAATGGGGATGCAATTAGGGTTTTTTTCTCGGGGATTGGGGTGGTTCCAGAATGTGGTGTGGAAATCGTAGGTGAAAATGGAGGTAATCTGGTTAGTTGTTGGATCTAGAGGATCACGTGGATATCAAAATCAGCCATTTCTGGCGCGTTTCCGGCGCGTTTTTGGGCCCCCTTGTTTCGACTTTGACAGCAGTATGCACATGCACTACACTTGTCATAGAGTTGACTGGAGTCACCGTTGGTATCATTTCTCCATCTCACATTGTGACCATTTCTCCATATCACCATCGTGACCATGACGACGTCTTACAGCGACAAAATCAAGAGTATCAGCGTGAGCTCTGTGGCTCAGCAGTTTCCTGAGGTGGCGCCGATTGCGGACGTGTCCAAGGCTAGCCGGCCCAGCACGGAGTCGTCGGACTCGTCGGCCAAGCTATTTGATGGCCACGACGAGGAGCAGATCAAGCTGATGGACGAGATCTGTGTGGTGCTGGACTGGGACGACAAGCCGATTGGCGGCGCGTCCAAAAAGTGCTGTCATCTGATGGACAACATCAACGACGGACTGGTGCATCGGGCCTTTTCCGTGTTCATGTTCAACGACCGCGGTGAGCTGCTTCTGCAGCAGCGGGCGGCGGAAAAAATCACCTTTGCCAACATGTGGACCAACACGTGCTGCTCGCATCCTCTGGCGGTGCCCAGCGAGATGGGCGGGCTGGATCTGGAGTCCCGGATCCAGGGCGCCAAAAACGCCGCGGTCCGGAAGCTTGAGCACGAGCTGGGAATCGACCCCAAGGCCGTTCCGGCAGACAAGTTCCATTTCCTCACCCGGATCCACTACGCCGCGCCCTCCTCGGGCCCCTGGGGCGAGCACGAGATTGACTACATTCTGTTTGTCCGGGGCGACCCCGAGCTCAAGGTGGTGGCCAACGAGGTCCGCGATACCGTGTGGGTGTCGCAGCAGGGACTCAAGGACATGATGGCCGATCCCAAGCTGGTTTTCACCCCTTGGTTCCGGCTCATTTGTGAGCAGGCGCTGTTTCCCTGGTGGGACCAGTTGGACAATCTGCCCGCGGGCGATGACGAGATTCGGCGGTGGATCAAGTAGGGATTGGCGAAGTAATTAATGGATAGTGAACGGCGAACAGTGAACGGCGAACAGTGAACGGCGAACAGTGAACGGAGTGAGCTGTGAGTGTAGATGTGAAGGTTGTGCCCTGTAGAAGAGCCGAACGACCAGAAGATCCGAACGACCAGAAGATCCGAACGACCAGAAGATCCGAACGACCAGACCGACCAGACCGTCCAGACCGATCCTGTAAAGCCTCAGTCCTGAATCTGCGAGTGTTAGGGGTTCCACATCGTGAACAATTTGATCTAACTCGATCGATTTTCAATCTGGTTAAACAATTGCATTTCGCGGTCCGTAAAACATCATCAGTGACTGGAGTAGTATCGAGTCGATGTGTAGAGTCGGTTGTAGAGTCGATTCGCATAAGTTGATCAATGAAGGACGCTTGATTTCGAGCAGTTGGAGTTGGGTTTTGGTGACCTCTCCTAAAGTAAACTCTCAACTAAAATACCTCAATCGGCGGAGAAATACAATGATAATCTCATATTTTGACAGACAATGTTCACTGAAGTTGAAAATTGGCTGAGAAATCGGATACGGAGATTCGATTAATATACTATTTTCAACTCTGCAATTGTTGTTACCCTGATTAGAACCCCCACTTGGATCAAGTAATTCCAAGTAATGTTGAAAGTAAGAACTAAGGCATCCAAACTTGCACTCATCTTTACCTAGAGCCGTCTAAGAATGATAAAAAGTGCGCAAATACATTAAAATGAGCATTTAAAACGCCTCCAAATCCTTTGTTCTTTTTTCTGAGCTCCGCATCGTCCATCTGACTGACTTCTCAAAGTCTTTCCTGGCTTCGCTGACTCGACTTCTCCAAGTCCTTGGGTGAAATTCTTCCAAGACATGAGGTTAAAAGATACAAGTACGCCTAGTGTATATTCAATTTCAATGGTTACATCCAGATTCCACTTCCTCCTCAGTCCCGCTCGTTGGGGACAGATATCATCATGTCTCGACTCCAGATACAAGACTACAGACAAAAGACTCAATATTCATTTTAACTAGAATCGATTGCAACAAAAACTACATCATTATACTCCCTAGACCGATACAAAACATTTGGTCAACTCCATTGTTGAATATCCCTTCTACAACAGATTTAACCCAACAAGTATCGCCCTGTCAGAAGCCACAGCCCCGACAATGTCGAAACGGCAACTCCAACACGATATATATATCACACCAATAGGCACCAATTGATACCGGCCAAACTACTTCTGAACCTCACTTATCGTGACATTCTGGGACTACAGGTTCTCAATTGTGCTACAGCAGACTCCAGAGCTGGTGAGAACCGAGACTGATGAGAACCGAGACTGATGAGAACCGAGACTGATGATAACCGAGACTGATGAGAACCGAGACTGATGAGAACCGGGACTTCACACAAGACCGACAGAGTTGACACTTTCCTCAGTAACACAATCTATGACTCAGACCATATCGAACACACTCAGATCATACGGAACTGTGGAAGCACACACGCACTCAGCTCGATCACAACAGTGGAAGCGCTCAAAACACTCTATCGACTATCAACTCAACCGCTCAAACTGGATAAGTTCCAAATCGGCATTCGAAGATTTCACTGTTTACCTTTGAGAGCTGTCTACTGTTCTGTCTCGTCTATAACATCCAACATCTCACTCTTCAGCCTCACCCAGACGTGCTCTCTGCTCTGTTGCTCGGGATAACTGATCAATCTGATATAACTGGGGTCTCCAGAAGGCTTCAAACGTCTGTTCAGTCTCAAAAAAAAATCACTCCAATGGACCTCATGAAGACGCTCCCCTTCAACCCCCTTTCAGACCTAGCCTCTCCTGCCGCTACAAGTCGTAAGCGAAAATGGGAGATTTTATATTCAAAGTGTGCAAAATCGAGCAGGGATGATCACAGTGCCACCCATTTTCATAGCGTGTTACTCTTGGCTACGTTCTCTACACTTGATTGAGGTTTTCGATTACGTGAGCGTGAGAATTTTTTCCTGATTTATTCATTTCACCAAAACTTGTCTTGTTTTATTTTTTATTTTTTATTTTTTTATTTTAATAATTATTTTATTTCCAATTTAACTCAATATTTTTATTTCTATTGAATTAAATTTCTATTACTACAAAAATAATCTAAATCAAATCAATTAATACATACACCGCACAATAGTATATACCACTAGAAGCAGTCAGGCAAATGCTCATGAGAAAAGGCCCTCTCGTCATTCTGGGACGGTGGCACCCCTCACACATCCCAGTAACAGTAAATATACCACCCCCCCCCATCTATGCAATACACATGTAGTGATTGTCCATACACTCCATGACGCGTCCCTCGGTGATGAGCTCCTGCAACTTGTCCCGCGACTCGTCCACCGACATCTTGGCCACAGAAGCAATCTGCTCGGTGGGGACGCCGTCAGGACACATGACCGTCAGTTCGCGTACAATCTCAAACAGCGCGTCATTGCTGTTGTCGGCGACAAAGAGATCGGCGCCGGACTTGGACTCGCTCTTGACGCCGTCGGCCCCGCCACTGGGCTTGGCGCCGGTGGCCTTGAGGTGGGTCTGCAGCGACTGCATCTGGTGGAAAATGACGTGGTTGAAGTCCGTCACGGCCGCCACCCCGGACGAGTTGACCATCCATTTGTTGTTGAACGACTTGAGCGCCGCGACGCAGGAGATGTAGTCGCCCTCCTTGACGGTTAGCTCGCTGTTCTCGTCGTCCTCGGTGCCTTTTCGGAACAACCGCACGTCCGTGGACCCGGTGCCGTCGTCGACCGTCAGCATGAAGAAGGATGGCTTGCTTTCGAGCAGGATAATCTTGCCGCATAGGGCCACGTGCTGCGATGGGACGCCGTCAATCTGCAACGCGCCGGCCGGTGGCGAGTTGTTGAACGCGTCGTTGAGCTGTTTGAGCGTCACGGGGATGACGCTGCCGCTGTTGGCGGGCTTTTGTGAGCCGCCCTGGGAGTCGAAAGTGAAGCCTCCGTCGTAATCTGAGTTAGTAAGATAACAGAACAGATTGAGCATGGACACACTGACACAGATGCACCACCGGAGTACCACACCGGCAGTGATCCAATCAGAGTCTGGGTGGCAACCGGAATCGGCCTACGTGAATAGAGCCATTTGAGGGTAGTAGAACACAGCGATATGGTCAGTGTCAGTGGAGGTCAACCAACACTGCAGCTCTCTTCTGGAAACCAACACACAGCCCATGTCATGATAGGAGACAACAGTGATCTGTCACCCAAGTCGGTGGTCGACGCAAATACCCACTCTATCGTTGTTTCCACGCCACCTCCGACGCCACCAACGCCCCGCGCCACAAAAGGTGCCAGCTCTGTGTCGTCTGTTGCGTCACGTGACCACAAATACCTGCCCCCTTCCGCCCCCTCTGTTCATTACTCACCCATTGTGTCGTTTTGTGTGATGTAAAGTTGTGGTGGTGACAAGACGGTGAAAAAGAGGCGCGCACATGATATATTAATTAAGGTGCGGGACGCGACGTGTCGGTAGGGTAACTTGGAGGGTTGGAGAGAGAGAGAAAGAGAGAGTGGAGGCTATGGGTGATGAAGGAGCCTTGAATGGTGATTAAAGTGAGTTGAATGAGTTTTTTTGTTTTTATCCCTTTTTTCCTTCTTTTTTCTTTCTTTTCGCATTATACTTGACATTAGTTGGGATCAGATATAATAGTTGGAATTATAGTTGACAATCAAACTTACACCACGCCCGCAGGAAGGACTATTGGGTACAGTATGTACTGTAGTGAAAAAGTTGGACCGGGCCGTTGGGGAAGCCCAGCTGATTGAACGGGTCTATTGGCACGATCACGTGATCAACAGAGTAGAGTCGTGGAGAGTATCTTTGAAGGCTCGGAAGAAAAAGATCAGCAAGGTACCTGGTCTGTGTGGCTCCTGTGACTGTCGGTTCGACTAGGGTTAATCAGGAGACGGAATTTCACCGGTTTGGAGTGGTCGGAGTGGTTTCTGCGAGGGACTACCATACCATATGAGGATTTCATTTTGTCTCTGAATGTTTTTATTCGTCGATTGAGTGGTATCGATGAGGGGGTATCTGAAGTGGTTGTCAAAGAGGAGGTGAGGTGAGATGACACAAGAACCGATTTGTTAAGGGCGGAATGGTGACAACCAAACTCAGCTCTGAAACTGGACTGCTGTTGCTTCTACCCAAGTGAACGGTGGTAAGTGAACATAGAAAGACTTGGTCTTCATTCTCTGTTCTCAATTCCATGGTAGGAAGCCTGTCGTAATAGAACTCAGGGTTGTCCACTCGACACCTCCGGCCCCTCGCTTCCGCCTGGGCCCTCGCTTCCGTCCACCCTGATCCACTCCAACTCCCCCCCAACCACAACAGCAAGTTCTTTGGTCCCCTTCCTGTTATCGACCGAAAATGAGCCAACTTTCCCCCCCAAACTCCTCCGACCACTCTTTTCCCCCCCAACTTGATACCAAAACAAGTCGTGTCCCGCAGAAACTACCACCTTTGAATCGTTGTCAAAAAAACTGATCCCAGAAGTTGCAGACCCACAAACCCTCCGCTCCAACTCAAGACCAGTCCCGAGATCGCAGAGAAACACATTACGTGAACCCAACCCTACAATGAACGGCGAAGACAGAGAAACCGTCATGCCGGAGACAACATCCCCGGTAACCGTAGTAACAGCCTGCTCACCGGCCCGAACATCGTAAACAGACATACTTCCGTCGGAAGAACATGTGACCACATACCCGGCGGCGGGCGACGCAACGCCGTTGATGGCACCACGTGACTTGAACGACTGGATCGGAGCCCGGCTGCTCCGCGCCCGCAAATCCCAACACTTGGCCGTGCCGTCGTGCGACGCCGAAAACAGCAGGTCACGTGACCACCCGGGAATGCTGACGTCAGTCACATGGCCCAGGTGGTCGGAAAGCCGGCTAACGAGGCTGCCGCGCGCCGTGTCCCACACAATCACGTGTCTGTCGTCGCCACCAGACGCGAAAATCTCGCCGTCACGGGAGATCGCAATCGCCCGCAGATCACGTGAGACCGCATGTTCCTGGGCGAACGTGGTCACGTGTTTGTGGGTCTCGGCGTTCCACAGTTGGACCGTTCCTGCTGAGGTTCCTGACAGCAGATGTGTTCCCGAGTGGTTGTGTTGTACGCACGTGATCATTGAGGGGAAGGGGAGGGAGATCACGTGTTTAAAAGGAGGTGGGATAATGGATAATGATCACGTGATTCAAAATTAAACCGGTCTGGTGGCGCGTGGGGTATCTGTGTCTGAGTGTGTTTGTACTGGAAGTGGCAAGGTGAAGTTTGGGTTTTATTTTTATAAACAAAATATCATTTTAGTTAGGATTTGTTGGAATGTCAAGTAATAAGTAAGTGTGAATGGATTGAAGATTTGCGGGTTGGTGGAGTTACGCAAGAAGTTGAAGGTAGTTGAAAAGGGTGATTTTGTAGAAAATATATGGTTTTCGAGACGGAATTCTTTTTACAAGTGATTCTCTCACAATGTTATGTTTCATGTCAACTAAATTTAGATGACATATAGTTAGAATTGGAAAATTTTACTTAACTTTGGAGTTGCTACCCTAACTAACCCTGTCTACCCATCAAAAAGAGCTGGACTGCTTCAAGTGAGCTCCTATTTGGATACGCACAAGTATATCCATTTGATCATGTGACTTTTACGACTTTTACCGGCAGATGACATCATGTGACGGTTCCCAGCAGGCGCCCAACATCTCCTGGTCCGTTTCAGCGTAGCGGAAGATTCACGTGAGTCGAGTACTGTACACGAGTTGGTGATGAGATCATGTGATACGGTTCAGCGTCGGAGGAGCATACATGGGTTATTTAGATCCCGTGACACCGTTCAAAGTGGGAGGAGCATGGGTCTACTGGGCCAGTCAGAAGAGCCAATGTCAATGGGGATCACGTGACAGACTTAGTCCGGACGTCTATAGAACCCCTCTGAATCGAACAGGTCGGTGGTCGGATCGAACATCTTCTTTATATCTCGTATTCGGCAACTCGTATTCGGCAACTCGTATTCGGCAACTCGTATTCGGCTCGGTATACGAGTACGAGACCAACGAGTGACATCATATTTGCACTCTACTATATGACTCCATCTCACGACCCACCATCTCACGACCCAATGAAACTCTTTGGTGGTCTATCACTGATTTGGCCTGGACCAAAGTAATCCCAGAATTGATGAGATCCACCACGAAAATGCTGGAGGTGGGGACTGCAATCAACTGCTGAGTCTAGGAGCTCGTTTTGGAGATGTAGACTGTTGGTTTACACAGTTGGTGGGCTTCTGGTGAGATTGCAGTGGTCTTGTAGTGGTAAATCATGAACGGAAGGTCAATGACGGTAAAGACAAGAGATTGTGGAGAAATCTAGTGATTCACCAGATGTGATTCTATCATTTATCGAGTCAGTGTGTTCATGACAATCGTCTAATTGAACTCTACGACCGGTGGTGTGGACAGATCAGAGCGATAAGCGTGGTTCAAACAGGTCTCATTCACACCAACAGCTATTATTTCTGTCTCATTCTACAGATGTACCTTCCACCGACCTTTCTAATGCCATTTCTGGCTATAAATTAACATCGTCTATATACAATTGGGAGAGAGTGTAGAGTTTCACGGACAAAATGGCACTGAGAGACAGTTGGTGTTGTATGGCACCAATCAGTCAAGTCGCCAGTCGCCAGTCGCATCTGCATCAGATCCCATTCACACAATCCTAGATAGTGTAGCTCACAGCCATTCACAAACCGTCATGTGCTCCCGTTCACTCCTTGACCCACTCCAAATCCCCTCCGTCCTGGTTGAAGCGGAATTCGCGCTGCTTGATGGTCACCTTCTCGCCATTCTTGGCCATGATATCCTCAATGGTGACGGGCTCGTCGGAAAATATCTTCAGATGGTCCGCAATCAGGTGCCGGTTTTTGCATCCGGGACACTGGACCAGGACCGTACCGCCGTGGTACGCCTGGTGCGACATTTTGTGGCTCGAGGGGGTGTCGCATCGCTTACACGTGAACGAAATCTGGTACATGGGCGTCACCTCGCCGGCGGGCTCCGCGTCCTTGGCGTCCTGGGCGTCCTTGGCTCCGGTCTCGTTGACCGTGGGCACCTTGTGTGACGGGCATCCGCATCCGTCGCCGTGCTGGTGGAAGACGGTAGAAGCGGTGGAAAAAGGAAATCGGGCGGCCATGGGCTGGATCTGGGCTGTCACGGGGGCCACCGGGCCGGAAGCAAAGCCCCATCGGGGGATTCCGCGGCCAAATCCACGGGAAAAAGTCATTCGCGCAACGTTCCGAATCATGTTTGGTGGTGTGGAGAAGATCGAAGAGGCGATGGATTTATATATTGATTTGGTGGTAGATTTGCTAAGGCGTGCATTGGAGCTGCAACTGGTGGTGGCGGCAAAGTTTGGGGTTTGGGGTAAATTGGAGAAAATTTAGTCCATGATCCAAGGATCCGACGGGCTCAGAAAGTCGATTATCGCAGAGACCCGATTTTTCTGATTTTTTCTCCTCTTTCCGTCGTCAGATAGGCCCACTTCTCGCTCTAGTGAATAGGTAAACTGCATAGTGAAGTAGTCAACTACAGTCAAGTGAGTCAACTAGAGTGTCAAGTAATTTTAACTGCAGGGTCAAGTGAGTCAACAACAGTGTCAAGTGAGTCAACTAGAGTGTCAAGTGAGTCAACTACAATGCCAAGTAATTCAACTGCAAAGTCAAGTAAATCAAATGCAGGGTCAAGTAAGTCAACTACAAATCAAGTAAATGAAAGTTTTGTGTTGAATGTGAGAGTGAAGCTGAGATTCCCCTTTGAAGACGTTATCGGAACAATTTATAGAATATTGTCGAGATTTATTGCAGCTGAGAATTCACGACATCCTCTGGCGGTGGCACTTTCCGAATCTGGCCAATATTCGAGGAATTGTGTTGATCTTTGAACTAATTGCAGTTCCACTTGACCTAAACTAATTGACCCAACTAAGTCCAAGTGAAGATGTAGATATATTTGAAAATAAAAGAAGCTACAACTAAGCCCAAGTGAAAATGTTGAAAAAGAGCTACGAAGTCTTCAGTGGGTTAACAACTCACTATCAACTCACTATCAGCGGCAGTGAGACGACGCCACAACCGCAGATCCCTGATTGAGAACTCTTGGTGGAAATTTCGACACAATTACCTGATAAGCCTTTATTTCTTCTGTCTTGTTCCCATCGTCACCACCCTCCTACATCTCACCCTGGGAATGAAGTCCTCGGTTATTCTGACATTTTGTATACGAAAATGTCGACCTTCCAATATCATTCCATCTGTTGAAAGGTGATGATTCCAATCATGTACTTTTTTTTCTTCTTTCAAGCCTTCAAATGTCCACAGCTAGCGAGGAGTCTATGAGAACACATTGGTACCCAGAAACAGCCCATATAATTTGCTACAAAAACCGAGAGAAGTATTTTCCTAGAGCAATCCAAATGATTGACCATCCTTTAATGTACTTAGTAGTACTCCTTGTCATCCTATATTGGAGTTGTAGGTGTGTGCGGCATTGTATTGTAAATCCGCTGAGAACGGCATATATCCCATTATTTTGTATGAGAAGGTATCAAGTTATCTAAATGAATTTGATCGTCTCCATTTCATCTCCTAATTTTTGTATATATCAAACAATATCGAAATATTTGGTGGATTTTCGGTAGTAATAAGTCATTATCCTATGTCGTATCGTACAATATCTCACTGGAATGGGACAACTGAGACAAAAATTTAATCAATGGGTTGAAGTGGCGTATATACCCAATCCTCGAGTTGCGCTGGGTCCAATGGTATATCTTTTATTACATTTTGTCACCTATTTATCTAGTTAGAAGAGTCAGCATTCCCATGTAGGATGAACGACTTGGTGTTTCGACTTACTCTCAGACCCACAGAAGAGATGAGGAGACAGCCAGAAGCACGGAAACATATCCCATTTCGTGGACTGATACGGAAGAACGAGTGGCGAACACTGGAAGGACGACGACAGAATAGGGGAAAGAAGTGCTTCAGCAGTAGAAGTAAGAGTGGAGTGAACTAAAGGGCTGAAACAAGTGAAGAACCGTCATGAAGGAGCCACATAGAGAGATTGTTAAGAACCGTCGAGAAGGAGCCATTAGATAGATTGAAGCAATTTCATTGCTCTGGTCATCTTCGCCCCTATCTTCATGTCTTCTTATCCCTTCGCTTCAACATTTTTTTTTTCCCAGGTGCGTGATTGAAGGAAGAGAACAGTCTGGGTAGAGTCAACGGAATCAATGGAGTCAACGGTGTCACGGGGTCACGGAGTCACGGAGTACACGGAACTAACGGAGGTCATATCTGCGACTTTGCTAGCTTTCTCCTTTCCCAGTCCTGCCATGAACCTATCACCAGCCAGTCAACAGTGACTGAACGTTTAGTGAAGAAATGATGAGTAATTTACCAGAGGAGGAGCAGTTTCGGCTCTTTCACTACGATTTTCATTGTGTTCCTTCTCCAGAGGCCCTCTTGCCACTGATATGTACTGTATGTACTGGTACAAGATCAAAGTCAACAACACGCTGAACAAATATAAGCAATTCTTTTCTAAAATGTCAACAAACTCTAGTTCAGATCAAATCCCAAAACGCACAATTAACCAATATAAATGTACTACAAGAGGCACTTTTTTGGACATTTTTGTTGAAAACATATGTCTTTTTACATTAATAGAATACTTTCCAATTTTCTAAAGTTCCTCTAGCAGCGAATTGAAACCCCCAGCACAACTTTTGTTTCAACAAATACCCAACAAATTCCAACAAATTTCCTTCTCCACCATATTCACCAATTCAGCTACTAAACGGCGTAAAACGGAAGCCTGTCAAGAAGTAATTCATGATTCCCATCCTTATTTGTCTTCACACCCTTTCACCTCTTTTCAGGAACTCGCCTCCTCCAATAAGTTGACTCGTACCTCCGGGTATGCTGTTCCAAACCACGCAACACACAACTCACCATGACAGGCGTCATCCTTCGGTAAATCTTCCAGCGCAGTCAATGGTGCAAAATATCTGTTTCCGCTGTGTCAAAAGAACTGTTTCTGCTGTTTCAACCTAACAGTTGCTGCTATTTTCTTCCGTTGCTCATATTCCGATTCTCTTTCGCTTTCGGTGGGTGCATTTCTAACTAGATTGAAAACGGTGTAAAGCCCAAATCTGCCTATATATCGGAAACTTCTATGGAAAAAAACAAACAGACAACCTAGACATCCTTCATCCAGCCCCCCTACAACATTCTGACCAACTTTCACAACTCTTGCAACTCTCTAGCTTCTCAATATAGACCCTCTGTTGCTCCCGGTCTGGCCGCCATATTAACTAATACCAACTAAACTTGGACCGAGCCCAATCCAGGATTAGTCCAGTCCGCCCAACGTCCACGGTCCAACCCATTATACCACCAACTGCCGCCTTACCACCAGTTAATGCCGCATTCTTCCGCCTCAACACGCTCACTTGTGTACCGACCGAAATGAGCTGATCATAAGAGCGGTCTTATATCTCTGTAGCCCGGATATCGGTAGTTACTTTTCGCCAACTAAACCCTAAGAATTTTGCGCCATTTTACTTGATCACAAATCTACAAATGCCCCGGTAGTTGGAAAATACACATTCAACGAGACTAAAAAACCCACCATCGGAATCGCACCTCAAATACCATCAAAATACACTCTTCAGATCCCCCATCACATGAACATAAATTACTACCCCGACACACCCATCCCACCCCACAGAGCAAATATCTCAGGGTTGCTCCCCACTCGGCTCGCGTCACGTGACCCAAAGCTACTATGCGAGACATGCAGGTCCGTATAGAAGCTTGCTGGCGAAAAAAAAAAATGCGCAGATAGTTGCATGTTCACAACATACGGCTGGCAGCACAGCCAATGAGAGGAGGAGGATATGGGGAGGTGGAAAAACGGTAGTAGAGAAAGTAGGGGGGGAAATAAAGGGAAAAGAGGTGGAAATTTGGCCCGGATAATGCTGAAAAAGAGGAAATAGGGCAGAAATTGAACCAAACACAACTTTTAAACCAGCTAAACAGGTTGGAAAACCGCCATATACTCCTCAAAAACCCTTCTCCTGATCAAAAGTAACTTTGGCCGCCTTGCACCGGCGACCTAATCGGGCGAGCTGGACTGTTTGGGTCTGGTTGCGGGAAACTTTGGGTGCAATAGGGCGCGTGCCAAGCGTTGCCAAGACCTGCCAAGCCGCGGCCGAGGCGTAGGCGTAGCGAGGGGGGGACAACAGAGAGTAGAGAGATGCATGACGTCACCCGGAAAAACCCAGGATCGGACGAACCCGGGGGCAGAAAGAATCACGTGATCAAAATGGGGACTTGTACACGTTCCAGCCGGCTGCTTCCCATCGTCTCCAAACCCTCTTCTTATCAGCAGTAGGCACTAGCGATAGTTTGTGCGGCATTTACAGGGCCAAGTGGGGTGCAATGAGATAAGCTGCAAGGGAAGTGTGAATGGGGAATTGGGAGAAGTGTTGATTAGTCATCGATTCTGGAACTGGCTAAGTGCATCCGAACATGTCGTCTCCCTCTTGTTACGACATTGTTCCGCCCCCTGGCATGGTCTCATCTGTCATCTCGCGCAGTGCTCATCTCAGATCAAAGTTGCGAGCTAATACGGTAGTGGCTATTAGTGTCTCCAGGAGAGCGTGTGGACAAAGGTCCGTTGGGCTGGTCTAGGAGCCCATCAAGGGATACGTGGTGGGTCTCAAACTGGCGCCATTTGCGTGCAACGGCGGGTTTTGGTCGAGTGGAAACGTGATATTGTCGTGGAGATTAGGTTGGAGGTTTAATGAGCGGGAGAGGGGGCGGATAAAATGTGCATTTGTAGACGAAATCCCGGGTCTATTGAGATAACGAGTTTACCAATCGATTCCAAACGCGATTCCCGTTCCAGGGATATGTTGAGAATTTCCTTCTGGGCAAAATTGGGTCTTTCAGCTCGGGTATTGAAACTCTCCAGGGAAGGAGTGGGTCGGCCACTTTGGACGGCGTTGGGGTGTATTGAAGGTTGTTTTTCGGACCCCCAGAGCGATATTGGTTTCTGAGATTTTTGTACACGTTTGGGAAGCTGCCAATGACGACGAAATGTCCTTTTCCGCACGCACAAGCCCGTCGGGTAACAGTGCTTTGCTTGACATCTTGACGTGGGCATGGAAACCTAGAAAAAACACGACCAGAGACCAGAGAATGGGGAGAGTCGCACGAGAGAGTTCTCCTAAGGGATCACGTGACCGCGGCGAAGCTTGCGCATCTCGACGGTTTTTGACCATGTGGGTTCCAACGTCTCCGTTTGGATCCACTTGGTTTAAGATGGTGGAGGATTGGCAAGGGGGACGGTGGGGGAAGGTAAAAACACGTGACCCGAAATGGCATATACACTTGTATTGGCGGACATCTGACGACGCGTCCGGGTCGTGTTTGTGTCATGACCGGGGCAAATTCCAACCCCTTTTTTTTAGCTCCCTGTTGAGTGACGTTTTCGGCTGGTTAGCACTGCCTCAAGCTGGGCGGTTTTGGCTTTTTTGGCGGAGCGAGTAGAGTTGAGCCAAAGCATTGGCTTGAGGATGATTTTGGGACGATTTTTGTATTTCAAGAGGGTGATTTTTTGGTATCATTGTATTCGTGGTGATGTGCTGATTCTTCTGGTACTTTTATTTTCCTTCTGACGTTACTACAGCCCGAGTTGACTGCATTCCTCCGTCTGGCTCCGACCCCGAAAGACTTGCATCTTATCCGTCCCGCCCTTGAGCCGTGTCTCGAGATCTGGAGATGGAGTCGATAGAGCCGCCCAAGCTTTGATTGCATGATGAGCACTACAAGTAATTGGGCTGATTGCGTCGGTGCAACCTGGCGCCGTTTTTGTGTAACATGAATTGATTTATGACGGCAAAAATTGCAACCAAGGCGTACTCATATTATGGCGGTGCGAGTACGAGCGACTTGGTGCCTTGAATCTGCTGCAGACATGTCGAGTTGAAGTCGTACTGCAACACGTGTTTGTACCTTGGTAGGTGTTTCGATGGATTGTGGTTGTCAGAGGTGTCGATTTTCTCTGCCAGACGAGCCGAGGAGTTCTTCTACTCGTTCATACGGTCGTCTTGTAGACCTCTTATCATAACTGCTATATATAGTGCAACGTTGGGTGTGGTACACTACATTGTAGATACTGTGTACAATACAATGTAGGATAAATGGGGACTATGGAGTGGTAGAACGGGAGAGATTTTGCCATTTAAAAATGGGTCGGTGTTTTATCTGCCGTCTAAATTGTCCAGATTCGTCTTTCCCGCCCGATTCCCCCCTATTATATGGCGTTTTGGAGGTGGTGCTGTAGCCGTGCCTATGTCTGCTGTATGGTCATAAAGTTGCTGGTTAGTCTCGTCTGTTTCTGTCACTTTTTGACTCTTTTTTTTTTCTTGTCCTCCTTCCCTTTTTTCTTTTTTAAAGTTACGCTTTGGGCCCACAGCGGCTCAACTTAATACTTCACGATATCACATCGACAGATACTTAGCCAGACACAGACGCTTCTTGGTGGACGCAAGAGGTGCAAAACGGTGGAAAGAGGCTCCAGGTACGGTCGAGACGCACAGACAGATCAACGGACACAGAAGCAGAACCAAACGACACAAACCAAACGACACAAACCAAACGACACATAGACAACCCACAACACCAACCCACAACACCAACCGACAACACCAACCGACACAAACCAGCCGACACAACACCCTTTCATCACCCCATGCACATAGCTACGTTCCCAGCGCTGGCAATAACAGCGCTGGCCCTGGTGCTGTGGGCCACGGTGGCGACGCACTCGTCCAACACAAACTCGTGCCATATGAGCTACATGAAGCCCGACATGATCGCCATGACGGGCTTCAACACGACCCAGACCCCGCTGGCACACAAGTACTCGCTGCATCTGTACCGCGAGCTGGACGTGGATCTGAGCCGCGAGGTGGGTGGACGCCCGGTGCTGTTTGTGCCCGGAAACGGAGGCAGCATGCGCCAGATCCGCAGCATAGCCGGCGAGGCCGCGGTCCAGTACTGGCACGACCCGCGCCGAGCGGGCGCAGATGCAGACACTTGGGCAAATGGCTCGACAGCCAGGCCGAAATCAGCATTACAAAAACTCAACACCTTTGCATTTGGAGATACCGAGAGTGACACAGAGGGTGTCAGGGGACTGGGCGATGCGGTTACCGCACGGGACATGTCTGGTGACGACAGGAGGGACGCCGTCGAACGACCACTGTCTAACGGCAAGCTTCCCAGCCAGTGGCCCGACGACCTCCCGCTGGACTTCTTCACAGTCAACTTCCAAGAAGATCTCACGGCGTTCGACGGAACCACCGTCATCGATCAGGCCGAGTACCTCAACCAGGCTATTGCATATATTCTCTCTCTCTACTCCTCCCACCCTAACCCCCCCACATCGGTCATTGTCATTGGCCACAGCATGGGTGGCATTGTGGCCCGAACAATGGTCACTCTGGACTCCTACATCCACGGGTCCATCAATACCATTCTCACGCTTGCCACTCCCCACGTGCTTCCCCCAGTCTCGTTCGACAAGGGCATCGTCGGTCTGTACCATAACGTCAACGAGTTCTGGAAAACCGAGACCGTTCCTGGCGGCAAGCTCGAAGACACTCTTCTGGTGTCTGTCACCGGGGGCATTCGCGATCAGATGATTCCGGCAGAGTATTCTTCGGTCGACACTTTCCTTCCACCGACCAACGGCTTTGCTGTCGCTACAACGTCCATCCCGGACGTCTGGATGAGCATCGACCATCAAGCCATGGTTTGGTGTCATCAGCTGCGACGAGTCGTGGCTGAGACGTTGTTAGTGGTGGCCGGGGAGACCACCGAAAAGGTGAGCACGAGGTTGGACACGTTTCAGGAGTATTTTCTTTCTGGAATGGAGAGAGTTGAGAAAAAGGCACAGAACGCGTCTGAGTCATCTAAACTGACTCTCGACACTCTCGTCTCAATTAACACCCCCCTCACCACCACTTCCAATATTATCATCAATGACCATTCGCCCAACCAGCTGGTCAAGACAAAGAGCTACTTCAAGTTTCCCGTGCTCAAGGCATCCGAGATCAACGAGATGAGCAGGTCATTTGCCATGCCCGTCGATAAGGGGAAATCGCTGTTGGTTAAAACCAACATGCCACTGGAAGATTTGCACATTCTCGTGTGTCGAACCAACACTGGAGACGTGGATACCAACGGGTTCTCGTTTTTGAGATACGGGAGCAAGTCAAAGGGCGTGAGAGTTGGTACGGACACGCTTGTGTGTGCCAATGTCGCTGGGGAAGCTGTTGCCATGCCTTCTTCCATCAAGTATGCCACCGGCGCCAAGATTCCAGAGGAGGAGGAAACTGGGGAAGATAACGACATACCTGTCGATAGCGCCATTTCGTCCACCTCTCTGTCTGAGTATATCCAATTAGACGCATCCTCCCTTTCTGGCTTCCAGTACGTGGTGGTCATCGACAACACCATGTCCGAAACTATTTCGTCGGATTCATATCTGCTTGCTGAAATGGCTCTCCCTTCAGACATGGCCGTTGTCGCGGCTCCGACATGGTGGGAGGTACTCAAGGTGGGCCGATTCACCATTGAGCTACCCGAGAAGCGGGCTTTGTTGACGAAAATCTCGTTGCCCCACTTTTGGTCTTCTCTGGTCGCCTTTTCTATCCGGCTCTCCACCTCGGACTCCTTTTCCATGGAATACCAGTGTGAGGCGAAAAAGAGCATGGGCTCCGAGCACGACGTTCTGTTTGCCCCGCTCCTTATGCAGTATTCCGCCCAGCTGCATGAAGCCAAGTTTAGTACAAACTTGTGTGGTGGCTATGAGCAGGGAACACGTGTTGCTGTTCATGGTGGAGCTCCATACATGCCTTTGGCAGAGGGAAGAGACGTCTCCGGCACGGAGCTGTATCTGTGGACCGACTCGTCGTCGAGATCGTCTGAGTCGCTGTCGCTGACACTGGAGATTGACTTATGGGGCTCGCTGGGCCGCTTTCTCGGATTCTACCGTGTAATGTTTGCCATTTTCCCCATGTTTGTCTTTCTGTGTCTGCTCATGATCCAGCTGCGGGTATGGACCACGACAGAGCTCTTTGTATCCCTCAGCGACGCGCTGGACGTGTTTGTGGACTTCCAGCTGCCGTGGATTCTGGCGGGATCGTGCGCGATTCCGTTTGTTCCGCATGTTTTGGTGTCTCTTCTGTACCCGCAGATGAGTCAGCCCGGGCAATTCTTCCTCGGGCTCAATGGCACGCACTTGTGGTTTCTGGGTCCCGTCAGCCTGGTAATCGCTACTGGCATCGTTGTGGTTCTGCACTGGTTGCTTCAGATTCTTACTCTGTGGGTTTGTCAGTGCTACTACATGCTAGGACTTGCTCCTATCGCCCCGGAGTCTCCCTTTTCAGTGAGACGCATTGTCACCATCTCGTTTCTACTGTTGTTGGTATTCAAAATCGTGCCGCATCAATTTGCGTTCATGGTAGCTGTTCTGGTGATGGCTATGGGTGCTGGCAAAGCGCGAGTCGGACGTCTGATGCAGTCGGAAGACAAAGACAATAAGTCTGAGCCCTGTGTTGTCATCGACCGCAATCTCATCAACTACACGCACTCGTTGTTGTTATTGTTGGTGCTCCTGCTGCCCATTAACGCCCCCACCCTCGTGGTGTGGCTGCACAACATGGCCAACAAGTGGCACACGCCTCTGGAGTCTCATCACGAGGTTTCTGCCATTCTGCCTATTCTGCTGCTTGTCCTGACGGCGTCCCGAGGCATCATGATCCGTCTTCCGCAGTCAAAGAGAGCGATCTACGCCACCTTTGCATTTCTGGCGTATTTCGCCCTCTTTGTGTTGTTTCACGGGGTTGTTCATTCGTATCGGTTGCATTTGCTCACGAATGGGTTGTGTCTTTGCTTGTTGTACCTGAGCTTGTAGCTGGGTGCATGCTGAGGAGGACACTGTCTTTAACAGAAGCGTCTGCTGGTGCAGAGCTTCTTTTGTACTATATTATATCACTAATTTATCTACGATACAGAGTGTAAAAGTAGTTGACATTTGATCGGAGTTTCGTTTCTGGGGTTGTACAAGTGTTTTTGCCATGGTTTATTTGTCATTATATATGTAGCCAGTACCCTGTAACCAACATGAAGTCGGTTTGATATTTTCTTATGAATATGGGCGTTTCGTCTAATGTATTATTGGGTTTAGTTGGAGATGTATTTAAAATAGTATATAAAATAATATATATATATATATTTTTAAAAAAAAACAGGATCGTCGGTTTAAGGTTTTGCGTTTTGTTTTGGCTGTCTTGGGGGTGAAAAAAGAACCGTTCTAACTCATGAAGAAATGCTTGAGGAGGGTCCAAAATCGACATGGATTCAAATAAGCGCCTTGATAGTATGCTGATAAGATTTCAGCCATTTTCAACCCTTGCAAGTTCCACTTTGAGTGTCTTCTGAGAGTAACTACTGAGCCGAGGTCCAGCGAATTTAAAAAAAAAAAAAAATCTCTTGTTGTCATGTCGTGTAACCATGGTTACGGGCGTAGTACGATACGAATACGAGTTGTCTGGCGGTAACGAGAGAACTGAGAATGTATAACCTGTTTTGTAGACATTTTAGCCAAAAATGACTCTACAAGAGTATTTAAAAGGTTCAAAAGTTCCGTTTAATCAGTGTACGAATTTTCAATGCTCCAGGGTGAGTTTTGGCGGAGGGTGGAGATACTGGGTATGTTCCGAGTGGAAGTTGTAGTGTTTCTAGTTTGTGCAAATATTGATGTTGGTTTTGGTGTAGTAGGCCAGTTGCTCACCTCTGCTGGTGAACGTTAGATTTTTTGGTGCTTTGGAGTGATTTTTGGTGCTTTTGTAAGGAGATTATAGATCCAGAGATAGCTCTGAACTTGTCTTGAAAAACGGTCTCTAATGCAACTTTCAAATCTCTAATCAGTGCAATTTTGAAGGAGTTATGTAGATATCTACACCAATCTCTTCGTAACAGCGAGTCACTATACTCTAGGGTCCAAAGTTATAAAGAGTGCTGGATTATTAAAAGCGAGTTCAAAATAATGGTCCGTGGGGTCCAGTACCACCAGAAAAAAAATTCAACTCTACAACCTCTCTATCCACACATTCATTCATTAGTATAGTTAAGACAAGGTATAAGCAGAAGGGTTAGAGTGAGAGCTGTTAACGAAATGGGGCGGCATTCAAAGGTTCCATAATGTTCTGGGTCAATTCACATTTTCTCATCACATTCAAAACCTGTGTTGAGAAAGGTGACGTCGCTTTCGGGAGAAGGCATGGCCGGGGAGTCCACCGAGCTCTCGTCATCTCTGTTTGTAGTGGTCGAGAAAGGTCTCAGTCTGTTCAAGAAAACTGTCTTGAGTTTCGATTCGGAGGGCTGCACGTGACCGTCTTTCAGCGCGCTCAGGAGATAATTGCTCTGCATCTCGTCGTCATGGACTGCGGTGGCCCAGATGGAAGACAAGGGCAAAGACAGAACGACCATGAGATAGGCCACTCCGGAGAGAATCCACGAGTTCTTTTCGGGAAGAGCGTAGTTGACAATGATGAGAATAGAAGGCACGACGAGTGACTGTGTCGACATGATGACCAGCACCTTTGTGTATCCCAGGGGTTTTTTGCCCAGGGTTTTTCTGACTCTGATGGCGGTGACGAGTTTGGCCAGGAGCACGAGAGAAGCAAAGGAAATTGAGCAGGCAAAGGATACGTCGGAGGCGAGCCGTGTCCAGCCCATACTTGGCAAGTCACGTGTCGGATGAGTCAGCACGATACACGAGACGATGGTGTGAGTGGTCCAGAAGACAAAGACGACGAGGGACAGCAAGATGAGCCCCACGGTAACGTAGATTCGAGACTTGAGCCAGGCATGAAAAACTGATCGAGTTTGAACCGCGAGAGAAAGTTGCACGGACATGATCATCAGCATCATAAACACGTTGGTGGCCACAGACACACTGATGTCGTTGGAAACATTGGACCGTGGGTCCACAATGTAGGCGACCATCATGAGCATCGAGGCAAAGGGTCCTAGCAGGAAGCGGAAGTACAGAGCCGCGTGAATAATGAGCATGATAAGCGACATTTGGTTGGCCAAAAAGAGGATCTTGGTGCGGTTTTTTTTGCTGATCAGATGCATGGCAATGAGGGTCAGGACTGCTGCTCCTACTCTGACTCCAAACAGAATGGCCAGACGCAGTCTGTTTTGATATAGTTGTTCGAGAGCACCGAGAGGCATTTGACCGAGCACCAGCTCGGTTTCCGGGACCGTTATTGATGCCACCAGCGTGGCAATGTCAAAGTCTGGCCGAGGGGGTAGTTGCATTGTGGTTGGTGGTGGGTAAGTTGGTAGTTGACCAGGGTATCATGTTCAGGAGGCTCGTTTATATACGTTTGTGCATGCGTTTATGTCACTTGTTTGTGCCCCCGTTTCCTGCTCTCTCCATTTCCCATTGACATCGCCAAATAGAGAAGACGAGTGCGACCTTGTGCATACTACATGCGCTTGGGTTAGGGATAGAGAGATTGATCTGGTGGGATCAGGGGAGATCAGGGGAGATCAGGGGGGGCTCTGAGTGGGATTTTCGGGTGGTATCACGTTATTAGAGTAATTATGGCCGGTCACGAAGGATATTGATTGACATGATTGTGTGTGGTCTAAAAAATACCAGAAATGATGATTGTATGCCAGAGTTAATGGATGGGAAGGTTCTCTTTTTTGGTGTGGCCAGAACAGGGACAGAAATGGAGGTATGGGTAAAACATGCATTTTTGAAGATGGTAGCTGGGTATTGGAGGTGAGTGGAGATTGGTTCTCTGAGGGAGGTATTTCCCCTTTTTGTGCTATTCGTGTCAGTGTTGCACTTTTCATCAGCTCCCATAATTTCTCCCATACTGTGGCGTGTTTACTGGAACTGATACTGTACATGCCTCAAGTACAAGTACAGTATATACTGTACACTCGTATATATTGTTACGTCTGCGGGGTCTGTTAGCGAAATGTGGGTCGTTTGATTGGCTGAAAATTGGAAATTAATTTTAATATCCGCGATATATTATTGTTCTGTCAAAATTTGGTCTGTTTCTGGACACTTCTTAGTGGACTGGAAGGACCCTTTGATCTCTTGTTGGCAGGCAGTGTATGTTCGATCTTAGCTCGTCAGAATGACGTTAAAAAGGGGAAGAAAAAAAAAGAAAAAAAGTGAAATTTTTGGGGCTTACAGAGTGTGTTTTTTTAAAGTGGAACTTATGGGGAAAATACATAGCGGGTTTTATGATAAATCATAGTTGATTGAATCTATGCTACAGTATTCCCACTTCCTTCGCTCAGCAGCTGGACCTGAGAAATATTGGGTGTGGTCTTCGCCTTCTAACTCACGTGACCTCTGGAGTTGGTTTCCTGAGTTCATTGTGATCATTTTGATACCATAAAGTCCAGTTTCTGTTTTTTTTCCAGCTCCTTTTTTGTCCGTTACCATTCCCACATACTGCGAGTACATCTTGTCTGGTTGGTACACCACCCTACATACTGTAGTCGCATTCTGCTTCAACGATCCAACATAGCTATTGGCGGGAGTGAAGCAAAGACGCTAATGAGTACTGTATTGGTAGCTTCCGGGAAGCATTTCGAACACAATCTTTCTTTTCCACTTCCCTTTTTTCTTGTATATTCTCGTTCTAAGATGCTACAACTACTTGTAGTCGTCCTCGTGCTTTAATTTTCTTCAGTCTAAGTACACTGTGTACACTACATCCTATATAAAATATAAAACATAAAAAGAGTACATACCGTCGAAATTATACTTGCACTCTGATCACTCCAATTGTGGTAATTTTTGGTCTAATAGAAATCTGAAAATACCATTGAGATCAGCTTGGAATTTCTAATACAGTACAAGTGTATAAAGCTCTTCAGAGTGACGCTGCCAGTATTGACCATTCTGACCATCCAGAGTTCGTACAATATGCTCTCTTCAATTAACTCTTGTAATCTTCATGTAGAACACCCAGCTTTATTTCCCCAGAGTGTCTTCGATTTTGGCCAAATTGACGCCCAAAACATCACATTCCTTCAAAATCCCATGATAAACATCCTTCAATTCTCCGTTTCATCTCTCTCCTCGCCAATCCCATTCTTGGTCCCTCCCCCCGTTTCACCTCACACCCATGAAATACAGTCCAGATAAAGTTTGCCAGTCCCAACTCAACTTTCTCCCGCCCACTGCACACTGTCTTTGACACCACACACAAGACAGTAATTGTACCAATCGTTTGTCAATCGTTTGCCAATCGTTTTTCGATCGTTTTTCGATCCTTTTGCAACCGTTTGTCAACCGTGTTCGATCACCATGTCATTAACAGAACAGCTGGCGAGTCTTGGCCAGGTCGCAGACATGGCCGCCAAGGACGCCGCGCTATACGAGCAGTATGTGCCGTCTCTACTGGAGCTGGCTTCTCGTCCCGAGAAGGAGCTGCAACAGTGGCTGGCGGACTTTCTGCTTGATGCGCTGGCGTCGGTATTGGCGCTGGAGAAACGACGCGAGCTGGCGCTCAAGGCGCTGACGGTGGTGGACAAGTTGCTGAATGGAGAGGTGAGTACTATGTGACTGTAGGGACTGGACAAGATCAAGTGACCCTGACCTGCCTGAGGTTGCCCTCAGCATTTTTTAAGTCACATGACTGTTCTTGTGACAACGACGCAAACCGCAATTGTCAACTGTAATGGCCGTTGTGTCTAGTTTATGGCGTTGTACTATCTCTGAGTTGGACGTTGATCCGACAGACGACCCACTGCGTGATCGACTCAACGTTTAGCTTGCGGGGTTTGTTTTCTCGACAACGTGGACTGATTCAACGACACCAGTATCGACACAGATCCAGACGTCACACTTTTCCACACGTGACTCTTATCCATTATTGTAGAACTTCGGCGACCGTGTTGGTGGCCCCCCAGTATGCTCCTGGAGTCATCATCGACTGATTGCATCTTTCTGGGTCCACCATCCCAATGCTGTCAAGGACAAGAACATGTGTTTGGGACAAAAATGACATAGCAACTAGACGGAGAGACACGCATCAGGTCATGTGACGTGGCAGGGGAGGTTTTTGGCCGTTTTGCGTTCCCCACTGACAGACGGTTGACGATCTAGCCTAGCGCATCGCAGTCTTTCGCTATAGAAAATGTCTGTCTACTTAGTCAGTGGAACCGTCTTTGCATCACTGACAATGCTTCATTAGCTATATATGCGAATTGAAGCGTTTCAGAAGTGCCAACAGATCCAGTGTTTCTCTCCAATTTTCGGACAGGCGTGCCTCCTACTGCTTGACTCCTGTGGATTCTGGTCAATTCTGGCTGGACATGTAGCTCTGGTTGTCTATTTCAGTTGTTTCTGCCTCCAGAGCAACTATGGATATTGTCCCTCTGACTGCACCGTTTTTGTTACTGCTGTCTAGGATTGATGTATGTCTTCTAGACATATGTCTTATCTAGAGAGGAGTTGCTGTCGAGACTGATGTTGTCTAGAGATATGGTGCTGTCCAGAGACATTACTATTCTAGAGACATCAACTCCCGATTGTCCGCTCAAACTCTGGTATTCGTTGTATTACGTCCTACTGTTGTCCGCTTAGTCCTCGGTCCTCGGGCCTTTGCTTTCGTTTCCCACTAACCCAGCCCAAAACCCCTATTCTCCTTTCCGCCCTCATCTACCCCCTGGTCTTCTCCGCGGTCTCCCTCAACCCGAAACTCTCCTCCGAATGGTCCACTCTGACCTCCCTCAAAGAGCGGATCACGTCCATCTGGAGCAACGACCCTTCACCCTCGGTCGAAATAGCATGCATCAAATTTGCCCAGCAGCTCGTGCTCGTCCAGTCACGGGGCCAATCAGGTCCTGCTGACCCGCGTCTGGCCGCCAGATCAAAGCCGTCAGCCGAGGCCAACATGAGCATGGTGCCGCCTAACCACCCGCTCATCCACAGATCACTCGAGGCCGAGGGCCAGGGTAGTCTGGACCGCCTCCTAGGCAACCTCACTGGTGACGACTTGTCACATGACAACCAGAAAATCGCAGAACCCATTTTCACAGCAACCGTGTTTGCTCTGGCCCCCATTCTCAAACAAAGACCCGAGTACGGCAACAGAATTCTGCAAACGGTGTTGGCGGTGGACCCGGTGGCTATGGAGACGAAATTCACTTCCAAACTCGCCGTTCGCTTCTGCGAAAAGTCGCTCAAAATGCTGGTTACCCACTGCTTACGTAACAAGATCCACGTGCAGCTGCGACACAGAATGGAACGGTTTCTGGCCGAGGTGGGCCGAAAACGACCGGCCCCAGTCGACGATCACGTGACCAAGCGCCAGAAGACGGAGGAGCCGACCACCAATGCATCTACACCTACTCCTGTATCCATGAGCACCACCATGCCCCCCAATGCAGACTCATATAGCGCTCTGTTCACTCTGATTCCTGCCAACGACCCGTTGGTGGCTTTCGACGCCCGGACGTTACCCCAGCAACTGGCGCTTCAAATCGCGCTCACCGGTTTGCTGAGCGTAGACGAAGCGGTTCTTAGAAGTCGAGTTGGAGTGGTGAAGCAAAGATGGGACAATTGGCAACAACAAGAAAAGGCCAAGGAAGAGGCCAAGAAGTCCAGATCTGAGTCACGTGATATCCAGAACAGACGAAGCGAGTCGCGAGACTACCGGTCCGGGTCCCGTGAAGACGACGACGACGAGAGGGACGACTCCCGATCTCGCGGACGGGCTCAGTCGCACAACACCGGTTCCCGCTCTCGATCCCGCGACGTCTCCATGGAATCACGCGACTCTCCTGTTTCACGTGATTCCTCGCTCGACTCCCGAGTTTCTTCCGACTATTCACAGACCGAAACCGACTCAGCAGTCACTTTCCAACTGCCACCCCCCGAGCCCCTTTCAGAGTCTGAAAAGCTTACGGCCGGAACCGAAATCGTGTCGCGGTTTTTGACACAAAAGGACGTAGCGGTGGCAACAGCCAAGTCGCTGGATATCCAGAAGAATGCCATTTCCAAGCTGGCTATCAACGAATGGACCGGCGGTTCGTGGATGGTGATTTTGAGTCGATTGTTGAGCCGTGGTCTTGCTTATGACCCCGAAACCGAGCCTGCCGACTCTCTCAAGGTCCAACTTTCCACTCACATTCGAAACCAGCTGTTGAACATGGCCACTACGGCGTTTACAGCGAATTTCGAGGACGTCATGACCTGGCTCAACGAAGAATGGTACTCGGAGCTGATCCGGTACGGTAAAGTTACTCCAGCCACGTCTGTCTACTACGAGTATGCTTCCCGTATCATGGACACTCTTGTTCAGACCATTGATCCCGACAACTGGAAGTATTTCATCAGACTGGTGGGCGAGCTTCCCGAGCTCGATTACGGCCTGGTTAGTAAGCTCAAGCATCTTCTGATTGACCCTGATCGGTCGGTTATTGGTGTTCGGTCGCTCAAGTATCTTATCATGCTGCGTCCTCCTACCCGAGACTACTGTCTCGATGTCATTGAGGAGGTTTACCAGGAGAATGAGAGTCTGAGAGGCGGTTTCAAGCAGGTTCTGGGCAAGTATAGACCGTTGGTTGTTGAAGGAGTTGAGAGGAAGATGTTGGAGGTGAAGAAGGAGGAGGCTTCTGAGGAGCCCAAAGCACAGGTGAAGCAGGAGCAATAGATAATGAAGAGTTATGAACTTGTAGAATGTATTAGAGGAGCTGTAGTGGAAAGATGGGGAGTTATGAACAATACTGACAAAGAGACAGATGAATCCAAAGAAGATCTCCAGCGACAGATAGCGGTAATATGTCGGCGACACACGATTATTCTCTCCAAGTAGGGTCTTTAAACATATTGTAATATGGATTTGGCAAGATGGAGCCAGGTGATAGATACTACTGCAAACAACTCGCTTAGGCCAACCCACTGCAAGTTTCCGTTTTGAAAACTCTCCTCTCCAAGGTCGTCACGAGTGTAAGCAGGTCGTCTTAGCCCCGTCTGCCTGAGGGTTTCCACCAATATTTAGCCAGAGGAGATGTGAAAGAAACAAGAACCATTAATCAAAACCCCACCACTATCTACACGTTGCCCGCCACTCTTGTTACCGGGTCGACTGGCTTAACAGCAGCCCGAATGTCAAATACGCCCCTAAGGCAGATGCAGATGCCCCCAATTCAGGTCATACCGTCATTGGCACTGCTTGAGAAGAGTATGCCAACGATCAAGAGGTACCTGGTCAATGGCAGACTTGTGATTGAATGACTGGGCGAGACTAAGAGTGAAAATGAGCTTGAAAATGTCTTCAAGAAACTTTCTACGGTTATGGAATTGTCACTGTCCGAAAAAGACTGGAATACTATTACTCGACAAGAGACTGTGGCTCTAGGAAACGTGGTTTTCAACTACGTTGGAGCCAAGAAGTTTGCTGAACTAGTGTCGATGGATTTATTGAGGAAAATCTCTTTTGTAGTCACTTGGATTAACCAACTTGACTACGAGAATCTCAAAATTTCGAACCGAGTGACTGGTGAGGGTCATTGATACATGGTGTGGATTGTTACCTGGTTTCCCTGGCTGATGCTAGAACGACGGCAAACGCTATCTTTTGTCCGTGTCATCAAGTTCTGCTCCCAGTTCAAAGCAAGATTGCGGTTGGAGACAAGGTGATACGCAGAAACAGCTCTATACAGCCTGCAACTTCGACGGTGAATGGCTTAGCAGGAGTGATTGCTGTTCGCAGCTGAGCTAAAGCTCGCACGTCTACTCGGAGCAGACCTGTCTGGAAACTACTAGCTGGGTTTCTGATATGTATATATATATTGTTGAGTTTGATTAGCAGAAGAAAGTCTCTGATTGGGCCAGTATTTTTTAAACGTTTCAATTGAGAAGTTACACCGGTCTACCGTCTATTATTGATGGAAGTATTCTGTCAACGAGAAGACAACATAAAGGACGCTCCTATTCAGCTGAAAATGTTCGTTTTCAAAGTCAGATTTTTTGTCATGGGACCTAATTCTATGAATGAAGAATCATGGACTTCAAATACCAATGTCTTTTCATTATTGTGCCATACTATGGCCTCCAAAAACGCCTTCAAATGTTCCATATATTTACTTTTATTAAACTCAAAATCTTCCACTTTCGCGTTTTTTGATAACAATTCTCCAAAAAATCACCAAAATGGCCATGAAAATGCTCCATCGGGATTTGAGCCGAAGCAAATCGACTCTACTGAGTCTCCTAGCGCTATTTTCCTATTAATTAGCGCGAGCCCAAATTTCTCGATGGCGTTGATTTTTGTTCTTCGATTTTAAGGTATACAGTTGAAAAACTACAAGTAGTTGTCTTTGTTCAGATGCAGGTCCGTTCAACTCCTCCTTGGAGTGGTGATAATCGGGTGAACAATAGACAGACCACTGAACCAAGAAGGACCAAATCAGAAAGCCAAATCAAAAGACCAAATCGCGTTGATAGTTCTCAAAACTGATAATAACAAAGCCAGATATCTTTTTCCCACTACACTACAGTACATACTTAGAAGAGACATGATAGGATCTTGCCCGTACGACCTCTTTTCCCTCAACTTCACTCTCGTCATCAAGTCAATCAATCAATTACACCAAACAATACAAACTAGAAATAATAGCTGTTGCTATCAGCTCACTATCTGGATCGGATAATATCATCCCCACATCTAGACTCGTAGATTCGGGAGTCTGCATATCTGGATCGATATCGTGGGTGGCGGGAGTTGCGGAAGTTGCGGGAGTCACGGGAGTCACCAGAGCCTTATGAATTACTGTAGTCACACGCGCAACGTGAGCCACGTGAGCCACGTGAGTGGCTAGCCAAAGTCCCATTCGGAGTCGAGACGAGAGTCATATCTAGACCCCGAGTCGTATTAGTCATAGGCGTGGCTCACTGATTGGGCACGTTACAAGTTGTTAGAGCGTCGGGAGTCGTGTTGAAGGGAGTCACGGGGTCTGGACTGGTGTCTCGAGTTGGAGTTGAAAATTTCCGAATCGAGCTGTCGTCTGTCTCTAGAATCATATCTGTCAGAAAGTTTCAGGTCGTTCTTGTGGATGTACTTGGAGAAGACATCCCAGTGGTGCATGTTAGTCGGGTGATATGAAGAATGGTTCCTGTCAGTATCGATTTCAGAATGGCCAGCACTAATATCATGACTGGCCCCATCGCTGCGAACAAAATTGTTCTTGTTAGCAGATTTGCCTTTGAAGAGACCATGATTATCGGCAATGTCTGAGTGCGAATCTTTCTCGATTGAAAGATTGTCTTGGTACTCATTTTCGCCAGAAAGAGCCTTAGATCGGAGCTCCTTGGTCCATCCCAGTCCACGAGTCTGGTCCTGGAGGTTCATAAGTGCAGACGCTTGGAGGGGATATTGGTGGCCCGGTCTCGAATAGTTTGCGGATCCTTTTTGGACATGGCCTTCTGATAAGACCCCTCGCAGAATCTGGCAAATTCTCGGACGAGAGCATAACTTGGGGCTTCTCGGAAATCACCTTCATTTCGTTGAGCTGCTGGGTTTGAGAGTCAAGAGTCTTGTTCACCTCACTCAATCGCCTATTGGAGGAAATGCCAACCCACTTTTGGGTCGGCTTGAGAACCCAGCCGACGCAGTTTCGAAACGGAGGCTCAATCTCGGGGTAAATGGAGCCCTCCAGAGCAAACAGAGGCGCAACATTGTAGGAGGTGGTGACCCCGATGAACTGCAGACAGGGACACTGCTGAGACAGATGGTAGAGACACTCAAAATCGGACTTCCAGGTAGGATTGACCGGAATGAGAACGTTGGGGTAAGTCTGAGAAATAGTTGTCAAAATCGTAGACAGTGGTGGTCATGGGAAAGGTAGGAAAAGGAGTGGTAGTCTGGACAAGGCCGCCGTGAACAGAACCCGAAACCACCTGGGAAGAAGTTTCGACCCCAGAGTGTCCGGAAACGATGTTTGACACGTGACCAGTTTCAGCAAGCTCGGTCAAGTGACCAGAAGTGCCAGTAACGTGGGAAGAAGTGGCTGTCACTTAAGCAGAAGTGTCAATATCCTGACCAGAAGAGATGTACTGTAGGGAACAGAAAAATATATAGACAAGAAAACGAAAAACGGACTTTGGAATTTTCCGACAAAACACTTGAACGTCTAGATATTGTCTATGTCGTCTCAGTAGCTGTGGTGTTCCAGAGTATAGAGGAGATATTGGGCTAGGAGGCAGGTGACCATTGCTAGTCAGTATGACCCCTAGTCAGCTTCCAGGAGCGAGAGAAGAACTTGTAGTTGGAAATTCGTTGTTTTCATAGAACACTGGCCGAGATATTTACAGTCTTGTTTGTGTGTTTGTCAAGTAATCAACTACGATCGAGGAGTTCCTCCTAAGACTAAGCTGAAAATCCACGGCTAGATTCACTAGCACAGTAATAACTAGCTGGAGATCTGATTTAGTTGCGGAGAAGGATTAGCCAAGGATCGGACTGGACTGTTTTACATTCTGAAGAGTCTGTTTGTCTAGCTATCAGGGGAAGTCGACGAAGTGGTATGTTCAGTGTGTACAACTTCGAGTACAGTCACAACTGTAGAAGATGAAATGTGCCATAGAGTGATGTGATTATAAAAGAATGGAAGGATAATTTATAGGAAAAGAAACTGAAGATAAAGCTATAATTCCAGCTTCGTCAGTTCCTCCAGCTGTGATCCCAGACACAAACTACCGTCTATGACGTCCAGATCTATAGGTGGAGATGTATAGTTTGATAATATCTCTTTAATGGTAAGACCATACACGGTTGAATGATATACAAGCTTTCAAATCACGGTAATAGCACCCTCAGCGCCCAACTAAGTCCCTGAGGCGGCGACTCAACATGCTAGAATTAGCAGACCACCAGTGCGAACCAGAAGTCAACAGTCATGCAGTTGACGTGATCCCAACATGCAAGTGACTGGAGCTAGTGGTCATGGCACAATGAAACTAGAGTCAATGACGATTCCTGAGACTTTTAGGAGTCTATGCATTGTTTGTAATATCATTGGAGTTAGCAGAAAGTCACATGAGTTCATGTGACCACCCAACCGTTCGTTGATGCATTAGTTTGAATATCATACATGGACCATTAGCGCAGTACAGGTTGTCGAGTGGAACTGATTTAGTGAACAAGTGGTCCCAAAGACACACTACGTCAATCCAGTTTTGACATACCCATCCAACCACAATTTTGCACTCTTTCCCATCGCATTTACCACACTATGACCATCAGCAGAAGGCTTGCTTTTCAGCCACTTTCTAGCCATATATATCTGCCGTTGGTCCGGCAACCGGGTCCAATAGAACCACCAGTTCTGATTAGACCTGGCCAGCTTCTCGTGGCCCAGAAATGCCTCCTGCTGACTCATCAACCGTCCAAATTGGGCATGTACATGCGCAACCTCCGAATTGTGAGGGTCTGGGTTGGGATTCACAAAATTGACCACCTCCGTGTCGAACGGCACGTGACGAAGATTCGTGGTCAGCGTCTTTTGTTTAGAGTCGACCACAATGTAGTAAAAGGGGTCCGGAGAGGCGAGCAGTTTAGGGTAATGCGGGTTTCCAGAACCACGCTCAATGTCCCGAACCACAGGCTCCACCAAAGAGGCGAGCTTGAGATTGAGATTGGGATAGACAATGTCTGTAGTGTCTTTGTAGAGTAAGGCAAAAGTTAAGGGGGCCCTCTGGTAGACGACTAGGTAGGAAACACCATACTCCTTGGTGCACGCAACTCTACCCTTGACCACAAACTTGCCATCTTCTACATCGTCTTCTGGAGCAATTGCTTCTTCCGAGTTGGGGTAATGCTGCTTCCAGGGGTTCCACGATGTCAAAGTGGAGACTGTGCTTTGAGTCAAGGTGCCTAGCTTACTAATATAAGTAGGACTAGGACTGGGGTTCTCGGAGGCGTAGTCTGCGAGTTGGGCACGTGACTTGCGGATGCTCACATGACTCACAAACCCGGATTCCTCTGCAAACGCCATTTCGTCGCCAATGTCGCAACATTCCAGAAGCCAAAAAGATAGCGGGAAACAGGGTGACGAGGAATAGACAATTTTGGAGTGGCCCTGCGTGCGATTACCAAGGTCACGTGACTCGCTTCGGGCGATGCTGCAGTGAACCAGGTTGGGGTCTTTGGAAAGAACAGCCTCAATCACTTGAGTAGTGTCTTCGGAAAGTTTGATCCGGTCGATTTCCGTGTATGGAATGGAGTCCAGGATGCCTCGGGAGTGGAGATTGGGGTTCCAGCAGGAGGAAAAGGCATTGAAAAAGGAGGAGAGAGCATCCGACGAACGTAGCGAGTCTGATGTGGTCGATCCCTGGGTTATTTGAGATGCAGACAGGTCATGTGACTTTTTGCCATTGTCAACAACTGTATCAGATTTGCCATTTTCCTCATCACGTGAACTATCATGTGCCTTTCCATCAGACCTGGAACTCTCCGGTTCAATTGTTTCGCTTGCACCAACACCAACATTGGTAGCACCTTCCGGCACATAACGCGACTGTTCACGCGACCCATTGGTCTGGACCACTGTCGAGGTGTCTCCTGGCTCAGGTTTGTCGTGATCTGTGGTACCTTCCTGGTCAGCATCGCTGTGATCATGTGACTGGCTGTTGACATTGTCACTAGTCTCCTCACCATCACGTGACTCGTCAGGAACTACCTCGTTGCATAAGCTGCTCTTGGGTTTCGTCGCAACGAGAGACCCTGTGCTATTGGAAGCCCTTTGATCTGTATTCAGATCAATCTTCAAGCCACTCACGTGACTCGTGTAACTCACGTCACGTTCATCATGTTCGTTAAATAACCTCCATCTCCCCCAGCACTGTCTCAACTCTCCAATCATCACATCAACTCCACTCAACCCCTTCATGGTGTACTCCCCAACGACCCCATTCCTGACCTCCACAGGCAGATGGACACAAAGAGCGGCCCAGATGTCGCCCTCCAGATTGACCACCAAGGTCCTCGTCTTTTTTGAGGTCACGTGCGTCAATCTCTCGCCGCCACTCAGCTCCTTGCTGAACTCCACCATGCCCTGCGCCAGACCTATCTCCCGCAGCTGCTCGTTCACAGACACGGGACCATCTTCCGAGTGGTAGTAAAGGATCTGTTTGTGTAACTCCTTTTGCGTGGTCCCCAGAGTCGGGTTGTAGATGCACAGGTAGCGCAGTTTGCCTGGTACCAAGTCCATGTTGTGGTGATGATGATGTGGAGTGGGAAGGTGTATCTATGCAGCTATGTGCATGTCTAAACTTTATTTGCCACGCCAAACCGGGGGATTTTGATTTCGCCGTGGAAGGGGAATTTTGATAAATTTGTCCTTGAGGAGCGAGAAATCGGCCATAAAGATGAACTAATAGCTACTTTTCGATTTTCAGCCAAATCTGTGAAATATTGGCCGCAATTGATGCATCCTAAAATTGCTAAGCGGTGACATAGAGCGAACCTTGATAATGTGGAGGTAGATGATAAACGAGAGTAGTGGGACTTTCCTAGGAGATCGGAGAGCTGATGGACATTATTTATAGTCCATAAAAGTTGGTAAGACGTCTAACAACGTTTATTTTCTCCGTCTACCAGCTTATTCGGGAAACAATTGGTATCGTGACACTGTTCCTTTATGTCTTCTGGAGTCCCACACAGTTCTAGACTCCAAACATCAACGAGGGCGAAAAATCGGATGGAAATTGGTACCAAATCGGTGGCGAAACTGTTATTCTGCTGCAACAGTTGAGATCTCTTTGAGCTGGTTTTGAAGAACACTTAGATCTCAGCAGGGATAGCTGTATGAGGACTTTGAAATTGTGGGTTAATGGAGGACAGTGCAGGAGTTGGGGTGCTCAGAGGATGAATACGTTGACAAGGGGTAGATAAAAATCTCACTGATCTGGAGAATTTTTCGGTGAGATTGGAGGTGGGATGGGGGCTGGATAAGAGTTGCAATTTGAGCTTCAGGAGGTGATGAAAGAGCTGTCGGGTTGGCTGAAGAGTTGGACCAAGGGGTGATATGGGTTTTAGGAGAGACAATGTGAAGCCTCCAGGTTAGTTTAGGGATCAGGAGCATCGAGAGGGACTAGCTCTTGTGATAAAAAGAGACCCAACGGACTACCTTTTTTGCTCTCTGAAATCCAGACTTATCTCTACTCTCTGGTCGACCCGGAAACGTTTGTTGAACTACGTCAAGTGAGTACCCCATAAGAAGCCAATTTCAGCAGCCTGAAGATGCTGTGAAGAGGAAGAGCGCAAAAGAGAAACCCGTGAATCTAGCCTGGGGGCGATTTGTCTTGTTAGAAGAAATGTGTGTTGGTTTTCGTGGCCAGCAAGAAGCCGTGGACTGAGATATCCAGTTTCGAAGACATAAAGTGTCTGAAACGGCGTCAACTTCCAATTGTGTGAGCCACTAGTGACGGATCAGCAACGTTCTAGGAATTTCAAGGGTCTTGTGGAACTCATCTCCATTTCAGCATCAGTACATACTGTACTGTACTTGTGAGTTCTACAGTTACGATACTTGATGTCGATATGAGTCTTGAACAATGGGCAAAGAAGATATCAAAACACCATCAAGTTGACAATTACTTTTCCAAGATGGCTTTTCTACGGCACAGAGATGGTGGAGGAGGATCTTGTTACTCAATCGGACGAATTGGCTGAGTTCTTTTGCGAGCTGAACTGAACTAGTATCAACCCTTTATCAATCTAGAACCGGAGAGTTCGAATTGGGATCCTGACAGAATCTCGAAGATCGAGTGGGTATTGGTTGGCCCCATGATTCGGATATCTAGAATGAAAGGACGATAGTCCAACTGGAATAACCTGAGGAAATGCTAACTTTTCGTTTTCTAGTAGAGCAGTTTGAACTTAGTTGGGAATTAGTTAAGGAGATTATCAACCTAGGGGATAATATCTTGGGATCTAGAGCTCCTAGCGGAAAGAAAATTGTACAAAACCAATACTAAATCTCACATTTTGAAGTAATATGAACTATCTAGCCTTTGGTGTCCCGGAATCACCATAAATTCACGCTTCCATGGCCAAAGGGTGGCAGACCACAGTTTGAACTTTACTTATATGCAGAAAAAAAACAACAGGTTTTAAACCATGGACAGGACAACAGCAACTATCGTGAATATGTGACATATTTGTATGAAAACAGGTAGAAAAAACAGGATTGATTGATAGAGAATCGCTCTAGGTTTGTCATAAGACAGTAAGAGACACCATTGGCACCATTTCAAAGTGGATGGTATACCAATCACAACTGTCTACGTTTCACTTTCTTCTAGGATCGGAGTTAGGCCTTCTAGATCAATATCCCTTCTATCACCACATCCAGACAACCTCATGAGAGAAATTCTACTGTAGACGCCTCAATGGTAGATATTGGTCCTCTAGTTACGCTGAAACACAAGTGTTCTTTTTGATGAACGACAAATCGAAGTTCTTTAGCGAGTTTTCTGATTAGTTCAGTTCAGTTCAGTACAATTAATGTCAAGTAATCGTACGGTGTAGTATGTACTACGTGAGTAGCATCAAGAACACCATCTAATATAGCTATAGCAACAAAAAGAATCACATAACCCCCAATATGAACATGTCTCATCAAGATTATATTTCAACTATTTGCCCAGTATCACTCACTCCACTACAATCAGTCGACTGGAGTCCGGCTATATAGGAATTGGGAACAAGATCGCGGAGCTCTGGGTCAAGAAGTAACATGACATACAACCCCGCGTAAAGTCCTGTTTGTACGCTCGCAATCGAGGTCATCATCTTACCACCATCCACACGTTCTTCTTTGCCTTGAATTCTCTCTCTTTGGTCAGCTTTAGCACCCGCCCATAATCAGGCTGGAAAGCCACTCTGAACCCAGACCGAAGTGATCTGATCGTAGGAAAGGACCTTCTGTCTCGCTCCCTGGGTTGTTTTCAACAATATATGCGCATAAGCCTCGCTCTTCGTCTCGGTACATGAATCATTTTCAACAATATGTGCACATGCCTCTCCTTCCAGGACGGCCTCCTTGACAGAATCTGTTTCGGTCTCCGTGAACTTGGAGACTTCTGGAGGCATGGTCAAAAGTCCGCACTGCTTGCAAAATCATCTGAATCCAGCCTGTCTGTGGGTGTTCTCATCGTCCCATGTAAGTAGTTGCCATTGCGACGACTTCAACTACAAGTAGAGGAGAACCTGGGGAGGGTCTTCAGAAGATGCTATATATCCGAGACAGCTGAGATATGTATACCATTGGATAGAGCGAAAGTTGGGGAATTAAATGGTGTAAATAAAATGCATTTCTACGTGACAAAATCCGTCACAGTGTGATAAAACGCGCGTTGAATATGAGGTGAAATTTAAAATGGAAAAATCTGAAAAATGGAAAATTCCGATAAAAAACACAAAATACCGGTAAAAAACACAAAATACCGGTAAAAACAAAAAAAATACCGGCCAAAAAACATATCACCCGTAAACCCCCTCGAGGATCACGTGATCTCCCAACAACGGGTCGACCCCATATACCAACATCTCACGTTATCGGTTATGTCAAACTCTATCGAGTTACCCTACCGGATCACCCAGACCCGCCTACTGCATCTACGTCACTACTACAGTGGTCACGATCAGAACAAGTACAAGTCGTTAAAGATGGTTCTTGAAGACCTCGGAAAACGAATCAACGGCGCGTTTGCCAACCTGTCGAAGGGCGGCGATATTGACGAGGCGCTGGATGCGATGCTCAAGGAGGTATGTTCGGCTCTTCTAGAGTCCGATGTGAACATCAAGCTGGTTTCACAGCTTCGACAAAAGGTCAAGAACAGTGTTAAGGCGACGCCCAACGGTGCCTCCAAGAAGAAGGTGATCCAAAAGGCGTTGTTTGACGAGCTGGTCAATCTGGTTGGGGTGGACGAGAGCGCTGCTTCTGCCGCCAAGTTCAAGCCGCAGAAGGGCAAGTCCAATGTGGTCATGTTTGTGGGTCTGCAGGGATCCGGAAAGACCACGTCATGTACCAAGCTGGCTGTCTACTACCAGCGGCGAGGCTTCAAGGTGGGATTGGTGTGTGCCGATACCTTCCGAGCTGGAGCGTTTGACCAGCTCAAACAGAACGCCACCAAGGCCAAGATCCCCTTCTTTGGCTCGTACACAGAAACAGACCCCGTGGCGGTGGCAGCCGAGGGAGTAGCCAAGTTCAAGAAGGAGAAGTTTGAAATCATCATCGTCGACACCTCCGGACGACATCGACAGGAAAGCGAACTGTTTACGGAAATGGTGGATATTGGCGCTGCTGTGAAACCGGACTCGACAATCATGGTGCTCGACGCCTCCATTGGCCAGGCCGCCGAGCCCCAGTCACGTGCCTTCAAGGACGCCTCCGACTTTGGTTCCATCATCCTCACCAAGATGGACGGACACGCCAAGGGTGGAGGAGCTATTTCTGCGGTGGCAGCCACAAACACCCCCATCATTTTCATTGGTACCGGAGAGCACATTCACGATCTCGAGGCGTTTTCGCCCAAGCAGTTCATTTCCAAGCTGCTCGGTATCGGCGACCTCCAAGGTCTCATGGAGACGATGCAGAGTCTGAATCTCGACCAGAAGAAAACCATGGAGCACATTCAGGAGGGTATTTTCACACTGGCGGATCTCAGAGACCAGATGGGCAACATGCTCAAGATGGGATCGTTGTCCTCCATTGCTGGCATGATTCCGGGACTCTCGGGCATGGCGTCTTCCATTTCCGACGAAGAGGGTACCCGTCGAATCAAGCGAATGATCTACATTCTCGACTCTATGAACCAGAAGGAGCTGGATTCGGATGGATCCATTTTCAAGGAGGTGCCTTCTCGTATCACACGAGTTGCCCGGGGCTCGGGAACCTCCATCCGGGAAGTCGAGGAGGTGCTTCAGCAGCAGAAGATGATGGCCTCCATGGCGTCGCGAATGGGCGGCAAGAACGGCATGATGTCACGAATGCAGAACGCCCAGAACAACCCTGCCCAGATGGCTGCAGCTCAAAGACGGGCCCAGCAGATGATGGGCGGAGGAGCCGGAGGAATGCCCGGCATGGGAGGAATGCCTGGAATGGGCGGTATGCCCGGAATGGGTGGAATGCCCGGTATGGGAGGTGGTATGCCTGACATGAGTGCTCTGCAGGGCATGTTCCCTGGAGGAATGCCTGACATGGGCCAGATGATGAACATGGTACAGAACAATCCTCAGATGAAGGCCATGGCGAGAAGTATGGGTCTCGGCATCTAAGCAAAGAGCCTAGACGGCCAAGACGAGTAACGAGTCTTGGTGAGCTAGCACGAGGAGCGCAGCGCTGTCTTTGGGCAATGTGCCCCACTGTGTGAGACAGTCTTTTGTTTCCTCCCTGCTAGAGAAATCTGTGAAGAGGAACTCACAGAGCATTAATATTGTGTATAGTTGAATTATTTGGATTGGATGGGTACTGTAGAGTGTTGTGGAGCGAGCCATCAATGTGATAAATCACGTATATCATCTTATAACGGCGAATGTCCTCCGTCAAACATGTTGGGGTGTCCAGAAATGGAGAATTTATTATCACAACAGGTGGGTTTTTTGGACTGAAAAGATTCAGCGGCCCTGGAGTACACGCTGATTCTAAAGTCGTTCATATTGGTCCTTTTTTCAGCGAGTTCGAAACACCACCCCTAGCCGTGCGGCTCGGAAATTACCTTGCCCAAGTTTTTAATTATGGTGATGTTGCGTTGCGTCGGGTCGATCTATTTCGTGCTGAGTTCAGATGAATGAGGGATCTAAATGTTGGTGATTGAAATTCTTCATAAACAATTTTGGTATCAAATTACTCCTGGGAATCTCAAGAAGACAATGGTGCAATTAGGGGACTATTATGTTTATTATTGGCAGAGATATAGCTATAAAACATTAACTGTTGGAAGTTGACCAAATAAGAAACCGAAAAACATAAAACAGATCAAAACAGGGCTATAATAAACCCACAGACAATTCCCCATCTCTGAAAAATCTCTATAATCCCTTTTGGGCCCCCATCTGTCCTGTCTCCTCCAGCCAAATAAAGTTCATCTGCGAGACTACATTAAGTTGTGAACATTTCGAAAACAGTGTGTAACCACCAAACAGAACAACCAGTTGAAACTCGGATCATGGCTGAAAAACGCGAATCGCAGGTGAGTATTTGAAGTCACGTGATGGTTGGACGGTTGGAGCCAACCACGTGGAGCCCAGCGCGACGAAATGCGACAATTCGCAGAGAGATATGACCACGGACGGAGGAAATGGCGGTACAGGCCGCCGCCGTAGACTTGAGTGGATGACTAGCGATGAATGGATGGATGGACTGGCAGAGAGAGAGAGAGAGAGAGAGAGAGAGAGAGAAGGAGAGAGAGGAGAGAGAGAGAGAGAGAGAGAGAGAGAGAGAGAGAGAGAGAGAGCGGCAGGGGACCAGGTCACGTGACCAATCATGTGATCTGCAGTCTGACACTGACTACAGCCTGTCTCATGGGGACGGAGGTATGGTGACTTAACGTGCAGTACCGTCCAGGTGTAGACGATAGCAGGTGGAGGATGGCGCGGTGGAGTGGGCAGATCATGTGCTTCAGAGTGGGTCACTTTCTACTCGTGGGTCACTTTCTACTCGTGGGCAACTTTCTACTTGTGAGTCACTTGCTACTCGCGGGCCACTTTCTACTCGTGGGCAGACCTCGTGCTCAGAAAGGTCAGCTCATGTACTGAGACGCCGAGGCTGTTTGTGTGGCGATTTTATGGTTCTTGGTTGTTTGTACCATTCAGTCTGTGTCACTTGAATAGCCACGATCCCCCCTACACTCGTGAAAAGCAGTTCCGTGCTCTCTGTTCACAATACTGCGGCGTTTTCTTCTCTGTTAGACTGACCCATCTCCCAGCGGTTGCTCCCCCGTATGAGGGTGTGTCTAGTACTCTTCCATGCTGACCGCCCAATTCACCACTTCTGCGTTATTGTCATTGTCAAGTCGCCTAAAAATCCCCTACATCTTGTCGATAATTGTCAGCATGTCAGACTAGACGTTCTGCCTACAGCAATCCACAGGCGACCACCAAATCTGCAGTAGCCACTGTCAAGTTATTGATCGCTCAAGATTTCTTCTGTTGGTACTGACTGAATTGCCAGTGCTGAATCCGACTACGGCTCTTTGGGATCTCATTTGTCTACGATATATCAAATATTTGTCAGGGCCAGACTCACGGCTCCTCTTTTCAGTTCCCGCTAACCCAGACCGACGACTCCGACACATTTTCATTCGTGGCGCTCGGAGGTGGCCGAGAAGTTGGCCGATCATGTCACGTCATCTCGTTCAAAGGCAAGACTATCATGCTCGATGCCGGCGTGCATCCTGCCCATTCCGGCCTCGCCTCCCTGCCTTTCTACGACGAGTTCGATCTCTCAACCATTGACATTCTTCTCATTTCACATTTCCACCTGGACCACGCTGCTTCTCTCCCTTATGTGATGCAGAAGACCAACTTCAAGGGCCGGGTATTCATGACCCATCCCACCAAGGGTATTTACAGATGGCTCTTGTCCGATTTTGTGCGAGTCACCTCTGGAGCCGAATCGGACCCAGATCTCTACTCGGAGGCCGACCTCACCGCCTCGTTCAACAAAATTGAAACCATCGACTACCACTCCACCATGGAGGTTAACGGAGTCAAGTTCACAGCGTACCATGCCGGTCACGTGCTCGGAGCAGCCATGTACACGATAGAAGTCGGTGGCGTCAAGGTGCTGTTCACCGGCGATTACTCTCGAGAAGAGGACCGTCACTTGAACCAGGCCGAGGTGCCGCCCATGAAACCAGACATTCTCATTTGTGAAAGCACATACGGCACCGGAACTCACTTGCCGCGTCTAGAACGTGAGCAGAGACTGACGGGACTGATTCACAGCACACTAGACAAGGGCGGAAAGTGTTTGTTACCAGTATTTGCTCTTGGACGAGCCCAGGAGATTCTTCTCATTCTCGATGAGTACTGGGAAGCCCACCCTGACCTCCAGGAGTTCTCCATCTACTACGCCTCTGCTCTGGCCAAAAAGTGTATCGCTGTTTACCAGACTTACATCAACATGATGAACGACAACATCAGAAGACGTTTCCGAGACCAGAAAACAAACCCGTTCCGGTTCAAGTATATCAAAAACATAAAGAATTTGGACCGTTTCGACGACATGGGTCCCTGTGTGATGGTGGCGTCTCCTGGAATGTTGCAGAGCGGTGTTTCGAGGTCTCTGTTGGAGAGATGGGCACCTGACCCGAAAAACACGCTCATTTTGACGGGTTACTCGGTTGAAGGAACTATGGCGAAACAGATTATCAACGAGCCTAATGAGATCCCCTCAGCTCAGAATCCGGACCTGAAGGTTCCGCGACGTTTGGCGGTGGAGGAGCTCTCGTTTGCTGCCCACGTGGATTTCCAGCAAAACTCTGAGTTCATCGATCTCGTGGATTCCAAAAACATCATTCTGGTCCACGGTGAGCTCAACAACATGCAGCGTCTCAAGGCTGCTCTTTTGGCCAAGTATCGAGGCCTGAAGAACAGTCCTAGAGAGAAGACCATTTACAATCCTCGAAATTGCGAAGAAGTCGAGCTCGCGTTCAAGGGCGTGAAGGTGGCCAAGACGGTTGGCAAAATGGCCGAGGAAAAGCCGCATGTTGGTCAAATAATTTCTGGAGTGGTTGTGCAGAAAGACTTCAATTACGGACTCATGGGCGTTGCTGACCTGAGAGAACACGTTGGACTGTCAACCTCTTCCGTTCTGGAGCGACAGACTGTGACGGTCAACGCAGGAGTGGATCTGGTCAAGTACCATCTCGAACAGATGTTTGGATACGTGGAAATGAGAGAGACGGAGAACGTTAAGATTGAGGAGATGGAGGACGACGTGGCTGAGGAGGAGGAGGACAAGGAGGTGAAACAGGAGGTAGAAGATGTGACCATGGAGGGTGAAGTCAAGGATGAGACCGCGGAGGAGGTCAAGAAGGAGGAGGAGGTTGCGGAGGAGTTCAAACAAGAGGTTGAGGGTGATTCCGACACTTCTGCGGGAACCACATTCGTCGTGATGAACTCGGTCACAGTGAAACACACTCCCACAAGTTGCACCATTGAATGGGTGGGTTCCTGTCTCAACGACTCCATTGCCGACGCTGTTCTGGCCATTTTGCTGACAGTGGACAACTCCAGAGCGTCGGTGAAGATGTCTTCCAAGCAATGTGCCCATTCTCATGGCCATGAAGACGGCCACTCAAACTCCTCTCTCGACGAACGAGTTCTGCAGCTGTCTTCGATTCTGAAAGCTCAGTTTGGAGACTCGTACATTGTTTCTGAGGATGGCAAGTCGGCCAACATCAAGATCGACGCCATGGAAGCCACGATTTCCTTCTCTGATTTGTCTGTGACCGGCTCACCTCCTCCTCTTGTTCAGAGAGTCCAGGTGGCTGTCGATCGGGCCATTTCGCTCGTCGCTCCTCTGGCTCAGAAGCTGTCGGCCGTGGACCTGGTTGAAGGTTTCAAGGCCATTGAGAATGTCAAGGATAGGGAAGAGAATGGGGAGGTGAAGGCAGAAGATGAAGAGAAAGTCAAGGCGGAGGAGAAAGTCAAGGAGGAGGAGTAAATAGTATCGAGTTTGATGTACCCAATATACAGACTGTAATATGAAGCGTTCGTAGATGATGCAAAGAAACAGGACTGCCACCAGTCTCTGCAAAACCCCTCGGACCAATCTCCTCAGTCCCACCTCTCAGACTAACCGGCCAGTCCAGTTTAACCCTTCCCCACATCACCGGACCAGCCAAGGGATGGATCTAAATCTCTTTTAGTGAGTTCTTTCACGACAAGACCTTTCTTTGGAACAAAAATCTCGAGAAGAAAATGGACGAAAATGGTACCAAAATTGTTCCCCTGACTCTTTGAATCTTTTCAGACCTTCTTGGTTTTCGCTGGTTCTGATATTGAGCGAGTTATGAGTGCATTAGAGAACGGACATCCATAACTAGTGGGTTAGACAAACTTAAGTATAAGTTCAACTGGATTTACTTGAGAAGCAACCAAAGAATGAATATATCACACCAGAAGAGCAGTAAGTATTTCTGTAACTGGGTTTTTAATAGGTAAAGTACTTCTTTCAAATCAACTGATGTAGTCTGTTTTGTATTTGCTTGTCTGGTTCGACTGATAAGGACCCCCAGCACACTTTTTTACTCAACTATTACCAAGTAATTCTCCCAACTAGAGTTTTCCACTTCTACTGACGCCTCATAACAAGTCTCACAGCCTCTGCAGAGATTATAAGTGCACTCAGTGGGTATTGACAGCAGATAGTAGGTATTGAGACCATATTTGCCTCTTGCAATCTTCTCAATGATGGAAATCCAACTTGTGAGACAGTAATCAAAAGTGTGTCCTCTGACTGTCTTCTATGAGACATTGCTCATAACAGTAGAGCTAGAGTGGAGGGTAGATCTACAAGTAGGGGTATTAGGACGGCGTGTACAAGATTGTATAAAGATAGCTCCGACTATCGACACTGCGGACTTGACGGTTCCAGTTCGACATCCAGAGTACGTCATGCGGGACTACTGGCTAACGCCGCCAGACTAGAACAAATGGGCTACAGACGAGTGCTGTATGTCCAGCAATTATAGCACTGTTCTGTACCTACTTGTACACGTCCAACCCACACACCAGCCTCTACTCCAACATGTACTCACTTCTTCACCCCGCATTCCATCACGTCTGTTTCAGTCCTGCATTCCTTTGATTCAAGAACCGTACCGTTTTTCCTTTTCTTTCACGTTACTTTTTGGCCGGCTTGGCAGCAAACGCCGGGTCAAAAGCCGACACATGTACCGCCAAAGAAGCGATACGAGCTGGAGACGTCAATGGCCCCAAAGTGCAATCCAGTGCGATGCTCGTAGATGCTCGTAGATGCTCGCACATTCTTGTATTAGCATTTGGATTCCGTGACATTGTTTAGACCGTTGCGGGGAACCCTTGTGCGTACGGGTGACGTCATGATGATAACAAGGCGTGGTGGGGGTGGGAGGGGTGACAAGAGTCAATCATAGGCGGTCAGAACGCGAGATATCGGGGAAATAATGGCGCCAAAATACTCTCGGGATTAAGATGTTTCTAGAAAGACTTTGAAAATCAAAATCGACGACCCACTTCAGCTCAAACTGGACCCCTATTCAGACTGACGTCATCACCACCAACCATGTAGAGAGAGATTCAGCGTATACCCACCGAATCACGTGACCAACAATCAATACCTCCGCTTACAATACTGTCCGAAATACGTCATACCACGTGTTTGGTTCATGTGGTCTCCCCCCTTGATAATTTATCCCCCCTGGACTTGGTTGTTGTTCTTGGCTGTTTCCGCATGTGTGTACATACTATAGCAATTAGCTCTATTTTTGGATACAAGTGGGGGGGGGCGAATGGAGGAGACCAGAAAAGGAAGTTCTAGTAGACGGATTGCGATTCCAAGAACATTATTGGACTCAGGGAGGATTGGTTTGTCACGTGACCACCTTTCCCCGGCTACTTTCCGCCCGTTTTTGGTCGATTTTCGGTCGACTTTTATGTGTTTTCGCTCAGCCGTTCTGATCTAGGTTTTTCTCCTAAAGTTATCGCTCAAAAATCTCTAAATAACATTGCAGATGACCTTATCCCTGAGTGTGCATACAGCAGGAGGAGTGCAATATTAATACTGTGCGAGTACCATACTTCTTCGGTACCAGTACCAGTATCTCCACGTCGACAGCATCTCCACAAACGGATCTGTGGAACATTTTTTGCCCCGACTTTTAGACCTTCGACATTCTCCTTTTGCCCGCGAGTCGACACTCTCCGCCTCAGCCTCAGTTGATCATTCATTCACCACGTCACTCCACTCCACTCCTCCACTGCATATCGCATAGACTGATAGAGCCAAGACCGAGGGCTAATTTTGACGTGTCCTCTACATCAGTCCGTCCATCTTTCTCATCGCCAGTCATTTTCAGCGACAGTCGACACCGTGTCTTTAAGTACAGTACGGTATCGCCCAGTGCAAGGACGTGACTTTCAAGAACGTGTGACATTCAAGGGCGTGGCACAAGGACGTGGCATTCAAGAAGTGACAACTGCCATACGACGACAGTGACACAAGTACACATAGCCAACACCACCACAACAACCACAACATCCCAGTGACATGTTCGGATCACTCGGAATCTTACAGCCCCGGGACTACGGCGGCGAGGTCACAGGCACGGTCGTGATGATGGGTCACAGAGACAAGGAGAGCAAGTTGATGACCCGTAACGACGGCGATGGGGTAGGTGAAGATGCAGACGCCGCCAACGCCACCCAGGGGGACAGCTCAGACACCACCCCCTCGGGCGTCGTGACTGATCCCGCCACCGTTGCCAGGGCAAAGGCGTCGTCCGAAAGCGACTCGTCGGATCTCAAGAAGACCCCCGGAGGCATCGTGCTGTTTCCCCAGCCACGAAACGACCCTAACGACCCCCTCAACTGGCCCATCTGGCGCCGTGACATTGCTCTTCTCGTTATCGGCTTCCACTCCTTCATCTCCGGAGGCCAGACCCCTATTCTCGCGTCGGGCTTCAACATCATGGCCAAGGAGTTTGACGTGACGCTCAACACGCTCTCCTACCTCGTTGGCGCGTTCATGCTGGCCATGGCCGTGGGATCGGCAATCCTGGCCCCCACCGCCGTCATCTACGGCAAGCGCATGATCTACCTCATTTCGTGCCTCATCTTCTTTGGAGGCGCCATCTGGGGTGGTGCTGCAAAGTCGTTCGGTTCATTGATTGGTGCACGAATCATCATGGGTATCGGCGCATCCCCCACCGAGTCTCTGCCCAGTTCGTCCATCGCCGAGATTTACTTTATGCACGAACGAGCCTACCGACTGGGCATCTACACACTGCTCATGCTGGGCGGCAAGAACATTGTTCCTCTCGTGTCGGCGTTCATCATCTCCGCCAAGGGCTGGAATTGGGTCTTCTGGGTCCTAGCCATCATTGTGGGCATGGACTTTGTGCTCATTTTCTTCTTTGTGCCCGACACATGGTTCATTCGGGCACCTACCCCCAACAAGCGGTCCCTTGAGGAGTCCATGATGGCACAGGAGGCAAGAGCAAACTCACTCATGAGCTGGAACTCGCGGCAGAGTATGAGACGTGATTTCCTCGATGAAATCAACGTCCAGGAGGCCAATGAGGAGTTGAGGGAGATGGAGGAGACAGCGGAGAAGGACGCTGAGAAAGAAGCAGCCGACAAGGAGGCTCGGGAGGATGCAACAAACCCTACCGCTCCCGCACTCACTCGGGAAGTCTCCTTTGCTGACGAATCAACGGCTCCTCCCGCCGACGAACCCGAGGTGGATCTGCCCATCCCCGAAGATGGCGTTCTGGGCTCTTCTACGCCACCTCGACCCCCTATGGTAAAGAAGCACTCAATTCTGCGCGATCACGACACTCCACATGACCACCACGGCCCCAAGCATACCTCTTTTGCTGTGGAGGATCAGGAGGAAGGAGATGGCGATTTCCCTGGGTTTGGACCATCGACTAGTGCACCTGGACGACCCTCCTACATCTCCCGAAACCTCTCGTACGCGTCTCATTTTTCTGTGGCGTCTCAAGACGTGCCTAAGAAGTCGTACATTCAGACCCTGAAGCCATACATTGGCCGACAAAGCCAGGACAAGTTGTGGATGATCTCCCTACGTCCCTACGTTCTCTATCTGTATCCTCCGGTGATGTTTTCAACACTGGTGTACTCCATGTCGGTCGTGTGGTTGATTGTCGTGTCCGAGACGATTTCGCACATCTTTTCGTCTCAGCCGTACAACTTCCCGCTCACTTCTGTTGGTCTGCTTTACGTTTCGACCTTCATTGGCGGCTGTTTAGGCTCTGCGGTGGCTGGAAAGATTTCCGACATGTTTGTGCGAATCATGTGCCGGCACAACAATGGCGTCTATGAGCCCGAGTTCCGTCTTGTGATGATTGTGCCAGTCATGATCACCACGTCGATGGGCCTTATGGGCTACGGCTGGGCCACTCACGATGGTGACCACTGGGCCGTGGTTTGTATTTTCCTCGGTCTTTTGGGCTTTGGCTGCTCGTTGGGTTCGACAACAGCCATCACCTACTGCGTGGACTCGTACAAGATGTTTGCGTCCGAGGCGCTCGTGTCTCTCAACGTGTCTAAGAACGTGCTTGGTTTTGTCTTTTCATTGTTCAACACCATGGCTGTGGAGTCGCGGGGTCAGAAGACGGTCTTTCTGGCATATGGAGGAGCCCAGATCTTTCTGTGTTTGTTTGGTATTCCGCTGTACATTTATGGCAAGCGGTTCCGACGATGGACTGATGAGATGAATCTGATGAAGTATTTGTATGTGCGGACGGAGGACGATGCCGACGACGCCGACGAATAAGCCATTCGCACCCCAGGGTGTGAATGGACCTTCAGAGAGAAGGCCTGATGAGGAGGAGTCTGGTGGAATGACCACTACAATGGTCCATACTTCCAGCCATAATGAGTCATGACTTGCTGTTACTGTTATTATAATTGTTTTAATCTAATTTATATGTTTCCTCTGAGATTTTCGCTGGTGATTTCAATAGTTGAGAATTATTAGCTTGGCTGTAATAGTTGGTATTCTTGTTGAAACAAGGACGGGACTGTGGGTGTCCCAATAAACGGTTCAAGAGTTTAGTTGGGTTTCAAGTAAGTCAAGTAGCGTCGCCAGAGTCCTTGCGCCCAGATTGAGCTCGTTTTATCGTGGAAACTGGTTGCATTGGTCTTGTATTCGGGATCACGTGCTAAACCTACCCATCTCCGAGCTGCATGACAGGGTCTGGTATTTGGGGGTCTTCAGAAGAGTTGGATTGGGGTATATCTGGCTCGAATCTTTACAGGAGCTACAACACGACAATTGAAACGTGATGGAACTTTTTGCTTTTGGATAGAAACAATATTGAAGGAGATGTGGTGTTTTGAAGATTCAAACTAAAATAGTTGATTTCCTGAACCAGTACTTTACCGAATGGCCATATTGACGTCTTGCCAGAGATTACGGGGATTGCGGGGTTATCGTAGTATAGATCAGTTCAGTGGGCACGATATTAGCGTGTGGATTATTGTTTTAGGGGATACGATATTGTAGATCAATAATTCGGGGTGCTTTAGTTGGGTTAGATCTGTTCATGTTGTGATTTTTAGTTGAACATTTAGTTGAACCTTGAAAGAAGAGCCAACTCTCGGCCTGAGAGATCGATCGGAAATCGACCACCTCCGGTGGAGCATGGGACCACTTACTCTAGAGAACTTCATGTTTCACAAGACCTCGTCTCCCGACTTGCCAAACTTCCCACACACACTTGCACGACCGAAGAAGTGGACTCAACGAAGCGACTACGGGGGCATCTCTGACGACATGGTCTGGCAGGAGGTAATGCATGACCTTCGAAAACACTACATCGCCGACGCCAACAAAGCACAAGTTCTTCACCTCATGCGGATATCTCGACTTCCGCTCGTGAAATGGAGATACCCTGACGACCACGTTTTCACCAAGAAGAATCCAGGATGCGGGCTCTGTGATAAGGCCATCATTCAGGATCTGCACGAGCATATCTTCTGCTGCAAGTGGCGAAGTTCTTCTTTCCATGTTGACCAAGATGAAGATTCCCGTCAGTGGACTCTCTTAAAGGACTGGATTTTTACCGAGTCGAAATGTGGAGTACTTCCCCTCTTTCCACAGGGGCATGTGGAACAGTGGACGCCCCCGGAAACATCAACAAGTCAAAACACGCAAAATATCTGGCGGGGAATTGGCTATTGGGATCTGGAGATGGGAAAGATCCCTCCGGTACCTCAGGGGACGACGCCACCCTGGGACATGTCCAACAGGGTCCTGCTTCAATTCCTGAAGGAAGCCCCAGATGTGTTTTTCGACGATGGACCAACCGCAGGCACTTCCACGATTGGCGAAGTAAGACACAATAGCAAGCGTAAAAGGGGGGCCGAGGCCACCGAGAGAACAGCGTAGCAGGGCCGCGTAGTCCACCACAGTATTTTTATTATTTTATTATTTTATATAATAACCCTAGGTAAAGTTTGTTAAGGATTAGTTGGGTTAGCTGGAATCAGTGGGGTGCTGATTCTGGCAGTGGAAAACACCAGAGACTGGAGTGGCGTTTTCCCGATGAACGGAACAAACACGCGAAGCTATGGTGGACCCAACATTACAACCGGGACTGAACCAGGTTTTTTTTTTATTTTTTTTTACTTGGAAAATAGGTACGTGCCAAGTTGGACGCATGACCACTAAACGTGTTTAATTAGTAAATATTCGTGTGTAAAGCGTACATTCATTTCAAAGGTTATTTCTTTCACAGCAAAGTTATAATTAAATGAATGTAATATAGAAAAAAAAAAAAAAAAAAATCGATGACGGTTGTCACGCAAAGGTTAGACATGAAAGACACCATTGTGCTAGATTTATCAGAATGACAGGTCTATATAGTTCACTTCAGCACTTGTACGTCACTGAGTAGTACATTCTCGTGCGGTATACTTATAGCAGAATCAGCGATGCTAGTTTGGTGGATTGTTAAGAGATCCTTCTCTGAGAGCCTCGAGTTCCACATCCGAGAGCTGTTATTCATCCTAGTGGAAGGGAATCTGGGGGTACAGTGCAGTACAGTACATCTACTGAGGTCGTTTCTGGAAGGCGCGCCCGTTTACCAAGCAGCACTCTCTCTGTTCCATCTCTCGTGACTGTTCTGGTGTCTAACTGACTTTGTTATATGATAGTTGGGATTTAGTTAGAAATTGTTAGCAAGGAACTCTTCTAGAGACGAAAAATTGCTGTAAAAGGAAGTCAATCAACACCAAAAAGGAAGTCAATGTAAAAGGGAGTCAATATATGAGAAACAATCATGGAAAGAAATCATTTGGAGTTATTGTTGCAAAACTATTGCATTGACACTGAAATTTCACACACTTGTCTCGCAATATTTCTTTCCATGACTGTTTCTCACAACGCAGCTCTACTTTGTTAAGTTAGTAAGAACATTACGCTAGCTGAACGTCGGACTCAAGTCGAGCTATGACGATAAATCTATACCGTCCGCAAGCTGACATTTCAACAATTCCAAAAATCAAACTCTCATTCGTCCGTCTGCTTTCCACAAGCAGTGGTAGCGGCTGGACTCCTACCTCTCCACCTATACTTACACTCCGTATTAGTCAGGGTTATCGTCGGGCTACAGGTTATGAGCAACACCTCGCCACTACCGAACTTGGTCATCCCACCGCATGACGCTTCCACCCAACCTCCTCCAACCAACCTCCCCAACTCACAATCATCACACGTGCTTAATCTCTACATGCCAAGGTGACGATCTTTAATTTCGGGTGGGGTGGGGGGAATTGAAGGAATTACAGATCGATAATAACCCCACGAAATTATTTCTAATTAATACCATTAGACTCCCCCAATTGAGCCTTACATTTTCCCACTTTCAGCTACTCTCTAGCTCCAATATTCACCGAGTTGTCAGTAAATATCTTCAGATCCATGAACCTACCTCTTCGAACTCTCCAAAAAGAGTCACCAAACAAAACCTCTCCAACTCCCTCAATATTCATCCAATCGTAATTATGAAAACTCCAGCACACTCGCATAATCATTGCGATCATCACAATACCCCCCTTTCATCTACACCATCCCTCCACCGCCACTTTTACATCCCCATCTTCACTGCTCCGACTCGGCGTTCGGACTCCGAAACTCCACCTTCATTTTTAGTTGCGGTGGGAGCCTGAAAAAGCATGTATGCCTCACGCTCCTGCCGTATGAGGCTGAGTAATGAGTAATAGCAAGAATTTTCGCGGACCCCAAATCACACCTTTCCACAAAAATATAGATGGCCGCACGAGTAATGATACATCACGTGACCGCCCGAGACCCGCCGTACGTCGAACCCATTACCCCGCCCGATACCGGCTATTTAAGGGAGCGAATACGGCCGCTAAAATTCCGGACAATGCCGTAATTTAATTTGACTGTGGGGTCGATATAAGTTGGGCTAGAGTAGAGATATCGGGAAACTGAAAGTCGGAAAATGATCACGTGATATAGGCAAGCACAACGATACCAAAAATTACCTATTATCTCGCCTTTTCTGCCCCCAAAGTCCCCCGCGATATGGCCCGAAGTTGCGTATTTTATGCATCATCGGGCAGGATAAAAAATGTTTCTGGCCCACCCAAAGCCACATGATTAGTGAGCGAGTGGAGGAGGGCATTGGAGAGAGAAGAAATCGGGACCGGAAAAGACAGTCACGTGATATTGGTGCTCTTGTCAATGTACAATAAAAATCACGTGAATCCCCGGTCGCGTGTCCGGCCCGTTATTGTGTTTTTTCTTGTCCCACACGACCTCATCTTTCTGCCTTGTTTGCGCAAGGTTCGCGCCAAGGTTTATAGTCACTTTTTGAGTTTCCGAGATATCTGACGTTCTCGATATGGGGTCTGTTTTGTTGGTTCAAATTGGTTTCAGGAGGCACCATTAGATCTGTCTCGTTGTTCCAAGCAGATTGGGTTTTCTCGCGTCCTGATTGGGTCATTTTTGGCCAATTTCCAAGGTTTTCAAACGCGCTGTTCTCCCCACATAAATATCTTGGGGATCCCATTTTCTGTAGGTCCATTTTGCCCGCTCAGAAAACACCCGTTTTTCGACATTTTACGCACCATGAATCATCTTTCGGATCTCGAAAAGGGTCTGGAGGACGGTCTTCAGCTCGACAAAGACCCGCTGGTGGAGATGGTGGATGAGGAGAACCACAAGCAGGAGGAGGAGATACCCGAAAAGTCATATGGAAAGTCATATGACAAATCATGTGACCACGACCCTCAGGAGGACTACAGCCATCACAAACTCGCGTCCAAATCCCAATCGCCCGACCCGGACAGCATAAGTAATCACAGTACAGTGGCTCCGCCATACACCATCTTTGACGGCAGTGATACATTCATTTTGATTTCCGTGGCGTGTGCAGCGGCCTTCTTTTCGTCGCTTTCAAGCCCAATCTATCTTCCTGCCATGCCCATTCTCGAAAAGAAGATGCATGTCAGTACTGAGCTCATCAACTTGACGGTGGTTGTATACAACTTGTTTCAGGGTCTAGGGCCTGTGGTTTGGGGAGCTCTTGCCGATGGATATGGACGGCGGCCTGTTTATTTTGGCTGCTTGATTGTCTACATTGGAGCCTGCGTCGGCCTGGCTCTAGTCAACTCCTATGGAGTCATGATGTTTCTGCGATGTCTTCAGGCCGCAGGTATAGCTGCAACTGTGAGTCTAGGAGCCGGGGTAGTTGGTGATATCACCACCCGAACCAACCGCGGAAAGATTATGGGCATCTTTCAGGGCTGGGCGCTGCTAGGAGGCGGATTCGGACCTCTGATTGGAGGAGGGTTGACCGAGGGGCTAGGATGGAGAAGCATTTTCTGGTTTCTGGTGATTGCCAGCAGCTGCACTCTGCTGGCTGTCTATTTGCTTCTGTCTGAGACGAGACGATCGTTTGTGGGAAATGGCACAATCTATCCCGAGTACTGGATCCATCGATCTCCCTGGATGAGAGTGTCTCCTCGATTGAGGAAAAGAATCCATAAAGACGGAGGAGGAGACATGGATACACTACAGCCACGGACTAAGCCTCAGTATCTCTCCTTTCTGCTCATTTTGAAAGAACCAGACGTTTTACTCATTCTGTTTGCGGCGTCTCTTCATTATGCTGCCTGGTTCATGTTGACTACAGCTCTGGCTTCGTCTCTGGCCGACGTGTACCATTTCAATTCGCTGCAAATCGGTCTGGGCTTCATTTCTAACGGAATGGGCTCCATTGTGGGCTCCTTTGTATCCGGAATCATGATGAACTTTTACTATCGCAAAAAGTTGGAAAAGTATAGACAGGAGTGTCTGGGCAAATGGAGACAGGAGGAGGTTGTCAAGAGAGGATTGCAAGACGAATCTGAGGTCGACGACTCGACCTTTGAACTCGACGAATCGAAATTCGACATTCATGGAGCCAGACTCACTCTCTGCCTGCCCATGTCGGCCATTCTGGCAGTAGGAATCATTGTCTACGGATGGACCATTGAGTACGAGGTGCAATACGTGTGTCCCTTGGTCTTCACCTTTTTTGTCTCTTTTGGCGCCATTTCCTATCTCAACTTTGCCTCCACTCTTTTGGTCGACATTTATCCTGAAAAGGCCGCTTCTGCTATGAGTTGTGTCAACTTTGTGCGGTGCATTATTGCCGCTGGAATGATTGCAGCGGTGGACCGGATGATTCAGAGCCTGGGACAGGGAGGCTGTTTCACACTCATTGGCGGCATCTGCCTGCTTAGTAATGGTTGCACTATGGCTGTGCATAGATGGGGACCTCGGTGGGTGGCCAAGAGAAATGCAAAGAAGGCGTGATGAGGAGGAGTCCCAATTCGACGAGGGGCCCGGTCGGGGTGGTCTGTGGAGGGAGCTCTTAATGATTCGACGGTCTTTGAGAACTCGAATGTGAATGAGGAACTGGAGGAAGTTGCTACCTACAAGCAAGTAGGTAGAACCGCATTATTTATAAGTAATTTATTTATATGATCGAGACACTCTGGTGTTCACGTGAGTCGTGAGATATTCGAAAGGAAATGAATGAACTCCAATTCGTCAGTTCACATGGACTGGTTCTTCCGACACTCAATGTGTAGTCATCGGCTCGGGAAATAAAGCACACCGTTGTGATTATCTAATCTCTGGCTATTGAATGGTATTAATCTCGACTCGATTTGGTCTCTTTTCATCAATTCATGTCCTTCTCATTTGTAGACTCGAAGGAGTTCTTGTGGAGATATCATTAGAAGTCCATCGAGCGCGTGGATTGATGAAGGGCTACAAGTATAAGCACTACAAACTATTATAATTACTTTTAGTATGCATTATTCTATTGTTTTTAATGTCTGATGTCTCATTTTGTTCCCGCGGAATTATCCGTTGTTGTAAGAATTATTAACTAATTTCTCAACTATTTACTCTCTGTTTAGTTCATACGTCTTTTGTCACCTAACTATAAAAAAATTACCCAAGTGGAGTCAAGTAGAGTCTGTATGAGGCAGGAACGACATGAGACTCTATCCTTCTTAGTACTCCATCACAAAGCAAGCCTCGGACCGAAATTACACCCCACGTTGAATGAGTCCTCCATAAACGCCTCCATCTGGGCTGCACTCCTTTCTTCTCTCTCACTGCTGTGTGAAACTCCAATCCCTCTGGTGTCAGCGTTTTGCAGTGGTTGAGGTGAGCCTTCTGAACATTTCGTGCCCATTTCCAGAGTTTCTGCCAGATCAATGTCCGTCATTCCGCGCTTGTATCCATCTACAGCCAATTGATACAGGCCAGGTCAGTTGTAGTTGTTTTCAAAGCTCAGAAACAGGCCGGCGTCGTCATAGATCATGTTGAGCACCTCGCCATACAGATATCTCTCGAGCACCTGCAGAGTCTCGAAAGAAATAACCCAGTCTGCAGTTGGTTGGGGAGCAGGACTGCACAACATAGACAGAATGAACCTGGTGTTCTGTAGACTAGACGAATGGAGTCGACTCGCGGGAGGCTGTGTTGGAGACTGGTGAAGAGCACTCAATCCACGTCATCAGAGGTGGTTGTACATTCGCACAAAACATGCATCTGGGTCTCAATTTTCAGGCCGATCGTGAATACGAGACACATTGTGACTCGTAGTGGGGTCAATGCGCTAAACCAATCGACTGAACAATTGAATTTCTTGAAATCGGACTATTCCAATTGAATGTCCCCAGATTCTTTTCTGTATCACGTATCGGTAATTACAGCCTAAGATCTGGTGTCCTTTAACCCCATGTGGTTCTTGTATTGTAGGTACAGTACATACTGTACTTGTAGTACAGCTGCCCTTGAAGATAGCCTAGACATTCAAGCTGGTCACGTGGTCACGCCAACCAGTCTCATTTCCTTGATGGAATCGGAAAACGGAGAAAGAAACACCCGAGTCCGTCGTTCATCCTTTTCCCCAATCAATACAAGTAGCCTGTATAGTATCGTACCAGCCCAGATTTGGAATTGTGGATTTCGGGAAATGGGAAAACCGCAATCGAATTGAAAGTCACGTTAGAGATCAACAAATTAAAAGTGGCAATTTTGTACCTGTAGAGACCATCCGACCATCATACTTCTCTTAATTGTCCCTGTCACAATGTCCGGTCTGGTATAGTTCGGTTCTTGTACACACAGTAGACTCACACCCAGAACTAATCTACAGACGGCTACAGAGACCAGAGAAAGTTGATGTACGTTTCTAGTGCACAAAAAACCCACCAGGTTCATCCCTCTCCAAAGGTAATATGACATAATGAGTCTTATACTCCGCCCCAAGTTCCAAGTGCGGCACTCGAAATCCTCATATCACACAACGGTGGAACTGGGTCAGATCGGCAAAGAGAGTAATTTAGCAATTGATTCAGACTAAAACCATGAGTTGGTTGGAACTGAAGTGTTAGTCGAGTGACTATTTTGGGTAATATGACCATGTAGTGTTAGAGAAATAGTGCCAGAGAATAAAGCCAGCGGGTGGTCGGAAATGTGAGAAAATAGTGCCAGTTTATAGTGCCAGGGACAAGTGAAGATAAAGTCCGAAGTTTCTGACCACGTCTTCACATCTCCTCCCGAAGTACCACCACTGGAACCATCCCGCCAGTCTGCAAGAACCACTTTCGATGACCCAACACCGCCAACATGTTCCTAATGACCCCAGCATGACAAGTAATCGACACGTAGGTCGCGGGATCAGTATCAAACAGGTTCTCCAAAAACCCCGTCAGCCGCTCCTGCATCTCCTCATTCGTTTCTCGATGCTCCTCAGTCCAAACACTGTCTTCACCAGACGGTGGAGCCGGGTGGTGTTTAGTGAGGGCGTAGTTCGGGTACCGATCCAAGGTGTACTCTATAGGTCGCAGTTTGTCGCACGTGTTGAATCCAATTGTTTCTCGCAGGAGCGGATGAATCACGACATCGGAAGACCCAGCTCCGGTATCAACAGACGTCGGCACACGTGATTCCACGCCCTGCGCCACTCTGTAGATCACGTGCAATCTCTCCTCATCCCGGGGCTGGATATGTTTTGTTTCAAAGCCCCATGTTATGGCGAGGGTATCGCAGGCACGAGAAAAGGGTGACACGTAGAACGCCTGGGGCATCGGAACCGGGTCGAAGCTCTCCAGCTGTTGCTTCCACGCCTTATGGGCGTCGCGGGCCTGTTCAATACCCAATTCGGTCAGTTCTGGGTCTGGGCCCCAGGTGTATTCCCCGTTTGAATACTGGGCATTCATGCCCTCTTTTTCCCACCATTCCCGGCCGTACTGAGCCATGACGAGATTGTGCACGCCTTGTCCGTGGCGGGCGAGGAATAAAACCTTGACGTTTTCTGCTCCGTGCGTCTTTTGGAGCTCCTGCACCTCCTCTCGGAGTCTGGACCACGATCGCTTGAGGCCAAAGTGGGCCCTGGGGTCCTTCCAATCGAAAAAATCAGGGCTGCTGTATATTTCCGACTGGCAAAAGTACCCGGGAAGAGCGGAGTAAGAGTGCGGCGCCATGTCAATCGGCGGTATGAGGCAGATAGAGACGTGAGTGTTGGGTAAGTGGTGATGTTACTGCACTCGAATGGAGGTTGAAGTTAAAAGGAGATGCGGGGAAAGGGCAGAGGGAAAATATATATTATATATATAATAAAAATAATAATAAAAAAAAATAAAAACCACACAAACCGGCGGGCTTGAAATTAGTGGGAAAGTGCAGTATTAAAAGAGCAAATAGGTTCTTATTCCGGTGAGTATAGAATAATTTGGTTTATGTTTGGAAAATCCGTAATTTGTCCAAGTAATTCCAACATTGTCGTTCTGCTTCCAAGTGTAAATGTCTCGAGTTATTTGACAATCTATAAGTAAATACAAATTGCTTTAAAACACGCAATTGAAGAGATAGAAAGATAAAATCTGGGAATAGTGGTACAAAGAGTGCGAAGAGGCCCTTTAATAGTTTCAGCTAATAATCGGTGCGATGATTAGCCCCATTGATACACTCATAAAGCTGTAGTATAGTATGTGCACTGTACCTACTGTTAGCCTCTAGTCTTAGCTACAGTATCGTAGGCTACCTCAACATATCATGAGAACTCACTGACGACAGTAGGGCGGGATCAAAGAGTGTAAAAGGCCCTTCAATATGTTTTTCACCGAGTTTGATACCATAATCGCATTTCTGAATTCTTTTTTGTCGGATATTTTTTGTCTGACATTTTTTGTCTGACATTTTTTGTCTGACATTTTTTCGGCTGATATTCTTTCACTTTTTTGTTTGACATTTTTTTCTTTTTTTCACTATAGTACAGTACAGTACCATCTAAACTTTCAGTAAACTCCCAACTAAGAGACCGTTAATGTCAACTGAAAAGTGATATTTACTTGACATTTGCTAGATTCTTTGAAGCTGTTGAAAATATAAAACGAGGGTAGTTTGACAGTTTATCCAGCTCCGTTAAAAGTATGGCCAACTCCATTAATCTCATATAGTTGTCACGTGACTCATCTATTTAGATACATGTGGGTTTTTTTTTCAACTCCATGGTAACTATAAGTACTTGGTCCAGTTGAAAATCTACTTAGACTCACTCCTACCACCAATTACAACCCAAGTATTCACGACATGATACAAAAACGCCGATTCACCGTGTGTGACGTTGAAAACACGTCAGCCCCGTTAAAGCGGCAGATTGAGTGGCTGCAGAGAGTGCTGCGATCTCAGGGAGGCTTTCTACGTGTTGCTGACCTGGCATCTGACATCCACCATGCTGCACCTCAGATAGGACACAAGGATTTCTTTGAAACCGGTTCTGCAAAGACTGGGAACTCTGGAAGACTCCTCGCTACCGAGAGCATCCCCCAGTCTTCATTCTGTACCGCCGAATCACCTTTTGGAGGTACTATGGGTCTCATTATGACTGACAATCTCGGCACTTCAGTCTATGGGGTTGAACAGGGAAGACTCGAGTCCATTCACAGACAGGAAATGATTGGAGCTATCTTGGAGGTGGCGTTTGATAGTTCTAATGGTTGTGGAACTCCCCATGTTCTAGTGCTTACTCCTAACAACACACGTGTGGTACAATATGGGGAGTGTCTCAATCTGACTGACAAGTTGAAGCGACTCAAGCAGCTTGTCGCTGATTTGCCTGAAGAGGCAACTCTTGAGCCGGGAGACCTATCTGAGAGTGACTCTTCAGTTACTACGGACTTAGGTTCTTATTCAGACAATGATATATCAGATGGGTATGACTCTGAGCAGACCTCCACTTCTCCACGACTACCCCATAATCTCTTTGAGTCAGCGCTACAGTACGAGGAAAAAACTTATGCTCCAGTTCAGTCCATCGTGATACCACCCAGGATCCAGCGTGCTACCCACACCAAGTGGACCGAGGTGAAGATTGTCGACACCAACTTTTGCGAGTCACGTGCCCAAAAGAGAGCGAAAGAGGAACGACAACAGGGGAAAGAAGTGTGGGTGACCTCCTGGGTTAGAAAGCGACAACGTCATCTCTGCCAGGAGCTGAACAAGGAAGAGGAGCGTGAAAGAAAGAGACTCAAACTAGCAGATGAAAAATCATCTGAGCCGCCCAGGTTTCCCGCTGCCATGATGCCTGCCAAAAACCTGACTGTTTCCGACGCTGCTCATTCAAATACTGCAGTGAACCGAGCTCCAGTCCCTCTGCGAGCCAGAATCGGAAAATCCATGAGAGAACTCCGAATCGAGTCATTCAAAAGTCGAGTGACAGAGGCCCAAAGGGCGCTGGATAGAGCTGAGAAGGGTCTGGACTCTATCAGAACTGTTCGAAACTGGGGCAAGAGATACAAGAGACAGCTTAACAAGAAAGCTAAGCAGAGCCAGTGTGTCAAACCAAATCAGAGCAGAGCAGCAAACCTGAAAGCTAGGCAGCCAATGTTGAAGCAGGAAAAGAAAAAGAAAAACAAAGCTAGGGAGAAAGGAGTGGCTATTAAACTGGAGGTGTTTGATCTTGAGGTGAAACAGGAGGCCCTGATCAAGTTGGAGTAGTTGGTTTCGACGGAAAAGCTAACCATTGAAGAGAATTATTTGTTGCTAGAATGTTAAGAGACAGCTCCATAATTCAATACAAGAGTACAAGTGCACGTTAAAATCACAAAGACAAGGGATGACACCTCGTCATCTATCGATCTATATACATTATTCATTAGGCGTCTGTTTCTATCGGGGTGATAAAACCCACAAGTAACATTCCTGATACTGCACCAGGGCAGGTTATAAAGACTGGAGTGAGTCCGTAACTGATAAATCAATAAAATAACCCCATGAAAAATGACACCGACTTTACTCATGAGTTGGATTTTCCCATGGATTCATTCAATTTAATCGTGCCCAACACTCCAGGTCTCCCCCAACCCCTCCTTGGTCTCTTTTAACCACCGATCCAGCTTCTCTGCATCTCTCACCTGCAGTCTCACTTTGAAGGGTGGGGGTTTCGTAGTCATGTTCTCGGGTTGAGCAAAAATCTCCACCGGATCATTGACCATCATATCCTTGGGATCAACTGGCGGCAAAATGCGGAAAGCGAGAATGAAGCGAACCAGCGCGACATACAGCTCCTTTCGCGCCAGGTGGATGCCACAGCACATTCGAGAGCCAGCTCCGAAACCGAAATGGGCAGGTCCCAGCTCCGTCTTCAACCGTCCATCAAGATCAAGGTATCTTTCTGGGTCAAACTTGAACGGATCATGGAACCGAGTAGCGTCAAAGTTAGCTGCAAACGCGTTCATGAAGAGAATTGTACCGGCAGGAATAACAGCGCCCTGGTAATGGATGTCATTGATGGTGCGTCGAGGCAGAGCCATGGGGACCACACTTCCATATCTAACCGTCTCCTCACAGAGAGCCACAATGTAATGCACTTTTGAGTCGTCCATTAGACACATTTCCCAAGCGTCTCCATCGGGATAGGCGCGGTCAATGGCCTCAAGAGCTCGCTTCTGGATGGTTTGTCCGTAGGAATGGGACAGGTGGCCGAAACAGGAAATGAGATTAGCCGGAACAGTATCAAAGCCAGCAGAAACCATGGTTAGACAAATTGACCGGAGATCGGCGTCGGTGATCTTTGACTCCTTATCCTTGAGAATATTGCCGGCAATGCACGGCATGTCTGTTCCGTCGTCGATTTCTTGTTTGAGCTTTTTGAGAAACTTGGTCATGTATTGGGCCCGTCGTTCTCTGCACTCTGCTGCTTCCACAGTGGAGCCTCGGGAGAAAACTCGCAGGTACCGGATGTAGTCCTGGGTGTTGTGCATGGTGGATCTGAGTCGGAGGATGCGCTCTTCAATGTCCATTACCTCGGCCAAATATGTCGAATCGAAATCAGCTGTCATGATGCCGTAGTTCAAGGTCAGAGAAGTGTTGAGGGAGTAGGTGGCCAACCCAACAGACACGTCGACTTCCCCTTCAATGCCTCCACAGTCCCGCAGGAACCGTCGGATGCACTTGTACGACTCTAGATTGATGATTGGGGTGTATGCCGCGACACTTGGTTTGTTGAGGGCGGTGGAGGCTGCGCGTCTCTTGCGACGAGCAGAAACGCCCCAGGGGGTTGTGCCGATAGTGGGGCCATCCTTGCTACTGAGCAGTTTGTGGAACGTGTAAGATTCAGGTCGCGAGATGTTGGCACGCATGTTTGTGATCCACAGTTCGCGGACCGATGCGTAACTGTTGGCCACCACAACTCTCTTGTTGCCGAGCCGCACCTGGTATACCGGGCCCAGTTCCTCGCTCCATTTTCGGTAGGTGAGCGGATGGGACTTGCCGAGCTGGAAGACTGCTCCCACGATCGGATATCCTCTCTTTGCTGGCAGCCCGGCGATGTGTGGGGTTTCTGTGTCGATTTCAAACAGCCAATCGAGAATGATGAACGTCAAAACCGCGAGCAAGATGGAAGAGAGCAGTTGTAGTAACATTCCGGAGTGCGCGGTGTTGGAAACGAGTGTCTTTGGGCGGTGAAGAAGAAGAGTTTAAGTGGATCTGTGGCGAAAAAGACGATTAAAAATAGGCGATGTTTGTGAGGTGGGGGGGTATTTAGAGTTGACAAAGTAGTCGGGGTGACAGTGGGAGAATGGGGCTATGTTGGGCTACAGAGATCGTAGAGGGATTCTGAAAGTCGCAAATTAGAGCTGACAGTGATCTAATAACGCCGACCAATGTTGAACGTTGTAGCTGATCAGCAATGCTGTATTTAAGTGACTGTTTGTCCACCTCGTCTATGCAGGTTTTCAAACCCTATCGGTCTGATAAGGCAGTCCGAGCTTAACCGATTGAAGGAGAAAGTGGAGATGGTGGAGACGGTGGAGATGGCGGAAATGGAGATTTTGAGAAGGTTATTGAACAACTGTGGCGAGAGTTACTAGCTCCATTCTTGATTTTGGCGTCTTGGAGAATCTGTGGGTGTTTCTAGGGGCGATTTGTAACATACAACTTCGAGTGTTGTACAATAGCACAGGAATTCGAGTACTGTAGGAAGGATAGGACTTCCCAGCTTTATTAGGGCAGCTTCGCTATCGTAGCCCCTTCCCCCTTCAACAATAGAAACAGTCCAAAATGACCTCAGTGAGCTAAGATGTCTACTGCTTTCTTGTGATCTACAAAGGCTTGGGTATGGGTGTTGTTTAGTCCTTCAGAACTCTCAGTTTGGACATTAGTCGGGAAAGGTACTCGCCATTGGATTCTCCAGATCAAGAGTTCCTTCCTAACACCATCCAGGTGTGTATTTAATCCCCAAATCTCCGTCTGAACACATGGAAAGGGCAGGTCCGGACGGCCAGAACGAAGCTGGTGATTTGAGTAGAAAAGAACAGACAAGTATGTACTACTAATAGAGTCGTGTATGAGCTCTTCTTCCTTTTGACCAATGGTAAAACACCATATGTAGATCAAGAGGGGAACAGGACCCGGTGCATCTTTGAGTGAACCTGTTTGCGTGAAACCAATGACACGAGGCTGTCAAATCAACCAGACGTGACTGTGTCAAATCTCTACCATTAGTTCAGGTCTCTATTGGACTTGTAACAAGAAGATTTCTGATATCCTCCTGTCAAGCAGACGACAAAGCACAGGACTCACCAACCTGGTACACCCCAAATCTACTCCATCGCTACTTGTCAGTTGATCTTCCATCACCACTCGTTAGCTGATCCAAGTCACGAACCGAGTTAGATGAACTTGAATGATACCATTGTCGTCTCATGGCATCAATAAATATCTATATTACAGTCCGTGGAAAAGGGTATCTAAAAAACAATGAATGGGGGCGACTGGACAACTTTACTTAGTTATTCTGACTGCGCAGCTCCAACTCATTCTCATTGCTCAACTCCCTCATATTCGACCATCATCTTCCGATAACCCTCCTTCATCCACTTTTCCTCCTTCCACTCCAGGCCCTTCACAAGTCTCGCCTTGCACAACCCCTTGTCAACAATACAAACCCCACACTTCTTGCCCTTGCTAGGACAAACCGTCTGTCCAAAACCGACAAGAGTTGGATTGATATCGACCCACAGCTCCTGGGGCAACCACTTTTCCAACTGAACACGAGACTCCTCAGGAGTCTTGCCCTTGACCCACCCCCACATATTGGCAAGTCGGTGAACATGCACATCCACCCCAATCCCCTCATTGACACCCCAGGCCCTGTGCATCAAAAGATGAGCCATCTTGGGACCCACCCCAGGTAACGACGTCATAGCAGCGATGGTGGGCGGGATATCTCCACCGAAATCTTTGACTAACAACGCGGTAGCACGGCTTATATAATCAGCTTTGCGGTTGTGGAACCCCACCTTGCTGATACAACCGTCAATTTCACCCACAGACATGCTCAGAATCCCGTCCACGCTCAAGAGCAGGTCACGTGACTTGAGAAACTCGCGCAGGTTCAAAACGGCCTGGCACGTGACCTCGTCTTTGGTCTGCGAGGACAACATGAGTGAGATTAGTAACTGGAACCGTTGTACTTTGGCAGGCACTCCATCTTGCACAAGACGCTCGCAACCCATGGTATCAACAGGGGCGTTGACCAGAGCACGCATTTTCTTGACACGGGCGTAAATGGTGCTCCAGCCCCGTGGACCTGGCTGACTAAGCACCTCGGGGTTGTCTTGCACGTTGAATTCTTGTGGCGCTGCAAAAGTGTGGCATTCTTCAATGTCAGATATGAGGGGAGGGATGACAGGTTCTGTTTTGATAAAGTACGCAGACTTCTCCTCAGCTTTGATGTCACGTGACAAGTCATATGACTCCAACTCATCCTCAATCTTCACTGTATTCTCCGACTCTGACTGAACTTTGGCTTTCTGACTGAACTTGAACTGATCCAGCTTGGGAGTCATGTGAGAATTGACAGGTCTAAGATCCGTCTGCGGAATAAGCACCGCATTGAAGTTGTTTCTCTGCTGACTCAGTAGCTTGGCCTGGGCCCGAGTGGTTCGAAACTGCTGTGGCGGTAGAGCGTCGGTGGCGGAGAGGTTGGTAGTGACTTGATGTCCGTTCGATCCAGCGGGAGTAGGGTCGTGTCCATTCGGCCCACTGGTGGTCACGTGGGTGCTCTGGGCGTGGCTGCCGTCGCTACTGCCGCTCTGTCCATTCTGACCAACCACCGTTGTCGCATTGTCAGCCGGCGTGGGCGGCGAAGGGTGCTGCGTCACGTGATCTGGAGTGTTGTGAGAGGTCACATGACTTCCTTCTGCCTGCAGTTTGCTCAATTTGCGCCGTTTGATGGTTTCCAGCGCCTGCACTCGAGCTGAGCGTCTCATTTCAAGGTGTTGATGAAAGATGGAGGATATTGAGTTTGGCAGTGTGTTGATAAGCGGTTGATCTAGAGTACATAGTGTAGTGTGCTGGGGATTAACGCGGGAAATTTTCGTACTTTGTGAGTCACGTGATGTGTGGGGGTTTTATGGGGGGGCTTTTAATGTTCTTGTCTGACTAATATTGACTAATATTGAAAGAGATGTGGTGGTCTTTGGTTTCTTCAGTATTAGTTAGAAATGTTCAGATTTAGTGGGGAAAAACTTCAACCTTTGCTGACCGGGGTTTCGATTCTGGGTGGTGTTGAAAGAGACACGGATTCACAATATACGTACTGTACTGTACTTTACTTGTATGTACAAGTCTGTATTGTAACTGTCTATATCATCAGGTGTCATTTAATTTCCGGAGCCTCATTTTCCGTCCTGTGATGTCCTTCCGGGCCAACTGAGAGATCAACACAACTTAAGTAAATGCTGAACTAAGGCTAAGTGAAGGTCTCTACTAAAGCTCCAGTGAGTGAATATTCAACTAAAACCAAGTAATATTCAACTAAAGAACTACAGTTGAGTCAGTGTCTACCTCAACAGGAGAACCGAACTACTTTTCCACACCTCAATAATCGCCACGAGCCCTTATCCGACCAAATCAGCCAGAACTATGGCCTAAAAGGACATCATGGAACAGGCTTATCAAGGTGTTCTTACGATCGGGCTTCGACTAACTCACCGCAATCAGCTAACTGAATCGTCCTCTCCGCTGAATCGTCCTCTCCGCTGAATCGTCCTCTCCGCTGAATCGCCCTCTTTGCTGAATCGTCCTCTCCGCCTCTCAATCTCACTTTGATTTGCTTCCCTCAAGCCCCCAAAGACCACCGGGATCCTCTTCGTCTGTCCCCTTCCACACTCCAGGTTTGACAGCCACCGATGGAGATTCAAAGGAGTGCCTAGAATCAATGGGCGTTTGATTCCGCCGGACGAGGCCCTGTTTCGTTGGTATACTCTACATCTTCTTGTGCCATACAAAATCTCGAGCTATTGAGAGGGAAGCAGAGCTACCATCACGATGAAAAAGAGCGCTCATACCCACCATTGAGAACCGACGGAGACATGGGTGTTGAACGGTCGCAATCTTTTAGGCGGAAACTATCCAATGGTATTGTTCCCGTTGTTGTTTCAACTTCTGGCAACGTCAACATCTGGACTTGTCGTTGTCCACTGACTAGAGAGAGGGTCTTCCCCCACTACCCAAAGACACGTGTCAAGACCCCCAAATGTTTTGGGGTCACGAGCGGTATCTTTATGACAATTCACATGACCACATCTGTGCCTATAAGACCTCTGCCTCAGCCTAGTCTGCTTCAGCTTCTCACTGAACCACATCGGCCCAAATCCAATGGACTCCGACCCGTTGACCCTCTGTCTCAAGTGCAAATATCTGATTCCGTGCTCCAAGTACGATGACCATGTCTGGAAGTGCACCGGCAAGCCCAAAACGACGTGACGATGATAGTATGAATACCTTCTTATTTTAGTTGAAAGAGTTGTTGACTTTTGTTGACTTTTGAGATAATTGTTGAAACTGATAGACTTTAGTTGGCATTTAGTTCTTCCACATTAGTTGAGAGTAGTTAAGCGCTAGTCTAAGCGAGTGAATGACGAGCTACTTGTAGATTCGGTCCAGTTCTAGCCTCTTGAAGTTTCATTTTTGGTCGTTCTCGAAAGGTGAATCATTATATGAGCTTTGTTGGAACGATAATCGACTTTGTTATCAGTTTTTTTGCACGATGGTTGCACTTTGTTATCTTGGTGAGATGTTCAGCACTGAGTCGGAAAGCTGTCGTTAGAATAATGATAAGATCATAAAGTCCACTCTTGGGCCGTCTGAATGTCACAATCTTTTCAACAGTTGAGCACTGCACCACGATTCATCCCCTAAAACTGTTCCAAGACACACCTAACCTCCTCTCGGCTAAACCGTCCCACCATGCTCTAATCTATACCGCACAGTTCACACTCTTGCCTTCAAATCCCCCCGTAGCACAAAATACTCTAGACAGGGAAACTTGTCTCACTTTTCTCCTCCTTTTGACACCAGTAATGTTTGTTTTTGTGTATTCCTGCCCGCTCATAACCCTTTTCAGAGTCCACTGACGATCGGGGTCTGGGTGAGACCCACGCAGGGGCCTGGGGGTACGTTTCTGGTGCAAAGCCGGTTTCGATATGTTTCTGGACACTCGACTTTGTGGATTGTCGACTCGGATCGTCGATTCGGATCGTCTTGCAGTTGATTGAACCCACAAGTTCCTGAATCTCCTGAATGTAGATTCAGGGACCTGGAACGGATCTATAGAGACCAAAACGGTGACAGCAGGTACAACAAGTGTATAAATGAACTTCATTGATTCATGCCATCGCGATAACCAACTCAAAGAATGGTCTGGATAGGCCAAGTTGTGCTCTCCTTATCAATCCTAAAACCACATACCAACTATCCCACACTAGATATTGATAAATTGCTACTAAACACCCAACGGACCGAAGACCGTTTATTTTAGCCATGCATTTATGTCCACCGACCTCTGAGCCAGCAAGGGGCGTGTCTTAGGGCGTCTTGGACTGTCTTAGGCTGTCTTAGACTGTCTTAGACTGTCTTGGTGCTGCTGTGTTCCTGTCAGGTTTCATGTCCGTACAAATACCCTTACAGGATGGGATTTCTTTTTCCAGACACATGGAGCAGATCATCTGAGACGGGAGATTGGTAGTTTAGACTCCATTCAGGTCAAAGTATCAATTTGACCTTGTCAATATGAAAAAAAAAACTGCTGCTCTTGCGCTAAAAAGTAGTCCACCACGTTTTGACATAACGGGCACCTGGTGTCGGGTTACGTGAAACCCATGTACATCTGTGTTGGAGTCACGTTACCAACCAAACCCCACCTCCCCTCTCCCCATTCCCGTCCGCTTCACTCGACAAGCATGAGACATGAAACAGTATCCTGTGAGACAGTGCTTGTGCTAGTGAGGAACATGAAAGTCGCATTTCACTCTGAAATGAGACATACAAGATACGGTTGCAAAGCCTGAAACAGGGAGAGTCCAGTCATATACTTGGCCAAGCGATATGTTTCCATTTGCGCAAGCTGGGTGCTTCATACCACTCTCAGACTCTCAGACTCTCAGACCAAACAGACCAGACCACTCAGATCACTTGGACTACTCAGACAACTCAGACAACTGAGACAACTCAGACTACTATGACCCCACAATCCCCACCAAGTCTACTAACATTCTCTGCATCCCCCACCGTCCATACCAACGTCCTTGGAACACTCAACACACGCTAAAGTAGCGTCAATCGGATCTAAACTAGATCAGATCACGAGCGGGTCCTGTAGAGAGACATTCAGACAGAGACTCCCAGAGACACCAGTTTGTCCCCTCGAATCACGTGAAAGACCCAACAGACCAACATCCCTCCCCCCCATATCACGTGCAAGACCCCCCCCTCTACCCCCCCTCTAGCTCGGAAAAGTGCGGATCGACACCGGTTTTTTGCTGTTCCGAATACGCCATCTCCACACGTCAGACCTTCTTGACACGTATAGAGGCGAACCAAGAGCCCTGTCCATGTTTTTTGGCACTTTGGTGCGTTTCTGGCGTGGGAATATTTGACAGAACAATAAAAAGTATGCAAATAGAGAAATGATGAGCGCAAGACCACACGTGGGTTATGATCACATCACGTGTGATTTAAAATAAATGACGTCACGTGGGTAATGACCAGATCACGTGCCCAAACCACACACCCCAACCGCCCGCCCGTTCACCACCACTTCCCAAACGGGATGTGATTGTGTTGAGTATTACAACTTTCTGCACAGATGTTGGTAAGCGAAAAAGTTTATTCTTTGAGTTTATTTTTTGGGTTTATTTTTTCTTTTGTGAATTATTATTACGAGGAGATATAACGGCTACGAGAGAGAGAAGGCGACCTGGGAGCAATATCGAAGAAGGACAGAATGGGAGAATATTTGCCTATATATGCCCACAATCAATGCCCTAGCCCAATCCCTAATACTAGCCCTAACCCTGGATCTATTTGTAACTCCTGACTCATGGCTGACTCCTTGCCCGACGTTGTCAAACTCCTTTGACAGCTGACCTGGACCTGGAGATGCTTTATCTGTGCAATAATGATAATAAATCGGCGGATTTTCGGACGGCTTTTTTTCTGTTTTCTGTGGGTTTTTGTGCTGAATCAAACCTCATAGGGACACACAAAGAACCGAGAGCGGGGTCCAAGTCTTGGAAGAATTGTATTTTGGAGCTAAAGAGGTTCTAGAATGGATCTCGGAGGTTTGGTAGGGGGCAGGAGGAGCCCAGAATGTCGGAAGAAGACGGAGACAAGAATGACTTTTGACAGCCGTGACGTTTTGAACGCTGTAATATCAGATGAGCCGTCCACTGACCAATTCAGCGACGGATTATTCGTCCACCAAGTGTGCCCCCGAATCACCGTCCACAGCTCCCTCCAGGTCCCCCTCCTCTATCTCCGCGGCTAAACTAAGTGAGACAAGATGTATAGACATCAGGACTAGCTTCGGAGAGCGTCTATGATCGTCATCTTTGTTTAGAGTGAAGAATTTCGTCGGCGTTTCACTTTCATATAAATTGGAGCTTGATCAAATAGCAAAAAAGCAAAAAACAAAAACAAGAAGAAAAGAAAACAGCAAGACAAGGAAAGGGCAAATTGAGCAACTCGTGCCTTAACCACAGTAGCAGGCGAGCCGTTCATATTGTAGATCACGTGAGCGCGGTAGCGTCGTTCTTCGCCCCAACTAACCCCGTCTGTCCCAATCATTTACAGCAACTGTCTATTGTACACCTATCGCACTTGTACTTGGAGAGTTTGAATATGGGCTGACCTCCGTTTTAGCACAAGAGACAAGGTTACAACATCCAGGTACATACATACATTGGTTCTTCCGGTTTTTAGTCTGCGATTATCGCACCTAGAGTCCTCCAGACTGTTTGGTTTTCCCGTGAGGAGGCCGCCCCCTCCCCCCCTTCTCTCCTCATTGTGCTCTCTTATCTCTGTCCACCATCTCCGCATCTCCGTTTACGTCATCAGCTTGGCCCCGAGTCCACCCGATCGTTGCTTTTACCTGCCATCGGTGCATCTTCCCGGAGCTGGACCTTCGCTTTGTGGTTTCTTAATTGGAGATAGTGCTGTAGGAAAATCAAAACCCAACTCTGACTTTCGTGCTCGCCCATATCGTTGCTTTTTTGAGCACATTTGGAGGACAATTCCAACGTCGTATAGCTCGATACGAGTAGCGGCAGCTTTTTTCCGTTCCGACTGAATCCCGAAACCCCCGTCCTCTCGTGGGATCCTCAAATGTTGCGTCTTCGACATCTCCAGTCACCAACAAAAAATATATCTCGCCTACGTACAGCTGCATGCACCTCCCCGCCTAGAATCTGCACCGCTTGTATGGCGACCCCGCCAGGGCTAGGGGAGGCGCCCTTCTGTGCGTTTTTCTGCATTTCAAGACATGACGCTCCCTTGCATGACCATGCATGCGTCTACATGACATGGCATACATGCATAACTACTGGGTGGGAGAGGGGTTTGAGACATATAGCAGTGAAATAACAAGTTATCGGTGGGCCCCGGGAGACCTAGGGTCTCGAGAGGGGCTGTGCAGGGAGATAGCCAGGCGATTGGGTCTCTCTCGTGTCCAAGTCCACCCTGCCCTATCTCCCGTTCTTATTTTGCGGCTTTCAATTGGTCAGATTGGACTCCACAAGACGACTGAGTTTGGTAGGCCGGAAAATTTGGAACCTTTCGGATTAACTGAAGAGGCGGGGAGTGGGGGTAGTTGAGGAGGGGGTGAGGAGGACAAGGGAGAACAACGAGCGGAACAAGTGAACATTTGTTGTTGGTTGTTGGTTGTTGGTTTTTGTTGGTCTTGGTTGTTGGTTTGTTGTTCTTCCAGCTCGTGGCGACGGCACGTGATTCCCAGTTATGTGATTACATAATATCCTAATCCCGTCCCTTCTTGTCTTGTTCTCGGCGGCCGCCATCTGTCAACTGGATGCAATCTGACTATCTCTGTGCTGTTCCATGTGTCAGTCTTGTTGTTGTTTGTAGTAGGAAACGGTCAACGTTTTTTTTTGTCCCGTTTTTTTATTTTCTTTTGTCTCGTCTTTTTTGTGTCCAATTTTTTGTGTCTCCCACTTTTTTGTGTCTCGTTTTTTTATTTTGTCCCGTTTTTTTTTTGTTGTTCCCGCTTTGTGTTTGGTTCTGTGCGTGGTTTAGACTTTGGGCCCAAAAGTGTAATTTCCACAGTACCAGAGTCTATGTGTGGTATAATAGCACGGTGACACCCTCTCTTGTCGACAACCACCAATGGCCCCTGTGAGGAGAGTAACTGTGAGTATTGGCGATACACGGGAGATTTGGCAGCGGCGAGCCGGTGCGGGGACGCATAGCAACGGGAGGTTCGGGCGGCGAATCCGGAGCTATTTATGCACTTTGGCCCCAATGTGACGCAAACACAGACGGCTTTTGACAACGGCTTCTGACAAAAAAGTGGTGCACCACGACGCCGTGTCGTGGTCTTCAATGGGTGGCACCGGAGGAAGAGACACAGAGAGTGGGGACAAGAGGGGAGGATGAATCGACACAGACAGGTCTGGGGGCTGGAACACGTGGCGGCGACGACGACGGCGTGGTTGTGTTTGCTTGGATAGGAAGGTGGAGTGGTGTTGGGGAGTGTGGAGGATTAAAGTGGTGGTGAGGTAGTAAGGAGTGTGGTTATACTGCAACATGGTGACAACGGTGTGGTGACAGCAGTGTGGTGAGACTCCACTATGGTGACAGAATTTGATGTTGATCATCAGCTATTTAGTCAAACCAGTTCTGATTACCTAGCGCGGACTGCTCTGGTATCTACAGCCACCTGTGATTGGTGTCCGAGGTCGCTGGACTGACGTCGCTGGTCCGTGATTCCGTCTAGTCAGTGGTTCTGTCTTCTGTCCACTGCAATCTACTGCTGATTCCCACTACTGCTACCACTCTAGCCACCATCACTGATTGATAACGCGGCATCCGTTCCCTACCACTACCCCCACAGTCGCGACCATATACACACCAATTGTTGCCATTCATGATCTCGTCTCACCAGCAACGACAGCCTCACCAAGACTTCTCCCCACTATTCACTTCCAAACAGCTCCTGTATCACATTCTCCGTATTTACCTCACTGTATTGACGTTGGTTACTCTTGGCAAGAAGATCACTCATGCGGAGCTTCTCGTTTTTCCACGGGAACTGACATCTGGGCGACATCTACTGGATGTGGATGCCACCTCGAAGATGTCTACAATTTGTCACTCCTTCTTCCTCATTTTTCCATGTTCTATTTCCCTGCTGTCGCAGCAGTGATCATTTCTCAATGCTCTTTGTCCACTTCATCAGCTAACCCAGAACGACCGTGAATCGCGCCGCTCGTGCGATCACTGTCGCCATAAAAAAATCAAGTGCGGACGCACGCTACCCGCGTGCTTACAGTGTCTCACCTACAACATCCAGTGCACATATGGCGAGGGCCGCAAGGACTTTGAGGCGTTACAGAGTAGCACTCCCGCTGCTTCCGCCGGAACGGGCGACTCGGCACTGCTCAGCAAACTCAACCGCCTCGAGTTTCTCATGGAGAAGATCATCTGCGAGCCCGACGAGGACTACTCATCTGTCAACACCAACTCGTTCCGCGCCACGCTCATCGAGGATAAGTACGGCCAGGGTCATCTCATTGGCGAGCCCTCGGTTATGGCTGTGTCGCTCCAGACGCAGCAGTTCTTGCCTGAGGAGCATAGCACCGGCGAAAACGGCGAGACACCTAAAACGGTGATCCAGGGCTTCTTTGCCGGCATCAAAACGTCGTGTCCACTGGAACACATCCGGCCACTGCTGCCAGCTAAGGAAGACGCTCATCGGTACGTGGACCAGTTCTTTTCGACCACGTGCTGGCCGTTGATGGACAAGGAGGAGCTATTGGTGGCCATGGAAGAGCTGTACGACGAGAACACGGCGCACGTGTCACGCGAAAAGATTTGTGCGTTTTTGCTGGTCATGGGGTTTGGATTTGATGGTATCAGCAGGCTCCAGGGCCGTACCGCGACCTGGTCGACCAAGATTTACAACGCGGCCTTCTCGCTACTGAGTAACACGACCACCCTGCCTTCCAACCGCATGTGCATCGCCGCCCTGCTGCTCATGTCGTTTCAGTTCCAGTCCTCCGGCAATTTCACCCAGTCCTATTCTCTCATGGGCAATGCTACGCGGATGGCTCAGGGGATTGGGTTGCATCTAGACGTGGGCGACACACCGCATCGGCTCGAAATCAACCGGTGTCTATTCTGGTGCGTCTACCAGCAGGACACGTACCAGTCGGTCGCCATGGGCCGTCCGCCGTGTCTGGACGACTCGGACTGCATGACCGAGCTGCCGTACCAGCGTGTGTACTCGGATTCGGTCGTATTTTTCCGTTGCGGTATTCGGCTGAGCCGGTGCCTGAAAAAGATTTACAAGAATCTCTACGGCGTGGCTGGGGCCCGAAAAAGCGCGATTCAAAAGCGGACCTTCATTGCCCAGATGCAGCAGGAGCTGGACCAGGTGTGGTTCGAAGTTCCATCCCGGTACCGGCCTCCCACGCTTGCTGAAAAGCAGAATCTGGACAACCTCCGATCCAAGGGCAATATCAACGCTGGAGCTGAGCTGCATTCGCTCTATTACAACTGTCTCTGCATGATTTACAGCGAAGGAGTTGGTTTCGGCAGCATTCCTAGCGCCAATAATGCTGCTGGCAGCCCGTCGTCATCGTCGGACGTGAACTCGAGCTCCAACTACGACAAGTGTCTGGATGCGGCTCGAAAGTACCTGTCGCTGATGGGCTACCTGACTTCGGGCATCTCGTCCATGGCTGAGTCACTCAGTACATTATTCCTCATGATTGCGTACCCCATGGTTCCGTATTTTGTCATTTTCATGCATTTGCGGGCGTTTCCGTCTGAGTCGACGGCTGGCAGCGATATGCAGCTTCTGGAGACGCTTGATTCCTTTGTCAAGAGTCTCAAGGACATGAGTGATGGCGCTCGGCGGCTGTACTCGCTCATCCACCAGTGCGTTGTTGCTGCTCGACACTACACTTCCACTGTCAAGGAGCAAGTGAGTGCAGATCGGTTCAGTCAGATTATGCCCATTACGCCATACATGAGCGGATATCCTATGGGTGTTGGGGGCTGGGAGGAAGGTGATGCTGCCAGTGACTATCTGTTCAAGCGGGATCAGATGGGAACTGCTAGTTTTGCGTCCACGTTTGGTTTTAATTCGTGAGATGGGGTGTGACCGACTAATCAAACGACTCTACTAAGTAAGACAAAGTCAGCTTTTGGTGAGCATAGTTTGATGAGTTGGTCACAGGCCATACCGAGCGAGACGCTGCGAGCGACAGCAGTGACCCCAGACACCGATGTGTGTAATTTCCTGGCACTGATGGTACACCACAAACGCTCCATTGTCATTATTGGAGCATGTGTCTTGTCTAAGTAAGAGATAGATGCTTGTGGTTACGTTGGTTAAGGAGTCAGCGCTTCCGTGCGCGTGTATATTTATGAAGGAGGACAATAGAAGTGGCCATATAGAGTGGTCATGTAGTATATATAGATAAATGGATTATTTAATTGAGGGGGTGAGCAAGGTGACCGACATGACATCACTTCTCAGCGTTTAGTTATTTGAGACCGTTTAGTTGAGTTTGAGTTGGTGGTTTGTTGATGTGTTGCGTTAATTACTTGCATCGTACTTGATATGTAGTTGACTGCAACAGGTGCCTTTGAGCGCGCTCAGATCGTTGTTGAGCCGAATCGTGACGAACAAAATCAGACATACATGTTGCTGGCGCAATAATACATACGTTGCCCTGGCGGAAGTCCGATCCCGCTCGTATTTTAGTGCCATAAAAAGAAACGTACGATTCAGAAAAAGAAACGACGACGGAAAAAGCAAATGCTCGAAGATTGAGTCAATGTATCAACTGGGATATGTTAGTCGAGAAAGTGCAAAGTTGTAGAATGCAAAGTGGACTCGAATGGTGGTCCAGACCGCTCTCCAATTTGCATTTCTCGATATATTGAGGTGCGTTGACAGAGATGTGTTTTGGTCGGTGAGGAGGATACGCGCAATACATCTGAAACAGTCAAGAAGACCGGGGGGACCGAGTTGGAGCGGTCCAGAACTCATACAAGAGTTCAATGGCAACATGTACATTCCATTATACGGTATGGATCATCTGTACTTGTCTCCATTACCTTTCACAGCCCCTCTCTCAACTCTACAGACCCATACAGTACAGGTCCTGTAGCTGCTTGCTTCCTACAGTACCGTACCTTTGATAGACATAAGACATTGGTGAGACATTACAGGGTGCAAGTGGATCTCTCCAGAGCAATATCTAAGACGGAGAAATGTTTTTCCGGCATCGGAGATTGTCCACAGCCCGAAAGATGGACTTTTAGCCGCCCGGAGTGTTGCAGAGTGTTGCAGAAGAGGTCGCAAAGCCCGGTTTTGAAAATAGAAGAGATATTCTTCGTGGTAGGAGTCACATGACAACAAATATGTAGATTTCGGCACCGTTCTGGCATCTCCAACGTCCAGGACAGCCATTACTGAGAGGTGCTCATATTTCCAAACGTGACGCCATTGGTGGTAAATCACGTGATATAAAAATGGGGACTTTTAAAAACTCTTCTTATTGTCGGTATTCTCATATCTCTCAAGTTGTTGGAGTGTTTCTGTCTCCTTTCAATACTGCAGGTCTCTGGCTAAGATTGCAAACCATTCATATCTCAACAACATACATTTCTGACGCTTTAGAGCTGTTTCAGAAACATCTACAGTTCTTAATTGTATTAATCACGTCGTTTAGATCAATTTGATTCCATTATAGTCTCCATAGGATCAATATTCAGTCCCCAACACATCGAAATCCACTGTCATGTGTTTTCTCTACAATAATACACATGAAATCTGCGCTAAACAGCCTGATGACTCAAAATATATCTTGTAAGATCAGATAATTGCTCTAAACATTTCTCCAAACCATCTGTCTCTTCACCTCCTCTACAACTCTCACCAAATGCACTTACAGAACATAACCCCACCCCCCCAACACATTGTCGGGTCTAAAATCAGCCAAAGACTTCGATTCCTCTCCAAAGTCACATCTTGGGATTCTCCTCCGTCTTATAAAGCAGCTTCCCACTTCCCCGCTTCTTTCATCTCCTCTCAACATCTTGCAATCCACTTCGCGCCCTGCATCTCTTCTCCACGCACATCTTAGCCCCTATCTCGGACTTTCTCACGGATATCGCCGCTATCTGGGCGGTTTGGCAATCTCCAGCGTCCGCGGAACCCCCGTATCAACTCCCTCCACGGATATCTTGACTCTACGGAAAATTGTTGACCAGCTCCCATACGCTCCTAAACCCCGCTAGAGCCAGTAATACAGCAGCCAGAGCAAGGGGGGTTGTTGTCACGTGACCCAGACAACTGTCTTTTTTTGTTGGCGGATCTTTTCCCAACCCCGCAGCTTTATCGCGCCGTATAATAGCTGTCATTCTGGCTGCTTACCTAACACCAACCCTTTCACCCTCCACCTCCTCCACTAAACGACACAGAGCTCCACGGAACTCCTCCAAGACTTTCCGGCGTTTGCTAAACCGAAACAAAAAATCAAAATCGAAATGCGCGCTTCTCAAACCGCTAGACTAAGCCACTTGTCACTTTGGTAGAGGGTAAAACGCCTTCTATGAGTCCCGATAGAGCCCCGAAAAGACCCAGAGAGCCACTATGGCACGATTCACCGACCCAAATACACCATAGTGTAGTGCACAAAAGTCTGCGTCGCTGGTAACCATCTCCAAAATTGTATATCTATGATCTCTGGGTTGAGGGAAGCTAAACGGACCCGCAAATGCGACTGCAAAAACCCCCCAGGCTTGTACACTTTTTGATTGTCTCACCACGTGTATTTTGCGATTTTCCAGCATTTTTCCCGTGTTTTTCCCACCCCAATATCTCCCCAATAATGGCTCGCCATTTTTCCACGGACTCCCCGGAAACTGTATCATGGACAGGGAGAGAACGCACACCTATCGGGAGCCACAAAAGAGCTATGGAAAAACAGACCGCAGGACCAAAATCACCGTCACGAGACCGTCAAAATGGTATATCTCACGTGACCATACCGGATATTCCTCCACCTTGGCGTCTCCTCCACCTTGTCAAACCCCACTGGTTAGGTTGCTACCACGCCAACCCCGGAGGATTGCAGCTGTCAAGCGGATCCGTTGCACAGATCAAGCAGCTGCGAGAGTCATGGCCTCCGGGCTTGAGTCACTACAGCTCTGGCGTCTTTTGAGACACGTTTTTTGTAAACCCACGTGCAGAGATACGGACGGGGATCGTGAAAAATAAAGTCGTACGGAGACTGCAAAAAACGACATTGTCACGTGACCGGAACCAGGGAGGGGGCGGCGGCGACAAGTCACGTGACTTTTCCGTTGCATTTCCGGGCTTTTCCGGCTTTTCCGGCGGCGGGGGTTGGGCGTCTCGGACATTCACTCCAGCATTCTCCCCACCCACCAAGTCCCCAAGACTCAATCCGGCTAACTCGGTGGCGCGCTAGAGGTCACGTGACGAGGAATACGAGCCGGGGATCTGCGTCCGTGGATGTTACAGATTGCGACTGGCTGTATATATTTGTCTTTGATAGGGGTGATATGTGAAAGTTACCTGGAAAGCGAGAGAGGGACAACAGTGTGGGGATCGGGGGAAGATATTGAGATTCTGAAAAGTGCATTTTGTTGGTCTCGTCATTCCGAACTTGTTGATACCACTTTTCAAGCCACAGCTCTTCTCCAGCGCCCAATATGTTGACACTTCTCCGACGGTCGGTCTAAACCTAGATTTGACGTTTATGACATTAGCAAGCATACTAAGAGAAGGAACTCCGCCAGGGTATCTCCGCCAAGCGCGCATCGACCGTCAGCCACAGCTTTCCCCGTTTTTCGAGCCGATTTGACCGCATCCAGCTCGGCCCACGGCGCCGTGTGAACCTAACGATCCATTGGGTTCGGGATAAGCTTGATAGTGGTGATATAAAAAGGTCTGTGGGGGAGTCTGGGGTGTCTGTGGACTCATATCTGAGTGTGACGAATCCAGCCTCGAAGTCCTCCTTGCCTCCTCTTTCAATCTACTCATTTTCTATCTATCTCAAGATGCTCGACAAGTGGAACACCTGGAAGGACTACGACTCTCTGCCTTCGTGGTACACCGACGAGGAGCAGAAACTGCACGAGTTGACCGCTGACAAGGTGCTGGGTCAGTACTCACGTGACCAGCTGGAGCGGTCCTGGCGCTGGGTTTTGAAGGAGCTGGCGAGCTTTGAAACAGAGCCGATTCCGCAGCTCAACTTTGACGAGATCCAACGGGACGCCGTCGGGGCGGATCACGTGGCCCGGGCCAAGCGGGCGGGCTGTTTCATTGTGCGGAATGTGGTCAGTGAATCGGAGTCACGTGAACTCAACCATTCGCTGCAGACGTTTCTCTCGGAGCATTCGGATGCCATCACCGGATGGCCAGTGGAGGCTCCTCACATTAAGCAGCTTTACTGGACTGAAGCTCAAGTAAAGTTGCGGGCTCATCCCAACCATTTACTTCTGCAGGAATGGCTCAATAAGCTTTGGGAAGAGCCTGGTCAACAAATGTCAACTAACTCTCAACAAAACACCTCCACTCTAGCGACCCCTCTAACTTACGCAGATGCGCTTCGATCCATGCCCAGTAAGTCTACGTATCCTGCTCTGGGACCCCACATTGACGCGGGCTCTCTTTCCCGGTGGTTGGATGACGATTATCGCCACTTTTACCACGACGTCTTTTCGGGTCATCCTGAACGTCTGGATCTCTACAGACTCAAGGAAAGAAGTACCTGCAAGCAGCACGTTATTCCTGGGCCCGCCCACTCGTCTGTTTTGCGCACATTTCAAGGCTGGACCTGTTTGACTGACGTGGGCGAAAATAAGGGCGGAATTTGGTTCTATCCAAGAGTGGATTTGGCAGTGGTGTATTTGCTTCTGCGACCGTTTTTCGAGGAGATTCGAAGCGAGGAGGAGCTGGTACGAGAGGCAACCGGATCGACTGACCCGACTCTCAACCTGACTGCCAACTCCGACGGCCTCCCCACCCCAGACACCACCCCGGGCACTCCAGAGGACGACTCCAGTGACGCCAAGTACGGTGCGACACTGAAGTCACGGGACGCAGCCGAGGCTGCACGTGCCCGATATCTCTCTGCTGCCAACTGGAAGTTCACTCGTCCCTCCTATTTCCCCGGAACTCAGTCAATCTCCAGTCAATGTCTCGGAAACAAGAGTCACCCGCATCTTGAACTCACTAAACGGCTTGTGAGCATTCCCGATTTGTCTGCGGGCGATTCTGTGTGGTGGCATTGCGATGGTATTCATGCTGTGGATCCCAATCATTTGTCCGGCGACGATCCCGCCGTGGTCGTCTACATTGCCTCGGTACCTTCGACCCAGCCGAATATCGAGTACGTAAGGGAGCAAGCCGAGACCTTCCGGGCGCGAAAGTGTCCTCCGGACTTTGGTCAGACCTTTGAAGAGGCCCATGAGTGGAATCCCGAGTGGCTGAGAGGAGGTGAGCGGGCCATGATGTTGGATGAATAAGAAAAACGACTGGTTGGAGGTTCTGGAGCAGGAACACAGCAGCGTTAGTCATGTTTCTGAAGTGTTCTTGCCACTCCAGTTGTTGCTTTTGTTTTAATTGTGCTGACACTGTCAGGAACAGATTTTTGCTAACCATGTACATTCTTTAGTCAATATGAGGTTGTTAATATACCCATAGAGTTGAAAAAAGGAGTACTTCCGAGCTGGAGAGGCCAATGGTGATTGTTTGGAGATGATAGAGTGAATATTGGTGGAGATAAATGGATTGAGGGTCCTAAGTAGACACAGGAAGGAAGTGAAAGCTCAACGTTGGGAATTCCGAGGTCACGTGATACCAAATTCGGGCGGGTGGTGATCCTGGGGAGGGGGGGCATTATTGCAATTTGGTTGAATTATCTGATTTAGTCACTTGTGGTATTGATATAATTAGTTTTCTGGGATCGGCTGGAATTTTGTGTATATTTCCAAGTATATAGTTGGTAATTTTTAGTAATTTTGTTTAGAATTATCTGAGGAGGGTACATCAGCTGCCAGATTTACGTGAAAACTTCAGTAACGGTATCAATTGACACACAGAAGATGATTTGTAATCGAATAAGTCAATCTCATTTGTTACAATATAACAACTATCATTGATCACTTCACAATGGACACCTGTTGGAAGTATTCCTCCTGTGATATCTTGTGCAGTCAAACGTCAAGTATATTGTGATATTTTGGAGTCCAATGAGGCTCAGATTTTTCTGAGGTCTTTCGCATAACTGTCTGTTAAAAAATCCACGTCATATCGCTTGAATTGGTACAGTGGGCGTCACTGGACGTCTTTACTTAGATTGCTTTACTTATAATGATTTACTTTACTTGTCATTTACTTGGTACTTTAATTGACTGTGGACAAACAAAGACTCGAGACTCTGAGTATATGATACTGATATCCCCAGGATTTTCGCTCGGTTGCGTTACTAGACTCCAGTAACAGAACTTGATGATTCTCAGATATTGACTGACATCATTTCTTGGGTTTTTTTTTTTTTTTTTTTTCTCCTGGTTCTGATCCAAATGACAAAAGCGATACTGTTCTTACTATAACCAGCCCCGGATAGTGAACTTTTACTTAGCATTCTGTAGACAATAAACCACTCTTCTATCTCTCCGACAAAAGCCCAAATTGGATATTTAAAAGCCCACCTCCATCTCATTGAGCCGCCTCTTCTCCAATATGCTTCTTGTATACACGCACGCGGTCGTCTTGCGAAATTAATCGGAGGCTCATTCACACTGGGACTAAAACTGAATAAAACAATAAAACGTCGTCGAAAATGCTTTAAATTGCGAATAAAAGCTCAAAAAAAGTCCTACTTGTAGTTGATGAAATCAACCCTATCTCCCTTAATATAATTTTTCTTCTCGTCTGAATTGTTTCATACAACTCATTCCGGGGACATTTTTTAGTTTTTCTTTTAATTTTTTATTTTTTTATTTTTTATTTTTTGTATTTTATTGTTTTTTTTATTTTTATTTTTATTTTTTAGTTTTCTTTTTTTAGTTTTTTAGTTTTTCTTATTATTTTTATATTTTTTCAAAGCCGAATTTATTCATTTATTTTTTTAAACCCTATTAAAAACTAACCGGAAAGAAACGAAAATGTGACCCTAAAATCACTCCTAGACCCTCTCATATCTCTATATATGGTACCATTCGACTCCTCCTGACCTCCCCTATTCTCCACTTCCACCTACTCTCCAATATCACCAAAATCCACTCCACTCAACATCCAAAATCCTCCCAAACCCCAGATGCACTTCCTCCAGAACCACCAAAACCCAACTCTACCATCTACACAACTACAATGATACCCATCTGGCTCGATTGCGATCCAGGCCACGATGATGCCGTCGCGATTCTTTTAGCGGCGAAATTACCCGCCTTCAACTTGCTCGGAATATCGACCGTTTTCGGAAACGCGCCGTTGGAAAAGACAACCGTCAACGCCATGGCCGTGCTGAAAGCAATCGGACAAGATTCGGAAATCAAAGTGTATCCGGGCGCCGAGAGAATTCAGTCACGGGGTGGTGGCGGCGATGGTGGGTCACATGACCAATCCAACCAGTCGCACAGCCCTTCGTCGTGTTCCCGTGGCCATTACGAAACTGCTCCCTCCACATTTGCTCCTTCGATTCATGGTGAATCAGGTTTGGATGGAACGTCTCTGTTGCCGGAAATCACGTGCACAATCGAACCTCATGTTGATTCCACTCTCGTGGCCATGGCAAACGCCATCCGAAACAACCCCGGCACGTGTCTTGTTGCTACTGGTTCACTTACCAACGTTTCAGCGCTATTTGACCGCTTTCCAGATGTCAAAAATCTTGTGGAAACAGTTTCCATTATGGGAGGAGGATTTGGAATGGGCAATTGGACGCCCTATGCGGAATTCAACATCTGGTGCGACGCCGAGTCAGCTAGCCAGGTGCTCGGCGACCCGATCGTCGCTGCGAAGGTTGTGCTCTGTCCACTGAACGTGACTCACACGGCCATTGCAACCGAAGAGGTGCTTAGTCAGATCAAGAGTGTCGGCGGTAACGTGAGCCAGATGTTTTTCGAACTCATGACCTTTTTCAAGGAGACATACGAGTCCGAGTTTGGTTTCAAGGACGGTCCTCCTGTTCACGATCCTCTTTCTGTGGCTGTTTTACTCAACGGGATTGTTACGAAGGAGAGAAGAGTGACAGTGGATGTCACTGTGGGGGGAGAACAGAGAGGAATGTTGACGGAGCAAGTGGGGGGTCACTTGACGGTGGTTGAGGAGGTGGATCTGAACAAGTTTTGGGCTTTAGTGGTGACTTGTTTGGAGGCATGCAAGTGAGTCTGTGTTGAACTGAGCGACTGAGGATCAAGTATCATGAGCCAACAGAGCTGATGTATAGTTGTAATATGATTTGACTTACCTGGGCAGGAGGGCGACTGTGTTGAACAACACTGATTCGCTCCAAATCACGCAATACTCATGATAGAGATTTGAAAATTTCTGGGGCCCCAAGACTCAGTCTTTAAGAACACCGTCTCTCTTAAAACAGGTTCGTAAAGTGTCTCTGATGAGTTATGGATCCCTCTACAGTATTGGAGCATGAATTGGACAGCAGCCAAGAGAACACTCAACTCGACAAGTACTGGTCCGAATCGAGTGAACACTTGAGAAACAGATTCGGAAGCAGCTTTTCGTCAATTCTTCATATACCTCTTCTTCAGTCTTCTCAAAAGGCCGCCATATATTCCTAACAGAACCTTCTCAACTCAGTCAATGAACTACTCCGACTAGGGCTCTCTCAACTTGTCTGAACTTCTCTCACTCTCTCAAACATTTTCATCATCCAGACTACAATGTAGTCTTCTACATGTCTTCATCAAAGGCTCAGGATCCAAAACCTCATCTCAGGTCAATGATAAGAGATGGGGTTATGATACAGTCACTGTTCAACGTCTCGGCCATTTCGTCATTTGACCGAAAAAGATGGAAGGAAGATATCCTCCTGGATTTACTCTCTGTTACTCGAACCACAGTTTGTCGCCGCGCATAATGTTGGTTGGTTGGTATTCCTTCAGAGAGCACTCATCAGACATGATCTCCATCAGGTGCAAAGTGCCATCTTCTGTTAGATGAATTCACGCGAGTACACCAAGCAGATCTACCAAGAGTGCTACAAGTAGCGACATGCTGATGAGCGCTCTACGTGTTTGTCACCTGTATTCTGAACCACCCGTGATTTTCAGTACCAGTTCGATTCCACATACACGAGGTGAAGCACATTTGAACAAGAAAAATGTAATTGACTCCTTGTATCGACTCTTCTCATATCGGATAGCCTGTCAAATGACTCCAACACCCTCAATTATCCTACTCCTATGGTACAGGACCCTTCTCTACTTGTCTAGCACTGGATAACGGTCCAACTCCTGTTTTCGGGCTGATTTGCGCCTTATGAACGGTGAGTAGTTGATCAGATACGTCCTTGTAGGAACAGCTGTTTGTATACAAGTACAAGTACTAGCAATCTTCGTCTCTTCTCCGATACCTAGGTATATATGGCACTGTATACACTCTCCTAACCTGCCAACCTACACCAAGGCATCAATGGTTGGTGCGCTCCTTCTTTTGCCAGCTCTGTTGAGATTTATTCGACTACTTGTACTACTTGTGAACAATCCTCCATACAGTCCTGTCTTAAACAATCTCTTAAATACACCAACCATTGGCAACACTACGAAACTTGTCTTCGAATGTGTCTCCGGCAAAACAGCGTTATTTTAAACTACAAATGTAACTACCAAAGTCAAAATAGTTGGACGTTTAGTTGAAAGAAAAATGGTGCTGGGGGTGCAAATCCGGCGATGCAGAGGTCGTAGAGATATAATGAGAATATGAATAGATAGAGAGATTGACAGTTTCTAACTAAAATATAATCAAAACTAAACGCTACCATACAAAATTCTGAGATATTGCGAATTTCATGCATTATCGTTAACCCCAAGCAGTTGGAACATTGGCTAATTCTACTTGATGGATATTCAATACTCAATGAAGCCTTGGTCACCTTATGACAAGCTCCACGTTTTTGTTCTCTCTCACTTGGGTAACATTAACACTCTATTACTGAATAAATTACTTTTCTACATTTCAAAGGTCCAGAACTCCTTGTCCAGATCCTCCTGACTGACCCCGTTGGCAATGGAGTCGAAATCCCACATGTTGTCGCCGGAGGAAAAGAGTTGCGCGCCATTGAGCTTAGGAACAGGCACCTTGTCGTCCTTGGGGTTCTCTGTCTTGACCTCCTTGCTCTTGGGCAGCTTGTTGTGCTCCTCGGGCGGCGTCAGGAACTGCACCTCAGACACCTTGAAACACTCCAGCGCTTGGAATGCGGACTTGAGGCTCGCAGCAGACACCAGACCCGTCCATGGAACCGCGGCCACGGCCGTCTCGATGGAGGACGAAGAAGAAGCACCGCCAGTGGAACCCGCCAAGTCGCCGGTGCTGGCTGCTGTGCCCTTGTCGAACGGCATGGGCGTTTTAAGCAGAGACGACGGGGTCAGACCAAGACCAGAGCCCGCTCCGGCTCCGGCGGCTGCTGCCGTGCCAGGAGTGAAGCCCGCAGCGGCAGCGGTGGCGGCAGCGACGGCGGGACCGGCAGCAGGACCTGGCGTTCCATTCACACCATTGGCGGCGGCGGCCACCACGCCAGGATTGCCCGCCACCAGCGCCGACGGGTTCTTTCCGCCCACCTTGAAGGAGACGCCGCCAAACGCCGCAATCTCCTCGGCAGGCACGTCCAGCGCCTCGCCCAGCGAAGAGATGAAAAAGCCGAGCGGGTTCTCGCGCTGCAGCTGCTCCTTCTTGGCGGCAATCTCCGACGTCTCCCGCACCTTGGCCTCCTCCAGCTTTTCCTTCTTCGCCGGCGGCATGGGGCTGCGCTTGTCGTCAAGCCCGGCCGAGGACTTGCGCTTGCGCGTGGCGGGCATCTTGAGCTGGTCGGGTGCCAGATTGGGGCCGGTGGCCGAGTAGGTCGGCACGCCCGAAGGCGACGCCTTGCCGGGCCCACCTGAAGGGGTGGTTGCCGCCGCCGGAATCGGTGTGCTGTTGGCAGACACCTTCTTGCCCCGTGCCGCGGGCTTGGCACCACCTCGCTTATCCTTGGGCGAGACCTTGGCGACGGGCTGCGTGGATGACAGCGGAGGAGTCGAAGTGACTCCGGGAGGGAAAGCTCCGAGAGGAAGAGCAGCGCCGGGAGGGAGGTTGGTGCCAGGAACAGTCTGTGGCATCGCACCGGGACCTACCTGTGGCATAGCACCTGGAGGACCGCCCTGAGACATGCCAGGGGCCCCTCCCTGCATGTACATTTGGTTGAACATGAAGTTTCCGGGCTGTCCAGGCTGAGGGGGGCCTCCAGGACCCTGTTGAGGTGCAGGACCCTGTTGGGGACCTTGCTGGGGGCCTGGACCCTGCTGAGGACCCTGCTGAGGACCCTGCTGGGGGCCAGGGCCCTGCTGAGGACCTCCGGGGCCTTGTTGGCCAGGCCGGAACTGCTGCTGTTGCATGAAAAACTGCTGTTGCTGTGCATTCGGCTGCTGACCGGGAGGCACCTGGGGCATACCTCCCTGAGGAAGACCTCCCTGGGGCATCTGAGTCTGCTGAGGAGGCATTTGTCCCTGGGGAACTCCGCCCTGCTGGGGAATCTGGCCTGCTTGGTCGGGCATATTTCCCTGTTGCTGCTGCTGCTGTTGTTGTTGCTGCTGCTGCATCTTTCGCTGCATCATGGGGTTCATCTGGCCCTGTGGTCCTGGTCCCTGCTGGCCCTGTTGACCAGGCATCATGCCCATCATCTGGGGGCCTCCTTGCTGTTGCTGCTGCTGTTGCTGCTTCTGCATCATCATGTTCTGCATGTTCATGTTCATGCCAGCCTGAGGAGGCATTCCTGTGGGCTGAGGTTGGCCTTGAGGACCTTGTCCAGGCTGACCCTGAACACCAGGCTGCTGACCAAGCTGTTGAGGAACCTGCTGCCCAGACTGAACACCAGGCTGAATACCGGGTTGCTGGCCCGGCTGTCCCGGCTGCTGTGCACCCTGACCCTGACCTCCCGGTCGCCGCTGCTGCAGGTTGTCTCGCACAAACGTGAAGTACCGGTTGATTTCGTACTTTGTCTTTTCCAAAATCTGCGGCGTGGTGAGATAGTTGCCCTGGCGCAGACCCTCGAGCTGCTCCTTGAACATGCATTTGAGCTGGATGAGCCGCTGGGTCGCGGTGGGGTTCTTGGACAGAAAAAAGAACATGGGCGCTAGCTGGTCGATCCGTTGGTACATGGTGTGCACCGTTTGGATGTGTTCCTGAATGTGCCGTTTCTGCTCGGGCGACAGCTGGTCGTTGAAGTTGTGCAGCTGCACCGGGATCCGCGATGCCTCCTCATAAATCTGCTGCAGTCGCTGCCGGTCGGCCTCCCTGATTGGTAGAGTGCCCGGCATGGTCGGAATTGTGCCGTCAGCCGGGCGACCTGCTGTCGCTGCTGCGGGATTGGCGGCGGTGGGGTTCTTGGTCGCCGCCTGTGCTGCCGCGACTCCTGCCGCCGTGGCTGCTCCTCCGGGGGGAGCTGTGGCCATCATGGGGGAGATGGCGGGCTGCTGGAGCTGCGGCGTCGTCTTGACGTGGGGCTGTTGCTGACTTTGCAGCTGCTGAGATGCCATATTGGGCGTGGTCTTGATCTGCGGTGACACAAAACCCCCGGTGCCACCGGTCAGATCAATATGCTGAGCCTGGCGGTGAGCTTGGGGTTGCTGCTGCTGCTGCTGCTGCTGGCCCTGGCCTTGGCCCTGGTTCTGTTGCTGCATCATCCGTTGCTGCTGAACGCCCTGTGCCTGGCCCTGGGGCTTCATCTGCATGTGTCCACCAGACATACCTCCTTGACCTCCCTGTGGCTGACCAACCTGCTGGCCCTGAGGCACTCCGCCTTGCTGACTCTGGGACATGCCTCCCATTCCTCCCTGCTGCGCAGCCTGCTGCTGCTGGGCCTGTCGCTGTCGCATCCGCATCTGAACCCACCGGGTGTGCGTCTGGTGCGCGCTCTTGATGGCGGACATGGCAGACTTGGGAATCGTTTCATTCTTGAGCAGCTCGTGGATCTGCGCCCACGTGTTGACACCCTTGGGCACCACGGGGATCTCGTCAAGAATCTGCTGCGGAATGGGCAGGTTTCGCACGTCGATCCGCATCGCTGCTGCCTGGCCCGCCTGGGTTGCGGCCTGGATCTGGGCAGCGGCCTGGATCTGAGCAGCAGACATTCGCATGTTTCCTTGTCCGGGTTGACCTGGCTGGCCTTGTTGTTGGCCTTGCTGGCCTTGTTGACCTTGTTGACCCTGCTGACCCTGCTGTCCTTGGCCCTGGTTCTGATTCTGGCCCTGGGGCTGTCCCTGCTGCCCCTGCGGCTGCGCTCCCATTCCTCCCTGCGCTCCCATTCCCTGTGCTCCCATTCCCTGAGTTGCCTGACCCTGCATCATGCGCTGCTGTTGAGCGGCGGCCTGTTGCTTCTGTTGCTGGGCCGCCCGCTGCTTGCGGTGCATCGCAATGTACTGCTGCTGTTGCTCGCGGGGCATCGACTGGAACATCTGGACCGTCTGGGGCGTGGGCGCAATGCCCTGGGCCTGTAGAAAGTTGATGAGCGCTTGTGTTGGTGGCTGCCCTTGGGTTTGTTGGCCTTGGCCTTGGCCTTGTGATTGGTTCTGGTTCTGTTGTTGGTTTTGACTCTGGCTTTGGCCCTGGTTCTGGCCCTGGTTCTGGCCCTGGTTCTGGCCCTGGCCCTGGTTTTGTCCCTGACTCTGGCCCTGACCTTGGCCCTGACCCTGGCCCTGGTTCTGATTCTGGCCCTGGGGCATCATGCCCATGGTCATGTTCATGTTCATCATCTGATTGGGCTGCTGGGGCGTGTTTTGCTGCTGCTGGGGCGTTTGCTGCTGCTGCTGCTGCTGGTTTTGCTGGCCCATATTCATGTTCATGTTCATGCCACCGAGATTGAGCCCGTTCATGTTGCCGCCCATGTTGCCGCCCTGCTGCTGTTGCGGAGCATTCTGCTGCTGGCCCTGGCCGCTGTCCGAGAAGAAGAAGTTCTGGAAGCTGCCGCCGTCGCCCCACTGGAAGTCGTCCTTCTTCTGATGTTGTTGCTGCGACTGCGACTGTTGTTGGGGCGCCTGCTGTGGGGGCTGCGTCTGCTGCTGGGTCTTGAGCATTTGCTGTGGGTCAAAGTTCATCATCTGGGGGTTTTGTTGGTGGGATTGTTGGCCTTGGGCCATTTGCCGGCCACGGTGCTGCATGACCGTGTCGGAGATTTCTTTGACTTTGTTTTTGCATTGGTTCATGTAGTCAGACTGGGTTAGTAAGTGGCAAGACAGAGCACCTTGAAGGGTGCAGCAATTGTATACTAGACTAGACGTTGGTGATGGTCTTTAATAAGTGGTCGTGCTTAGACTGGCGTCTGTATGATTGGGGGTTAGAGCCGTGTCCTCCATGATTAGAACGGCGACTTGTACTCACCTTGCTGATGGAATTCATGAAAATGAGATTTTCATACTGTCGAGCCAGAGGAACAATCCGTTCCTGGGCATAAGTGGGTCCGAGAGCTTTGATAGCTTTGACGCTGGGTTAGTATACGGTAGTGAGTGGCTAAAGGTCGCAACGGGAATGACTGAGAGAACGTCGATCTGGTCTAACACGAGCTCGACAGCACAGGAATGAGCGAACTCGTCATCAGAGAAGTCGGCAATCTCGTCGAACGCACAACAGAGGTTAGGATTCGGGAGTTTGGCCAAAGGTCAGTCATCAACAGACGTCAGGATGCGTTTTCAAAGGTCATACTCCCAGAAGGTCAGGCATCGCCAAACAGAAATAAACACTACCAAGATAACCGGCAGACGATAATAAACATGGATGCAAGAAATAAGAGAGAAATCGCCCCTTCATTCATACCATCACACCGTCCGTGGCTCTTTTGTTGTCACCGACTCTGTATCACTGGCTCGGTTGTCGTTTACTCTTCTGTTGTCCGCTGCCATTGACTCTTCTTCCTTCTCCTAACTCTGGTATCACACTGGACGTCTGAACGACACGAGTCCAGCTGCTGTCTGGCTCTGTGGACTCCGTGGGCTCCATCTGGGCTCCTCGAATCGGCCGTTACTCTGCTCCACTCTCAATCTCCTTATCACGACCCTTCTGTGTCTGTGTCTGAGATGCGACATGGTCACTGTCATGGTCACTATCAGACCGCACCTCGTGCACGAGTTCGTGAGCTCCTGAACGGCAAACGGTCTCTCTATCGCCATGGCCTTTTCTATCGCCATCGACTTCTCTATCGCCATCGACTTCTCTATCGCCATCGACTTCCATCGCCCTCACTCTCCTCCCCCCCTCTTATCGCTCTATCGCTCTGTCACACTCACAGAATAATAATCAGATTCTTCCTCTCGTCCGGCGACACCTCGCTCTGCCAATTGTGCTGCTGCATTCCCATGCCCTGAGGCCCGAGCGAGTTGTTGGGCACCTCTCGCGACATGTTGTGGGGGTGCTGCTACTTCCGTTGGTGACTGCACGGTGGTGTGAGGTGAAATCAAACACGACGTGCAATAGGGTTTTGGCATATTCACTGTGAGGGTCTGAGTCTGAGGGCTGATAGCAATAGTGGGACTAGACGCCAATCGCCGCTGCCTGGAGCGTTGAATCGGAATAAAAAAAGGAGAACAAATCAAGCCCCCTGAACCGACACACCTCATGTCACAACTACAACTACTCCGACCTCCGGAAACACTCTCCATCTCGACTCCCTGGCATCAGAACAAAAACCCCGTATATCCAAGTCCGGGCCGGCTAATTGGGACGCACTTTATTTGGATTAACATTTCCCATACAAACGAGCTCACATACAATACAGTACCAGGGCGACGGAGGAGCGCGGGATCCATAATAATGAGAAAGCTCATTTTATGGAATTCGCGCAGTGAAGAATTTTCGGCCGACTTTTTCTCCGATTCCTTGGCCATTTTCCGCCACTCTCCGCCATTTTCCGCTATTTTCCGCCCAAAAACGCCCCGTCAAATCTATCTCCCGCTCCCACTCCTCAAGTAGGTTTTAGCATACACCCTGTCTTACCCGTCTCTAACTGCTTTTCTCGGAAAGTGTTTTTTTTTTCTTCTGTTTTTTTATGTTTTTTTTCTGGCAGAGAAGAAACTTTGGACAAGAAAAAAACAAGACATTCATTCCTACTGACTCAGCTTGATAAGGTGTTTTAGAAGCTTCTCGTGGTCCATTCTCTGGCCATTTTCCGGGTCCTTTTTATGTCCCCAGGGTCCCCAATCACGCCCCAAAACGCACCACCTCCCACATGAACAAACTAAACTCAGGAGGTAGGTTGGACGAAGGCTGTTTTTGAAAGAAGCAATTGCACGTAACGTGGATTGGTGAGGAGAGGGATTGTGGGGGCGAAAATAGTACCATTTTGATCTCCCGAATCCGGGGAGTCATGTGGTATTATCTGTTGGTCTCTGCGTTGTCTGTGTCATTTTCTAGCGTCGACTTTCCGTTAGGTTTCAGTTAGATTAACAAATTACAGTAACACAAGCAGCAGCCCAAGTTAATTCAAAACCCCGATCGGAGGGTGGAAAATTATTTAATTTAATTAAAAATTAAGAAAAATTAAGAAAAATTAAGAAAAAGAAAAAGAAGAAAAAGAAAAAGAAAAAAAAGAAAAAGAAAAAGAAAAAAGAAAAAAGAAAAAAAATACAATGTAGAAATACGAAGGAATATGAAGGAGGATCTATGTTTGTATAAAGAATTACGGGTTCTTCAGTCGGTGTCTCGACAGGTTGGTTTATCTCAAACAAATATTTTAGATTTTTAAATAATTCCGAAAATTCAAAATAATTCAAATAACTCAGAAAAATCTAATAATTCAGAAAGTCAAATAAAATCATATATAATACTGAAAAAAAACAAATATAGTACTGAAAAATCAGAAAATCAAATAATTCAGAAAATCAAAAATTCCCCAACCATCTGACATTATCTAGACACTCCAAAAAGGATCTAAAAGACGTCAAAAGACGCTACTTGGATGGAATCGCCTGAAAGACGACGCTAATCTTCACACTACTTTTGACCCTGCAAAAAGTGTCAGAAAATCAGACCAAAAACAGCAGCAAACCAAAAACAGCAGCAATACAGGCACCACAGAGTGGAGACTTGATGGGGGGAAAGATGAAAGAGAAAGAGAAGTACAAGCACGGAATACCTGCCATCTCCATACCTCCTTGGTTGTAGTTGTACTCACTTCGGCATTGTCAGTTTGGGCTGATACTTGTAGAGTGTGTCTGGAAGGATTTGAAACAGTCTGGAGAGAATTCAAACAGATACTCGTATCGTGTAAGTACTGTACAGTACTGTACTTGAAGTCATCTCTTGCCCCTAAGCCAACCTCAAGTCACATGGTCTCAGAATAGGCCGCGCACTTGTACTTCGCAGCATGTAAGAGCATGCACTACACCACAAGCACCAGTACTAAAACTAGAACCAGTTCCAGATGGAGATCTGCAAGAAGATTGAGTGTATGAAAAGTCCTAGGAGCTGCCCACGCGTAATTGTAATCGCAGAGGGGACTTTATGAGCACCTCTTCTTCCAGGACCTCCAAAAAAACAAAAGAAAGCACCTCCCTCTCTAATATCATTATCAACCACCCAATTTGACTCCATAACGCACCCCTCCACAACCGTTACCTCCACCGACATCGGATAAAACCTTTGCTCTCGGTCAATCACGCCAATATCACTAGTGGCTCCCAAACACGAAGCTCATCTACTTGTACTTGTACTCGTACTTGCACAAGTCCTTCATGAGCCTGGACTCAGTTGTCATGCTCATTGAAAACAGATCATGTAGGTTGACCTCGTTTAACGACATGGACTCTTGCAAAGAACAAGGGAAGAGAGACCACGGTCAGGAGAGAGCGAGCAACGGAAGAAAAGTAGCTTGTAAGGACTGGGTGGTCACAATCATCGATGTGTTAGTCACAGACACTGTCACGAATGGTACTAACTGGGTCAACGACCTTTAAACACCGCCATAGCCATTCCTGAAAAGGACAGTGACATCCGTCCACTCACAAATGCGCAACGCAACGAATTGGCTGACAAGTAGAGCCTGAGGCCATACTCAGCCAGACAATGTGTTACGAGTACAGTATGTACTGGTTTGTCTGCCAACGAGCCCTTCTCGATGACACGGTACAGCAGGAAACGCGCCGCCGTCAGATACCGACGAAGACTGAAGATGCTGCATTTGGAACAGGGTCCAGGGGTGCTGTACCATCTCATGAGAAAGTAATGGCACAACGAGCAGTACAAGGCAGTCAGGTTGGATTGCACTGAGAGTAACACGATACTTGGAACAGCACGGCAGGGACTTCAACCGACTTTTTTCACCGCATCAGCTCAGTCACAGTTCAGTCACAGCACCCAAGCACTCTTTGCGCCCTCTCGTGCTTGAGGGTGTGCGTGGAAGAGTCAGGGCAAAGATGACGTGTGTGGGGTCATGGGTGGGGTAATTTGGAGGTAAAGGTGGTGAAGTGGCACTATACACCAGAGTCATGACTAGAACTGTCAGAACTGTCAGAACCGCCAGAACCGCCAGAACCGCCAGAACCGCCAGAACCGCCACCAGAGCCAAGACTAGATCCACGGTCAGATTCATGACCAGAACTTTCACCAGAACCAGCGGCAGAACCGACACAACGCACGAGCGGAGAAAACTGAGAGCTCCGTGGTGGCTATGGCCGCGGATCTGAGAGCAGCTCTTCGTTGACAGTCTGTGTTCCTCGTTGACAGTCTGTGTCAGCAGCGTTGTCCTTACCGTAGCGGCAGCTCTGTCTCTGAAAGACCTTGTCTCGATCGCGTCTATTCGGTCCCCTTTGGTGCCATGTGAGACGACTGTCTGTGTCAGAAGACCAGGTCAGCACAGCTGCTGCTTGTGTCTGTGTCAATCAGTCTGGTCGGCCAGTCAGTCTGTGTCGTGTCAATCAGTCTGTCGGGCAAGTCAGTCTGTCAGGCAAGGAAGAGGTAAGAAAGAAGGTGGTGAATGATTACAACACGACTTAATAGAGCCAGAAACCGTGCATGGATAAGGCACCTTAGTACGAGCCGGAGTCGGACGAGAAAAATCTGAAGGAGAAACGGAGATGGTCGTGAGTCATGAGCGAGTCTGTCCAGCTAAGTCGAGTGAAGATCAAGTCAAGTCATGAGCGAGCCCAGTCCAGCTAAGCCGAGTCATGAACAGAGTCATGAACAGAGTGAAGATCGAGTCATGAGCCGAAGTACTATATTCACGACATTGTCATTCATCTCATTGTCATTCACGACATTGTCATTCATGTCATTCACCGCCCCGAATGCTCTTCTCATACGGAATCCAAAGACTGGTCTAGACATCAACTACAGAACTAAGGATAAATACAAGCACCAGTCGAGCTACAAAGCGTATCGAAAGCAAGTATTCGAAGTCGCAATCTCGACAGTGTATCTACAATGTCAACATGTGTTCGCAACTGTTCTCGCAGCTGTGTTCGCAAGATGCGCTCTCAAGAAGCGCTCTGAAGCAGTCTCGACAGTTGATCTACACAGGGCATATCGAGCTATGCTCAAAGATGCCCACTACAAACAGCAATCCGCAGATTGCTTTGCAATGCATTCAATTTTCAAATTACTTTGAGAGTCAGCTAGTCGTCTAATCCCCTTACTCGTCGTCATCCTCATCCTCATCAGGAAGAGGGCCCTTGGAGGGAGACTGGATCTGGTTGTAGGTGGTGAAGGGGTTGGCGCCAACCTCCTTGAGGATCTCGTTGGACTTCTCCTGCCACTCGAAGGACTGGGTTCGCAGAGCAACGTTGTCGGCGGGCTGCAAGGCGAGGCAGAGGCCAAAGATGGCGACGGAGGCGGCGAGACCGATGCCGATGCCGACAAAGATCTTGGTCTGGTCACCGGGGTTGTGGACGGGCTTTCGGGGGCCCCAGGGGCCGTAGGAAATGTACCATGCGGCCTGCTTCTCGGCGAGAGTCAGGTCGCTCCAGTTGACCTTTTGTCGCTCGGTCAGCTGGTGGACAATGTCCTCACGCTCCTCGGCGGGCATGAACTCCCATCGCTTCTCAATGTTGATGAGGGTGGGGGTGGAGATGACGTGGGCAGCTCGGGTGGAGGTTGCCAGTCGGGAGACAGCAGAGGGTCGGAGAGACTTGAAGGCGAGCATTGCTAGGTTAGTAAAGATCGAACAGAAGCGCACCGAGTGCGTGTCACGAGGAGCGTTGGACAGGTGAGGCGTCCGGAAGCGCCTGCTGCCCTGCCAGATGGCACGCATCATTGAACATATGGCGACCTGAGAAAGAGATCAACCCAACTTGAGACCACGTAACATAACACCGCCGCCACATCCGCACACCCGGCATATGACACCCGCACGCCCGACATATGGTTGTACTTCAACGTCAGATGTTCCCAGCCAATCGGAAGCTGTCAATAGGGGGACCGAATCAATGGATGAATGGATCGCATCTGAGTCCGAGCCCGGGTCTGAGTGTGAATCTGCTGTGTCTCTATCGTCGCTCGTGGTCATCGCTGGCGGACGTGTTTGTGTCACTCTGTGCTCATGTGTGACTCTTGGGTCTGTGCACAAACGGGATTCTGGGTGGAAATCAGGCCATTGTGCTAGGGAGTCATCGGCGCCATTCAGTGTCCTTTGTCGGTGTCTTCGATTGCAACTAGTGGTGGTCAAGAAGAATGGTCAAGAAGAATCAAAAAGGTGGAGAGTTCTCTTCCTCGTACCCACCACACGATTCTGCCCACCACAGCAGAGCACCCAGAAAACACCGAAAACGACACGGAATCTGCGACAAAAGAACACGGCATCATCGATCGGACTGGGAGACAAATTGGTTGTGATTTTCGGTGAGAGACCGGCCACGACATGAGCCTTGTGTCTCATCACACAACCTCGGTCGTGGCTATCATCCCACTAGTGTAACTAGCGTGATGCGGTGACATCATCCATGTTGTGGCCCACGACCCTGTCCCTGTTATGTCCATCCCACTGGTTTGGTCATCACCCTATTGTTCATACCGTCGCCAATCACACCGAGCGCCCTACCCATCATCACCATCCTCCCGCATCCTCCAGCCAATCACCCTCGGCCATTACCGCAACCAAAGCCAGGTTCGATTGACGTCAAAACACACGGGGGGAGAAACACGCTGTCCAGCCACGACGTTCGCCATGTCGTCTCAGCTCTCAATTTGCTCATCGCCGTCGATATTTGCTCATACTCACCAAACTGTTGGCACAACTTGTTCTGTGTATAAGACGTGTGGGAAAGTGTAAAAGCTGGGAGAGCTGTTTTTGAAAAGAGCGAGAGACGTCGGCCGATGCAGTAAGTGGACTAGGGTTGGTTACGCTACTGGGGCTCTATGCCCTAACCCCGAAACAAGGTTCCTCAAAAAGGTGGTGTCAGAATTCCACTGACGCAAATCCAGCCAATCGCCTTGCAGCAGAATGGTCCCGACCATGCACCAATTGCTGTCGAGCGTTGGGCAGTGGACTTGGGATTAGGGGCGGTGGATTGGTGGGAGGCTGGCATTTTAGTAAGCGGCACGGCGGAGCGGCGCCGGGGCTTAGTCAGACGCGTGTGCGAGAGTCACGTGCCCGAACCCGCCGGACCTCTCCATCGCTTTCGGCACGGTTCTGAGTCAGCCGGTTTCTCCAGGCCATCTTTCGACCCGAGCCAATCGTTTTTTCAGCATGGATGGCCTGAAAAACACGTGACTTGGGCCGCTGCCAGCATGTGGCGCATGGCGCATGTGGCGGTGCAGGGTTAGGCCAACCCGGGTTGAAAGGCAATGGGTTAGGGTATATTTAATGGACGTGATTGGTTGCAACGACCACGGGGATATTTCTCTGCTGACATACCCCCGCTTTATTGGCTGGTTGGAGGATGGTTTTATTCATAGTTAAGCTCGACGATTTTTTTTTGTAGGAAAAACAAATTAGGCAAAATAGAGTAAATTCAATAAGGTTTGTTTTGGTAATTATTTTTGAGAGAGTTCGTTTTGGGAGTGTTACAGTTGGTTTCAATTTGTTAGAGTCTTTAGAGGGACCGTTTTAGGAGTGATTTGTAGAAATTTTAGTGTATATTTTGATAGGGAGGATATATTACTAATCTTGTTATATGGGAAGTGTTCAGTTATGGTTGTAATGTGGTTTAAAACTGGTTTTTATTCTGCTTTGTATGTTTTCCGAGGCGAATAGACCGAGCCGGGTTTTTTACGGATTTCACCGAGAATTTTATAGTAAAAATTTGTAACGCGATTTTGAATGTGTTGGAGGGACGATTGAGAGAAGAGGGTAGATGGAAATAGGTCATGTGACGACGGAGAGTTGATTTCTGTCAAGAATTCTGAAATCCGACAAAAAATGGACAAGTTCGATCGAAATCTGTAGATCACCTATGAAACTCTAGGACAGACAGTAATTCTCTGGGGTTTGAGGAAGAGATTAGGACTAGGTGCTATAACGATATATGGTCAAGTTTTGTCTGAAAAAGTCGATTTCCGTTGAAATCACCAAAATCTGACAAAAATTGAGCGAGTTAAGCCGTACCACTTGTCTCATACCTAACGTAAGTATGACTAAGATCCCCCACCCACTCACGTAAAGTCTGGTCACGTGACGAGGCATTTGCGGACCATCAGATGACCTTGACCGTATTGCTGTGTGGTCCCACTAATCACCCGTTGCTCCATACCCCTCTATAATTGCTTTTTAGTAATCACCCGATTGCTTAGGTGATACGAATTATTTAATGCTGATTATGTAACGGAACCTGTAGTTAACTTCTGCGCACGTGCGTGTGTGACGTGAGCAGAGTTCATTGGGTTCGAGGTTGAGCTTGTCCTTTGATCTATACAGTATGTATACTTGTTCAGCCCCCACCCTAAACTAGTCTATAAAATCCGCGCGGAAGATGATGTATATGCCAATGAGATACAGAATGTAGCTAGAAATGGGGAATGTTACATCCGACTAAAAATCGACTAAATATCTTGAATTCCTTTCCATCTTTTGATTCGGAAAATGGATCATTCAGCCCCCCAAGAAAAATCCAAGAAAAACTTAGAAAATATTTTGTATCAAAAAAACTGCCTGAGAAGCCAGAAAATAGTCCTGTGGTTTGTCTCTTCGAGATTCTGTCTATTCTCGAGCCATTTTCGCACCATTTTCGCGTTCACTAAATTGTAATTTTTTTATTATGATTTTATCATGATTTTTTTTTATTAGTTGTTCCAATTATCTTATTTACCTCAATGCAGGGTTGTTCTGGAAGAAATTGATTGTATACAATTACCAGAAAATAATCAATTATTACTGAGATCACGTGCTCATCCGATATGCCGGTCGGATAATATTTTTGGCTTGCTTCCACCAAAATTCGGTATTTAAAGAATAGAAAAATAATAATAATAAAAAACACCTACTGTAATACCGACCAACAGGGTGATGTTAGTGCCTATCTTTTGTGGGCTTATTTGAATGGAATTCATCCGGCAAGTCATTAGATTTTTTATTATCACGTGAAAGAGCTCATCACTGTTTTTTTCACTCTAAAAAAACCTACAACATTTTTCGTTTATTTATTCATTTTTACCCATTTCTTTATTTTCCTTTTTTATTTTTTAATCCTAATTTATTTCATCTATTTTATTTCATTTAAACTCTCGAGCAATGCTTACAGAAAACTCTGACTAAACCTTCAACTAAATTAGTTGTCGTAAATTTGAGGAGAAGGGAGAGAAGAGGAGGGGAGAAAATGATATGTCAGAACCGCCGACTGATCACCAAATCCAAACGTCTTGTTAAGCATACTCCCCACCCGCGGCTAGTCTGCTCCTCCTCCTGCTTAGTTACCATCCCCTCTCGTGTTCTTTGTTCGTTTCTCCCGCCCCATTATGCGCGTCTATCATGTGTCTGGGTGGGTGGGTCGACAGAACACGAGACGAGCCGATGAGTCAGACGAGCCGAGGGGGAGGAGCTGTGGCTTAGTCAGAGTCACGTGGCACTATAGAGCGTTTTTGCTGACTCATCACACCCCTCGGCCCGCTTACAAAAAAACCCGGCCATACATTTCTCTCCATATCCTAGTCGCACCATACACTAAGTTCGATAAGTTTGAGCGGTGGTGTAAAAAGTTTGGGTGCATACAAGTTGACATCTCAACCACCTAAATTGTGACGGAAAAATCTCGTGGAAAAACAACGACACAAAAACGACACAAAAACAACGAAAAAAGGACAAGAAAAAGGACACAGCAAACCTGATCCCCTTTTCGTTACACAAAACCGACTCCTTGTTACACAAACATACACGTATGGCCCCCACCGACCACAATGAAGCCGGCGCTACAATGCCACAGGTGTGTGGAGACGAGTGTCTGGATGAGATTGTAAGGGTCAAGTGTGAGGAGAAGCCTTGTAGGTGAGTTATAAGGAGTCTTGGGTGGTCCGAGAGCTGCCCCAGGTGTCTGAGCCAAAGGTGAGGGCATGACGGTGATGGTGTGGTTACAACGCGGGTGGTGTCATGGACATGACAGTGGTGGTATGGTTACATCGCCGCTGGTGTCGTGGGCATGACGTGGGTGGTGTCGTGATGACGTGGGTAATGTCGTGGGTAATGTCGTGGGCATGTCGTGGGCAAGGTGTGGCCTCGTGACAACATGGGCACGTTTGGCTAACGGTCGCCAACCGTCGCTGCCAGTCGCCAACAGCCTGATGGCGTATGACGATGAGTCGCCGAAGCTGGCTTGTGTTGACAATCTGCTCTGTTCTGGCGTTTGTTGATACTTCTACATCAACTCTGTGCTGTGGTTGTTCCGTTGAGCTGGTCGGGTCGGGTCAGCCGGCCCGAAAGCCCCCTCCCCCTACAGCGACACCGTCGGTCAGCGACATGTTCTGTACTGGGTTCACGGCGTATCGTCGAGCCCTGCGACGTCGCACAGCCACGACTCAGCCTTCGAGACAGAAGAGACAGTGGAGACACCCTTAAGGGCACGTTCAGAAAGTTCAGATTGTTCCGACATTCAACTTACTCTAGTTCGGAAAAATGTCGTTCAATATTGCCCGCTTCGGTGTACTGTCTCAGACTTGTGGGAGCCGTCCACGGCTTTGTGGTCGTGCACTGTCTATCCGTTTCTGCTGCAGTCACTACACTGCCCTGTCGTCATTACACTGCCCTGTCGTTGACACCACTACTGCCCTGTCGCTACCTACTGCTGATATCACCAACCTCGCTCTCGCATCTAGCTTCTTTTCTCTTTACCAACTAACACAGAATCGAGCTCCCCTCCAACATGCTCTCCTCCAACTCCTCCTCTGCGGCAGAATCCCTGCAATCCTTCTCCTACGCTTACGTGTCCCATTCCGGGCTCTCTTCCCGCATGGCTCTCATCAAGCGAGCCATCCAGTTCCTCCGAGAACACTCGACGGAGATTTCAGAAACGTCGTCAGCCCTGACCGACTTTTTTGTCTCCCATCAGCATGAAGTTGAGCCCTACACACACGCCATGGGCATTCCGTTTTCGTCCATCCAGCGCAATCTGTCGACCGCCAGCATGACGGACTTTTTCAGCACCTTGCCCAAACGGCAGACTGGTGGCGACGACCAGGGTCTGAGAGGACTGCTTTCGTTGCTGGAAAACCGACATGGAGATACGCGCAGATCGCTGAGCCAGGGCGTACGCCCTCTAGATACGTCACGTGAATTGTCACGTGAATTGGACGACGCGCCGGCCGACGGCATGCAGTCGCGTGCGCTCAAACCAGTGGCGTCTGCGGTGGAAGTTTCGGCGGAGTCGCAAGATTCTGAGTCGCAAGGTGATGGGTCGCGTGAGCCCGGGGAACCTTCTGGCGAATCGCGCGACGCCGACTCGACTCTGCTCGGATCTCCGATCAAAGCCAGTGCACTCAAGCCACGAACAACGTCGTGGTCCGAGTCCGAGGACGACGAAGAGGGTTTGTCGTTCACGCCCAAGCGCATGAGTCAGCAGAATCTCGCGCCCAAGCTCCTGGAGCAGCTGACCCATCACACTCCTCGGTCGGTTTCTTCGCCGCTCTCCAAAGAGGTCCTGAGTGGCTCCTCGGGCTCGTCTCCGGCGTCGTCGTCTCCCTCCATTAAGCGGACCCGGACGCTGACCAACACTTCGTCGCTTTCTCTGCAGGCTAAGCTGCTGGACTTTTTGGCCGAACCTTTCCAAGACAAGGCTCTTCAGCCCATCACCAGAAGTGCCACCATGTTGGACGTGTCGAGTGCCCCGGAACAGATGGGCGGCGGCTCGGCGGGTCACATGGGCAGTGGCAGTGGCGGCGTGAGTTCTGCGGGCTCCTGGCTACCCAGCAACGTGGAGTTGCAGCCTCCGGTGACCACGCCCAACTTGGCCTCTTCCAAGTCAACCACTGGTCTCGGCTTGTTGACCGGGACCATGGCGCGGTATTCGGCGTCGCAGGTTGTGGTGACGACAGCCGACAAGGCTCCGTATGAGATCCGGGCCGTCAACGACGTGGCTTGTCTGGTGTTTGGCGTGTCACGTGCTGAGCTGCGGAACACGTCGATTCTGAACATGGCTCGTGACGACATGCGGGACGAGTTGACCGCGGAGTTGGCTGCGGCACTGACCAAGCCCAGCTCGGTGGCCATTTGTGGCATGGTCATTCCTGTGGTCAAGGGCAACCGTCAAGAGTCGTTGGCGTCAATCTGGGTGAAAAAGTCGCAGGGCGCGCTCATCTGGGTGGCCGAGGAGGTTGCTGGCGATCATGTGGAGGTGGTCATGAAGAAGCGTGACCCTGAGGTGGTGGAGACCATTGGTGGAGATCGTAACATTCTGTTTGGCCAGCATGATTGGGCCTCCTACGGCGATATCAAGCGAAAGATGTTGATTCGGAGTGTTGGTGATGGAAATGAGGACGGTGGTAGTTTCAACGGTTCTGTTGGTTCTGTCGGTTCTGTCGGTCCTGTCGGTTCTGGTGATTCCAGCGAATCTGCCGCCGCCCACCCCTTCCTTTCCAACATCACCTACTCATACACCACCAAAGCCGGACCGTACGACTACCCGTGCATTGTGCGCAAGGAAAAGAACACATTTCACATCACCTCTCTGCCGCACATGTCGGGCATGGTGATGGTGGACTCGTCGACTCTTGACATCACCGATTACAACGCCTTTTTTGTGCAGTATCTGTTTGGTCATAGCAGCAAGTCGCGGTCTCTGATTGGACAACACATTTCCGTCCTGTTGCCGCATATGAGCGAGTACATTGACGAGATCAAGCGCAGCAACAACTCGTTGGGCCTGGGCATGGTTTATCCGGAGCATTTTTTCCGACGAATGGCATCTTCTGGCGACGATAAACGCATGACATTTTTTTCATCGATTGGAATTGATGGTCGGCATTTGAACGGTGCCACGCTCAAAATTGATTGTCAGCTCCGCGTCGCGTCCACGAGCCAGTTTTCTCTGTGGATTTCGTTTTCGCGCCACATTCAAGAGGCCCATGAGATTTTTTCCATTCCGTCTCAGTTGCCGCTATTGAACGAGCGCAAGCGAACCGAGGGGGAGGATTCGGGAAGCGACTCCAGCGGCGGAAGCTCCAGCATGGCCCATTCTCGAGAAAGCTCGTTGGGCGACACTGACACGTCTGTCAGCGAGCTTCGGGAAAAGTCGGTGTATGGTCTGAAGAACGAGTCGCAAAAGTCCTTGGCTTCAACGCGGTCTCTAGAGGCTGACGGCTCTGTTTCCGAGGCCGATGGCTCGTCGTCGACTCTGGCTGCGGCGGAAATCTCCGAGCTTCGAGGAGTCACCGAGATTGGAGCCCACAAGCGGGATCGCAAGTTTGCGGACTTTCGGGTTGTGAAAAAAATGGGTGAAGGCGCTTATGGGCGGGTGGTGCTGGCGCGGTACCCCGATGATCCCGCCTGTCTGATTGTGGTCAAGTCTGTGGTCAAGGACCGCATTTTGGTGGACACGTGGGTGCGGGATCGAAAGCTTGGCACCGTGTCATCTGAAATCAAGATTCTGGCTGCTCTCAACCAGACTCCGCATCCCAACATTGTGGGCATGGTCGACTTTCTGGAGGATGATGAGTGTTACCATATAGAGATGGAGGCGCATGGCAATCCCGGCATCGATTTGTTTGACTTGATTGAACTGAACCCGCAGATGCCCGAGGCTGAGTGCAAATCTATTTTCCGCCAGATTGTGTCTGCCGTGGCGCATCTACACGGGCTTGGAATCGTGCACCGGGACATTAAGGACGAGAATATCATTCTCGACGGCAAGGGGCTTCTCAAGTTGATCGACTTTGGCTCGGCGGCATATGTCAAGAACGGCCCCTTTGACGTGTTTGTGGGCACTATTGATTACGCCGCCCCCGAGGTGCTCAGTGGCAACCCCTATCTGGGGCGGCCTCAGGATGTGTGGGCTCTGGGCATTTTGTTGTACACCATTGTGTACAAGGAGAATCCCTTTTATAACGTGGATGAGATTCTGGAGGGCGAGTTGCGGGTGCCGTTTGTCATGTCCGATGATTGTTTGGACTTGATACGGATGATTCTCAACAGAGACGTGAACAAGCGGCCCACCGTTGAACAGATTCGCGATCATCCGTGGTTGCGGGAGTGATGGGAGGAGAACTGAACGGAGATATCCGCATCTCGAAGGTGGCATGTCGACGGCCACAACCGTGTGACCAGAGATGGTTCATGTTGACGGAAATCAACCACGTGACTCGGAACTGTCTGTTTCTGTCCGTCTTTCTGTTGCCTCTACTAGATGTAGAATAGACACTAGCGAAAATGCATTATTTATATGATCAGGTTGTAGACTTGTAGGTGGTGCGGGAGTGGGGATAAAGTGGATTGTTTTTTGTTTTTTTTTCAACTTTTTTTCAACTTTTTTTTCAACTCGAAAAAATACCAAACAATACCAATGTTGTGTCTTATAGCCCGCTTTATACCGCCAAAATCAGAAGACAATTGCGACTCCCATTACCATACTATTTTTGATCTCGTCACCAAAAATTTGGAACTTTTTCTCGTCAAAAAAAAAAAAAAAGTCAAATAAATGAACAAATAAATGAACAAATAAATGAACAAATAAATGAACAAATAAATGAACAAATAATGGAACCAACTACACAATTCGCACACCCCATTCGATCCTGAATCGATTGATGTATATATTATGTCAGTTCTTCACTCAGTATCTCGAGAACCAAGACTAAAGCGAATCTAAACGTACAGTTTACAACTCGGAAGGATGCTCCAGAAATAGGAAAGATTTTTTAATAATATCAATTAATATGGAGACTTGTATATTCTCTGTACTTTACAAAAATTCTAGTAGATAGATGTACTTTTTTACCGACATTTCATATCTTTTGTGGCTTTCCAGACGAGGACTAAACGTCTGAGAAGTGAAGAATAAAATCATCCTATATTGCCCAATTCACAACAGAATTACAACTGGACTTGATTATTGGAAAACCCTGATTGTTTTTATCATAATTATCAACTCTGGAACCGAACATGTTAATTAGATCACGAAATATCCAATGTGTTCCATTCTGAAGGCTCGCATGCGCAGTTTTCACAATTCCACCACCAACGCTCTGAAGATACAAGCCATTAGGACATTATGAATTGATGCCAAAAATAATCCAACTTCAATAAAATTCTTTACTTGAACTCTACAATCCGAACAACCCCCAAATTTTCAGAAAAAATCATGTTCAACACACACTATGTACAGTGAAACAGAGAGTCCCCCTAAAAACGACAACAACGGCTCGAATTGAACCACATATTCGGTAATCTGAGTATCACCTGATGCCAAACAATTCTTCCAATACAATCCATTCGATATCTCCTCTCAAAGGTATCTCTCAATTGCACCAATTCACCCTTATCCATACAACAACCTCCATCTAAGTCACCACAGACTTGTCTGAATAAACGCGATAACTTCCAGTCGAATTCTCACGTGACTTTCCCCAACTTGTTTCATACAATCAACACTCCATCTCTTGTCTTTTATCCTTCAAACCGGCTTTGTCATTCCTCGTTCTCTAAAATTCGCCTTTATATTCTTTTTTGTAGTGTATTATTTATCACCAAGACTTTAATTCTGCTTGATTCATGTCCCCTTTTAAATCCTCCGTATGGTGGTGATAAGGAGGAAAGCCTAGACTCTCCAAAAAACAGACTGGCCGGAGCCATGGGCAGTCACGTGACCGGGGTAAAGGTGAGGGGGAAGAAACTTTGTCTATCGTCGGCGGTTTCGCTTACATAATCTGTCTCTTCTTCGTTCCTTCTCGTTCCCCTCCTCTCTGGTCTAACGCAGGTGGGATGGGTTTACGCGATATTATCGACTAGTTTCGGTCTAAGCTGAAGGAGATTAGAAGAAAAAGGGGCAAGGAAAAAGGGGAGGGGGGCGGAGAATGGAGAATAGAGAATGAGAATGGAGAATGGAGAATGAGAATGGAGAATGGAGAAAGCTGAAAGGAGAAAGGAGAAAGGAGAAAGGAGAAAAGAGAAAGGAGAAAAGAGAAAAGAGAAAGGAGAAAGGAGAAAGGAGAAAATGGGGAACGGGAAAAAAGAAATGTAAAAGGCCAAGAAAAAGACCAAAATCGGGTTTTCAAGCGACGGCGGATTAGTTTATTTGGATCCGAATATTTGACTCATTCGTAGGATCATTTCTGTGTATTTCTTTTTGTCCAAGGTCTCCGAAAAGGGGATTCTGGGGGCAAAACAGTCGGTGATGGTCCTACATAATGGTGATAAATATTTGTGACAGTATCATTAAATGTGAAAGTAATGCGAACCAGTTTCCAGCTGCAGTCAGATCGACTATCGAGTAGCCCAGTTGTACTGTCGTACTGTGGCGGCACTTAATTGTTGTTGTTTTTTGTCCTCTTTCTTTTCTTTTTGACGTATTTACTTTTCCGTATTTATTTTCCCGCATTTTCCATTTTCTTTTCTTTTCAATTTTCTTTTCTTTTCAATTTTCTTTTCTTTTCAATTTTCTTCTCTTTTCAATTTTCTTTTCTTTTCATTTCTTTATTTTTCACTATTTCCATTTAAACTTTCTTGGCGTCGCCAAAGTTACATTTGGAGGTGCTCTACCACGACCTTGCACCACCAGCAACGAACCTCGACGATGGAATATCCCGATCTCGATCGGCTTCGGGTGACACAGCGTCCGTCGCGGCTGCAGTCGCTGACTCTGCAGAGTATTTTGGCACAGACGAAACGACCAACGGCGTTTTTCATCACCATCTCGCTGATCGAGGTGGGCCGAGAAGTGCTCAAAGAACACCTGGACCACATGACGGCGGATCTGAAAGAGCATCCGGAGCTCAAACAACATCGTGGAATGGCCACGAGCTACGTGGCGCTGGAGCGGCTAGTGTGGCTGATCCAAAAGGTGAATCAGAGCATCCAGCAGAAGCCGCAACTAGCGTCGGAGAGCGAGGAGGAGCTGATGCAGAACATGAGCTGGTTTTCCGAGACTCTGGAGCAGGTCGCACGCATGTACGCCGCTTGCACTGACGAGCTCATGGACGCGGTCGTCGTCTGTTCGATCACCATCTACATCCACGCCGCCTCCCTGCCCAACGTGGTGCCCATCTTGAGCTTTGAACAAGAGGAGTCGGGCGAAACGGCGTCGGCGGACCTCGTCAGCATCGGCAAAAGCGTCACCGACCTCGCAGAAAGCATGGACGGAGTATACACCCTGCCTATTTGCTGGGATCGCGAACAGACGTTTTTCTTGCCGCGCGAGGAAGACATGTGGAAAATCTGGCACTTTGCCGACTCGGAGAGCAAGGCCGTGATTGGATACGAGCTGCTACGATTTAGCAAAACGTATATTGCCGTGGTGGAGGACGGTTCCTTTGACAATATGGCAACTTGGGCCCTCAAGGCTCCGGAGCTCATGAGATTGTGCAGAAAGCGAAACCCATACGCTCTGTTGCTCTACTGTTACTATCTTGCTATCATGTACTTTGGCTTGCCTTTGTTTGACAAGTTGAAGCGGGTGGAAATGGACATTGTGGATATCTGTGAGCAGGTGCCTGCCAACTTTCGACCTCATCTCGATTGGCCGTTGGAGATTTGCTGTAGCGAGAGGGACTCGAGCGGAGAGTATGAGTCTTTTATGGAGGGCAGATTGCGACAAAAGTTTCTGAGACCGGGTGAGGAGGAGGGGTTGGTTAGAGGAAGGCCGGATGAGGAGGGAGTTTTGAGGGAGGGAGTTGGGGTTGGGTTGGTGGCCGATTGATTACTCGAGCGAACGAGCGAACGAGTGAACGAGTGAAGCGAGTTGAGCATTACGGTCCGAGTTGAGCATTACGGTCCGAGTTGAGCATTACGGTCCGAGTTGAGCATTGCGGTCCGTGTTGAGCATTACGGTCCGAGTTGAGCATTACGGTCCGAGTTGATCGAGATCGAACTGTGAATTACCGAAGGATCTGAAACGATTAGCTTGCTTGCTCGCTAATCTTCGATTAGTAGACTGACAAAAAGTCGATCGCCAGCTCCAGATGATACGCCGGCTTTTCACGACTCGCTGGCTTCAATACCATCCAGCATGTCTACAATCATTACCATCCCTAGTCGATTGCACGACTCATGTCTGCTTTTGACTGGAGATACTGGCAGCCTTGTCACAGCTACTGTCCCTGATTTGTTCGACAAGGTGGAAATATGGATATGGTGCTGGTATGTGGCTAGAGAATGCCACTGTTCGGTCGGAGTACCGATCTTCGGTGCCGTTTCGTTTCATACATAACTATCGCCGCCTCAGGTTATCGTGACAAAAGTCACTCATCATTATACAAGTACAAGTTACATAGACACACTAATAATAAGTAAATGCATTGGGTAATTATATAAATACACTTACTTAACTCTTAACTAACCCTGTAATAATTCCAACTAGAATTCCAACAAAGTTTGGTCCGGTGATTGTACAAATGTGGTCCAACTTCGGAAATTTGAATGGTAAAAGATGATATTCCTCCATCTTAGTCTAGAAAACAGCTATTTTCTATCGATTGGTATCGGTTTGATATCTCTGAGGCTTTTGGAAGATTGAATTAGAACCCCCAGCACCAATTTTTGTTCAACTAAAGTGCAGTTAGAACCTTCAGTATGGATAAAATTGGGCTCGCTCTAGTTTCGCTCATGTCAATGGTGTGTCTACAATGTATTTGTGTTTCGATATCGTTTGGATCCTGGAACGATTCTCCGTCGAGAATACACACTTCAATTTAGTCAATGATACATGTGTGACATTTTTTTTATTTTTTTACCCTTTTTTTAAAAAAAATATTTATTTATTTATTATTATTTATTTTTATTTTTTTTTTTTTATTTTTTATTTTTTTTTTTTATTTTTTATTTTTTTTTTTATTTTTTATTACTTCATCCTCATACCACAGATAAGTGTTAAGTGGAACGGTAAAAAGTCATGTTCTAGAGGTTTAGTTAGTGAGATGATGTCGTTTTCATCGGTTAATTCCTCCAATGGTTTCACGGTCTCCTTGTCATGTCATAATTCATTAAGTCTAGTTAGAATAAATAATGGAGTAGTAATGGAGTACTCCTTATCTCTATCGTCTTGTAGAAGGAGTCTCTCGTCTCATCCCTCACAAACTCTTACTGCTCCTCCAACTCCCCCATTTCCTCCTGCTTCACTTTGGCAGCCAACAGGTTCGGTCTCTCCGTCTTTCTCCACACCGCAAAGTACACGAAACCAAACAGCACCACCAACCATCCCAGCAAAGGAACAGCATAGTATGGTAGCTGGCCGTTGTGTTGGGGAGGAGGGATCATGGGGAAGAAAGTCATAAACAGCTGCAGCACCAGAAACACCAGAGTCACAATCATAGGAGAAGAGTACTTGTCTCGAGACCAGTTCTCCAGTGGGTTGGCATGCAGATAGAGCAGTCCAGCGGCCACAAAAATGTTGATAATCGTGCCGGGATAGGTATACATGTCGATGATGATTTCATAGACCTCTCCAGCAGGAGGCAGTACCAGAACCACCACCGTAATGAGCCAATGAAGCAGGAACGCTGCGGCGGGAGTTCCAAACGGCTTGAGCGACGTCCAGAAGGACGTAAACGGCAAAATGTGATCCTTGGCTACCTCATAGTTTACAATTCCATGAGCATAAGACACTGCCAGCACATTTCCAATGTTTGAAAGCGACACGAAAAAAGGAAGAGCTCTAGCCGCTAGTGAGTGTCCGTACACACGGGTGAAGAATTCGCCCGCGACAATGACTCCCGAGTTGGCAATGTCGGTCTTGGGAATCACCGCAAAGTAAGCCAGATTGCAGAGAAAGTACAAAACTGTCACAATGGAGATTGCCGCGGTTCCTGCGCGAGGGAGGGTGTAGGAGGGATTTTTCACGTGTCCCAGCACGTAATTGGCGTTCTCCCAGCCCTTGTATGAGTACGCCACTCGAAGTAGAGCAATGGCCAGGGCGTAAGGAGAGCCAGAAAGACCAGGGGACACGGTATGGTCGATTTCCCATAGGTTTGAGAAGTTGTGGGGTTTGTCTGGAATATCGACAAAGTTGAGGACAGCCAGGGCCCCAGAGAAGACAATAAGAACGAGCACCAGGACTTTGAAGACGCCGAGAATGTTACTGAGACGGGTGCTCAGTCTGGGGGCGGTGGCGTGGAGAAGGCATGCAAAGGTGACCGCCAGACAGGCGACCGATCGGACGGCTCCGTCGGACGGGTCCTCGAGTCCCACGGCGTACAAAATGTACTTTCCAAACGCGTAGGCGTTTCCGGCCGAGAATCCGGTCATGACGATTTCCGTGCCGAAGATGACGGTGGACAGAAATCGCGGTTTACGGTAGACTCGTTCCAGGTAGTTTTTTTCGCCTCCCGACTTTGGAATTCGCAGTCCAAAGTCGAGGTAGACGCTGAGGCCCGTGAAGGCCAGAACTCCTCCCAGAACCCACAGCACCAGAGAGATGCCGACCGAGCCGGTGAGTTGGTAGATGCCTGAGGGGGTGGAGAAGACTCCAGTTCCGATCATTTTGTTGAGAATGAGCAGGGCTGTGCTGGAGAGCGACAGGGTGTGGAGCTGGGCCTTGTCGGAGATGGGTTCATTGGTTGCTGTGTTGTAGCCGGCACCCAGGTCCAGTTCGGTCACGTCGCTGACTCTGTACGGGTCTAGCAGCGGCGATGTTTCTGCCGACCGGGGCTTGGAAACCGAGTCGGAGCGCATGTCGGTGAGCGGTATGGCGATGGAGGACGATAGGTCGCTGTCAAACGGCCCATCTTCGTCCTCATATACTTTTGGGCTGTGGCTCATTTTTTTTTAGGCTGATTGATAAGACAAGGTTAATATAATATGTATGACGTGATGACTCGGGTTTGGGACCGATGGCGTGCTTGGACCAATGAGCGTGGCGAATGGATGTCTGTTTGGAACGGGGACAAAAAATGCGACCAATTCCGGGTAAATCAAATCGGCCATAAATGGGCTCCGCCAATCGTTTCCGATTTTTTCCGGATTTTTACCGCCATTATCCAGCTCTGGCGAGCTGTCGTCGGACTCCGTCCACCGGCCCGTGTCATGGAAACGCCGTGCATAATGTCTGCAAACATCACATGTCTGAGATGACTCAAGATGCGGGGAGGAAGAGTTGCGGTCTCTGGAGAAGGGGAGGTTGAGAGATTCGGAGCAGTTTTTTTTTGTTGTTGTTTTTTTGCAAATAATCGGAGTTTCTAAGCAATCTCGAACGGCTCCAATTGCGTTTGATTACGTCAAAACTCGGCATTATTCCAGTTGTGGCTTTGAATGCTACCCTGAAGGTTGTAAAGGGTGAGTCGGGGAGTTGGGGAGGGTAGATATCTCGGGATGTGGACGAGATGGAGCAATTCCGAAAAGGTTATTCTGGTCGTTGCAACGGAAACTGCTCGTCTTTGTATTTTGGTCTTAATATCTTGGGAATTGGTCGAGTTCAACTGGCCCTTCTGTCCTCGTACAAACAATTTTAATTCACTTTAATGGTCCAACTAAATTTAAAACATTGCAAACTAAAATTAAGATTTATTAACTAAATTCAGGACAGTACTCTAACACAGGTTATTATAAAAATAAAATAAAATAAAATAAAAACATAGCATACAACCCAACCACTCAAAACCAACTCTCTCCTACTCTCCACCCAGTGCTACAGTGACCAAACTGATTTGCTCAAGTGAGTATGTCTGATCGTTCCATGTGTCACGTGAATCATGAGAGATACCAGAAACAGATTCCACCAAAAAACCAGACCCAGATACCGCACAAAAACCCACTCATCCGCAACACGAGAACGGAGATACCCCGGGATTTTTGTGTCATCAGAGACTGACGTGTGAAACCCGACTAGTTAGTCTCTGTGTCTCCAGATTGTGTGGCACCAGAGACTGTGAAACCCGACTGGTTACCCTCAGTGTGATACCACCGCTAACACAGTGTCATCTCGCAACACAGACAGCCACGCTCAGAGAAGCGACTTCAAACAACCAACCTACTTTCAACCAAACTACACTTATGCCCAGAGTCCTTCAATCGCTCACGGCTCCCGTCCCAGTCGCCACTCGATTGGGTCGCCCACTGAACTCCACCAGAGGTTTCTGCCATCCAGTGGTTATCAGCCTACCGCTGGATCTTCTCAGAAGTCGTCCCCCCTACAGACTGGCTACATTGACGGTCTATATTCGACCAAGGCCTCATCCCGGCCTTCTGAATCCCATTACCCTTTCAGCCCAGACCACTATCAGGGAATCCAGCTGGACGAGAATGGCCGAGTTGTGGGAACAAGCCTGTCATTAACAACTCCTCCAACTCCCTCTGGCCCAAGCTACCAGGGCGATTTCCAAAAATACTCACATCAGGAGACTCCTGCGCATCTCCCCTTTGAGCCACAGTCGTCTTCGCTGACCCGGCCCTATCAGTCCCGACACTCGAGTCTGGGCCTTGGACAGCCTGTCAGCTATCTACAGAGTCTTTCCTCGGCTCAATCTCAGAGTCGCAAACGTCACTCTCTACCCGCTCCCTCTGTCGCCCCCCTGCCTGAGGATGGAGGCCCCATTCCGGACGGAAAAGTAATGGACGACCCACACGCCATTGACGCTCACGATCTTTTCTGGGCCAAGACAATCACACCCGAGTTCCACAGTGTCGTCGAGCGGAAACGAAAGGAGAACAAGATCGACAGCTACAATCCCTTTGCAACATTCAACCAGTGGAACGCTTGTGCTGTTTACGAGCGCAAAAACAAGCACACTCTGCCACAGTACAAGGTGCGCAAGCTGGCGGACGGCACTCGCGGCATTTTGAAGTACGCCGTTGAGAGCAAGGTCCCTGAGCACCTGCGGTGTCTTCCCTCTTCGGAGTTGCTGAACTCGTGCTATGATTGTGGACAGAGAGGGGAACATGCTGCGACCTGCGAGTTCCATCGCGAGGTTGGCGATGAGAGTTATGTTCCCGTCAGTGGCGATCCTGAGAATCGGAAGCGGAGGTGCGTGGGAGGTGGGGGCAGCAACACTTTTGCTGCAGATTACAACTACAAAGACCCATCTGAGAACAAGGAGGACCACTTTGTGACCAAAGCCTGGGACACAGTCAAGTGGAATGTGGTGAAGCGGCCGATTATGGCGATGCGGGCGAGAAGAAGGCGATAGAACTAGGAGGGTGGGGGGAAGACCGAACTATGATCGAGAGAGCGATCAATTTCAGCCCATAGAACTATCCGTAGCGACTGCGGCAACTACGCGTCATGATGAGTGATACGGGGTGGGGTCGTTAATGTTTTGCTGCAGTTGAGCTCTGTGCTGAATGTGATGGTATTCAGTGAAGTATCTTCATAATTAATGGGGTATATATAAAGTGTGTGTTTTAGGGGCGGTTTCAGTGGTATATACCTGTTTCTATCAGAAGCAGTCTTTGCTTGTTGATGGTAAATATGGATAGTTAAAATAAAAAATAAAAAAACAATAGAGACTTGTTGGTTGTGTCTACCTTATGTTTTTTTTCGCCGTAGTCTCAGAACTGTCTCAGAACTGAGTCTGTACAACAGTTGGATCAGGTGGGTGAAAAGATGGTCGATTGACTGGATGTTGGTGATTGGTGATGATCACGTCTTTGAGACTCTACTGTGAAATTTACAGCTCATTTTGATCAAAACTGGTTGGTTTTGCATCACATGAGTGCGCAGGAGTTTTGATAGTTGCAGGAGAGGAGGTGAATGGGGAGAGGTTGGAGAATGTGGTTGATTTTTCCGAGAGTCTCAGAAATTTGGCGGCATGTTTAGATCGTTGAGATTTTTGTGATTTTTCCAATTTTTTCCCTTTTTTTTTTCTGATTTTTCCTCATTTTCTCCATTTTTCCCCATTTTTTCCGATTATACACCCATGAACGTCCTGTTCCACATCTCCAATATTTCACCACCGGGTCTCGAAACTTTATTTACGCCGTACAATAAATTAGGGTGTTTTGGCGCGATGGAGGATCGGTTTAAATGGTAATTCTGGGGAGATAGAAATCCGCAAAATTATTACTTTCAAAGACAATGTTGTGTTATATTTAATGTAATTTTTCCCACATTTTTCCCCATTTTTTTCACTTTTTCAGGGTCTATTTCAACTTCTACCTGTATAACCGTATAACCGCACGTCGGATGTACTGTACTTGTACATAGAGCCAGATCAGAGGGCTCAGAAAAGGCGCTCGCTGGGTGTAAAAAGCAGAAAAAAATGGGTTAAACACATATTATAGCGATTTCATATTTCTTTTCCTTGCCCAATTTATTTTGCCGTCCAAAAAAGTGCCCTTTTTCGACCCACAGCTCCGGCACCACTCCTCCCATCCATTCCACCTATCCTACCCTAACCCTAACGAAAGAAACACGTCAGATACAGTTGTTACACCGACACACAGCACACATACATTGTCATCCTACACCACTCCCCACAATGTCAGCGCTCAGCTACAAGAAAAACGACGACATTGAGTCGGGCGCGCTGGACAAGATGACCGTGTACCAGGAGTGTCAGCGGGCGTTTGCCGAGTCGCCCATCAACGCGCGAAAGTGCCGAAAGCTGCTGGCCAAGCTGATCCACCTGCTCACCATCGGCGAGACCTTCAGTGAGTTTGAGGCCACGGGTCTGTTCATCGCCGTGTCCAAGCTGTTCCCCCATAAGGACCCGTCGCTGCGGCAGATTGTGTATCTGGCCATCAAGGAGCTGGTGCCTCTGTCCAACAACGACGTGATTATGGTCACCTCGTCCATCACCCGAGACGTGCAGGGCTCGTCGGACCTGATCTACAAACCCAATGCCATCCGAGCACTGGCGCGGGTCATTGACGGCTCGTTTGTGCAGGGCATTGAGCGGCTGATGAAAACGGCCATTGTCGACCGTCACACCTCCGTGTCGTCGGCCGCCCTCGTGTCGGCCTACCACCTGCTCCCCATCGCCAAGGACACCATTCGCCGATGGGCCGCCGAGGTCCAGGAGGCGGTCACGTCGCAGAAGAACTTCCCGGCGGGTGACCCCTGCCCAACTACGCCCCGGCCCCGCCGTGCTGGCCCCCTACCACGCCCTGTCGCTGCTGTACGAGCTGCGAGCACACGACCGAATGGCCCTCATCAAGCTCATCCAGCAGTTCTCCGGCGCCTCGGCCCACCTGCAGTCGCCCAACGCCAATGTCATGCTCATCCGATTCATCGCCAAGGCTGCCAACGACGGTGCCCACCGGCAACAGCTCGTGGCCCTCCTGGAACGATATCTCGGCCACAAATCCGACATGGTCGCCCTCGAGGCCGCCAAGGCCGTGCTCACCCTCCGAGACGTGAGCCCTAAGGAGGCCGCCTCCGCCATTGAGTCGCTGCGGGCCTTCCTGGCGTCTCCTCGAACCATTGCCCGGTTTGCAGCCATCCGAATCCTCAACCGGTTCGCGATGACCAACCCCGGCGCCGTGGCCGTGTGCAACGCGGAGATCCAGCCCTTGATCACCGACTCTAACCGGTCCATCGCCACCTACGCCATCACGGCGCTGCTCAAGACCGGCAATGAGGCCTCCGTCGACAAGCTGGTCACCCAGATCAGCGGGTTCATGTCCGACATCACCGACGAATTCCGAATTGTGGTCATCGATGCTGTCCGGTCGCTAGCGCTTAAGTTCCACGCTAAAAAGTCTACCATGCTGCAGTTCTTTGGCAACACCCTTCGGAACGATGGTGGCAGTGCCCAATACAAGGCTGCCGTGGTTGCCGCGCTGTTTGACATGATCCGGTACGTGCCCGACTGCAGAGACACCGCCCTCGGCATTCTGTGCGAGTTCATCGAGGACTGCGAGTACACCGAGATTGTTGTTTCCGTCTTGCATACTCTCGGACAGGAGGGCCCTGCCGCCGCCAACCCCACAGTGTACATTCGGTACATCTACAACCGAATCGTGCTTGAAAACGCTTTCATTCGAGCAGCTGCTGTCTCTGCACTGGCCAAGTTCGCGCTGGTGGATGACACCTCTGTCAAGAAGTCCGTCAAGGTGCTGCTGGAGCGATCTCTGGAGGATGAGACCGACGAGGTGCGAGACCGAGCTGTCATTGCGCTCAAGCTGCTCGAGTCTGGTGACCAGGCCCAGGCCAAGGCATACATTTCGCCCGAGTCGCGATTCTCTCTCCCCATTCTGGAGCACAAGCTGGCTCTGTATGTGACTGGGTCCGGTGCCGACTTTGACACGCCCTTTGACATGTCCTCTGTGCCTCTCATCACCGACCAGGAGGCCCGAGAGGCTGCTCTCAAGGCACACAGAGAGACCACCGAGGCCACCCCTGTGGTCAACGGCGGAGCTGGAGGACCCACCCCTGCTTCTGCGGCTGCTGCCACCACCGCCAACCTGGCGTCCAAGAGCAATTCTCACGAGGCCGCTATCCAGCGTGCCGAGAAGTACGCTGCCGAGCTGGCCGCTATTCCCGATCTGGCAGCCTTTGGCACTCCTCTCAAGTCTTCTCTTGCGGTGGCTCTCACCGAGTCCGAGACTGAGTTTGTCGTGACTGCCATCAAACACATTTTCCCCAGCCACGTGGTGCTGCAGTACGACGTGCACAACACGCTTCCCGACGCACAGCTCAGCAACGTGTCAGTGGTGGCGTCTATTGAGGACGACAGCGAGGAGCTGGTGGAGGAGTTCATTCTTCCTGTGGACGAGCTTGGTCCCGATTCTCACGGCACCGTCTACGTGGCCCTCGAGAAGACCGAGGACCATCTTGCTGTTGCATCGTTTGAGAACATTCTCAAGTTCACTCTCCATGACATCAACAAGACCACCGGCGAGGTGTCTGAGGACGGCGACGAGGACGAGTACCAGATTGAGAACCTGGTGCTGGGTGCTGGCGACTACCTCGAGGGTGGCTTCATCGGCTCGTTTGACCACCTGTGGGACGAGCTGGCCAACACCGAGGCGGTTGACACTGCCACTCTGTCCGAATACAAGGGTCTGGAGGAAGCTGTCCAGTTTCTCATTTCACAGCTGTCTCTCACTCCTCTGGAGTCGTCTGATGAGGTCACCTCGGCTTCCACACATACTCTGAAGCTGTTTGGAAAGACTCTGACTGGCGAGAAGGTGATTGTGCAGATCAAGATGGCCGCCTCGCAGCGAACAGGAGTTGTGGTGCAGTGCAAGGCTAGATCGGGTGATGAGGAAGTGGCCGAGTTGGTTGCTGGATTTGTGGGCTCGTTGTAAGTGCGTCTTTGTTAATGAGCGAACAGGCCAGATAAGTGGCCTTTGGTTAGTAAGATATATAGTGAAGGATTATTGCAAGTTTGGTGTAGTAGGTGTGATTGGGCTCTGTGGATGATGATGGCTAGAACGTCCACGTGAAGGGCTGAGGAGCATGCTTTAGGAGGATGATTCAGCTAGGGAACCTGCTCAAAAGGATGATTCATTGTTTCTATCCAATTCAAGTCCATTTCAACTGATTCTATCACGATTCAAGTTGTTTTTATCACGATTTAATGTGATTCTGTAATGTCACTCTGATAAGACCAATATTCCGCGAATTGGAGTTGTCCGAGTGAGATGCAGTTGAAAACTATTAGAGGCTTCTGGGCATGACTAGAATCCGATACCACCTTAGTAAAGTGTATTCGACATACTCTTAATCTGTAGTCTCAGGAAGCGAGAACAGTTCAAACTGACTTCAGCTTGTGACACCAATTAACCACATCCACACACAAACACCACGCCGAATTGGAGACAGAACATGATTGCGTCCGCCGCTTTGTTGTGTTTGTGTTGTTGGATTTGGGGCGAGTGATGTGAAGGAAGAAGAGTCGAAAAGCGCGAGGTGGGTGTTAAAGTAGAGTCGCCATAGTGTGGTAATGATGACTGGTCATATATGCATGTTTCCAAGTAAAGTTAAGTAAAAAGGGAGGACATTTTTTTTGCTATTATGGCTACGGAATGGAATTTTTGTATGACAAGAATGATAATTTATTACATGTTTTCATAGTCCTCGTTTCCAGCTACATTTCTATACAACTTTTACTTCTTCACCACCTCTGCAACATTGGATTTGAACCCCCAGTAACTTTTTCCTTTAACAAATTCCCAACTATAACTAATCCAACTAGCCTCGTTAATTGTATGCTTCCATCTCGCTCAATAATACTCGGATTGCCACCACGAGAGTTGCTTTCGCTTCGGAATCGTCCGCTCTCTAAAATGGGCCCTTCTCCGATGTCTGCACATTTTCCCGGGACTATGTGCGCCGTATCGTTTGCTCTCGCGCTCGCATCCGTCGTTTCCCAGCAACGATAAGCCCGATATTAAAAACAGACCTAATCTGATGCGCATAAAATAGACTCTGGGGATCCTGTGACTGGAGTGTCCGGATCAGACGGCAGGAAGATACGTCTTTGGAGATTGCGGAGAGACGTCCAAGTCATGTGACACGCGGAGGGGGGGAGGGGGAGAATTGGGTCACGTGACCGGCCCCATGGTCGCCCTCTTTGCCTTTTTTCTGTCTCTTTTTTTGGTCCTTTTTCCGGCTCACGACACCGTGGCTTTCGGTGACGTAATCAGAGTCTAAAATGCACCTCATGTTCTGATAAAGACTCTGATAGCAGATAATGTAGGCTGTGCGTTTGGGGGGAGACTTGAGGGGTTACCTTATATATGGCTAAAAAAATCGGGGGCAAAAAAGCATTAAAATAATGAAAAAGGGCCTAAAAATATTTTATAAATATTTTTAAAAAAAACCGCTAGTAAATTCGAAACGCCGCTGGTAAATTCGAAACGCCGCTGGTAGATTCGGCTAGGGAAACTCCCCCCGGACATTCTTTTTCTGCCAATTTCCCGCAATTTCCCCTTTCAATCTCGCCATTCCACCTTCCCTTATGAGTCATGTCTGTCACTGGTGCTACAAGTAGTGCAAGTACTGTACGTACATACTGTACATAGATTGTAGTAGGTGGATACCGACAGTGACGGATACTGGGTGGATACTGGGTTGTTGGCGGGAAATGGGTCTGCTGCAATCAAACTGTTTATGAGTCACACATGCTTCTTCGTCTCCCTTTCTCTCTCTCTTTCCCGCTCCAGTCTATACGCCATGTGGGTAAATAACTCGACGCCACCTGCTCCTGTAGCTCCTGTCATACTGCCCCTTATAGAGACGTTGTATCTTAACGTTATCAGAGGTGATTTCTCATGCAAGGGTTTGGTTTGATTACCGGCGCGGGCGGGCGCGAGCTGGGCGGTGGCCACGTTTTGTGTCTGGTTGGCGGGCAGTGGTACCGGGTCAGCAGACGGGTTTGGCAAGTAGCGGCGGTTTGCGGTAGCAGGGAGGCAGTATCACGAGACTGGCTCCGTTCACGTGACAATCCCTCGTAGTGCGTCTGGGCTGCAAGGCCATGTTGATGTGGGCCTGAAAGTAGGTTGACTGGCCAAACCTCCTACTATTATTCTGGTTATTGACTCACTCGGAGCAACTGCCCTGTGACGAGACCGCCGGCCGTTTTTTTCTTCTCTTCTTTGCGAGTGGCACAAACAGACGGACACAAACAGACCGACACACGCCGCTGACACCAGACACACTCTTCTGTGGCGTCACCTCCAGACCGGTGACACACACACAAGCACAACTGCGGACACGAACACGGACACAAACAGCACAAACAGCTCAAACAGCTCAAACAGCTCAAACAGCTCAGCAGAAGAGCTCACCACAAACACCACAAACACCACAAACAGCTCAGCACAAACAACACACCACACCACAAACGCATTCTGGTGTCCAGACAACAGCTGCTAGACACAACAGCACTCACAAGTCGTAGACACAACCAGCATGTCGTTCCAAGGCACGTCGTCCGGGTCGTCGCACTCATCCAAGTCGAAACTCAACCAGGTGGTGCAAAACTTTTTCTCCAAGGCCACCCAGGTGGTGGTGCAGGCGCGTCTCAACCCCCGGCTGCGTGAACAGCGCCAGAGCGGCGACAAACACAAACTCAACAAATGGTTCAATCTCGAAACAGACGAGCTGGAGGCCTACCGTGAAGATCTCAAGCTGTGGCGAACCATCGACATCTACAACATGGACAAGATGCCTCCCGTGGTCGTGGAGACCTATCTGGACATGCGCCATCTTTCGCCCAACCAGACGCTGGTGCTAGAAGACGCCTTTGGCAAACGGTGGAACGCCAGCTTTGGAGGAAGGAAAACAGAGGTGGTGCTGGAGCGGTGGGTCATTGAGATTCAGAGACCCGACCCCCAAGCAGGAGGAGCTACAACGTCCCCAGCGTCGTCCACAGAGCTCCCCATGGCCTACAAAAAGTGCATCTTGCTGTTCCGCTCTCTGTACACTTATTGTAGGCTGCTGCCAGCGTGGACGCTGCAAAAGCGGCTTAGCAAAAGCAAACTGAGCACCAGTCCGCTGCGCATCGGCTGCAGGGTGCTTAACGGCTCACAGCCCATCTCTTCGCGTGGGCGGGTTGGCTTGAGCAAACTCATAGCTGGGAGCTCCGAATCCCAGCATCTCCAGACCTTTTCGTTCGACCCCGTGGAAATCCCCTCGGGCGTCTTCAAGATCAGCGTGAGCTACCGGGTCAACTGCAACTTTGCCGTGGACGACTCGGAGGCCATGCTGTCATCACAGTTCCTGCGCATCGACGAGGAGAAGCCCGTGGTGCCCCCCAGCCCGCCGGTCAAACACCCCTCCATGGCGGCCCCCAACTTGCATTACATCACGGGCCTGCCACGGAGACATTCGCATTCTCAGGGCGTGGGAGTGAGTGGGGCGGCCATTGTTCCCACCTCTGTGTCATCTGTCACAGACTACATGGAGAGGAGAAGGAGCAGTGGCGCTAGTGGAGTTGGAGCAACTGGAGGGGGTCTTGCTGGCACCTCTGGAGGCTCTGGCGGAGTGAGTGGAGGAGTTAGCGGCGGATCTGGAGGCTCAGGGGGCTCTGGTGGCTGGGGAGGTGAAGAGGGCTCGCCTGGTCCCGCAGCGACCTCGGCTAGCCCCTCCACACCTCCCTTTGCGCGTGTCCCCTCATCCTCCTCCCTTGCGGCGCTCCGAATCCCCCGCAGAACTATCTCAAACTCGTCCACGTCCTCCACCAATAACGCACGGGTGGTCACCACGCCTGGGTACACGCCTTCGGCGTACGAACAGGCGATTTCGTCGTCCGGAGGGTCGTCACGTTCCGGGTCCGTGCCCAAGTACTCGTCATCGTTCGGTACAAGACAGTGGAACCGTTCAGGCTCGATCAGCAGCACGCGGCGTCGAAACTCAATGCTGGTGGGCTCGGCTGAGTCGGCCATGTCTTCGGGCTCCTCTCTTATGGAACCTGGATCGGGTTTTATCGACATTGAGGATCCCACCGACGTGTCCGACTTTGTCAAGATGGTGGACTCGATCAAACCCGGGTCCCCGTACTCGCTGCCGTCTCCCCGCAAGGGCAGCGATCCTTTGGCGCGGTTCCAGCAGCTCAAGGGATCGCACGCGGGTATTGCCGACAGCATCACGTCATCAATCTACCACCACCAGCCCAGTCCTCCGTACGTGCGGTCCAAACTGAGCGGCGAGGCGAACCTGGAGGCGATTTCAAGCCTTCCCCGGCCCGTGACGGTGCCTCCATCGCCTCGCAAGCTAGAGACGCAGATGCAGCCCATTTCGCTGGCGGACCAGCATACCAGCGAGTACCATCAGCTGCAGCAGCGGACCAGTGCCCGTCCCCAGGCTCATTCGTACTCTGAGCGTGACCAGCTTGATAACTCTCATTACAAGGCGTTGGAGCGATATGATCTTGTAGGAGCTTCTCCAAGCGTGGTGGGCTCTAGATATTATACCGAGCACGACCGGGGACGAGGCGAGAAGCGATACTCGGTGGCTCCATTGCCGGGTCTAGAGTTTGACGAGGACGATGATTTGTTGTTTGCCATGAGTGATATGGCTATGGGGGATTCGGCTTCTGGAGGAAATGTGAGGACATAGTCTTGTGTTTCCGAGCACACCTCCTAAAAGATGATGGCATACACTACCAGAGTACCAACACCAGCAGAGGACATAACTTATATCAATGACACATACTTATTATATTTATACGATTTACAGAAGGGAGATATGCCACAAGTGTAGGCAGTACATACTGTACTCGTAGGAAGACCTTGAAGGGCACTGACCCCTGAACTAGCAACGACCCATATCGGCACCCATGACTCAAAATGGGTATCATTATTATCCGACTGCGGGGGGCTCTGTACTAATATATGTAACTAGCTGTTTTCTTGTCTACACCATCAGTTGTTGACATTTCTTTATCCTACGTCACGTGAACATATCACCACCACGGAAGGTTTCGGGGCCATATGGGGAAAACGGGACGGCACTTTGTCGTTTCATTGGTACGGATATTTGTTGATATTTTTACATTGAAATACTTTCCCGACTCAGGGCTATCTTTTGGTGTAAAAAGTTGTTTGGTGGCATGTATATTGGGTAAACTGACTTCACCAGTCTCAGAGATGAGTGTAGGTCTGCTTTTTCGATACCAACGAGGAGGGGAATCACGTGAGCAGAGCAGAGCAGCCACCATTTTTACAGTCTTATTCCAGTGCTGCATCACTGTAGACACTCTTTCAGGAGACTCTGATTTTATCTGCTATTTTTCCACATTTTTTCCGATTTTCGGCCGGATATTTCACGCTTCCGATACGCCTGCATTAGGCTGCATGATATCGCAGATTCACACCCCAAGTCACACTACTACTACACTACAATACAACACCCTTTCGTCCAACTATGAGCATAGCCAACACGGTGAGCGTGGACTCGGTATCGCATGCTCTGGCGTGCGAGCTGTCTGCTGACGGGTCGGTTTTGGCGGTGGCTTTTGTGGACAAGTCGGTGCGTCTTTTCATCCGACAGGACGACTTGTGGACCCGGCAGATGACGCTCTTTCACAATGACGGAGCCGTGGAACACATGAGATGGCTAGAGTGGGTTGCGAAGGACGCAAGTCCGACCTTGGCGATTTCGTCAGGCCAGGAGGTGGCCATCTTTGAGCCCTACAACCGGGTTTCTCCCGTGACCAAAATCTCGGCCCCGTTTGTGGTGTGCGGATTCAGCCAATCAGGGGACTATCTCATGGTCTGGGGATGTTCCAACACGATTCTTTTTCAAAAGTGGAAAAACTACGACACGGAAGCAGAGGTAGCCCAAATCCTGGTACCATTGCCCTCGTCGGTGGGATGGCCCCTGGCAGCCCCTTTCCAGCAGTATCGTGACTTTCTGACGGTCGGAAAACGCAATGCAAGCATCTCCGCATGGTCTATAGTGGACCATATGCACGAGTCACGGGTTTGCATGCCTGTGTCTTTGTACGAGTCACGGTTGACAGACTCGGCCTATGGGCCTGGCCTGTTGGTGGAAAAAATCGGGTCTTCGCACTGGGTGGTTGTGCAAAAGAATGGATGGACGCTCGTCAAGTGGGAAACAGAAGATGACGAGCCTGGCATCCACCAGGAGATTTCTGCCGACTTGGAGGGCGTCAAACAGGTGATTGTGACGGACCCCAGTGCCAAGTCGCCGTCTTTCGGGTTTGTGACCAAGAAACACACCGTTTTCTGGGTCTCCAACGGCCATTCCCAGCTTGTGGATGCTCCTGAAGGTGCATCTACGCTCGACTGCTGTTTCTATGACTGCCAAACAAGCAGGATTGTTGGTTTGTTTACAGAAAATGGGGAGACACTGACAGACAGTATCAATGTGTCTCAGTGGCCGCTGACTTGGTCTGGAGAGAAGCGTGCTATTCAGGTGACGAAACAAAAGGAGGAAGAGATTGAACACCCCTTGGCAGATGTTCTAAACATCAATCTCAATCAAAACGGTGATGTCTGCGCCACTAGTACCCACATTGACTCGGCCACGTCCCTTATCGGCCTCTCAAACGGCTCGATTGTTCATTCTGAGTCGGGCAAGACAATCAGAGGTTTCACAGGACCGATAATCCACTTGTTCGAGTTGGCTAAAGAGTTCCGAGTGGCCAGTCTTGTAGCTGCAGGTTCTGCCGCGGCTGCAGCTGTGTCAGTGGGCGTCCCGTATGCAGCTGCGCCTCCCAGAAGCTATATTGCTGTTTCTGGGTCGTCTGAAGTAGGAATCATCGACTCCCAGGGCCAGCTCAAGTACATGGTTCCAGGCAACCATGCAGCTATCACCAAGCTGGTCACCTACGTGAACCTTCCCAACGTGCTTGGAGTCAAGTATCTGGATGGCAGTAAGCGTCTGTGGAGCCTGGAGACCAACGCAGAGTTCTCTGACAAGCTGAGCGCTGAGAACTGGGAAATCGAGCTGCATTGCTTGTGTTCTTCTGGGGAGGATGGCCAGATGTTCGTCGACTCACGAGACAGCGGCCTTGAGAGTGCTGGCTCTTGGGCTGTTAACTTGGAGCCTCTTCTGAAGAGTGGGAATTACGTACAGGTTTGTCGGTCTATTTTGGCTTCAATTAGTCCACAGATTGAAGATGGAGACGATGACCCCTTCTATTTGTTGCTGGCGGGCTTGCCTCCCTCAAGTACAGTTTCTGGCTCATTGTCAACCTGTGGAGCATGGGTTTATGATAATGGACTGCTTTCCGTGTCACATGACTTGACAGCAGTGTTCCTACCAATCGTTGCAGCCCTGGCTGACACAGTTTACGAAGCCCAGGAGGGTAAGAGGCTTCAGCTGACTACTCTGAAGCCATTGACCTCTGTTAAAGGGTTCCTGACTCCCTCAGCTACAGCTCTAGCTCATACAGCAGTGCACAGCTCGTCGCGACTGAAGAGAGCAGCCAAGCAGTGTCTACAGGCCTTCTTTTCGGACTTGCGATACGACCAGGAATCGCTGCTTATCTCCATCTACAGTGACAATAGCAACCTGCTGTTTGACCCTGCAGACCCCACTTCTTCCTGTATCTCGCTATACATCATTACAGCTATTGCACGGGTGACTGGATTGCCAGAGTACACAGGTCACGTGTGTCAGGTGGTGCGCAATGGCATGGAAACGGACTCTGTTCTTATCCAGCAGTCTTCTCTGGACTGTTTGCATCAGCTGTGGCCCTCGTTAAAGCCTGGACTGGATCACATTGTCGATATTGAAGCTGTGATTAGCTGTTTGGCTCGTCATGCCCATTTGTCGTCTGATTGCTGGTCTGTCATCAACAGAGTGACTCGTTCCAACGCTCCTTTGTTGATCACTGCTCTGGTGTTTCTGCTGGAGAACCTCGACAAGCCGTTAGTTGTGCGAATCACAGCTATCGATGTGCTTTCCAGCTTCTTCAGCCACACCCGAAAATCCTCCTCCATGGACATGTTTGTGCCGTTTGTGATGCACACTGCTTGCAAAATGCTGAATCCGGACTTGCTGCGTCACTCGACCCTCCAGAGAGGCGTTTCTCTGCAGTCCAAGGTCACAGCTCTACTGTCTCAAATCACACAGACATTTCCGTACATTGTCACGTTCCATAAGCCCAGTCAACGTCTGGCTGTGGCTATTTATCCTACTGCCACTGCTGTGATGATTGAAAAGAATGTGTCTCGACGAAGATCTTCTCTGTCTGAACTCAACAGAGACCTGGATATTAAGGTCACCGACACCTGTTCTCTGATTGTCTACGACTTGAGAATCGGCTCAGAGTATGCCTATCTTGACCCCCAGGAATTCAATTCCAATCATGCTGCTCCGGTGTGGGGCCTGGTCTTTTCTCCGGATGGAAAAATGGTTGCTGGACTCACGGGAATAGGGTCTAATAGCGTCCCTGGGCCCGATTTCGACGGAGAAACACGTGTCGTCGTTTGGCAGATGGAAACCCATGGAGGCACCTTCTCTTCGCTGTTCGGTAACTCCGCAAACTCTTCCCATTCCTCCCAGGGGGTCTACTCTGAATCAGTCAAGTTTGGCAAGTCAAGAAACGTCGTGGAGAGACAGGTGGAGATTCTGCTCTATGCCAGCGTGGGCAAAATTGGATACAGGGATAAACAGACGCCGAGCTTTGAGCCGGCAAAGGTGGAGAGCCTGGGGAAAGTCAAGAGCGACGGTTTGAGGGTCACGTGGGTCTCGGAAACGGTCCTGGTGGTACAGGGAGAGGGGGTGAAAAAGAAGGTGGTCATCTGAACAACCTGAGCAGATCCCAGAATGTCGACCTATCAGCAGATTGAACGAAGCCATGTGTGTGCTCTGCCTCATGCACAAGTGTCTGTCTGACTCATTGGCACATGGACAAAGCCTGTGAGACAAGCGGAAGTACTCCTGCACTGTATGACTGAATGTGAATCACTACAGGTACTGTATGTACTGTACAGTACTCGTACAGTTAAGTAGCACATATGCATATCGATGAGTGCGACTGCGACTGCTTGTTTGGGATGCTCTCTACTGGCAGTACAAATTGGACCGGTACTTGCTTTGGCGTCATGGGATCCTTTGCGTTATGAGATTCCACCCCATTGTCTGTATCGAGAAAACCCATTAATAAAGGAATATATAATCTTCATCCAGAGTCTGAAGCAAATGTTGACCCACTGACCCGTATACATCTGAACTCTCTCACTATTCGTATTCTCTTATTACAATTAACTATACACGTTAGTATTTAAATAAACATGGCTGTAGCCGAGAAGCGACCCTGCCGACTTACACCTCGATGTTCTCCGGGAGAACATATACCTATTTCCAATTTGAACCAGGAGCGAACTTCTTCAGCTTTCGCTTACTGGAACGTTGACAGGACACCATCCACGTCCAACTCCGTCAACACGACGCCACTCTCACTGCACTTTGCCTTGTTTCGCAGCTCCGAACACAGGCCCTCGATGTCGATATCGCCAAACTTGGGATGCGACGTGATACGGTCCCACACAGCGGTGCAGTTCATGAGCGTCTTGGGCTTGGAGAACATGAGCAGGTCCTCATCCTCCTCCTTCTTGACTTCGGGAGCACCACTTCCCTGTCCGTTGTTGACACCACTGTGTGTAGCGCCCATGGTAGACAGAGGCTTGCCAGAAATAACGTCGCTGCTGGAATGGGGGTCCAGAGGATCAAACATGGATGTTTCTGTCGTGAGCTCGGGCAGCGAAAAGTCGTCCAGATGTGCCGTCTCGGAAACGGGGTCTCGGTACGACATAAAGTCCATGTCGAAGGGCATGTCAAACAGGAAGTCCGATCCGGGAAGATCAGAGCCGGCTGTAGCGACAGATGCAGACAATTGAGGAGGGGCAGTTGTGGAGGAGGTAGGAGTGGATACAGAGGGCTGGCCTGCCGACTGCTGAGTGCTACCCGGTGCAGCTGCGGACGGTACCACCGTGTTGGAGGTTGTGGGAGATGCACTGGCTGTGGCGGATCGCTGCAGCAGCTCGGCCTTGTTTACACAGGCCTTGGAGAGCTCAGCACAAAAGTCAACAGCATGGGGGTCGGGCTTGCCGTTCATGGCAGCGATGGTAGCACCCAACAGGGGCTTCTGCTGGCTCACACTTCCACTCTGGCTCTGGGGCGAAGTGTATGCCGAGGGGTTGGTGCAGGGAGACTGGTTGCACGAGGTTTGAGATGCAGGAGAAGTGGTGTCGGAGGCCACAGATGAGGGCTTGCGCTGCAAGTAGCCTCGGATCTGCTCTCGTTGCAGTTGCTCGCGTGCCTCTCGCTCCACATCGGTCGGCTTGGGCACGTTGTACGAGGGGAACTCGAACGTGAACGGTTTGGACGACATCTCCGGGATGGGAGCCGAATGCACGTTTGAAGCGGGTGCTCCGGCTCCAGAGACTCCAGAGGCTCCCGAAGTGCCGGCAGGCTTCTCACGGTAAAGCTTGAGCTCGTTCTGAAGCCGCTGGACCTGGAAGCGCAGGAACTCGTTTTCCGAGTTTTTGGCTGCCGTCTCGCCCTCGAGCTGAGATATTTTGGTTTCCAGGTCGCGCAGATGCTTTTCCTTTCGCTCTCTGAAGGCCCTTTGGGCAGCCCGGTTCTGAGCCTTGCGTTTGGACGCGGGGATGGTGGTTTCGGGCTTTCGGCCGGGCTTTCGGGGCTTCTTGGGGTCGGCCTCACCGTCATCTCCTTCTGGAGACTCGTCGTCGGCGCCTCCGTCACTGGTGGACTCTCCCGGGGACATTTTTCGCTTCTGTGAGTCGTTGTCCAGGGTGTATGACGACGTCGAGTAATCCGAGACGGGGAGGGGCCCTCCAGGGGTCAGGTCGATAGGCTGTTGTTGCTGCTGCGGGGGCAGGGGCTGGTTAAGGTCGTATTGGGCGTAGTCAAACTCCTGTTTGAACGGAGGCATGGCCATGGACGCCGGCATGGCACCAGGAATGTTGTAGTCTGAGTACATATCTAGGTGAGGTGGCTGTGGTAATCAAAAAAAAAAAAAAAAAAACCACGAGCTGGAATAGTGCTGTTGTTGCTGGTATGACTTTATTATGCAGTGGATGCTGTAGACACAAGAAACAGTAGTGCGTCGGTTGGAACGGTTCTGTGTCGGTTGGAAAGGTTCTGTGTCGGTTGGAGTGGTTCTGTGTCGGTTGGAGCGGTTCTGTGTCGGTTGGAGCGGTTCTGTGTCTGCGTGTCGAACTTGGTGGAAGGGCAGTGTTCAATGCTTGTTGGTTGTGTTCAGTCTGATGTCTGATGTCTGGACTGTCTGAGTGGTCGCTGTCGGTCTGTGTGCGATCGTTCGTCGGTCTGTGTCACTCTCGGAGGAACTTTGTACGTTGAAATCGTCGACTGGGTCGTTCAAGTTCGTCGTACAGTGATTAGCGGCTTGTCAGGGTTCGTTGGTGGACAACGTTGCACTTTTATCTCAAGGCAGGACGGTTTGAGTGGCGAATGAAGCTTATTTGCGGGAGTACCTGGTGACTTCAGCAGAAGCGACGATGGAGGTGAAATGCGGGGGTTTTTGACGGGGAAAACGGCCAGAGATGGTTTCGAGGGCTCGGAAAACCCATATGTGTCTTCAAAAGCGCAAAAATCCGCCTCCTGCGCCCTCTTTTCTGCCACTTTGCACAATCCGCACCATCTGAAACCCTCCCAAAATCTGACACCTAAAGATGTTTTAGCTTTCAAACCGTTCCAGAAGCAACCGCGGTGTTGAGTCAGTGGCTGAGGTCTTTACGGCTGCGGCTACTGTATGAGTACTTGTAGTTGGAGAGAAACGACACCTGGAGTCCGCCAAAAGAGCTCGAATGGAGACATTAATGCCGCAAACAGCTTCGCGGGCCCGAGAGCTTCAAAATGATACAGCTTGCGGTCTTTTCCGCCCGTCCTATCCTCCCTTTACACATCATTTCACAACCTTTCACAACATTTCACCTCCACTTGCACTCCCGCACACACACTCTCCTCCCACACACACTACACTAACGAAACAAGTCACTTGTCCGATGCATCCACAGCCTTAGCCTCATGGAAGCGCACTTTGTACGTACGCACATCCGATTCCTCGTACCTATCGCTATAGAGTGCACCAGTGTCGGTACTACTGTAGGACCATGCTGAAGATCACTTGCCAGGGACGGGATAAAAGATGGGTTTGTTGCCCAGATGACACTTGTGTCACCAGCTCTGTCGCTAGCTATGTCGCCAGCTCTGTCGCCAGCTCTGACGGCCATGCCCTACGTTTGTGTCACTCTCTGCCATCAGATAAATACCACCTCTACATCTGTTCGCCATGTCAAACCTTCGGGGTCTTGATTTCAAAGCATGCATACAGAAGGCACTCCAACTCTGTTTGCGGCTGGGTCCAAGCTAACGGGCTCGTTTGGATCCGCTTTTTTAGCGGGCCTGAAAAAGCTGAGAAATGCGAGGGAAAAACAGGGAAAAGAGAGAAAAAATAGCTGCCGGCTTATTGATGATAAATCACGCCTTGTGCTCGACGGAAACCGCTCTCCGACCGGGTTCGTTGTTGCGATATCGGTCTAGATAGCACCGTTAGATGGACATCTGAAGCTGAGCGATATTACCACAATAACAGGAAGCAATCAGGGGATCAAAATAACAGGAATAATCATACCATAGAGTGCGGGGTATTCTGGAGAAGAGCACCGAGGTGTTATTTGAGTCAAAATCAACGCACGGCAATCCCCTTCCCTCTCTCGCACCTGTGCTCTATCGCTCTCCCCGAGTCTCCGGGCAAATCTCCGAGTTAGGAATCGGAAAAAGCAAATACAAGCAGAGTTTCCACCTTGACTAACAAGTGACAAATTTTGAGAAATCTGGAGGCCAGATTTCGACCGAGAAAAGAGACCCAATTCGGGTGAAATCTATGGGAAATGTGGACATGCTGGAGTTGAGTGATGAAAACTGGAAAAAAATCTTAGGTGCATCTCTTCTTTGGTGTTGTGTTGTTGTTTTTTATTATTCCTCTTTTTGTTAACAAACCACCCAACAAATATTAAAGACCTTTACTTCACTGTTTGGAAGGTTTCCAAAATTGCCATAATCGACCCCAATAGTGTCATGAAAGTGTTGAAAAAGCCGATCAAATCGCATCAAACACCCTTCTGTGTTCGATTTCACCCTTGGGGCCCGTGTTGTCACTCTCAATCCCTCCGTTTCTGTCTCGTCTGAGTGGTGCTGCTCACTCTGGGTACTGTACCATCACAGATGTCACTGTGCAGTTCGAGATTCTACTCCACAGTGAACAGGTAAATATTTCCATTCAAGCGCATTATACAACTACTTGAGCCATCATTGAACCCGTTGTGAACGAACCCGTCTCTGTCTGCTCGGCAACGCCCAGACGAGCGAATCTCCAGGGCTCCAACCCAACCCCCCAACCCCCCAGTTATTGAGCCGACCGGGATTCTGTAGCCGAATTCAGTTGATCCCACTAAATCAAACAGATCTCTCTATAGAATTCCTTGATCATCTCTTCAGGAAAGCATGGATATCAACTTCTTTACGTATTGGCTATCTCCATAGGCTGTTGTTTTTTTGTTTTTTGCAACTGGACGAGTTTCCAACTCACCCATATTTGATCTGATGACATTCAAGTAAACTGGTGTATACTTGGCTCGACTTTGCAAACAAATTTCTCCACACAAACTCATCCCAATTCTTCTCCTACCATATTTCCTCCTTGAGATTGCCTCTTTCTCTCCTTGAACCCATATTGGAGGATTCAACTCTCCCAGATTTAATCCAAACTCGATGAATTAAATTATAATGAACCAATTGGCCATTGGAAACAACTGGTTTCGTATAAATCATTCTCCATCTCTTCGCCATCAGTCAGAAACCTGCTCTCTAGATTTTCGCTTCCTTCATCACATAGCTACAAGTAGAACATAGAGCCATGTTCTTCTGTTGCCATTCTTGAGATAGTCAGTCTAACGAGTAATTTCCGACGAAATTTCAAGTGTTGAACTCCACGGACTCTACGCCCATCTGACTCGACACGGTGGTGGTGGTGGGTCCCTTCAATCAGCCCAGCATGTGTCATTCTGGTCAAGATTATCAACACATGAACTTTAGTAGAGCTGTTGAGCAGTTCGATGAGTCGCTCAGAGTCTGAGAAGTTGTTTACTCGGTCCTCGACAGAGTTGGAAGACTTCTGGGCTGCCGACGCATCTTAGAGAACCATTGACTCTCTTTCCTCCTGGTGGTTCTTGTTCCCGTCCTCTTCGTCAGGATAGGCTAAGGAGTAGCCTTGGGTATGGGCTTGTCGAGGTACATCATGACGCGGATGTTTTCAAAGGACCCCTTGTGTCCCTTTCCTGTGCTCGGATAACTGCAATCTTACCGACAGGCTCGTAGGAGCAGTCGGCAACGCCTCGATCGGAGGCTGGTCTGCTGGGTTCAGATATGGTGTTCTAGGGGCAAAAGACAGCCATTAACTACCTGTGAATCTCCTAGACTTCCATATCGAACCAACAAACAGTTAGTTCAACCAGGACGGACAAGTCTTGAAGTTATAACTGCCCCCAATCTCCCCATATTACAACACACAAACGACCATCAATGTTGGATAGAACACAAATATCAACGATAGTACCGCCGTTATCGCCTTCTCTGCAGTTTCTGGTCAGCCTTGAATGTCGTTTGAGAGTCTGGGATTGACACTTTGGACTCCTGTGGAGATGCTGGAGCGATTGAGCCTGTTCTGACCCACGCTCTGACGATTTTTCTGGCGAGATTTCTTCTGAAGAGTATCTGACTGTCTATTTCGTGTCTGGGATTGTCTCAGCTCACAAGTCTGTCTCTACCTCTGAAGTTCAGAAAAGATCACCAACAGAAAACCTCCTCACATCTCCTAGAGCAAACCCGGGGTTCTTGGTTAGTACAAGAGAGAACGACAATGTATTGTACCATGAACTACTGTATGGTGAATAGTTGGTGTTCACTCATATAATCTCTTTCAGAAGATGGAATGGGTACATTTTGCTGATGCAGTATTGATGATACAGCTTTCTGAAGACTGACAGGACACGGAAGCCAGACAGGACACATGCTTCGGGAGGATCAGGTTACAGAGTCAGCCGAGACGTTGTTACTGATCAGTGTCGAAATTCTGAGTAGCTGGAAAGTCTACTAACCGCACTTCTCATTTTCTCAGTGTCCGTGCCATCGCTGTTCCACTTGGCCGTACTGTAGTCAAGAGATCACACTATGGTATGTACTGTATATACATACTGGACTACATTGAGCACCAGACATCTAATATCATTGCTAGTCAGACATGCTCTTAACTCTCACTTGACTAGATGACGTGCTTCAGAATGGCTCCCCTCTTCTCCCTCGTGAGCATGGTTCAGATTCAGATACTGAAACCCATTCCAGCTCTGATTGTATGGAGAGAGCAGTGTGTACTCACAATTTGAATCAATGCTATATTGCTGTGTAACGTATGTCCTGTACCTACTGTGTTAGACCGGAGCTCGCATCTGTCTACTATCCACTTACATCAGGAAGGTCCGTATTGTCACTGCTCAGCTGAAACACCGTATCAAGTGTTGCAAGATACAATGTGAGTACTGTACCTTACATACTGTACTTGTAGTAATCTTGCAGCTACTGTACATTGCCAGCTCTGGTGAAAGAAGGACGACCATGGATCCCTCTCAGACTGTAGAAGACACTTCACTAGCTGGCTGAATGAGAAAAGTCGGTCTCCATTGTGAGCCACCATTGAGTGAGATTGGATCGGCTTGTATGGTGGCTATTTTGACGACGAATTGGAGGGGAAATGGTTATCAACGTCGAAACAGATACATTATTGGCAGGACAATTGATTCCAACTTCTTTCGGGTCCAATTAAGGCGACTTTTGGCAAGTTGAAGTGCTCTTGTAGCATGCCCGCTGATGCTCCGGTGGACTTGACTCTGCAGGCTTTGTGATTATTTCCGATACACAATTGGTCGATTCAGACCACTTGCAATCTTTCCAACTAAATTCAGTCATGAGTCGATTGCCAAACCCTTCAGAACAATACCCTTCAATACTCCAGCAATCTGCAAGTACAAGTATGTACAGTACAGTACAGTACAAGTACGAAACCACAAATCATCTCACTGTAGCCACCAGTACAAGCACAAGTACAGTAGTGTCTAACGCTCGCAACTACCCACTAATGCGCCCCGAAGGGTTTCCATCAAGATAAGGTTCAGGAGACCCGACGCGTTTGTCTCTATCATGGCGTCTAATATAACGCATTTGAGTCCCCTTGAGAATTAGCAATGGAATCCATGTATCACGTGACCATAATACAATTGGTTAGTAATGTATATATATCTGGTTGTTTTCTTTTCCATCTCTATCACGTGCCACCATGTTTTCAACGAACCCTGATTCCAAGTTTCAGACACGTATTCCCTGAAAGTCAAATATTTCAAGCAGCTGAAACTTTGTTCGTCAGTGGAATGTGCTTTGGAATGTGTTAAATAGGCCCAACCAGATAACTAGATAGAAAGAGGTACCAAAATTGGAGCCTCGAAATTGGGTATATATTTTATAAGTCTTTCCATGGTTGCATCGTCTTCTGGACTGCCTTTGAGCTGTCCCACTTGCCCTCTCAATTTTTCATTATTTAGCCTTCACATTTGTTGAGTATACACGCAGGTTAGTGGAACCTTCCAGGGCTGGTGATAGATGGAAGGGAAGATAGAATATGACCAGTGTGGTTCATGGCCCAAGCCCACCAAGCTCCGGCTGGTTTCTTCAGTCTTTTTGTTCCCCTTTTTCCCTGTATTTTTGCTTCAAATCAAAACATTCCGATCTGCTTCGCGGTATGTTGGAAAGAAAAAACTGTCAGCCCATTTAAACTCCCACAGCTAAAATTAATGGTGATCGCCAGTATAGATATACGATATGGCGGGGGGAGAAAGGAGCCATTGGAGGTGTGGTTGCAGCGAAAAGTGGGCGGAAAAGCGGGGCTTTCACACGATTTTGCAAAAATACCATCTTTTCCGTAAAACCAACCAATTGCAAACGAGATCCAACTCTCCACTACGAGCTCTGAGCAGACCCTTCCAAGGGCCAGGGTAACCCTACAGAGATGTAGGTTCGTTAGCAAACATCAAGTTGCGTCTATGCGTATGGCTCTATCTGAGAGGGAAGGCTGGCTGGGTCAGACACAGGTTATAATTGGTGTTAAGTGTGACTGTAGGTGTTACTGTAGGTGTTAGTGGGTGGTGCGTGTGGGTGGCTGGTTCAGTTTAAGATAGGGTAACATGTGAACAATGTGCAGCATCACATGGACGGGATTGGGGGAAGCTAGGGGAGTCTCAAGGGTGGATTTCTTTTCTCCGTCGTCGTTTGTGACTCAATTCAATGTCACGTGTCCAGTATCAGCCATTCAGCGCCCATCTCCCTCCACTCATAGCCTGTCGTGGTTCGATGTCGATTGGGTCTATGGAACCCTATTGCGGTGTAATCTGAGATCCGCATAGACTTTGCTTTGTTATGGTGGGTGACAGTGGAAGAGTGAAGGTGGAAGGAAGTTGGGTGAATAATATCTGTGGGAAAATGCGGGAAAATCCGAATTGATCCGGTCACGTGAGCAATGGGCATGTTGGACCTTTTTCTTTTTTTATTCTTCCTTTTTCTTCTTTTTTTCTTCCTTTTTTCTTCGCATTTATTCGTCCTATTCAGCCTCTTGTGTCCATGGGCCTCCCGAGATTCCTCCCCCTAATTGTCCCCGTCACTATCGCCATATCTGCGGGTTGTTGGGAACACACCCTTGTTAATTCTCCGTGCCAGGTTAAAATTCACTTTTTGATAAATTACCGTTTCGTTATATTTCTGAAGGAATAGAGACGGGTTTGGGCGGCGAAAAAAAAAAGCAGAAAGACGGAGCGGACGCCAAAAGACGCCGCGGGGTGCCGTCCAGCGAGGTCACGTGCCCACCAGACCCCCCTCATTCCGGTGGTGACGTGGTTCCTAACGCTGCTACGCTCTTGTGATTGGCCGGGAGGAAACGAAAAGTCTAAAAAAGGTTGTGCTGCTGGACGAGAGACGAGAAGCTTATTGCTCAAAAAAACACAAAAACACGTTTATTGTGCGATATCACAAAAAAAAAACCAGTACACCAGGTGCAACGACCTGAGTGCGTGAAAAGAACACAGAGCGACCGGCAGTTGACACTCACCCTCAACAGCCGTCTTGGATACCACGGACCGGGCATGAACCAGCAGCGTGTCTACCAGCAGTTTCAGCAGCGACCGGGCGGTTCAGGGGCCCTTCCGGGCCAGAACGCTACGCCGTCCCCAGGAGTCCCTGGAGCGGTGGCGGGCCAGCAGCGGACCGATGTCGCGGCCCAGCAGCAACGTCACCACCCGCTGAGCCAGCACTACCAGTTGCAACAACAGCAGCAGCTTCAGCAGTTACAGGAGCAACAACACGCGGCCATGTATGGCGCCCAGTCTCAGCAACAGCAACAACAGCAGCAACAGCAGCAACAGCAACACTCTCAGCAACAGATGCAGCACCAGTACCATCAGCAGCAGCTGGCGCACCAGGCCCAGGTCCAGCATCAACATCAGCACCAGCAGCAGATGCAACAACACCAGCTCAGCCAGATGACCCAGGCCCAGCAACAGCTGTACGCGCAGCAGCAACACGCGCAGCAGCAACATCAGCTCCACCAGATGCACCGGCAGAGCCAGAACTCCATCAATGGCATGATGGGAGGCGTGTCCATGTCGCAGGTGGCGTCTCCTCAGCAGCAGCAGACCAACGTTTCGATCAGCCAGTTGCAACAGCAGCAGCAGCAGGCGGCGTTGGCTCAGCAACAGGCTCAGGCTCAGGCTCAGCAGGCGCAACAAGCTGCCGCTCAGCAACAGGCACAACGTCAGGCTAGCACAGCCGGCCAGACCACAGCCCAGCAGTTGTATGCCCAGCAACAGGCCCAGGCACAGGCCCAGCAGCAGAAGAACAACCTGCCGTCTATTAATCACATGTACCTGCAGCAACAGCAGGCCCAAGCTGCTGCCCAAGCCAAAGCTCAACAACAAAAGCAGCAGCAGCAGACTCAGGCCCAGACCCAGGCCCAGGCTCAGCAACAAACCCATGCGCAGCAACAGACCCATGCTCAGCAACTGGCTCAGCAGCAGGCACAGACTCCCCAGACTCAGCACACCTCCCAAGCTCACCCTCAGGCACAAGCCCAGGCACAAGCTCAGGCACAGGCCCAAGCGCTCGCACAAGCGCAGTACCAGAGACAGCGGCAACACAGTCATCTCCAGGGCGACGCGTCGCAATACACTTCGCTGCAACAGCAGCAGGCGGCGGCACACCAGCATCAGGCACATCTCCAGTACCAGGCTCATCTCCAGCAGGTGCAGCAACAGCAGGCCCAGCTGGAGGAGAAGCGACGCAAAGCGTCCACTGCGAGCGTCGGGACCCCCAAAAGCGCTGCTGCCACCCCCAGAATCCAGGCCGGGCACCATCTGACGCCCCAGCAGCAACATGCGTTGACTCCTCAGCAGGCTCATGCTCAGCAACAGCAGCAGAGCCACGCACAGCAGCACGTGCTAACAACGCCTCAGCAACACGCATTGAGCGCTTCTCAACAGCGTGCGTCTCCTCAGAACCTGACTCCCCAGCAACAGGCTCGTCAGTTGCAGCAGAAGCAGCAACAGCACGTTCAGCAGGCACACACTGCTCATACTCAGGCCCAGCAGGCGGCTCAACAGCAGCAGCAAGCTGCGTACCAACAGACGCAGAAGGCTCAGACTACAAAACAGCAGCAGCAGCAGCAACAGCAGTATCAGCAACAGCAGCAGCATTATCATCAGCTTGCAGCCCAGCAGCAGGCCCAGGCCCAGCAGCAGGCTCAGGGGATTAGCCAGAGCACCACTCCGCAGTTGTTGCAGCGACAGCCCGGGGTGCAGGGTCAGAAGGGACAACAAGCAGTGGCACTTGGTGCTGTGCAGCAGACACAGCATGGTGTCGCACAGCACGGTGCACAGCATGCCACTCAGCAGGTGAAGTTAGAGCAGCAACAGCAGCATCCCCATCCCCAGGCCCAGGTTCAGCATCAGGGCCAGCTTCAGGGACAGCAGCAGCATCAGCAGCATCAGGGTGTCCAACAGGGTGTTCAACAGGGTGTTCAGCAGCAGCATGGCGTTGCTCAGCATGCTCAGCAGGCACAGCATCAGCAGACACAGCATCAACAGCATGGCGTTAATCAGCAACAGCAGACTCAACAGCAGGGTGTTAACCAGCATCAACAGGCTCAGCAGCACCAGCAAGCCCAACACCAACAGACTCCACAGCAGGGCGTCAGTCAGCAACCTGCACACAATGAGACTCCTTCCGTGGCACCAGCTGCACCCTCTTCTGTTCCTGCCTCTACTGCTCCCGCTACTGCCGCCTCGGCAGACTCCACGCCCTCTGCGGCACCTGGTGAGCCGAAGAAGAAGCGCAAGAACAAAAAGTCGCCGGCCAACTCGGTGCCTATTACCAACAACGGCCCCGTGGTGTGTCGCGAGTGTGGCACGCAGTGCAGCAACACGTCTGAACTGAAGCGTCATGAAAAACACATCCACAACCGGTCGCTGTACATGTGCCGAAAGTGCGGCGAGCTGTTCCAGACGGTGGCCGAGCGACAGACGCACAAGAACAACCGGCACTATCCAGAGATCCAGACGACCATCTGGGCGTCCAACGTGTTCCGCGAGTTTCCGGCCAATACGATTGTGCATTCCAAGCGTGACCAGAACGGCTACTTTAACTGTCCCAGTGAATACTGCACGTTCATCACGCGGATCCCGTCGTACTGGCATGACCACATTCACAATGTTGCTCACCAGGGCATTGATCCGCAGACGTCGAAACGGAAGCGCAAGCCCAAGATTCTGTCGACACCCCATCCCGGGGCGATTGGTAACGGTGGTGCAGGTGTGGGGCCTGTGAGCGGCGAGGGCGAGCGGCAGGAGCGGGCCCAGCAGGCGGCCCAACGACAGCAGCAGCAGGCGGCCCAGCAACAACAACAACAACAGCAGCAGCAGCAACAGCAGCAGCAGCAGCAGCAGGAGAGTCAGAGCCAGCAGCAGGGTAAGCCCGCGCAGGGTCACACACAGCAGCAGGCTCAGACACACCAGGGCCAGCAGCAGCAGACCCACGCACAACCCCACGCACAGCCCCATACTCAGCATACGGGGGCCCAGCAGATACAGCAGCACCACGTGCATCAACTTCCGCATCAACCTCATTCCTTGTAAACAATGTATTTATGATTGACTAGACTTTCTAGAGCGAGCTGCTATGACAGCGAGGCTCAGACAGTGCCGGTGTATTGTATCCCAGCACTTGGGCCCTCGTTACATCCCTTTGACTCAGAAGTAGCTACTTCTTTCTGTACAATTACATACTTATATAAGCAAGAAAAGCATTATAACATCATTAGTCATACATTCTATTTGACTACGACTAACCCTAGCTACGTGTTGGTTCGACTACTTCGTGTTCAGTGACTTGACGTTCCGGTGATAACGTAGCTGTCACGTAGGAGCTCCTTTTAGAGAGATGGTAGCTCTCTCGCTGAAAGCGCAAGGATGAGTTATTTAGATGGACATATCTGTCTATCATGGAAATATGTCTGTCTGATTTCAATCAGATGCCACGGTTCACGGGCCTTGTCTAGTGTAGATAGATAATATATTTTTACATGCTGTGGCGTTGTACCGTACGTACGGGCCACTCCCAGCTCCCCTTAGGGTCACCACCTGTTCCAGGTGACCTATTATGCGATTTGTTGGTCTTCGATGATGCAGTAAGCTCGCGGTTCATGAACCGGGTTGCTGAGTGGTATTCAACTGCTCTATGGGTCAGCTTTGACACCTGTAGTCGTGGTCACTAGTCGCAGCACGATGTTCGTGGTAGGACTGTGAGTTCCGCTCACAAGTCGCAGCTGCACTGCTCGTTGTTCACTCGTAACTATCACTCAAGTTGATCAACAGCTGCGCGAGACATCTCTTGGTTGCGGCATCGTCTCTCAGAGCCTGGCTGAAGGTAGCATCTCTCAGCGGCTCGGGCAGACTCTGTCTTAGTGCCTCTCTGGCTCTGGCGTTGTCACTCAGTCTGAGATAACATCTGACCACGTGTTTCAACAGTCGGGAGGCCGGTTGTGAAATCAGCTGCTGGACCATGTTGGCGAGCACCTGCGACACCGCGGTGAACCGCTCGAACGTCTGGCACACGTAGTTGAGGCCCATGTCGTCCATGAGGATTTTTTGGACGATGAAAATCGCCACTGTTTTCGACAGCTCGGTGCCACTCTCCATGATTCGAAGGCACAGGGGAATGATTTCGGTGGACAGCAAGAACGAAATGACCTCGGGCGAGTCGTTCTTGACGAGCGCGCCAATCACGCCCAGCGATGTCAGCCGCAGGTACTCAAACGACCGCGACTTGACGGTGGTGTTGAGAAAGGGATACAGAAAGAGCGGAATGTGGGCCACAAGGAAGGGGGTTCGGGTGTCGGCGTGTGAGGCGACGCATTGAAGAAGGGCCAGGGCATTGCATACCCGGTTGCTGGCGGCAGTGGACAGATTGGGAGGCGTCAGCAGGGAGTACACGTTCATAATCTCCTGCAGCAGAGTGCTCATGACTCCAAACGAGTGCCATAGGATGAGGGCGAGATCCTCGTACTGCTCTCGTTTCTTTCCGAGCTCGAGTAGAGCCTGCTCGCGACCCTCGCCGTGCATCAGCTCGACGATCCACGAATATAGCTTGTCGTCTTCTGCCGTCAGCTTCAACGGCATGACGTTGGGGTCGTTGGAGTTGGCCGGTGCCATGCCGCTGGGTGCCATCTGGGGCATATTGGGCGGCGGCTGGTTCATCTGGCCACCCATATATTGCTGCTGGGGAGGTTGCTGGTACATGGCGGACTGTGGTGGAGGTGTGATCTGGACAGTTTTCTGGGTTATGGATTTGATGTGGTGAGTGGTGAGTCGAAGGTTGGTGGAGGGTTTGTGGACGTGGGTTCGACTCCAGATGGGGACGGTGGCCGAATATGTCAATATAGCGTTTTCAGTGATCGAGCTGAGTCGGGGATATATATTTCAACAATTGGTATGTGGACGATAATTTACCAGCTTCCTATCGCGTCATTATTCGAAGTCATCATAGCCTACTAGCATCACGCTATTACTTGGTCGCATTAGTTGAGTATAGTTGACTAACTGAGAGACATGTCATAACCAGTGTCAAGGATGCTACAGGTGCGGGATTTCCGGTACTTGTGTGTTTTTGGAGGGGGTCCTGTGCTCTCCTTGGTCATTTGTGGTCGATTGATCCTGTTTGTATATTCCTGTGTCAATACAGCCGCCGCTGTCATCCTCCATCCTGAGTATATAGACATCCTACTTAGCCGTTCTAAACAATAGTTGTAGCCACCAGGGTGCATACGACCTTATTCAAAAAAGAGAAAAAAAAAATTAGAAAAAAAAGGAAAAAAAAAAAAAGGTCCTGAAATTCGACTCCTGCATGTGATAAGCCCAAAAAGCAATTCAGACGACAAGGGAGGATACTGCCTGATATACACAACCGCAACCAACTCGACATTTACCCCACGATATATCGAACAAGGGTCGAGCAGTGCACCATCTTCCCTATGAGTCCGTTGCTATCTGCAGGTATATACTTGCTACTTTTCTTTAGACTCCCGCGGGCTTAAAAAAAGAAAAAAAAGAAAAAATGAATAAATAAAAGTATAAAATAAAAAACAAAATAAATTAATTACTTGTACGTGAAGGCGGAGTCAGTGTCTACTAGGTGCAGTATTTTTGCCACCTACACGTGACTAGACACGCAAAAATAAGAACATAACCTCTCCCCTCAAATCCACGTCTTCTTTGGACTCAGTCCCCTATTACTGCGACTCGTGCAAATCTGATAACATGCATCTCAACCATTTACCGCACTCGGAGGTTTAATTGATCAGTTTGAATGGGCTGGACATACAACGAGTCGTGGAGTCGAACGAGGAGGCGGAGAAAGACGACAACAAAACCACAGACACAGGGAAATCTCCAGGACCACCATGATATACTCAAAATCCCCGTAGCCCCCCCACACCATCGGCAAATCAACAATCAAGTTTTCCTCCGCATCTGGAAGTCACAACTGTATTTTTCAGTGAGATTTTTCTTGGGTCGAGTTGGTGGCTTATGGAGACATCTGGCAGGGCTCGAATTACAATGAGATAGAAGCCAAAATCGCCAATATATAGGCCTACAAGTTGTTCCTCCATATCTACAGACCCCAATTCACCATTTATCAACATGTAATAACACCCACGCGACTCCCCTGTCAAGGTTCAGAGTACCAAGCAAATGTTTTTGGACGTCTGTAAATCGGCAAGTAGTGGATGGAATGAAATGGTGGAAAATGGAAACCGGAGAAGAAACATACAGCTTTAAATCAACTTTTCCTTATCGGGGTCATCTTCTCAAGAAGTCCTTGTTGATTGTACCCTACCAGACTCATTTCCGACCCGTGAACTCTATCACGAAACACTATAACGCGCTACAGTAATACCTTACCGAGTAGCTACTGTAAACCACTTGAACACCTGGACCGGCTACCACAAATGTCTTCTCTACAGCCGTTTTCGGTGGACAACACCTGGAGTCACGTGGTTTCAAAGCGCACGGGCGACAAGCGCGAGTACGGCGGCGACAACTTGTCATCTGAGTCGTCAAATTTCCTGCCAACCGATCAGACAGACAAACAACCCTCGAGTCCAGGAGGCAGTCTATGGTCCGACAGAGAGGGCTGGAGCTCGCAGTTCGACCTGCCGTCGAGTCCGGTCCGAAAAAAGCGGTTTCTGGGCGGCATTCAGTTCACTGAAAGAAGCAAGAACAAGGAGGAGGAAGGCGGAGACGAGGAGGGCGAAGGGGAGTCAGAAAGCCATATCGTGAGTCTCCAGAGCAATGGAACGGTCACGGAAGATAAACCAGAGGCCACCGTGGCCAAGCTGGAGAGACAGAGTGCGGCCGAAAGCTCTTCTACTCCCGTTCGAACAGCTTCACGTCCGTCTCTACTTGCTCCCACGACTCCTTACAGAAACTACACCCGGAGCCTTAACTCGTTCAACTCGTTCAACTCGTACAACTCTCTTGGTTCGTTTGGCGAAACCGGGGCAGGAATAGCTGCTGAAGTTGCCAGTCCTGAAAAACGTCATAAACCCGCGCCTGTGGACACCACTCTTCCTCCTGCTCAGTACCTTCTTCAGTGTGCTGACAAGGAGGCCGAAAACATTGATCTCATGTTTCGCAACCTTGACAAACTCCCCAAGGAGTTTAGCGAGCTCAAAAATGTGGTTAAGACCAACAACAGCCCCTGTACGGCATCTCTGGCCATGTCCTACAAGGTCATGTTGTCTCAGAACAGACTGACAGATTTGCCACCTCAATTGTTTGACGGGATTAATATTGTGAATCTGTCCGTCTTCAACAACTGCCTGGAGTCGGTTCCGCCTCGAATCAGAGACCTCACCAACCTCGACACGCTCAACGTGAGTGGAAACGTCAACCTCAAGTACTTGCCGTCCGACATTCAGAAGCTCAAGAAGCTCAAAAATCTCAAGGCGTCCAATGTCGGCTTTCCCCCTCTTCCCAAAGGTGCCCCAAGTCCCGCAGGCAAAAAGAGACACATGCTGCATCGCGAAATCACCGTCGTCAACGAAGAAAAGGTGTTTCCTACGCTGATTGAACAGATTGTCATGTCGGTTTTCAAAGCCAAGGATGGCCAACTCACAGACAAGCAAATTGCACATCTCAACGTTCATCAGATGGGCAGACAGTACTTTGAAGACGCTCAGCTGTCGTTTCAGGTAGGAACGTCCTGTGGAGTGTGTGGAGAGCATATCCTCTATGAGGACAGAGTGTATGGATACGCTACGGAATGGTGGCAGTGGCCAGGCCATGAAGAGGCGTCTGTGCACGACCAGCAGGTGATTGTGATCAGAAGGCTGCTGTGTAAAGAGGCGTGCCTGACCGAGTTGGAACGAATGGCATAGGAAACCAGTGGATCCAGTGACCTGGTCACACGCCACCACTTTGCTAAAATGATGATGGTGTTGGCAGTGAACAACTTAATGAGCTAACGATAATGAATAAATGACTAAAACGATCGTGTAAGGGTGTGGAGGTGATTGTCGTAGCCAGGGGTTGTGGTTGGCACCAGTCAACATCTCCGTAGCTGTGCAATACTAGTCGGAGAACAGGGTGTCCAGCGTTTCGAGACATCAACTCTCATTACTGTAGGATACGTATCCCCAAACTATGGATTGGTGAGCTCTGAATGATCTATCGATTGTCACTAACAGCTTGACCAATGCTACAAAAACCTGTTGTTGACCACTCGTGACATCCGGCCACTCGTTTCCGTTCGGTGCCGCTCATTACCGTTCCTTATAATCTATTAATACATGCAACATACCCCTACCTACAAGAGCTCATCCAGCTTAGGAGTAACCACCATCTTTCTCTTAACCTGGCCAATCAAATAGGCCTGTTTTTCCTCGGCCGAACACACCACAATGTCCTGCAGAAACTTGGCTGGCACGCCCTGGGTCACATCCATGACAATGTCGCCGATGACCATGGTCAGCTTGCCGGATTTATGCAGACGCAGGTTGCCCACCTGTCCTTCAGGAAGAGATGGGATGGATGGTTCGTCGGACTCAACCGTGTCTTTAGCCACAATTTCCACATCATTGTCCTCCTCTTCATTATCTTTTTCCTTCTCTCTATCCCCCTCACTGTCCTCAATGTCCACATCAACCTGTTCTTTCTCAGCAGCCTGGAAGGAAGGAATGATTGGAGGCAGCTGGAACAGGTACAGTTTCTGCTCCATCTCGGTGGTGTCACTTCCTCCCAGTCCAAACTCCTTGGAAATGTTCACCGAGTCAATCACAGCCCGTCGGGCCTCATCCACCTGCTCGGGAGCCATATACCGGCCTTGTTCCAGCGCTCGAGACACCTCCAGAATCTCCTTGGGCGTGTCAATGATGCCAGAGCTGTTTTCCTCCTCCACCATGTTCAGCAGAGAGTCCTTGACAGAGAGCGAAGAAAAGCCCGCGGCGGTGGCAGACACACTTTCCAGATCCTGCTTGTCGATTCGGATGGGGAAATACTGCTCAATGTGGCCGGGAATGGGTTTCTGTTCGCCCATACTGATAGCCATGTCGTGCATATCATGCAAGTCAACTGTAGCTTCACGAGACCGGCCATTAGACGAACCGGGCACCGGGGTTCCGTCTTCGCCCTCTTCGCTCTTGACCTGGGGTGACTGGCTTCGAATCAGAGGCGAATGGCTGTCTCTTCCCCCTCCCACTCGTGAGAAACCAGCAGAAGTGGTTCCTCGACCTCCCCAGCCTCCTCCAGTGGATCCGTAGCCCGCAGGAGGCGCTGCAAGTGGTCCCTGGGCCTGCGAGGTGACAATGTTGTCGAATTTGCCTCTTCCTCGGCCCATAGCTCCTCCAGAAGCGCCTCCTCGAGCGCCTCCTCTGCCTCCTCGGCCTCCACGGTCAGATCGACTGTTTCGCACAGGCTCTTCTTTGACCACCGGGGCGTCTGCGTCTCGCTCGGCCTTGGTTCGTCGAGCCACGTTTTTCGGCTTGAATTTCAGCCCGCTGGCAGGTGTAGATGCTCGGGGAGTGCCCGAGGTCGACGGAGACGGCGTCACATTTCGAGACAGAGGTGAAGAGCCCGAAATGACGCCGGGACGCGTGGAAAGACTGTCCAGACGAGTGGATCGACGGGGAGTCGACGCGGGAGTGCCGGATGTGTCTGCAGAGTCGGTCTGCTCCTTTTTGACCATGTTGTGTTGCGAGTAGAAAAAAGTAGGGATGCTGGAGAGAAAATATTTAGGTTCATGCAGTTCATGCAGGTGGGGACGGAGTAGCGAGGGGTGAAAAAAAAGTCCCTGGAGGCTTTAAATGAGAATATTAAATGAGTTAGGGCAATAAAAATGTCTCAATGTACATATTACAAAAAAAAATGAAGCTTTTGGAACCATTCTTGGCCATTCTAGAGACATGTTAATCTTGATATAAAGTGTAACTAAAGTTCCAACAGGAGACACGAAAGCTAAGTACACCTACTTGGGTGGATGGATGGGCTGTAATAACTAACGACATGGTCTGGCAGGAGGTAATGCATGACCTTCGAAAACACTACATCGCCGACGCCAACAAAGCACAAGTTCTTCACCTCATGCGGATATCTCGACTTCCGCTCGTGAAATGGAGATACCCTGACGACCACGTTTTCACCAAGAAGAATCCAGGATGCGGGCTCTGTGATAAGGCCATCATTCAGGATCTGCACGAGCATATCTTCTGCAAGTGCGAAGTTCTTCTTTCCATGTTGACCAGGATGAAGATTCCGTCAGTGGACTCTCTAAAGGACTGGATCTTTACCGAGTCGAAATGTGGAGTACTCCCCTCTTTCCCAGGGCATGTGAACAGTGACGCCCCCCGGAAACATCAACAAGTCAAGACACGCAAATATCTGCGGGAATTGGCTTATGGGATCTGGAAGATGGAGAGATCCCTCCGGTACTCAGGGGACGACGCCACCCTGGGACATGTCCAACAGGGTTTGCTTCAATTCCTGAAGGAAGCCCAGATGTGTTTCTACGATGGACAACCGCCAGCACTTCACGATGAGCGAGAGTAGACACAGTAGCAAGCGTAAAAGGCGGCCGAGGCCACCGAGAGAACAGCGTAGCAGGGCGCGTAGTCACCACAGGGGACGCAGAACCAAACCAATGACGAAGAAGAACCACAAGGAGAAGTTTTCAAAGGCAATGCAAATGAAGAGGGCAATGGAAGGATTGAGATTAGAGAACTGGAGACTGGAGTGGCGTTTTCCCGATGAACGAACAAACACGCGAAGCTATGTGGACCAACATACAACACGGACTGAACCAGGTTTTTTTATGATTTTTTTACTGGAAATAGGTACGTGCCAAGTTGGACCATGACACTAAACGTGTTTAATTAGTAATATTCGTGTAAGCGTACATTCATTTCAAAGGTTATTCTTTCACAGCAAAGTTATAATTAAATGAATGTATATGCAGAAAAAAAAAAAAAACTTACACTGTATGTACTGTACTTATAGCTAACAAAACAGAGCTATTAATCGAGCGCGACCAGAAAAAACGTTCACCATGGAAACAGCGCAAGCCCAAGCTTCGGCGGGTAACTCCTTGGGCGCTCCGAACCCCCCACCTCCTGATTTATCGCGAGGTGATGGAGCCACCTCAACCGAAACCCCCAACCAAACCGACATTGAAAAAATCCAAAAAAACGACAAAAACGATGAAAACAACAAAAAAAACGACAAAAACGACAAAAACGACAAAAAAAACGACAACAATATCACCCTCAACGCCTGGAAGAGCAAGGCCGAAGTCAAGGCTCTCCTGACATCGAACCCCTCCACACTCAAATTCAACCTCAACAAGGAGCGAATTTCGGAGCCCCTTGCGGCGCCGAATGGTAGGCATACCTCCGGCCGTTTCAACGTGTCCTATGTAGCCAGCAAGGAAAACTTCTTCCGAAGAGCTCTTGACCGCTCCGCCACCCCTGATTGGAATCTTCCTATCTCCATGTTCCTCGAGCACCTCGATAACGCCGCTGAAGTCGACGAGAAGGACACCATCAGTGTCCTCGAGGGCGTCATCGAAAAGTTCGACGAGATCAAGGGTCAGGTTGGTCTGGCGGAGTTTGACCTGTCCAGGCACAACCTAGACATCGTCCCCCACCTGATCGACCAGATTAACTTAGAACAGGACCCTGAAGACTGCTACCAAGTGGGAAATGGTTGGCACTACCTGACGTCGGACGCCCTCACTGACCCCCACGAACAACGAATGGCTGTCATTCTGGAGACAGTTAGTCTCATTGTTGAGGCCAATACTCAAGATTATCGCATCATGAGGAAGGGCTCGGCTAACCCTGCTGGACGAAGAGTACTTTACTACTTCAACCTACCCTCGTACATGAAGATGGAGCGTCAGACGGAGGATGCTTTCAAGATCCACCTCAACGCTATTCTCAACCAGTTCGACGTAGACATTGATCAGGCCATTCCAGGTTCCTCCCTCTTGAGTGGCACCCTTCTGATGACCTCTGCCAACCATCAGAACATCTCGGGTCCTGTGATCGCAGTTCGTGCTCTCCTAGGCTCCACCCTGCCCCAGACCATCCCCGACTTCTTCGTCAACCTGGATCCCACCAAGGCTAGGCTTACCGGCTCAAAGTTGATCAAGATGCACTTCGCCAACGGCGATAACATCTGTGTTAAGTGCAAGAGCACTAAGCACATCCGGGAGGCCTGCCCCGAGAAAGACATGGTCACTCCCAAGATCTTCCGCACCCGCGCTCACCAGGGTACCCTCCCACAGAGAGGTAAAGCCCTTGCTTCCATCCATGCCCCATCCACCGTGGAGCCCCCGGTCCAAACTCGCAAGTTCCACCACACGCCTGCTACTCACCAGTGGGAGACCGTCGGCACTAAGTCCCCTAGACATAGACGGACTCGAGACACGTCCCCCCAACCCACCGGTCAGAAGCCCCTCCGATCTTACTACAACTTTGAAGTCTTGAGCGACAAAACCGGAGAGGACACACCCGAAGAGACCGAGCAAACTAACCAGCTGCCCTCTACGAACCAGCAGCATGGAACTCAGAATCTACCCATCAACATCCCCGCCTCCGAGGAAGACACAGTTCCCGACGACCAGGAAACGGAACAGGCTGACGTATCCATGAACGGCTTTGACACCCAGCCTGACGCACTTGCTCACCCTGAAGTAGCCCCTGATGTCACCCAGTTTCTTCCCCCCGCTACCCCGCTTAACACCGAGGCCACCAACAACGGCCTTCCCCACGACCACACCAGTCCCAACACGACCAACCAAACACAACCCCCCCCCGGAAGTATCCACGAGGGCCGACCCCGAGGAGGGCACACCACCTCCAGTTTCTCTGGCGAGCCCTCTCACACCACGCTCGGCAAGAAGCACATTGCGGTCTTCCAGACCGCCTCGAGCGAGGTTCCGGTGCAAATCCTGAACCCGGACAGGTCGGAGAACAGACTCTGCTGGCTGCCTTCTCAGGAGGTAGCAAAGTTCATTGACGGGAGGTGCCCGACATTCCTGTCTACATGCCACTTCAAAGTTTTCCACGACGGTGCGACACTCAGCTCGGTAGACGAGATTGTAGAACCCCCGAACAGTCCCCCGAACCCCCCTAGGGTGACCACTCTCCATGAGGTGGACACAATGCTCCGACCGGGGCAGAACCAGTAAGCATGTCTTTCACCTCTACTACCACCCCTTCTAAAGCCCCATGTAAGAGCACCCAGGCCAAAATGAAATCTCCGAATGTTAAAGTCATCACGGCTAACATCGGCGGTTTTAAGATGGCGGAAGCGCTTAACCGATTACCCGACACCATTGTAAACATTATTCGAACTACTCACTACCCCGATCTCGTCCTTCTTCAAGAGACGAACTGGGTGGACTCCTCCCTACAAACCGCTCAACAAATCATTTCAAACTCGCCCTACCCGGGGGGCAGACACTACACCCTCCTCGGCTCCACAGCTGGTGTTTCTAATAGAAGCGTCGGCGTGGGGCTAGTCTATTCCGACAACGTCACCATCACAAACTTTACAACAGTTTTTGAATACTTCCCAGCCCTAGACAACAGACTGTGTTTGGCCGACGTGCACATCAAAGGCACCGACAGACACCTATCGCTGATCAACGTATACGCACCAAACGAGCAGGGAGCCTCCCCCTTCACTAACCGGCAGTTCTACCAGTCACTAGACGACTATCTACGCCTCCATCCCTGCCAATACCCCCTGATAGCGGCAGGCGATTGGAACGCGGTCGCCTCCAACGACGGCAGGATTGGCGAAAAAGTGACGACTCACCTTAAGGACTTCTTAGCTAACTGGGACTTACTAGACACCTACACTCTAATCAGCAAACACAGAAAAGGCCTCTACACTCACACCAACAACAGCCGCGGAGCTGGCAGGCGCCTGGATCAGCTGCACATCTCTTCGACACTCTCACAGTGGATCAAATCCACACAACTGGTAACCAACAAGCAGGGTCACAACATCACGAAGTCCTCTCACCACGCGGTCCAATTCGTCTTTAACTTTGGCAACCTCACCCAGCGACAAGACAGAGGCCCAGGCACCTGGAGGATGCCCTGGTGGGTTTTTGATACAGAGTACATTGCTTGGCTCAAGTTCCACGTCAAATCCATTCTGAAGCGATATGGTCCTTTGAAGCCCAGCCTGAAGCTGCAATGCCTGAAAGAAAACATTAAGGTCACCATCCAACAGGAAGCCAAAAACCGCGCACTTCGAGATTCCAACCACCCAGACAACAGACGCCGCGAGGCCCTCATGGCAACAGCCTCAGACTGGCAAGCCTACCCAGCTAACGAGCCATACCCGATGCTCCATGCTCGGGTCGAACAATCCAAGCAACAGATGGAGATCCACTCCCTACGGAACCACCAAGGCCGAGTGAAGACCGACACCTCCTCTCTCTGCGACATCTCAGCTCGATACTTTGACAACATCTTCGACAGAGCTGCCGATATCAACGACACCGACGACAGCGCCTTTTTAGACCTCTTCCCCGAAGAAACCCGGAGGGTGAATACAGCTAACCCAAGCCTGGACTCGTCTTTTACCAAGGAGGAGATCTTCGATACCATCAAGGCGTCTACGCACAACAGCGCGCCAGGGCCAGACGGCATCCCGTACAGGTTCTACCGCGACTGCTGGGATGAGCTGGGGGACTTGATGACGGACGTCTACAACGAAGCTGGAGCCGACTCGCCCATCAGCACCGAACGCAACACCGCTATCATCAAACTACTGTACAAGTCGGGAGATCAGGCCGACATCTCCAACTACAGGCCTATTTCTTTGATCAACACAGAGGTGAAGATCTACACACAGCTCATTAACAAAGCCATCCAGAACATTCTTCCGGACAGCATTCACGGCGCCCAAAACGGTTTCGTACCGGGTCGACACATCACTAACAATCTCGACACCATGGATCATTTTTGCAACGCCTACTCCCAGCTGAACATGGGTTGGGTCGTAGGATCACTGGACTTCCGGAAAGCCTACGACACTATCAGCCAGAGTTGGGTGATAAAGACGCTTCGAAATGTGGGTGTCTCGGAACTGATGATCAACCGTATCCTAGCTGTACAACAGAACGCAGTAACGAGAATCAACATCAGAGGTGTCCTATCTCGCCCAGTCCGCATCAAGATCGGAGTGAGACAAGGATGCCCTCTCTCTCCAACCCTCTTCATCATCGCAGTAGACGCACTTGTGCGTCGTCTGGACCGAGAGATGTTTGGACTGGCCCCAGGCCTGCCACTATCCCACCACCACACCACTGGGCACAGGCCGCCACAACCCCCTACTCACCCGGAGGCAGTGGCAGCTGGACACATGAAGGTGTCGGCTTTCGCGGACGACATAGCGGTGTTCCTCAACAACATCCAGGACGTGGCCACGGTTGGTAGAGTGCTCTGCCTCTTCCAACGGGTCTCAGGCCTCACACTAAACCCGTCAAAGACGGTGCTTCAGAAGATCGGCCCCCCCGATTGTTTTGTTCCACTAACCTTTATTGACGCAGAATGGCAGCGAACAATTGACGCCACCTGGCCAACCGACAACAACACACGACAGGCCCCGACGCTCCGGACATCTGACAACATTTTCCGGTACCTCGGAGTACACTTCGGAAATCGCGAAAGGTTGGACACGCACTACGCTCAGATCAAGGAGGACCTCAAGGAGTCGCTGCGACGCCTTTCACTATGGGGTCTCCCCTATTACAGCAAGGCGTGGATGATCAACATCTACTTCTTCTCGAAACTGAATTTCCTTGGACCCTACGTCAGCCAGATCGACAACACCTTCATCCGAGAGCTGAACGAACTAGCGTGCGACAAGATCAACAAATTATCACCCGACAAAACACGCAAAACCTTCAGCAATGGTTTCATCCAAACTCCGGTAGGCAGAGGAGGACTGAACCTGCGGGACATGGGACGTTTCATGGTGTGCCTGAAGGCCGCTCGGGCTTACAGGTTCTTCCATGGCTCATCGCCGGCCCTTTGGGACTGCACCTTCCAGTTCTACAGCAGAACTCACAGTCTCACACAGGAAAAGCCACACCAGCGCGTCGACTGCCGCTTTCCGACAGGCCAAGCTTGGGGCTACGCAGCCTCCCCCACCATGCGAGACGCAATCAGAGCTTCTTTCGAGCTCAACAAGCCCCTCACCGCGGAACATGCCAACCCTCGAGAAGATCACGAGCCCTCTACAACAGACACAGTTAATCACAGAATCTGGGAACGAAACCAGGTGAACGTGAGAGCAGCAGAATCTTTCCGGGAAGCACACGTCGACATCGCAGCCGCGAGACGATACCATCCGGTCAGAATGGTGTCCACAGCGGAAATCGACCACCTCCGGTGGAGCATGGGACCACTTACTCTAGAGAACTTCATGTTTCACAAGACCTCGTCTCCCGACTTGCCAAACTTCCCACACACACTTGCACGACCGAAGAAGTGGACTCAACGAAGCGACTACGGGGGCATCTCTGACGACATGGTCTGGCAGGAGGTAATGCATGACCTTCGAAAACACTACATCGCCGACGCCAACAAAGCACAAGTTCTTCACCTCATGCGGATATCTCGACTTCCGCTCGTGAAATGGAGATACCCTGACGACCACGTTTTCACCAAGAAGAATCCAGGATGCGGGCTCTGTGATAAGGCCATCATTCAGGATCTGCACGAGCATATCTTCTGCAAGTGCGAAGTTCTTCTTTCCATGTTGACCAGGATGAAGATTCCGTCAGTGGACTCTCTAAAGGACTGGATCTTTACCGAGTCGAAATGTGGAGTACTCCCCTCTTTCCCAGGGCATGTGAACAGTGACGCCCCCCGGAAACATCAACAAGTCAAGACACGCAAATATCTGCGGGAATTGGCTTATGGGATCTGGAAGATGGAGAGATCCCTCCGGTACTCAGGGGACGACGCCACCCTGGGACATGTCCAACAGGGTTTGCTTCAATTCCTGAAGGAAGCCCAGATGTGTTTCTACGATGGACAACCGCCAGCACTTCACGATGAGCGAGAGTAGACACAGTAGCAAGCGTAAAAGGCGGCCGAGGCCACCGAGAGAACAGCGTAGCAGGGCGCGTAGTCACCACAGGGGACGCAGAACCAAACCAATGACGAAGAAGAACCACAAGGAGAAGTTTTCAAAGGCAATGCAAATGAAGAGGGCAATGGAAGGATTGAGATTAGAGAACTGGAGACTGGAGTGGCGTTTTCCCGATGAACGAACAAACACGCGAAGCTATGTGGACCAACATACAACACGGACTGAACCAGGTTTTTTTATGATTTTTTTACTGGAAATAGGTACGTGCCAAGTTGGACCATGACACTAAACGTGTTTAATTAGTAATATTCGTGTAAGCGTACATTCATTTCAAAGGTTATTCTTTCACGGCAAAGTTATAATTAAATGAATGTATATGCAGAAAAAAAAAAAAAAACTTGCTCCAAAGAAAAGACATTGATTAGCTGAAAGTCAGAAAAGATAGCTATGGTGTTTTTGTGAAAACCAAGTACAACCACTGTACTTGGATATATAGTATATACTACATTCACCAATCCACAACAATCTCAGTTACCATACTGATAATTACACTATCTATAACTCTTCCCAAGCGTAAACAGTATACCAAATGGTCGTACTAACACAATACCCCACCTAACTATGTCAAAAGTAGGAATATTGGAAATATTTAAAAACAGGGAGAAAACCCGTGCTCAGAATATCTTTTATACACTCTCAAATCCCATAAAAATTCTCAGAAAAAACCCAACACAAGCAATGTTACATTTCAGATCTAGATCGAAACTTAATGACGAAACAATCAATACAGATACGCCTTAGACGGCTCTAATTATCACTCTAATTAGGACCTTTGTTGAAATGGGCAGTTGAGTGCGACATTTCAGTCACGTGATGTGGTCTCCGCGGGCGAGTAGTTTTGTCGTCCGATGACGTCATAGTTGCGAGTGACAGTGGTGTATGAGTATGTACATACGAGTACGACTACGAGTACGAGCAACTCCTCACATTGGGTAAAAGGATATCACGTGATGGAATGATGTGTCACGTGACCAAACCTATCTTTACACAAGGCCCTGTCTGGTATGTACAGTACATACGTTATATACGTAATATCCGTAAACACAACCCTCCACATACCCCACATTACTGTGGACCCCTTCCCCCTTGCTGTCTCCCAATACGATCACCAAACGTTGTTGCTGCGCTTGGGGCAGAGGCAGCAAGGTCTCTGGGGTTGCCGGGGGGAGGCCGGTTGTTAGGGATTGAGGATATGTTTGTGGCGTCTGAGTGTTTATGAGTAAGGAGGATTTTTTTCTGAATTGATCCGATTAAATTCAAATTTCGGCGAATTCTCACAGAATTACCTCCATTATATTCGATTAGTTTCGAAATAACGGGTGTGTTTTAAATACGCTCGCGTAGATCGTCACGTGGAGAAAAACACGAATCGGAGAATATGGGTCGTGACGGGCTGAATTATGCCAAATTATGGGCCTTTTATCGAATTTATCAGCCCTCCAGGCGGTGCAATTGAGGCGTGCTGGACGTTTGCTGTTTGGAACAGTACCGAACGGAGGGGTGGAGGAAGGTGACGAGAGGTGTGGGGCAGGGATAAAAAGCGGGTAAAAACGAGAAAAATATTTTGAGCTTATTAAAATGGTCGGTAAATCTGGGCGATTATTTTGGGGTTTTCAGAAACATCCTCAATGAGCCGCCTCGTCCTCCTGAGGCTCCAGTCATGGCGTCACCCTCAAAATTAGAATTGCAGGAGGGTAATTCGGAAGGTGGTTTTTTTTGAGCGAGATGAGATTAGGGTGTGGATGGAGCGAGAGGGGGTCCATAAATCGGTGTTCTGGCGTTGGTTCAGAGCGCAAGAAAACATATTTGTAGTAAAGTCGTGATTTTAAATCCATTCCAGCTGTTTCCAGATCTCTAACTCCTTCCCATCACCTCCTCATCGTGTCGTATCTTCTCCTCTCTCTACATTACTACCTCTTACTCTCTCCCAACCCGACCTGCATACATTTCTCACAGCACAGTTTGCACCACTCTACTTGTTGTTTGACCGACCCCATCATCACCACATCATCACCGTTGTCCATCGACGTTTGCGATAGAGCTATTTGGCCCGAGTGTACGAGTGGAACGAGCGGTACGAGAACGACACGCACAACACCAAGCAAAAGACTGAAAATCGACTAGCGACATCGACACACAGAGACACCAGACACACACCCCGAACGGACAGACACAAACACACTCTGACACAAAAATGGACGAACAATGGAAATTTTCCCAATGCTTCGGCGACAAGGGCGACATTGAAAACATCACGGACGCGGACGTGATTTCGACCGTGGAGTTTGACCACACCGGCAACTACCTGGCCACCGGCGACAAGGGAGGCCGAGTAGTGTTGTTTGAGCGGAACGAAAACAAGAAGGGATGCGAGTACCGGTTCTACACCGAGTTCCAGAGCCACGACGCCGAGTTTGACTATCTCAAGTCGCTGGAGATTGAGGAGAAGATCAACAAGATCAAGTGGTGCAAACGCCAGAACCAGGCCCACTTCTTGCTTTCCACCAACGATAAGACCATTAAGCTGTGGAAGGTGTACGAGAAGTCTTTGCGGGTGGTTGCCGAGAATAACCTCAGCGATTCGAACAACGCCGGCGCTGCTTCTGCAGCCGCCCCCGGCACCTCCACAAAGCCCAACCAGCTCACCATGGACACGCTTCGACTGCCCCGAATGACGCTCCATGACACGATTGTGGCGGCCTCCCCCCGACGCATCTACGCCAACGCCCACACCTACCACATCAACTCGATTTCGGTCAACTCGGACGGCGAAACGTACATTTCGGCCGACGACCTGCGGATAAACTTGTGGAACCTCGGCATTGCGGACCAGTCGTTCAACATTGTGGACATCAAGCCCGCCAACATGGAGGAGCTGACGGAGGTGATCACCGCAGCAGACTTCCACCCGCAGAGTTGCAACCTGTTCATGTACTCGTCTTCCAAGGGTACTATCAAGCTGGCCGACATGCGAGACAATGCTCTGTGTGACGGCCACGCCAAGCAATACGAGGAGTGGATGGACCCGGCACAGCACTCCTTCTTCACTGAAATCACGTCGTCGATTTCGGACGTCCGTTTCTCCAACGATGGACGATATATTCTCTCCCGAGACTACCTCACAGTCAAAATCTGGGATGTGAAGATGGAGCGAGAGCCCGTGCGGACCATCAACATCCATGAGCAGCTGCGTGACAAGCTGTGTGACACCTACGAGAACGACGCCATCTTCGACAAGTTTGAGGTTGTCTTTTCCGGCGACGGCAAGTCAGTGTCCACCGGATCGTACAACAACAACTTTATGATCTATCCGGATGCCGTCAACCCTGCCACACCCGAAGATGCCGAGATCATTCTGCAGGCCGACAAGTCCGCCTTCAAGCAGAAGAAGTTTGGCGTTCCCAGCGCCATGGGCGGTATTCTCAAGGGCGGCAACGGCGCCAACTCACCCAATGGCCGAAAGCGAGGCCAGTCTCCAGGAATGAACATGGTCAAGCGGGACATGGACTTTGACACGATTGATTTCAAGAAGAACATCCTGCATCTCAGCTGGCATCCCCATGAGAACTCGATTGCTATTGCGGCTACAAATAACCTGTTTGTGTTTAGCACTTTGTAACGAACTTAGGAGCAACGAAGAACATGTGGCGCGACGCGACCATGTGAGTAGCGACTATGGGAGAAGGAGCGGACACAGACGGATCGAGCACTAGATCGACTGAAAGGGGCATATGGGATACGGCTGGGGACACAATCTCGCAGCTCGTATGTGTTTTGGTATAGGTTGGAGGGATATATAATGAGTAATGATTATAGAAAGGACGGGAAGCTACTGGCCTTAGGCCAGGAGTGAAGAGCAACGTATCAGTGTTGTAGAGCGTGTGATCTAGCGTTGTCAGTAAATCTGGAATGCTTATGACAACGGTATGGAGGTGGTGGAGGTAGTAGATAAATGTAGTAGATTTGGAGTACTTGTAATGGTACACAGGCATAATGATGTACTGTAGTATTCGTCTCGAAGTGGCCATAATGACAAATTGGCTACGCTTGAATGTGTTTCGTACAGGAGTCATGCTCATGGCACATGTCTGCTGAGCAGCTTGTGCAACGGGAAGTCATACAAGTACTTGTTGCTGGACTTGTTCATACCTCAGTACCCAGAGACGATATATATATACAGTAACTTTTAAATTTTTTTTTAATAATATCATTACAGTATGTAGTGCAACATCTCTAACTGGGTTGATGAGTAGCATCGATTTTTCATGACAAACAATGCTGCTGGCTGATGGGATTGTGATTCAAGAGCCGATACTAGGAAAAATACGGACCAGTTTCTCATATCTAACGTCATTTCCACGTTTAAACCGAAACTGATGAAGGAAGAGCATTGGTAAGAGACGACCTACAGACCCAGTCTTCTCTGGAGGTTGTCAACCAAGTTCAGTTGACGAGTACAGTAAATACAAGTACAGTATGTACCGTACTTGAAGCGATGACTATAATACAGTACAAGACAGTGCAAGATACAGAAGATGACTTGGACAAGAGGTAATGAGCACTCCATTACGAACACTCCATTACGATCACTCCATTACAATAAAATTAGCCCGTCCTTCTAACTGCCCCAGACACCAAACCTCCGTCTAAATCTCACCGACAAGCACGTGCAATAATGCTTTAGTCTCGTCTTGCCCGCTCTTTCAACCTCTATCACATGTTACTGTACTGTATATCGTACTTGTACAAGAACCGGCACCTGTAGCTATAATGGATACCAACCACTGTACTGAATATATACCAACTACTGTATTGTACACAGTACAGTACAAGTACAATACAACTACTGGTACATGTATAGTATCTGGTGCACAAGCAAGACGTACAAGAAGCCCACTGTGAAGATCCATCTCACTCTACAGCTATGTACTTGTATATATGCAGAGTAAAAATGAACTTTCCATGAGATGTAGGAATTGTCTAATCACTGCCACTCATCCAAATATCTCCATCTTTCACTGGTCTACCACGTGTAGTACGAGGACTCGTAGGTTTAAGACATTCGATCTGGATCAGTCATCTGAACCAGTGATGTGTATCAGTGGGTCGACCAATGTACTTGGAACACTGCAATGAAATGAAATGTGGTTCTGGAGGTTGTGGGCTTGATCGGAGGCGTCCCATTAATTATTGATATATCCGACCTCCTCGTGTACTTGCAGCTTGTATTACATTTCGCCTACGTCCTACAGTCATTGTCGATGCTCGCTCGTCCTACAACTGTAGTCAGAAAGTCGAGGACGACTGCACATTCACTATATCTTGTCGGGAGACACCCGGGCTTTGCCCTCGAAGTTCCTCCGAACGCTCTACTTGTACCGTTATAATAATGCTTTAGCTATATCGCGAACTTAGTCAGATCGGATGTGTCGGTTGACGGCAGGGTTCCAGAACAGAGTCTTGTCACCATCGCCCCAGAAGAAGCTGTGTTAGTATAATCATTAAGAGGGCATAGTCCGTATTTGGAGGACATTCGAGGATGTCGTCCAAGAGTGGTCCACCAATGGGTTGACTCGAGACAGACACGGCGGTCGGGCCAAACGAGACGAACAGCAGCGCGACACGTCACGAAACGCGGTACAGTCATATACGGAAGACTCCCATGGGACTCTCAGACCAAGTCTTCAAGTCTCGAAATGTCAACCAATCAGATCGCTCCAATACACGCGTCACATGCCGTACGTGCCAATGTCCATCTCTCACGCCTCCACCAAAGGTGAACCTGCTCTGGATCTCGCCCCGTCCTTCCGTCAGGCATCACTTTGGTCATCCCCAGGCGTCTGAACGCTCTCTCAATACGTCCTTGTGTGTGTTACAGACAAACAACAGCTAAGGCTGTCAGTCAACGTAACACTGTCGTCTTCCCAACCACAGTCAGCTTAGCTGTCCGTGATCGGGGTGCAAACAGCTTCGCTCTTTGCGCTACTCACTTCTTGGTTCGAACGTTCTGGAACTCGTACTCAGGAGGGAAGTCCTCCTCAGACAGATGAGACAGATGCTCTCGGTGCTCGGCATGGGCAGCCTCAACAAAGTAGGTGTTGACGCAGGTGGCCAGAATCACGGGAGTGCAAATGTAAATGGAAATCTTTCGCCACAGCTTGGAGGTGTGCTCGGCATGCTTCTCGGTGGCCACGTACTCGGCCTCGTAAGCCTCAGCGCCGGCCTTGTTGATCTTGTAAGGACCGTCCTTGAGAACCTCCTCCACCTTCTGGTTGATGTTTCGGGTGGTGTTTCGGAGAGTGGGGGCTCGGAGAACGGTGGTGGGTCGTGCGACTCGTCGAAGAGCAAACATTTTGGTGATGGAGTGCGGAGTGCTGTTATGGAGAAGAACCAAGCCTATTTTCCGCAGAAGCCCTCTGGCGATATTCCTCGCAACTGTAAAAAAGTGTGGGCTGATGACGGCCGCTGTGATTGGCCAGTTAAGTTTAGGGTTAGGGGAGTCAGCTTCCAATGGGGCAACAATTGTGTAGCACTACCGTTTCTTTTTCCTGTCGTAATACCGGTCAATTAGACACGGCTGCTGGGTTTCAATATCGAAGGAAATCTGTCTACAGTCCAAAATGAGCAAATTCAAGCCCCGATTGACTATGCTATTCAAAAGGCGGGTGGTCGAAAGATTGGCCCGCCCTAGCCCTAATATACTTAATTAGGATACAACCCTAACCCCACACAACTCAATTGATTCGTCCCAATCACAATCACACAGGGACAGGGGAGGAGATGGACCGTGCCGAAATAAGCGCACCCTAACCCCGATTCAACTGAGAATACTGAATGAAGACGAGGGGTAATGGCAACTTGGAATAAGCGAGAGGTAGATGAGAAGAAGTGTGTAGATACGTGTGGGTAGGTGTATGTGTATGTGTATGTGTTGAGTTTTTTTTGTCACGTGACTACAACCATGGTTGAAAAAAAATACTCCTCAAAACTCACGCCTTACCTAATCCACTTGTCTGTTCTTTGACCAATGAACATCGACCACACCAGGGAGACTGCAGGGTAACTTTGCGTGGGTGTGTGTGGAAAAAGAGGAATGTTGAGAAGGGCATAGTTGTACAAAAACGTGTAGAATGGTCCATAAGACGGTCACAGCTCCACAAATTGAATGTCTCGGGTGCCCTAGCCCCCTCCCCCCCACTAATCTGGCCCCACTTGTCTTAGTCAGCACACATTTGGCCATCTTTCTTCTCTCCTTTCCTCTTCTCCACGTCAATTAGATTTGGTGGTCCCGATTCCAGCCGGTTAGTGCAGCCGGACCGAGCAGATTATATGAACAATTTGGAGGCAAGTTGATGTTTGGGAGTGGCTATGTTGGCGAGGCAACCGGGGAAATTGATTTTAAAAGCATAAAAATGAAGCTACGGACCTGTACAATTCAATTGAGCTCTTCGGCGCCCCAATCTGACCATTCTACGGCCTCTAACAATCCATTCTGTTCTGTTGATACAGCTACTCCAGATGGACACCTGGCACAACAACCTAAAGTGACTGGGTCAAAGTCAAAGCTTGTTACCTCCGATTTAAGGCCGTGACGACGAATGGGAATGTCAATTGTGGGAGCTCCCGAGTAGCAATTGAGAAACGGAGGCGGCCGAAATGGATGATTTGGTGCTGACAATATTTTCCGTTTTTCAGCAACCAAAAATGGCTACCGCAACCCCCTCATCTCCACTTCTTCCCACCCCTTCCGCTCTCCCACAACGTTACCCTGCACGGGAATCCACGCACCAAACCTCCCAACCCTAACCTCCCACAGTGGCCTGGCGTCCTCTGGTTGGCTGGATTTGGCACTCGTTGCAAAAGTCCAAACTCTAAGAGTACAAACACAAATTTCTCTCTCTCACCTCTTCTCTTTTCCTCTTCACTACGTCTTGCGCAGACAGATACGCTATTTTCAGCCTGCTCATCAAAACAGCGTCTACTAGTCGAAATGTTTAAGAACGCTCTTCGTCGTGCTGGCGTTGCCGCCCCCCGAATTGTGAGTATCGACGAATAATGGAGGATTGACACACGACTCTCGTGGAGGGCCCGAACCAAAGTGGTGACCCGACCAACACGACCACGACCCACCTACAGCAGCAATGGCAACAGCAATACCGCCAATGCCTCCAATGACACTAGCTAACCACAGTCCCGAGTTGCCCAGCGAGGCTACGCCGAGGCCAAGGCTACCCCCACCGAGGTCACTTCCATCCTTGAGGAGCGAATCCGAGGTGTCTCTGGTGAGGCCAACCTGAACGAGACTGGTCGAGTCCTCTCCGTTGGGTGAGTATTATTACTATTGATTGATTGATGGATGATTGGATGGGTGGATTGCAAGGTCGGAATCACTGGGTTCCACCGTGCCTTTTTCCCGCTGGTTTTTGGGCGATTTGCATACACTTTGATGCATGCAGCTCTCTCATTGGCCGGTTGGGAGCAAACACGTTGCATAGCCAGTGGACAGCAAAACACCATTCAACACGACACAACACACGATAACGACACACACTCTGTGCAATGACAAGACTAACCCAGTGATGGTATCGCCCGAGTTTTCGGCCTCAACAACATCCAGGCTGAGGAGCTCGTCGAGTTCGCTTCTGGTGTCAAGGGTATGGCCCTTAACCTGGAGGCCGGCCAGGTCGGTATTGTGCTGTTCGGTTCTGATCGACTCGTCAAGGAGGGTGAGACCGTCAAGCGATCCGGTTCCATTGTCGACGTCCCCGTCGGACCCGCCCTTCTCGGTCGAGTCGTCGATGCCCTCGGTAACCCCATCGATGGTAAGGGACCCATCGAGACTGAGTTCCGAATCCGAGCCCAGGTTAAGGCCCCCGGTATTCTCCCCCGAACCTCCGTCAACGAGCCCATGCAGACCGGTCTTAAGGCCGTCGATGCCCTTGTCCCCATTGGCCGAGGCCAGCGAGAGCTGATTATCGGTGACCGACAGACCGGTAAGACCCAGATTGCCATCGATACCATTCTTAACCAGAAGCGATGGAACTACGGCCAGGACGAGAAGAAGAAGCTCTACTGTGTCTACGTTGCCGTTGGCCAGAAGCGATCTACCGTCGCCCAGCTTGTCCAGACTCTTGAGCACCACGATGCCCTCAAGTACTCTATCATTGTTGCTGCTACCGCCTCCGAGGCTGCCCCTCTCCAGTACCTTGCTCCCTTCACTGGTACCGCCATGGGTGAGTGGTTCCGAGACAACGGCAAGGGTGCCCTGATTGTCTTCGACGATCTTTCCAAGCAGGCCGTTGCCTACCGACAGATGTCTCTGCTTCTGCGACGACCTCCCGGACGAGAGGCTTACCCCGGTGATGTTTTCTACCTCCATTCCCGACTTCTTGAGCGAGCCGCCAAGATGAACGAGCGAGAGGGTGGAGGATCCCTTACTGCCCTGCCCATCATTGAGACCCAGGGTGGTGATGTGTCCGCCTACATTCCTACCAACGTTATTTCTATTACCGATGGTCAGATTTTCCTCGAGGCCGAGCTCTTCTACAAGGGTATCCGACCCGCCATTAACGTCGGTCTTTCCGTCTCTCGAGTCGGTTCCGCTGCCCAGGTCAAGGCCATGAAGCAGGTTGCCGGTTCCCTCAAGCTCTTCTTGGCCCAGTACCGAGAAGTTGCTGCCTTTGCCCAGTTCGGTTCCGATCTTGATGCTTCCACCAAGCAGACTCTTACCCGAGGTGAGCGACTTACTCTCCTCCTCAAGCAGAAGCAGGCTTCCCCCATGTCTTCCGAGGAGATGGTCCCCCTCATCTACGCTGGTGTCAACGGTTACATCGATAACATCCCTGTCAAGCAGGTCGAGAAGTTCGAGGCTGAGTTCGTTTCTTACCTGCATGCTAACGAGTCCGACCTCCTCAAGGACATCGCCGCCACCGGTGAGCTGTCCAAGGAGAACCTCGAGAAGCTCAAGAGCATCACCGAGAACTTTGTCGGCTCCTTTGCCAAATAAGTGGTTATGACCCAAAACTTATGAATATACGAAGTAGACAATTGATTAAGTCGTACGACGAATATGTATAGGGAGATCTGTGAAGAGACTCTGAGTGTATGAAAAGGATTGAGGAGTACAAGCACAATACAAGTAGGAAGGTGGTGAGTATACAAGACACGTGGCTGTCTGAGAGGAAGCTGAGTATGTTAGATGTCCAGGCCAGTGTGTGTGCAACTGAACGAGACACCAGAAGACACAACTACAGTATTTCAACTGGTAATACAACTACTCAAAGAAGATAAAGATGGATTTTGTCGGCCAATATTTTTCTGTTGAACAATATCAAGTCTTGGAATCTCCCACATTCTTTGGATGCTTTTTTGGCTGTTGTGGTTGGACTGTTTTGGTTGTACATACTGTGTACCTTGGTGGAAGTTTTGGAGGAGCACTGTGCCTAGGAGAAGCTGTTAATTGGGTATCACGTGATAGTGTACGTCTTCTATTGATTACGTACTGGATCTCTTTCTCTTTTTTCCAGCTCGACTGAGAGATTATGACTACAGCTCTTTTTTGTCTCCCTCTTGGTTTTGGTTTTGTCTTCCTCTTGGTTTTGTCGGAGGCCAGTCGGAGATTCTGAGTCAGGCATGACTCGGGTCTGTGAGTTGTAGTGTCTACCTCTAGCTGTTGTATTTGTAGTGGAGAAACAAGACCACTTGCAGTATCGTATTTGAGCCGTTGCACCGAATTTCCATTCATTGGCGGCTTTTTTTCATCTCTGTCCGGTGTATCGGTCTTTTCATATATGACTTGAACATTCAGTAGATCACGAGAATGACGCAAGACATCAGGCTAATGACGATGTGACTCAAAGTTTGTGTGTGTATCTATTGTAAACCATGCCGAGGGAGTGTGGAGATCAGCTTGAGAGAGTCAGATATATGTTTTTATGGTGCGTCTTATTAATCGTGTCTGGCGAACACTTATGGAATGGGCTGTTGTTGTCTCGCGACTTGTACCGGCTGCGATGTTGATGCAATGTGCACTTTTCACTGTGCAGAGGGATCGTCCGGTTTACGATACGCAGCCTAACATCCGATCTGCTGAATGCTTGTTTGGCACTTGTTCAGGAGCGACATTTCTCTGTTCAATGCTTGAATATATATATATATATATATATATTTGAATCTTAGACATCCCACTCCACGTCTACTTGTAACATTTGTGAAGATCATATCTCGAAATACAGGCTGTGCCGGATGCAGAGATAGAGAATAGATGGAGGCTGGTGTGGCAGTACCGCTAAGACGGGGCTAATGTAGCTACAAGTCTAGCAGTTGCTACTTGTAGGGACAGTGGATAATACCAAGACCTCTAGCAACAACCACGAGGTGGTTTCTCGTGCATACTCAAGGCTCGTACGCGTACCCTCTCCAGAACCCCATACAAACCTACCCAATGTTGCCAACAGTGGTCCTCACATTTGTCACCATGGGTAACGAAGTTTGAGGGGACAATCAAACAATGGCCGACGTCTCATTGGCGAATTAGAACATGAAACTAGATCTGAATAGACAATGAATCGGGGCTTTTAGTAGCTACAGTAGTTGTTGGACCCCAACTTTCATTTCATTTTTCATGTTAAACTCGTCCTTAGGGTGGGCCGCCAAGAAACGCCACAGCTTTTTGACAAGAGTTGGCGCCAACAGATTGCCCTGGCACGTGCGCACTAAGAGAACACACTTGTGAGGGTTACCTTACTGAGCTGGAACATAGAGCCGCTTACGCCAAGTCCAGGGCCATCTCTACAACCCACTACCACTCTTGTAGCGGATAGCCAAGGTTCGTTATCTCGCCCAACCTTTCGTGTCCAAACACCCCTTAGGGTAAAAGCTGGAGACGCCTACAGTTGATCAACGTATTCCGAGATCGGGCTTTTCCGCCATGGTTAAGTCCGAGCCCTCATGGCAGCTCTTTGTGCGCATCCTTGAGCCTAAGACGACGACGCTTGCTGCTGCTGCCTTCCCTACGAAGTACATGAGCTCGTCTTCTCCAGCAGCTGCACTCTCGGGAGCTTACCGGGGTATTATCAAAGCGGACTATCCACGTGTAGCCTTTTCTCAGAGACCGTTTCTTGTAGCCCTGACCTGGGTGTCTCCATTGTGTACCATCTGGGGTTATGATGATAACATGTCCCTGGTGCATAGATAGGGCAACCAAGCATGTATTGGTGCAAGGGCAAACACAAGACACAATAGACAATAGACAATAGACAGAATTCCCGTCTTTGAACACCCGAGTCATTATCTTGATTGTCGAAAAAAAAACACTTAAAAAGGAGCGGTTTCAGATCTGGATATATATCCTCAAAGTTCAGCCACAAGGCCTATCCCAAGGTGTAAAGATACGTCTTGCCGCAGTGTTTACCCATAGAGGCTTATGTTTTGCATGGCTCGGAAGCGAAGCGTGTCTTTTTGGTGCAGGGTGCCAAAGGGGCCAAAAGAAGACAAGCGCCCGCCGTCTCTATGCTTCGGGGAGGTGCGATTCATCTCGGTGGTATAGTTTCGGCTCTCGTCTTTGTTGCTTGTGCTTGCATTTAATATCGGATTAGATTTCGTGCGAGACACTTCCCTGAAACTCTTCCCGTCTTCATATCTCTGCGTTTACAAGGTCCCGGGACCGGTGACTCGAGATATCCACGAGTTGGCCCTCGACATGTGCACCTGGACTACGTTTTTCCGGGGTCCACCTCGTGTGCGGGAGACATGTGGCTGAGACTAAGATTTTCGCTTCCTTGCGAAGCGCGTGTCAAATGCACTGGGCAGAATGTACAATACAAAGAAAACCCGGCATATATCAGATTGAGCATCGTATTGGCGTGCGGAATTGAAAAGGGACCATTAGTGGGGGAGAGTGGAGCAGCGCAGCGTGTTTAGTGTCTTTTTTTATCACATGTCATCATCGTCGTTTGATAAGAATAAGAGGGGCCTGCACATGTATAAACGGAACGCATCCAAGGTATACACTGGTATGAGTACGGTCGCACGACCAAACACCAATCTGCACATGGATAATCGCAGCATCCTTGAGTACCTCTTGCTGCACACAAATACATCCAAATGATGTTCAATCTGCAGATCTCAGTGGGGGCTACGTATGTAAAAAGTACAAGATCGGACAATGAAGTCAGAGTCGATGATGCACCACAAGATAAAAAGGAAATAAAAAGGAAAAAAAAAGGGGGGGGAAAAAAAAAGACATGCACGAAAACCAACTTCTCCCATCTGTGACTTTAACCATCTCCATTGAGTTCATATTGTGCCCTTGGCCTTGGCAGAAGGCCTGAGTTTTCCGTAGCGGGCTCAGTCAAACGTGGTGCTCCTTCCGTCTTCAGCCTCTTGACAAAAAAGCAACCTTAGCGCGCTACTTGAACGAGTATGGTATATTCAAGCAAGTTGTTGACATTGACTCTGACTCTGGTCAGTGAGGTTAGAGAAGAGTGTTCCATGTATAGCAGAGAGTGGTAGTCTGATTTTGCCATTTTTTGCGACGAAAAAACATCGACTTCCAACCACCATCTCATCACCAGCCCTTTTTCTTCTGTCTTCCTTCTCCTCGTCCATGTCCAAACCCATACCAAACCTCATACGGAACGCTGTAGGTTAGGCTCGACATTATTTGGCTATATTAGCAGCCTGGCCGCATAAAGGGAAAAGGCCAAAAAAGCCTATCCATGACGTAATATAGTTCTGTGGCTTACAGCTTGCATATTACGCCGTCGATAGTCAAATTAACAGGTGCTCTCGGGTGTAAACCGTACCATGCACCTCTAACCTCCCTACCAACCATCAGATTACAAAACCAACGATATTCCAAGTGCTTGAACGCTGACTTTTCCCCTTCTCTTTGCTTTCCGTGCTTCAATATCAACCCCCACCAACCGCACACAACCAAGCCCTCATGACAACCATGGAAAAACGCTACTACATAGAGGGCTCTCATCGTTACCCCATGGAGTACCAAATCAGACAGGCCCAGCAGCTGCTGGCGCCCCATCAGAATCACACTCTGACCCAGCACGACCCCGGCGACCCCCTGGATCCCCTGCCAGACCTGTATCCGCACGACTTCTTCTTCAATACCAAACAGACCCAGGCCGGAGGCATGAACTACACGGACTCGTCGCCGCATTTGCGCCGGGTGTACCCGCGACGCGACAAACAGACACAGACCAACGACGAGGGCATCAACTTCGACTTAGATCTGAGGATATCGGCGTACCTGGAGCTGCCAGAGGAACCCGAGGGCGTGCTGGAGTTTGAGAGCTTCATGCCTCCCCCAAAGGTCGAGCGTGACAAACCCATGGTAGCGTCTTCCACGACGATTCCCCAGGCGATACACATGCAGTCGGCGGGCCAGTCCACCAGTGCAGGTATCGTTCCTCAACATACCCTGAGTCTGACTCAACATGCGCATCATGCTCCATCGTCGCAGCAACAGCAACAACAACACCCACAGCATCAGCAACAGCAGCATCACGGGCAACAGTCGCTGCCACTCATCACGCAGTACGAAAATGGCCATACTACTAACGGGATCAACGGTATAAACGGAATCAACGGAATCAATGGAATGGGGGGTATCAACGGCATGCATAGTAATCCGCTGGGCGAACGACGATACTCATATTATAACATCCAGGATACCCAGCAACAGCAACAACAGCAGCAGCAGCAGCAGCACCAAACGCAGGCCGAAAACCTATCTCCCGGAGTCGCAGCTGGTGTAGGAGTTGGGGCTGGAGTAGGGGGAGCCACGGGCTATGATGTCAACGGAATGGGTTCAGCAGATAAGCAGTTCAAGTGCGACCAGTGCGAATGCTCTTTTCGACGAAACCACGATCTCCGCCGCCACAAACGAAGCCATCTACCCGTCCGTCCTTTCCCCTGTACCACTTGTTCGAGGTCGTTCAGCCGGAAGGACGCTCTCAAACGCCATTTGGCGGCCAACGCCTGTGAGAGAGGCAAAAAGAAGCGACGACACGACTACGACGAAGACGACAGTTCTTAAGACGAGTGACCGTCGCAAAAGCTCTATTTATTGTATATATTTCGACATAGGTAATAGGTGTATCATGCCTGCCAGAGGCATGGCGATGCAGGATGCATGGTGTGTGCATGATTTGGAGATGCGGGACGAAAAATGGGTCCAAGTTACCTACTGTAAAAGAGAATATCTGTGGCTTGTAGAGATTGAGAGTGATAACGACGCCATACCGTTCTAAGACTGAACAATGGGATTAGATTCAAAACTCGTCTTCTGACCAGAATACCCCAGAAGCGTGATTGGCCCCAATGTCTTAGTTGTAGACGCGGCTAGATAAGACAGAAGTCTATCTAAAGAAAGGGAAAACAAGAACTCCGTCTTGTTTGGATGAACTTTTCAAGATACAGACAAATTGCATCCCAGTGGCGTAGACTAGTGATTCTCACCATCTCCAGCTCATCCACAAAAGGAAATAATATCTACTTGCTTTTGTCACTTGAATACGGTATACAGTTTAGATCTGTTTTACCCTCTGCACTGTATTTTTAGACGATTGTTAATCGTAAATAAATATCTATTGTTCTATAGTGAAAATAGCCTACTAGAAGCTAGGCGCCTGAATCAACCATTCCATCAGTGGCGAGTCCACATCTCCCATATACCAACCCATCATGTCCACACTGACATTGTGCTCTCTCTTGACAATGTCCAGGAGTCTCGTCAAATGAACATGTGCCTGGTGAGCAGTCACGTAGACAGCGCCAACGGACGAAATCCAGGCAAGAAGAGTGTCGCAGGTGGCAAAGATCTCCGGCAATGAGTCCGTGGCATTCATCTTGGTGGCTTGCCATGCCAAGGAGCACAGATTAAGACAAGTGAGCGTGGAGACTCGCAGAAAGATGGCCTTGATTGGCCACGAGAAGGACTTAAAGTGGCCCATGTTGGAGGACAAGTAGTCGCATACCGAGCCGATTTCCAGGCATGTGAAGAGCAGGCGTCGGTGCGACTTGGGTGCCTCGTTCGCTGGCACCTGACATGCTCTATTGATAAGAGACTGCAGTTGTAGAGCTCCCAGAAGCAGCACCAACCGATTGGCTGCGTTGATTTCGTCCGTCACAACCCATTGTTCCATATGCAGATTGAGACTGGAGCGGAAGTCCTGAATGTCTGAGATTATGATCTGGTAGTTTGCGTCTGTGAGGCCCGAGGGGGTGAAGATGAAGGACAGACCTTTGCGCATCAGTCGACACATGCGAGTATAGAGCGACAGAGAATGAGCACACTGGGTCAGGTACGTTTTTTCGGCATCTGTGGTTGCTAGAGCAGACAGATCTAGCTGTTGGATACGCACATCAGAAGTGTCAATCACGTTGGAAAGGGGCGTTCCTGTGTTGAGTGAATGGAACGTATCACAGACTAGCACGTGACACCACAGACCTCTCCAAAGCGCCGCGGTCGAGTCTGGCAGTTTGAACACGGACGGGTCTCGATGCAAGCCCATGGTGACTGCTGTAGATACCAGAGACATGGACGAGTGCACGATTCCATTATCTCGTTGGTCGGTGTCAATGTTTTGGGGTGAGAAGACGGCATGGCATCTGAGTAGAATTAGGGCCTGAAACCCTTCCAATGCCATGGAATTGTGCGTCACTGTGGCCTGTAGGAACGACTCGGCAATGTGTTGCAGTCTTGGGCCGAGGTATGTGTCTGCGCAGTAGTCTGGACAGTCGTCATGGGTAGCAATGTGTCCCAGACGCATCATGAGCAGCACCAGGGCCATGGCTCTCAATTCAGCGTTTGTGTGCGGTTTACTGGGGTCCTTGGAGTAGACGGTGTTGATCCAGAGCTGCGGTTGGGCTGGTCCGACTGCGAAATGAAACACGTTGATGGTGTCCATGTACCGTTGACACAGTTGTTCACACAGGGCTCTCGAGGGTAGCAAGCGGGCCCATAGATGCGGGTTAGTGTCGATTTTCTCGCGTGCGCTCTGATGCAGCAGTCGAAACACATTGTGCAAGAAGGGCGGGTCCTGTTCTCTTGGCGTCGGCTTTACTCCCTCCACGTTGCTGTGTGATCCCGACCCAGCCAGAGCCGCTACACTGATTGACGACGTGTAGATCTGCGCATCGCCGATATGGGTCAGAGATTCCGGCGCCAGCGTGTTGACCGTTGCGGTATGTTTCTTGCTGTCGTGCTTCTTGAGATAGTTGCAGTTTTGGCGTTGGTGAGTGACGCAGTTGGAGCAGGGGGTCTTGCGGTCGCAGCGCAACTTGCGGGCATGGCAAAAAGTGCAGCTCACGGGCAGGCGGTTTCGGGTGCGTTTCATGGCCAACAGCGGAGATGGAAGGTCGGAGGGTTGGGAGTGTCGCCAGTCATGCGGCTATACGGCTTTAGAGGTGCACTAACCGAAGTGGTGGGTGTATATGTAAACCATAGCTTAGGGTTCCGAAACCGAGACATATCTACACTTGAGAGAGAAGATGGAGGTTACCGATGATTGCATGAGTGAGAGAGGAGGTAATTGTGAGACACATGACCTGGTGGATTGGGGGTTTTCGTTCCACCAGTTTGTGTTTGGGCGGTAGCGGGTCCTTACAGCTGCTGGCAGAGCTCTCCAATAGATACATGACTAGACCCAAAAGTGCAGCCAAAGTGCAGTCAAAAAAGATGGCACACCACAATTTTTGGTACAATTACGGGGCTATTTGTAATGTCCTGTCAGTGAGCAGGCTGAGTAACAAAATGTGATAAATGCGCACAAAACGAGCGGATTACATGGTCTAGTACGTACTCCTATAGCAGTACAGTCGACGCCTGCTTTTGCAGTATAGTTGCCGCCTTCTCTACAGCGTGTGACTGGTAAGGCATTGTTGGGATTATTGGGTGGCCCAATTTAACATGAACGGCTGAGTTGACATTGTCCACTGTAAAACACGTTACCAGTATCGGTATGATATTCGTATCGCAATTACTGTACATATATACTCTCATTGGAGTATAAACAAATGGACTGTGAAGGAGTTACGTACAAGTACAAGTACAAGTATTGTAATTACTGTAATTAATCAATCCGTCACGTTTTCAGTATCCCCACTTCCACTTTAGTCAGCATTTTATTGTGCGTCTCCCTTCCCTCAAAATCACATTCCTCTCTCCATTAATGGGCCCATTCCCCAACCGGCCAAATGACCCTAAAGCATTTTGAAAGTGGCTGTTTTTTTGCAGCTTGCTGAAACGCTATCCCGTGTAGCGCTGCGAGTTCGATACTGGGACGTTCTGTGCGATAGCGGACAAGTTCCCAGTCAGCCAGGTAAGTGGTGTATGTACTGATGGATTTATTTTTGGCGCACATTTTCAAGCCATATCTCCACCCCTCAAGGACAGTGTCCACTGTGGCTTTGATTTGTCTGACCTCACCGACTCCAGTATTATCCGAGCAGTATGTAATCATGTCATGTACATTATGTCGTACAGGATTGCACAAGAACGTACCAGTACCGGTATGAGGAGATACATTTACTCAGTTGTACAAGTACTCTTATGGCACATACATATGCTATAAGCCCCATTGGAGCTCCCAGGTCCCCATGTGTGTAGAGCCACGATACAGGAACGAGTACCGGTGGTACTGGTAGCGCGTCTTGAGGTGCTATCGTACATGGTGTATTCTATGTATGTACTTGTACTGTGCGCGTAACAATGAGGTGTGTAATCCTACAGAGTGGACGTGGAAAGTCACGGGAGCGCTTCAAAATCGCGACGCATAACATCTGTGGATTGTTTTCTTCACTCCCTTCTGTTTCAGGATGAAAAACCACCCCAGTTTCACCGGTTTCACCCCCTGGAGTTTACGTTCCCGCTGTTCCTCTTAGACTCGCACTTTTCAGTAACCCTATGCATCCGTCTGCCTAACGCATGTGTGTCGCGTTTAATTAGATAGGGGAGAGCTGGAGGCTAAAGACCGAATATGAGCGTGGAGGAGGGATTCCGGGGAGATTGTGATTTTGATAGAATCTCAAACTCCAGAGGGTCAGGTTAATACCAATATATTACCGTTCAACGCCGTCTCAGAGCCGTTTATCAGCCTCTCTCCCCTTTCCGTTAAAGTTGAATTAACTTCCAACAAAGTTCCCTCCAAAGTCACCTCCTGAAATTCCATGCACACTTGACCAGGTGGTGGTTGGGCCGGACCAGGCCATGTGCCGTCTTGGGGAGCCAGCGAGTAGCATGCTTTTTTTATTTTTTTTTATTTTTGCAGCTCCCACTCCAAGGCTTCTCTTGTGTTTCCTTTTTGCTCAGATACAGTCGCATAATATATTGGAACCCCCCCTATCCTGCCACACGCACCACCACCTCCAAAAAAGTGTCAGTTTGTTCCGCCAGGGGAACTGCACGTGTGTGGAGCCAAGAGAAAGCCGCATTATCAAAAAGTCCAAAAGAAAGAAGCTGAGATTGAACACTTTGCTACAACGACACACAAGTGATCCACGCAAGCGACAGCGGCAAGCGACCACAGAGAGACACGGCGTGCCTCGCGACAGCAACAGTTCCACCAGCTACCGGCCGCATTTGTGTATCACCAGACAACCAGGTCCAAGCCGACATCACCAATACCAACTCTCTCAGAACCTGATTCATCACACTCAAGTCTCGGTCTGATAATATCAGCTTACTGCGGACATACAGTACAGTGTGCGCGCCTAAGCTGGTGAGTCAAATCAGCCGGTTAATAATAGGTGTTGCTTCCCGGGCTTGTGCAAGTAAGACTTATATTACAGTGAGGCATCAAAACCACCAGCAATAACCGGAACATTGGCGCTTGTGTGACACCCACGCTGGTCACCCGCATCCACACGCTCATTTCATCCATACAGTCCTCCTGCAACCAAGACCCAGACCCCCTCGTCTTTTGGACAGCCTCATTTCCCATCGCCGACTCATCACCTGATTTCCAGAGACATACAAACACACACACACACACAAGCGGTCTTTAAGAGGTAGCCCACAGACCAACACCAGCGAACGCTCCACTTCCAGCCAACCCTCCAGCCAGCTGTTAACCCACAGGGGCATGTCCACTTGATCCCTTCCCTCTTCTCTGCATTAGTGTCACTTTCCCCTGATTTTCGAGACGGGACTCTCGGAACGCCAAACCCACCAAATAAGGACTGCACCCTTATTCTTCCGTACGTACACTCCCTCTGTGTCGACACACTCTTCTTTGTTGTTTACAATAGACTGCACTCTCTTCTTCACTCACCACAAGTGAACGTCCTCTGTGTCCGTCTATCATCCACTGATATACAGACACAGACAGTCGCACACAGAGTCACATAGCCAGAGTCATCTCAGCCCCCTCCCCGCCCCAGTGACACCTCCCTCTTTCATCGGTTGTACACAAACACAATGCCACCCACGAAAACACAAACACATCCAGACATCCAACCTGTCACAGAAGACAGGAGGTCTCTCACAGTCAAGTCGCTGGATGACCGGTATGTGCTGCTCAAGAACATCGGCAAAGGCTCATTTGGCCATGTGTCGCTCGCACGGGTCAGATCAAAGGCCGCCATGGAGAACGAGGACATGCGCGCAGGCTCCATGGTTGCCATCAAAACCATGAAGAAGAAACTCGCGGCCATCGACGACTACAACCTCCTGCGAGAGGTCGAGTTCATCCGTGAAGTGCGCCCCCACCGCTTCCTGGTCAATGTGCACGACATGTTTGTGGACTCGGTCAACCACCACTTTCATATGTCAATGGAGGTCATGGAAATGAACCTCTACAACCTCATGAAGGCACAGGAGAAGGTGCCGTTCCAGCCCCACGCCGTACGGTCCATGCTGTGGCAAATCATCTGCGGTATTGACCACATCCATCGCCATAACTTCTTCCATCGAGACATCAAGCCTGAAAACATCCTGGTGTCTCGTTATCTCCCCTACCACAACGAGAACTCCTCTTCCCCACACTCGGGATTCCGGATCAAAATTGCCGACTTTGGACTGTCCCGTCACATTGAAGACAGAGACCCTTACACAGCTTACGTGTCCACCAGATGGTACCGCGCCCCCGAGATTCTCCTCCGGTGCGAGTACTACTCTGCTCCCGTGGACATCTGGGCCTTTGGAGCCATGGCTGCCGAGGTGGCAAATCTAAAGCCGCTGTTCCCCGGCACCAACGAGCTGGACCAGTTCAGCCTCCAGGTGGCATTGTTGGGCACCCCCGGCCAAAACTCTCTCGGAGGTCGATGGAGTCGACACCCAGAGTTATGTTCCAAGCTCAACATTAATATTGACGCCCAAACTGGCCAAAGCTCCAACAGCATCATGTGCAATCCTGAACACGCTTCGCTAACCGATGTGGTGCTCATGTGCCTCACGTGGGACCCAGACGCTCGGTGCTCCGCTCGTGACATTATGTACCACCGGTACTTTGCCCAAGAGTCATCAATCGAGGTGCCCCGCACTCTCAAGCGCAGCCCCCTCCGCATCACCAAACAGGCAGCCATGAACCCCCATGGCGACCCACCCATTCTGATGGACCCCAGTCTCCGCCACAATAACAGCAATGCTAACAACAGTGCCATCGTTCCTACTTTGGCTTCTTCCCTCAAACAGAACCAGGGTCTCCAGATGAACAAGTCGCATCTCTCTGGTGTCAATGGAAGCACCAAGAGGAACAGCCTGTCTGGGGCTGCTGCCGCTGCCGCCATGTCCATGTCCTTGTCCCTTGCATCCAAGAACTCTTCTGTCAATTCTGGAGGTGCAGGCTTCCTGGCCGGTGCAGCCCCTGCCAAGAAGAAGTTTGGCCATTGGGCCAACATTTTTAAAAGAGACTCCGATGTGGCTTCCTCTGAACTGGAGCGGGTAGGTCCCAACAAGGAGAACGTTCCGAGCATTGTTCCGACGCAGACCCCCAACAGAGGAGCTGGCGGGGTAGGTATCGTGCCCAAGATCCCACTGCCTCAGCTGCCGCCTCTTGAAACCATTGCTGCATCCATCGAGAGCCTATCCATCGAGGCCAGGTCTACAAACACCACACTGACTGAGCGGATGACATCGGGACCGCCAACAGGAGGGACTAGCGACAGCGAGTGGAGCACCACCAACGCTAGCATCTCCGAAAGCGTGGGCCACGACAGTGGGGCTGGGAGCAGTGGTGCTGTGGACAAGGGGAGTACTGGAACAACTAATTTCGAAGTTGAGGCCTTAATGGAGAGTACCGAGGCCCGAGTGACTGTCAAGACACTCCCCCAAACCCCGGACAGCGCCTCATCATACGACCAGATGCCTCCTCCCCCCCTCCCTCTTCCAAAGGTGAGAGTGACGGCCAAGCCTCTCAACGCCATAAAGCCTGAGAGTCCCACGCAGGTACAAGTATCTCTGTCGCCTCAGCCATGCATCAAGCCCCCGAGCCCGGCGTCGTCTCATTACGAGCCGCCCGCGTGTCTGGACGAGCACTCCGACAGCCAGCTCACCGCTTACGAGCGCTCCGTCCGAGATTCGGTGCTGCTGATGAGTTTCACTCTGCCGCCATCCTCTCAGGAGTCGTGTACTTCTCTGGAGGGCGCATCCGAGTCGCCATCAGTCAATGATTCTCCTCTGGTTGACCAGTTTGGCGGCTCGTCCAGCGATATCCGCATCGAGACGACTTCGTTCTTGACTCCCGACCTCGACAAGGGCAACGTTTGGGTCAGGTCAGAAGAGCTGGAGTGCCCCGTATACCCCGGTCTCCAAACCAACAGCTTCCGCGACCGCAAGATTGGTGCAGGTGCGATTAGCAGCAACAACATAGAGGTAGAGTAGCTGAGCTGACTGCACCATTAGATTTTTTGCGCTAGACTTGGTCCCTGGAGAGTGGAGAGTCTACATTTGCTAAACTGAATTCATCTATTTATTTAAAGCATATCATGGAGCTATCGAGATGTCGTAGGGCTGTAGCCAAGACTCGAACTGCGTGTTGTGCCTTCCTAATTAGTTGGCGTGTAGAAACAATACAACACAACATGTTAAGTAGGAGTCCTGTACATACAAGTCGAAATGGAGCTTTGAAGTGCGAACAACAACTCACAGCGGAGAGGAAAGCTATGGTACTTGTAGTAAGATGCTTATGGCTTTACAGAAGCTTGTAAGTTTGATCTCTCTTCTCTCAAACTAGAATTATAGAATTCAATTGGTTTTTTTCAATTTTATTTTCAATTGATTCTTTTTGTTTACTGGTTTTTCTCCCGTTTTTCCCCCATTTTTTAGGGTTTTTGTCATGTGATTTGTATATCTCGGTAGATTGAATATTTAAGGTTCAGAGCTAACATCCTTGCCTTCGTGGCCAAGTGGTAAGGCGCAGCACTAGTAATGCTGAGATCATCAGTTCAAATCTGGTCGAAGGCAGTAAATTTTTTTTTTTTCACTTCAACGTATTTTTGCTCATGCTAGAACAGTTCATCTCCAGGGTAGTCGTCATCTTACATCTTACATTGAATAAATACAATAACAGCTATATACAGTAAAAGTACACCACTCGGGCTACCATAGTAGAGCAGCAGTCTTATGCCCCCCTCTTCTTCTGTTTCATGTAGTCAGCAAAGGAAAGCTTGCCCTTCTTGGCTCCACTGTTTCGACGATCGTCGACAGGCGATTCAGAGCCCTTCTCTTCCACCTTTGGCTTGATTTCTTTTGAGGGAGTGCCTGTAGGATGATCAAAGTATTCCTTCATAGTGAGACGTTTGAAAGACGTTGTAACGACCGGCGAGGGCGGAGCAGGCTCTGGGCAAGCAGATCGAACTTGATACATTCGGTAAAGGTTGGTTTTAAACGGGATGGTTCTTGGCTGGATGGGATCCTCTTCTGAAGTAGCGGCGCTTCGTTCATCTTGAAACTCGAGTTTGATGGATGATGACTCTCCAGATCGTAGTCGTTTGTCAATGGGTACGGTCTGGGTCTCTTTAGAGATCTGATCATCTCGCTCAGGAGCTTCTTTTCGTTTCAGTGATGGCGAAAGGAACGGTGACTTGGGAGTTCTGGGCACAGACACCGGCTCCTGTACTCTTTCGTAGTAAGGCGGGTCCACGTATGCAAACGCCTCAATGTAATCCAGAGCAATGGTGCGATGCTCGTCGTCCAACTTATCGAGATAGTCCATGCAAGTGGGAGGCACAGGAGACGGGAACTGAATGCCTCCGTAACCTCCATAACCTTTGTACGACGAGCCAATTCCAAAACCCACACTGAGCTCCTGAGAGCCAGGAAGGAGCTCCGGGTTGGGTGATGCTGATGACGACTTGCCCGAATCTTCGTACGAAGAGCCTCCCTCGCCATTCGTCTCTTTAAGAAGGTTAAGAGCTCTTGTTTTCGAGCCTCGCACAGATCGGGGGTTTGCAGACACGCATTTCTTCATTTTCTGCAAAATGCACTGAGAATTTGTGGGGTCGGAGCACTCTGTTCGTTGCAGAATTGTCTCTACCATGTTGCCCAGGCACAGTTTCTCTTGGGGGGTGAGCTGGTCGATTTCAGTGCCATGAAGCATCTTTTGCACGGGGTGATGAGTGTCCCATTCCCATGCGAGTGTCAACTCCGTACCTGGCTTGATTGGTTCAGTTGCAAACACGACAAAAATGATATCGGTGTTGTTAACCACGACAGTCGCCACTCTGCAGTTTGGATTGCACGAACGGCGCATGAACCGCGCATCATTGCCTACAAGACGACCATCTATCACTAGAGGAAGCGTTGGATGGAACAAGACTGACGATTTGGGCACTGGATGGATGCGATACTGGTTGATTGGGTCTGCCTTGTACTGGTCCTTATGTGAAACATGACCCACGTACTCGATGATGAAGCGGTCTTTCTGAATAGGCTGATTGGCCACAAGTCCATGCTTAGAAAAGCCACAGAACTTGGACTTTGGATTGTCTTGGAACAGCTTTAAGGTCATCTTAGGCTTGACAATCTTTGAATACTCCGATAGAGACATGTAACTGATGTCCTTGTCAATAATTTCCTCATTGGCCAACTTGGCAAGATAATCCTTGACTTCCGGGTCCACGGTATTTCTGGGGATCACAGTGTAATCGAAATGGTAGTCGTTTTCCTCATTGTTGGGCTGTTCCGTTGATTCTCTAGAGGGGGCCACTGGAGGAGTCTGCGTGGCCTGGGTAGTTGCAGACGCGTCACCATTTGACTGGCCCTCCTTCTCTTCCGATTCTTTCCTTCGTTTCTTTTCCTGCATCTGTTTGATAGTCTCCAGGCGAGTCTTTTGTTTCTCATGGGCAGCTTTGACATCCAGTTCTCGAGGTCCACACTGGTCACAGAGATACACGTCTGGAACCTCCGCCTCGGAGCCGATTCCCACACACACGGCGTGTTGCCACACGTTACAGGATTCGCACTGGATGGTGAAACCGTCGTCCTCGTCAAACCCGCATATGCATTTGATGATACCCGCGTCCACAGCGTATTTCATAGTGGAGGGGAGTGATTAGTCAGCGACAAACGGATGGGTATTGTTGTAGATTCGAACTGTGTCGTTTAATATCGTATATGTGTTGTACTGTTTGCGGGATGCTCGTTGTTTGTTCACCTTGGATGAGTGTGTGTCTGGTGGTGATGAAGTTTGGAGGTTTAGGCTGAGTGCATGTGCAGCAGAGTGTATGACAAGCTAAGACAAGGGGTAGGATTAAAAGACCGATTGGGGTGGTAAAGTAAAGTCGTAAAGTGGAAAAAATAAGAGTGTAAAGAGTTGATTAACGCGAAAAATCCCATCACATTTTCATACCGAAACTCCTTCATCTAGTCCATCCGCACGACTACAAGTCTTGCGACTTACTTTTAGAGTTCCCAACCTCGAACCTCCCAAAACAATAAACTCTGGCAAAAACCTGAAATCTTTTCTCCACACCGCTAAGAACCACCACACACATTTCACCATGGCCCACAGACTCATCTATCAAGTTGTCGTGACCGGCACCCAGGTTTTCGCCAAGGCTTTCACCCAGGCCTACAAGCAGGCTGCTACCGCCCAGGCCGCCTCCAAGACCTCCAAGTCGGCAGCATCCAAGTTTGGAGGACTCCAGCTGGACGAGGCCTGTAAGATTCTCGACGTGGACGAGACCGCCCTCGACAAGGTGGTTGCCGAGCTCAACAAGAAACACAAGCTGGAGGACATTGCAGAGTCCGAGTCAGTGCTGGCTCAAATCGACAAGAAGTTCACTCATCTGTACACTGTCAACTCGGAGCACAAGTCGGGCTCCTTCTACCTGCAATCCAAGGTGTACCGAGCCATGGAGCGAATCCGGGGCGAGCTGGAGCTGGACCCGCTGCCCAAGCCCGAGATCGAGGAACCCAAGAAGAAGGAAGAGGAGAAAAAATAATGAGAGAGATAGGGACAGATCGGCACAAACTCGGTGTGAGTAAAAGTGTTTTGTAAATAGCATAACGAGATGATGATACGGAACCGTAACCGGATAGAATGAAAGTAAATCAGGAGCGGACTCTTTGGTGAACTACGCAGTGGTGACATAGGAAGAAACCGAGCAGTAATGGGGAACCAAGCAGTCTATGCAGTTCAGCACATACCATAGCTATACATTTGAAAGGGCCGATCGAAGGAGAGTACAAAAACAAGTAGACTATACTCGTATATAGGCCCCTGGTGTGCTCATTATTCTGTGGCACGTTGCTGCTTATTTTCTCTCGATAGTTCTGTCCTATCAGGTGCTACATACTGTACTGTAAGGAAGCTACTGTACGCCAGAAGAGACGAAACAGTACGATACTTGCAGCAGGTTAAGATACGGATGATCCCGTCCTTTCAATTTCAACACTTTATGGAGGCTGCTTCTACTTAGAAACAGATACTACTGTGTGCTTTCCTTGTTAGGGGGTAACAGATCTCCTACCATGTACGAGTGGTCAGAGCTCTTATACTGATGTTTCGCGGAGAGTATCCAAGTTCGAAGAGCTCCTTTAAGATCCCAGTATCTGACTACTTGTAGCTTCCTAGCTTTTATAAGGGGGCCACTATGAGTGTACTTGAACTGTAGTTGCATATGGCACTGTACGAGAAATATACATAACCTGGTTATCATTATGATAGATGTGTATGACTAAAGACCAATAGGTTTTCTTGATATTATTGATTGAAATATGCACGGTAGTCATTAGTTACCAGTCTTTCATAGTCAGCTCTCTAAAAACGGCTGTAGCGTTGGTGTTTTCTCGTGTTATCTTTTCTTCTTTCTTTCAGACGCTCTTCAGCAATCACATCCTGGAGAAACCGTCTTTAGACCAACCGTCTCACGGTCAAATCATAGATAATCTCCTCCACCTTCTTCACATCATATTTGATAGAATCATAACTTCTTCGCAGTTTATCATTCTTCAGATTCAGCACCATGAGGCCAGCATGAGTGTTCTTAATGAATGCAAGAAGGTACTGAGGGAACACAAATGGCAACTTGGTGTCGTGGCTCTCGTTATACGAGGCAATGGCCGTAACGGAGTTGAATGCAAGTCGAGAAAGCTCGTTGATCATGGTCACGATACCCAGCAGGTAGTCGTAGTCGGTCAGATGGCACGTGTTTTCATTTCCAGCCTCCAGCTCGGTCAAAAACGGCACTCCAAGCTGCTTGGACACTAGATCAGGTCCTAGGGGGGTGGCGGCCACCAGTGACTGCCAATTGGAGGGGTTGGAGACCACAATAGCCATGTCAGTGTCCACCCAGTTGGCCAGAAAGTGTCGTAGCAGAGTCACAAACACAGCCCGCTGGAAACAGCCGCCGTACATGTTGTTGTATCTGTAAAACTGCCATTGAGACGCGGTAGTCGCCAGCTCCTGACACTTTTCTGCAATCTCTGCGTAGATGGGGTCTTCAAGCAGAGGCTGGAGATAAAACTTGGTGGGGGCCACAGTGTGAGCTCGTCCTACTACAATCTGAGCCTTCTTGAGCGTCAGATCTAGCTTGTCGATCTCTTCGTTCAGCCGGGTGACGTTCTGCGAGTTCTGGTCGTTGAGCTTTTGCACTTCACTGAGCCAGTCCATGGTGATATGTTGAGTTTGAAAGGATCGATCCAAACTTTTAGATAATACTTCCAGATATCATGCAGTGAAAAATAAAGTGCACCATTCATGCAGGTGGTGGAGTAGAAGAAGTCGGATGATTATCTCGAGCTAGTACAAACACTAGAATGACCCTGGAAACACCACGGCCGTCGCTATCCCCGTCGCCAGCGCCAGCAAACGATCTCTTTAGACCATACTACAAATCACACCGACACATCAGCCATGAAGACGCACTACACAGCCCAGACGTGTTTTCATCCTACAAATCATACTCATCTCCACACTACACGATACAACAAGAGCAGTTTGATGCCGAATCAGTGGGTCTAAAAAACAGATTCGAGACCTTTGCACAGACGCAAGTTGACTTCGCTCCACCCAAACATTACTACACAGTCGAAGAACTTCCAGGGCTACTCATATACCCCAACCTGATGCCTCCAGCAGTCCAGTCACGCCTGGTGACAGAGACTATCGAGCAGTACCTACCACCAAAAGAACATCTCAATAACCTGGACTTGTTCTACGACATTCCGCGGCCTTTCAACCTATTCAACAACGAAAATCCTCACGCCAAAATACTACATAGAGAAGGAGGAAAGCCCACATCAAGAGACAAGATCAAGAACAAACAGTTACGATGGGTCACCCTCGGAGGACAGTACAACTGGACTACAAAAGCGTACCCGAGCTTTATTCCCGGCACAGAAGGGTTCCCATATTTTCCCAAGAACCTCTACGAGCTTCTGAGCCGTCCTTTGTTCTCTATAAACCCCGAAGCTGCTATCATCAACTTCTACAGTCCCGGAGACATTCTCTCTCCTCACCAAGACGTAGCTGAACTGTCTCAAGACGACCTGGTCAGTGTGTCAATAGGCTTGGACGCAATTTTTTACGTGGGTCTCAACCGATACGATGACAGCGAAAACAGTCTGGCTCCTCCTCTCTGTCTCATGCTGAGGTCTGGAGATGTCATTGTTATGGGCGGCAAGTCGAGACATGCGTACCATGGCATTGGAAAGGTGTTTTCAAACACTTCTCCCGATTTGAATAGTCCGTACCAGGACTGGCTGGACACAAAGAGGGTGAATATCAATGTTCGGCAGATGCTACAGTGAAATAACGGTCTTGGTCCTACTCGCTACATACAACAATGACCATAAAAACACTTAAACGCCACTTGATCACGTGTACTTGTGACTCTTGTCACTATCAAAGAAATCTGAGCAGTTTTATCATTTTATAACTACTGGATCCGTGCTGAACGTGTTGTAGAGCTCCGCTCTCAAACACTCACTCAATAAATACTATATACTAATAGACAGTTTCAAGAACGGCCCATCTTCCCTCTCCCAAACACAGCTCCACCTGGTTTTTGTTGTTTCGCCGGGTCGGAAAGACTTCCCACGAGTCATGCACACCCGCCTCAATGGCACTTTGTCGGAGCTTGAGCTTGTGGTGGGCATGAGCGTCGTTTGATGACGACTCAGAGGTAGAGCTGCTTTGTGACTGCACAGCCTGCTCCACCCACGCGGGGTGATCTGCAACCTGCGGAGCCACGGGAACTGTGACTTGTGTAACCTGGGCCACGGTAGTGGTGGCCACCACCTCTGGAGCAGTGAAGACGTTTCGTCGGCATGTAGGACAGAGCTTGGACCTCTCGAGCCAGTGCTTCAAACAGCCGTTGTGGAGCACGTGACCGCACGACAGCTTTTTAGGCACCAGTTGCTTGGGCTCCTCCACGAGCTCCATGTCTTCAAAGCAGATGATGCACGTCTGGTTTCGGGCCAAATCGTCTTCACTGGGCGTAGTGGTGAAGGAGTCGACTTGCCGGGTAAGAACTCGGTAGTTGTAGTAGCCCTTGACACGTGAAACAAGATTGAGCACGGAGACCACGGCGTCTCGGAACTTGAAGATGGGCATGCCGTGGGACGACGAGATGAGAACAAAGAAGATACAGAACATGGCGATCTGGATGAGGTCTGACGCAGCCTCGGCGGCAAACAGCCAGTCCTTCTTGTGGGTCCAGGTCTCGTCGTTGGGGTTCTGGCGCAAAAAGTACCGTTCCCGCATGGAAATGAGGTACTTGTTGTGGCACAGGGCAATGGAGTTGAGCACCAGGCCGATCTCCAGTGCCAAAATCACCCAGATGCCTTGTTCCACGCCGGTGGAAAACTTGCTGAAGTCAAAGTCAATGTGCGGGTAGAAGGAGTTGAGCAGGTACACGTCGGTGGCACACAACACCGTCAGGGTGCTGAGATACCGGACATGGGCCCAGTCGGACTCGCCTGTGGTGAACAGTAGATCAACCCGGTCCTCGGCCACCCAGTGCAGCGACTTAACCAGCCACACAAATGTGAAGATGGAGGCGTAGTGGACTTGGGACAGCTCCTTGTGGAACACAGCAATGGCAAACAGAATCTCTGTGCCCGAGTACCACAGCTTTTCGCCAGTGTGTTGCTCCTCGACGGCCCGCAGCTCTCCGTAGAAGATGCGCATTAGCAGCTTGCGCGCACAAAAGATGTGTGTGAGAATGGTGGCCAGCAAGACGGACTTCTTGGAGTTGGACTGGGTGAGTGAAATGCAGGCCGAGTAGAAGTTGGGACGCACCACCAGCGCCTCGGCAAACATAAGGCACGTGACCAGCGTCGATATCACCAGCGCGAGTATTAATCGCCACGAGCTCATTTTGTGGCAGGGTTGGATGTAGCGACTTTAGTTAGTTGGGGTGCCACTGATGTATCGTTGTTGGAACTTGTATTATCGCCATATGCATGAAGTGCTGTCTTTAACTCTATCATCAAGGCGGAGAGGCAGTGATGTGTGGGTTTGGTGACAAAATAATGGTGACAGAAAAGGGGTTGAAAACCTCAGAAATGGTTGGAAAGTTGTGTTTTGTCGTTTTGGAGAAGATCCAGAGACAAAAGTGACCAAATTAACGAGAAGGCGTTAAACCAATGGTTTAAGTAAAGTTACTAAAGTAGTTGAACATTTAGTTAAACTGACTGGATAGAAGGATGTGCGTTATCATAAAAAGTGTTCGATGCCGAAAGCGTTCTTTATTAGAGCAAGTACGTACGTACTTATACTCAGAATTTCATTTCTATTATTATTAAGTACTTATTAATACTCCAACTCGTTCGTTCCATAAATATATTAATGCAATAGTTATATATCCGCTCAATGCAGAAACAGCAGACTCAGCGGACTGCCCAGCTAGTAAATCTTAGAGAGGTCAAAAGTCTGACGCCAATGGGCTCCCCAGATCTTGATGGCCACAAGAGAAAAGGCCACAACGATACTCAGCAGAGCCCACAGAGTAAAACACCAGCCGACAGTGAGCCCTCTGATCATGGGATCGGCCACAAAGGTCGCCACAGCAGCAAGAATCATTCGCACAAAGTTGTTGAGAGCCACGCCGGAAGAGCCCTTGCCCGGAAGTGCGTCCACAAGATAGGTTGTGTTTGTTCCAAATATCATCATGGAGGCAAATCCAAAGATGAAGGTACCGATCAAAGGACACAGCCAAAAGGTCTTGTATTGAGCACACCACCCAAAGATAAGTAGAGACACAGGGAAAAGGATTGCAGCCAACAGAATATTTTCTGCAATTCTCTCCTCGGGAATCATGACCCCACCGTTCTTGTCCTTGGCCCGTTTCACAATGTAATCACTCCACATTCCTCCTCCAACAGATGCAGCAATGTATCCTACCGAGTTGGGCAGGTAAAGAAGACCGACGATGATGGTCTTGAAGTTGTAGGGAGCCTCGGAGTAGACAATCTGAATGGCCATGTTAAGAATGTACAATGAGAAAAAGACGTAGGAGGCATACACGATGGCCAGAGCCACAGGAGGGTATCTGAGAAAGAGCAGAGTCTTGAGAGGAGCCACTCCAAACATGTACATCTTTTGACCCAGAGACAGCTCGTCCAAATTGATCCGCTTGGGCATTTCCATTCGTCTGTACTTTTCAGATTCGGTAGAAGCCACTCTAGAAAGCTCAAGACCGCCCACTGCCTTTCTTCTGGAGCTAGCCACTGAGCCTCGTCTAGATCGAGACTGAGTCTCACTTACATCGGCTCCAAACGACATTTGCGAAATGTGGGAGATTATGGGATGCAAGTGGTGGTCTTCGTCGTCTTCAACTAGAACCGGCTCAGGGTCGTCTCCGATAACTGTACTGAGCATATGGTGGTTTTTGAGCTCGGGTTCTTGATCCTCTGCTTCTCCAGAAGCCTCAATCTCGCTCTCGAGATCCTTCTTTTTCCTCCACCAGTTGATTTTCTGGCCCTTGGTCTTGCTCTTGGGTCTAATCCACATCTCTCTGTCTTCAGCTGAGATTCGAAGCGTTTCTGGAATGCAAAACAGCATGGCAACAGTGAGAACTCCGCCAAGAATAAGCAGCAGATATTGGGGAGCTCTCCAGCCCAGACTCTCCACCAGAGCTCCTCCGATAACGGGAGCTACCAGAGGTGAAACCAGAATTCCCACGTAGTAGATACCCAAGCCCTTGCCTCTGACTCTTGCTTCAAAGAGCTCGGAGATGGTGCCTGCCCCCACGCTCTGGACCGAGCCAGCAGCGCCTCCAGACAGCACTCGGAAGCCAATGAGCATTCCAATAGATGTCGACAAAGCACATCCGATGGAAAATGCTGTGAATAGAGCAAAAGAAATGAGATAGATGGATCTTCGTCCAAAGTGCTCGGAAAGAGATGACCAGTAAATGGGGAACACTCCTAGAGACAGCAAGTAGATACCAAAGGAGATGTTGACCAGGTTCTTGGTGGTATTCAGTCCCTCGGCTACATCATCGATACCAGGAAGCATGATAGACGTACCTAGAGGGGCAGCCATGGCAGCCAGCGACACTACTCCCGTGAGGAACCATTTGATGTTACTGGGGTAATCTCGGGGGTCTGTAACTTCTGGAACCACGCATACTGAAGCCAGTAGTCCTCTTCGTTCGTTTTTCGGCACGATGAATTTCCTCCAAGCCTTGGGGTCCTTTATCGAGCTTGTTTCTTCTTTTTCTGATGCTATGCCATCTGCAACTACAGAGCCGGCTTCTGGCGACGGCGAGTTGGTTTCTCGCGACGAGTAAGACTCGCTATGTTGCAATTTGGTTGGACTGGGGTGGTGTTGACTGTGGTCCGAGTCGGCATGATAGGGCATTAGCGAAGGGTGGGACTCGTTGGATGCAATAGAAGTGTGCGTATGCACCGGTTGAAGGTCGGGTTGGCGGTCCTCCTTCATTTTGGAGTTAAAGAGGTAAATGAGATGTTTCGATTTCCGCAGAAATCGGGTTTGAGATCGGCCTGAAACAGTTTTTCGTGTTTTTTTTACACCTGCTTTATGGTTTATGACTGCTCGGACGAGGGGTCATAAACTGATTACGAAGCTAAATTAGTATGGTGGAGGAGAGTAGAAGTGGTCTGTAGAACGCCAACGGAATCCGACAGAGACTGGGGCTTTGTTTCATTCGATAGTTCAGCCCATTTTACTCGGATATCTATTTCTTCCTTGCCAAAATCTACCTTGGTTCACCGTCCAGACACTGCATGGTTCTTTCCCACTCGCTTCGATTTCATTTTTCACGCGCGTGCCTTCAGCCTTACTGTCAGCCGAACGAGGCTGATAACAGGTGACTCAGGGACTGTCTAGCACCAGAAACCCGTCCCCAAACCCACGGTTTAATCGCAAAAAAATACTCACAAATTGCTTGCGCGCACGTCAGAGAGACCAGTCAGTATATATAGCTGAGTGACAGAATTTCCGCTCGTCAGGGTCCGCTCATACACTGAAATGCAAGCACGCACGGAAAGCTTAAAAGCCCTCCGCCCCCACACAAGCTACTTTTTTGGAGTCTCTTAAGCGAAGCCAGACCATGGATAGTGGATGGGGTGGAGAATACACGCCCAAATGTGACACAATAACAAGTATACAGGTTATGAGTATCTGGTATAGAGAGGTTCAGAACCCCCCACCAACCCGTCAATTGCCCGCCACATGTCTCAAGCCCACTCTACCTCAACCTCAAGTTGCTTGTTCCCATCCTTAAGTCCTAAAGCTCACCCAAACTCTCTTTGTCATCTGCAACAACGGACCCTAAGAAAGTGCCAACTATATTGAACAAGGCTCCAACGTCCACGTCTCCGACCTGTCCCGACGTCAAGAGGCACTGTAGACCGGCATTCGGGGTTTGTTACTTGCCGCCGGTACCACTTGAGGTGAAGGTTGATCAGTATGTATTCGTACTTGCACGGGCTACTGCTGAGACAGAAAACGCACTAATCAAAGCTCAGCACTGTTGAAACAGAGACACGTTGGACCCTAAGTACTCGTATGCCTCGCAATTCCCCTCCTCGCTCTTCTCTCAAGTAACTGCCGTACAGCAGATACGAAGTGTGTCTTGGCAACAGACTCTCAAACTTACGACTCCGACGTGAAGCAAGCTCAAGATCGCTCTCGGCAAGAATATGAGTTCCGGTCGCGCTGTCACGTCAACCATGTTCATACCAGGGTATAATATTTCCGTTCCCCACGGCGTGGTTGTCTTACCTGTATTTGGCGCCGTGAGGCACCAGTAACCCTCGAGGAGTGCAGACCCCATGGGTGCCCAGACGTGCAAATACGACAGGCTAAAGTGTGTACGGACTGTACGTACTGGTATGTACATACTATGTTGGTATATATGATATCACCAACGTTGACCGACGTTGAGTGTCGATTGTCAATTGTCAGATGGCAAGTCACCTCTTGCATTGCTATGGAGTACAATTCCCTCGAACAGAGTGAGATTACTATAAAGCATGTTGACTGCTCACAGCACTTGTACCAGGATATGGATGGTGTAATGAGAGCGATGCTGCTTCTGTATGTCAAAACCAGCTTTCAAAGTACGAGAACAGTATGTACTCTGATAGTTATAATTTGTACTATCTGAACAGCCCCTGAAGACAATCTCCATTTATATACTGAATTTCTCTATTTTAGGATAGAAATATCCTATAGAAGCCTCGTAAATACTGCAGGAGTCTGTTCTATCATATACATTGGTCTCACTGACCTACAATTCAGCGAATACCGGAACACCCAGCAGCACGCATGTTATGCTAACTAATTCTCAACAAAATACGCGTATGTACTGTGTGTGACCAAAAATAAAAAATAAAAAACCTCGACGGAAAAGGGAAAAAAGCCTTCAAAGACTGCGATGGGAACGAGTTCATGAACGTAACGCACAAAAAATCTCCTTACTATACCTCCTTCATCACGTGCCAATGACCCATAAGGTCTTTCAAAGGGATGCAAGGTGGGGGAGGGGTGTGCTGTGTGCTTGAGACTTCAGCAGTGCAAACAGTTCATACTACAATAATCGTAGAACTGAGGACTGACGTGAAACAAATGCCAATATTGGTGAAAGACGGAAAATAGACATCTAAAAAAGCTCACAGAGCTCATATCTGACTATTTATATCCCCCATATGACCCCCTCCTCTTCATTGCCCTTTCTGCTAGTCCAAGTACAAGTACAGGTTTCACGGTGATGTCATCTGTTGAGTATGTTGAGCATGCGATATCACAATGCAAATCATGTTTACATTGGCCACAGGAAATAGCAACCCCAGATCCGGGACGTTATAGAGAATTTGAAAGAAATCTGAAGAGTGTATTCTACGTAAAATCTTCCCCTCGTAGTATCCATTTTGTCCTTTTTTTCACATTTCCTCTCCTTGGCCCCACATTTGACTGGCCTCATACTCTCTTCACATGTCCCTTTGTCCACATGACAACGTTGTACCCTCTACATAGACAATGATACTGTAATTGAAACGACATTGGGTCGGTCAAAGAATATCATAGATCGGGGAAATAAAGAATAAAGCAGCTCAGTACATATATCAACCCCTTCTCGTTCATCCTGACGCTTTTTGTGGCGCTATATCAACCACAATTGCAGCTTTCAAAGACTGTCCCGCTCCTACCCTTACCCATGCACAATCACCTGCGTCAATAAGCTAAATAATATATAGCCTCTCTTACCGAGGGATATCTAAACCTCCATCTTTAAAAAAAACACTCACAGCAACACTACCACTTCAATGGCTACTGCAGAGGCTGTCAAGGCCTCCGGTGTGGCTGGAGAGTCCTCTTCTGCCTCCCAGCGAGTAGCAAAATCCGCCCCGTCCACGGACCCCGTCATTCCTGTCGATATTCCTCTGGCAGTCCCCACCACCAACAAGGAGCTCCCTCCTCCTCGACACTCCAAGCCTTCCCAGGTGCTTCGAGGTGTCATTGCTGTTTTTTACTTTCTGTGCGCCTGCTTATCGATTGTACTGACTCAATGGATCGGCTACCCACTCAAATACCAGTCCAAAATGGCCTGGGTGGTCTGGGTAGAGTACACCAAACAACAGTTCATCGTGGTGATGCTGTGTCTTGTTCAGGCACTCACTAGCACAGAAATGCGAGTTTCAGGTGACGAGACTATGAAGGGTGTCTTCTCCGTCGACGGAAACGGCTACCTGTCTTCCAGATTCGAAGAAAGAGCCATTGTCATCGCCAACCACCAGCTCTATACAGACTGGATCTATCTGTGGTGGTTTGCTCTCACCAGCGGATTTGGCGGTTGCATCTACATCCTGCTCAAAAAGTCTCTTCGAAGCATTCCCATTTTGGGCTCGGGAATGGCCAATTACAACTTCATCTTCCTGTCTCGGAAATGGGCCGACGACGAGCAGAACATGAAGGAGCACTTCCAGGGTCTCAACAAGCTGCAGGCCCCCGTCTGGCTCACAATGTTCCCCGAGGGAACAAATACCTCCCACAATGGTACTAACAACTCCAACAAGTTTGCTGCTAAGATCGGAGTCAAGCCCATGAAGCATGTCTTGTTGCCCCGAACTACAGGTCTGCGGTTTGCCATTGAGAATCTGGCTCAAACTGTAGACTACCTGTACGATTGTACTCTTGCCTACGAAGGTGTGGGCCGAGGAGAGTACGGACAGGACTTTTACACGCTTGGAAACGTGTTTCTGAGAGGCCAGGGCCCTGTCTATGTCAAAGCTCACTGGACCAAGTTTGTCATCAAGGAAATTCCCTACAAGGACGAAAAGAAGTTTGAAAAGTGGCTGTATGATCTGTGGTACGACAAGGACCAGATGATGGACAACTTCATTGAGACTGGAAAGTTTTTCCCTGATAACGAGGAGTCTGAGAAGATTGCCAAGTTGCAGCTGGCCCACCCTTTGCAGGGATTGCAGGTCTTTGTCATTCCTGCTGCTGCTGCATTGATTTTGAGATTGGGATGGAAGTATTGGCAGACGATCTGAAGTTGTTAGTAAGGCGAAGCCCAAGAAGCCCAAGAATCCTGATTCATAAGCTAAGCTGAACGGATTAGCGTGGTCTACTCTGACGACTGTTACAGTATAACCTGTCAAGTTCTCATTATGAACTGGCAGATACTTTCGGCGCAATGTGAGTCTCTAAAGCGACATGGTCATGTAGAGCTGTCTACGTACTGTGAAATAATAGAAGATGATGTGATGTCACATTGAATATAATATACATTGTTGATTACACGGCTATCGTAGTTACTCCTTAGTGAGCTGCGCCTTGACCCACTTGTCAATCATCTCAAACACCTCCTGGGGGTTGTTTCCAACCACGTCCTCAGAGTAATCGCCAGGAATGGCAAACCCATGGGGCAAAGGAGGATTCTGAGAAATGGCCTTCCGCTCGGCATCTTTTCCGGGGATGAGTCGGAAACCTTGCTCAACGGTCGTTCGAGGAAGCATCTCGTTGTCGTCACTATAGATGAACAGGAGAGGCTTATGGACGTGCTTGAAATCGTCCAGGGTGGTCAATGATGGGTTGACGGCCACTCCGGACAAAATGTGGTCTTCCGCGTTGGCCTTATCTCTGACTTCCCAGGGGCTGGAGTCTTCGTCGTCCTCTTCATGAGGGTTGAAAAGTGAACTTCTCTTCAACAGCGGAAGCACGTACCGGGCTCCAAAGCCATAGCCAACCACAATGATTTGTCCAGGGGTGTATACCTGGTACACTTGTTCGATGGAAGATTGCACAATGCCAATTGTCTTTTCGTACGAGTGTGCGGCCAGCCACATGTCGTCAAAAAATCCCGAGACTGATCCGGCAAACCAACTCTTGAACTTGCCCAAGAACGACGGCCCCGACTGTGACTTGGGCTTGGTCTGAGGAGGAGGCAGGTGGGGCAATTCCTCGTCGCCCTTGAGTCTCATGACATGCATGGCCGGGTTGTTGCCGGTGGAGTCAATCAGTACGACAGGCAGGCCGGTGGTTTCATGAATGGAGTCGGCACACAACAGGTTGTTGTTGGACTGGAAACCCAGGTAGTTTGTGAGCACGACAATGAGCGTGTCACAGTTTTTTGCCTCTCCAACGGTGTAGAATGTGATATCGTTAACCGTGGAAGTGGCACCTTTTGGGGGGATAGACGTAGAAGTCTTGTGTAGTTGGGGAGCCTCAGAGGAAGAGTCTGGAGTCTCCGGTTTTTTGTCTTTGGCGGCCTTGTCGTCAGAGTCTTTGCCACTGGCACATTCGTCTTTGGGCTCTGGGTTCTTCGCAGTCTCGGGTTCGTGTGTTTCCTCAGTAGTTTCTTCAGTACCAACTGTCTTTGAGGCGTCAGCATCCACCTTCTTCGTTTCCCCCGTATCGGCCGAAGTCACAGCCTCCGTGTTCTCATCGTCACTGTCATCTCCAAGATGAATGTCTTCCATTTTGTCATCCGTCATGGCGTACTCGTATTGTAGTATCTCGGGAGAAGTCTGGTTAGTGTAGAAAAAAGCGTGTTGATGCTTATATGCAAACTGATACAGTCTGTTTCAGACGTGATATATATATAGAGCTAAAGTGAGGAGGCGTACAATACAATGAACAATGAATACGGTGCAAGTAGCTAATCACTGTACATAATTACAGGGCCACGACAAGACAAATAATTACGCCATGTGAAGAAGACAAAAAGACGGTTCAGACGGTGAATAAAACCGGCGATACTGTACTTCTACTTATATACATCATCACCGGCAATAGTATGATATTACGAGATACTGTAATAGTATAAAGTAAAGGTACAGTGCATACATAAACACAGTTACTGTATGAACACGATTACCCCACAACACAGCTCACCTCTTTCCAGAAACTCATACACTGCTCTCGTGGTGTACTCGTCATTTAAATATCTCTTGTCTACGTACCTGTAAATGTGATAATCATCTAGTCATGCTCATTAGAGTTTTATATAGAGGCTTACTCAAGAGAAGAGGCACCGGTAATAATGTCGACCAGCTCGTTGGTAATGACAGCCTGTCGAGTTCGGTTGTACAGAATGGAGTACTTGTTGATCATATCGGAAGCGTTCTTGGAAGCGTTGTCCATAGCGTTTCGTCGAGCAGAGATCTCAGCAGCGTGGCCCTCGGCCATGGCGGCGTAGATGGTGTTGGCCAGAGAGAAGTCGGCAAGGTTCTTGACAACGTCGTCCTCGAGCTCGTACTGGCCGAACTTGGGGGCGTCCTCAATGGCCTTGGCGGAGTAGGACTCCTTCATGATGGGCTCAAAAGAGATACCGGACAGGACCTTGTTGTAGACAATCTCAATGTCGTCGTACTGGGTGTCGAGAGCAAGAATCTCGTCAGCAATGTGGGCAGCCTCCTCGAAGGTGGGGGCCTCCTTACCGGTTCCACCGAAAGACAGACGCATCTGCTCGGGGTTAGATCGGCCGAGCTGGGCCTTGATCTTCTCACCGACAGCAACAATGTCAATGAGCTTCTCGCCGGACTCAAAGTCGAGCAGCTTTCGTCGAACGGTTCGGGCAAGCTGGGAGTGGATGGAACCACACAGACCCTTATCGGAGGAGACAACAACCCACAATCGCTTCTCGATGTTCTCAGGCACAGCGGTCTCGGAGTTCTCGAAAACCTTCTCGGAGGCCTCGTTGTAGACCTTGGAGGTGGCCATGGCTCGCTGGGCCTTACCGAGCTTGGTGGAGGCAACAATCTTCATGGTGTTGGTAATCTTCTCAATGTTCTTAATGGACTTGAGTCGCATCTCGATCTCTCGAAGAGTGGCATAGTTTCTGGGTTAGTTTTAGATCACAGAAGCGACTGGCCATAGGTCGGTGGCGGAATATAATTGAGCTGTGCTGTGCTGTGCTGTGCTGTTCGGAATTAGATGCTGGACTGTATTTAGTGCTGGAATGCAGTGAGTCGTGTATTGTAGTGTGGTGTTGCGTTTCGTGTGCTGTGCCATACTATGTTGCGTTGTGTGGTGTATGCATAAGGGCATTGGCTGGAAACGTGATACCTTAGAGGTAACACAAAGTCAACGAATATTACCCCAATCGCACCAAACAAACGGCCAACACCATTGCCACAGCCATTGCCGCTCCGCATAGCACCCACAACCACACACAACCCATACAAAACCATCCATTGCCCTCATAACGGCTATTTCTCGGATGTCCACGTCACACCACCCGAGCGTGTTATGAGCGGTCAACTAGGCGCAATTAATCGCGGTCATGGAAGACAACTCCACTTTAACGTGTCCGCAATCGCCCGCCGCAGTCTCCTTGTCGATTGAGTCGTCCAATTGTCTTTCTTTCTGAGCCCGAGGGTATCATGTCCAATGTCGTGGGGTCCAGGCACCCGTTTCATTATCCAACGCAATCAGCACCATTATTTTTTCCTACTCACCGGGTAGCGCCCACGCTTCGGGCAGCGGGTCGAGCAGCAGTTCGAAGAGCAAACATCTTGCCAGTTGATTGTGGTTGTCGTTTAGCGGTGATGCGACACTTCCAAAGGGAGGAGTTTACGGTGTGGGAAAATTCAAGGTGTTGTCAGTATTTGGGCCAATCAGCGCACCTGCTGGGAAGTATACAGTTTACGCGGTGCTGGAATCTGCGCCGGAGCAATTTTCGTTGTCGCCGGAACCTTAAGTCCCGGGAGAAACGGGGAGCTTCCTGGTTGCTCCCCTAACCCTATCTTCCCAACACGCCCATGTTCGAATCCCACCTGAATTAATTTATGAGCCGCACCACCATGATGGATATGTCGCCACTGAGTTTCGGAGCTGAGTTCGAGACAGGCATTCATCTCACACTTTCGACACATCTAACATGAGTGGAATCGCGCTCAAGCTCACGTCCCTGCTGGTCAGAACCATAGCCAAACCCATGGCGACGGCCATCAAGGGACAGGCCAAACAGCACCCTCGATTCAAGCAAATCTGCATCTCGCTGGCCCAGCGACTCCATCAGACAGACACCAATCTGAAGATGCGTCTGATGGGCAAGTCGACCTTCAAGGTGCGGCCGCTCAATGAGGCCAAGGCCATTGAATCGGGTGCTACGTTTGTGGCTGAGGGGTTTATTTTCTCCGTGGCGGGAGGTCTTATTCTGTACGAATCATTCCGGGCTCGAAGGAAAGAGTTGAATCGACGAGAGACGGTGGCTGACGATATCGAGACTCTTCAGGACGAGATTGAGTGGCTCAAGGAGAAACTCGTCAAGCGAAAGCTGCTGGAAGATGATTATAAGGCCCCCGAGGGTCTCAATCCTCAGCATCTGGTAGTGGACAAAGATACAAACAAGGTGTCCAAGCGGGTGAGGGAGGTGGCTGAGACCGCAGGTGAGGCCACTCCATCCCCTACCGTTCCAAAACTGTCAACTATGGATAATATTCAGAAACTTGTGGAGAACCATAACAAGCCTGGTCATGAGAGCAAGGTGATTCACCCCGAGTCACCTGTTCCCAAGAATGCTGTGTCAGCTAAGGAGAACTGAACGAGTATTGTTTTGACTGAACAAACTAACATTGTAAATAGCATGTAATATAGAAAACGAAGATATCTGGGTGTACAGACAGTTAGTTGATTGTTTGCCATAGAAGGAACACAGTCTTGTCGGCATCTATTGTAATAGTAGAGAAGGACTTTGCTACTTGTAGATATAAGAGCGCTCAATTGAGTCCGTTGCATTGTTTCTGAGTCCATTGCATTGTTTCTCTGTGACTCGCTAAGATGGATTATTTCAGGACAGTTCAATTTACAAATATTGTATATAGAGCCACAGTACATACCCTACAACTACGCTTGATAGAGGTCCTATCAACAGAAGGCATAGTACATACGAGTCAATGACAATCAATTCGAATCTTACATTACACAGTCAGACACCTATTCAGTCTACTTGACATTCGTGATTCCTTCTGCAATGATGTATTAATACGTATAATTTAGTTCTTCCCTTGCTTGTCCTCTCTGCGTCTACTTGAAGTACTTGTGGGGAACAAAGGGCATCTTGACCACCTCGGCGGGTCGCTTCTTGTTTCGGATATCAAGAGTCAGCTTGGTGCCGCTCTTGTTGAATGGCTTGTTGACGTAGCCCATACCGATGTTCTTGTTGAGAGAAGGAGACTTGCAGCCGGAAGTGACGACTCCGACCTTCTCGCCCGCCTCGTTGAGAATGGCAACGCCCTCTCGGGGAGCAGGGCCGTCGTTGAACAGACCCACTCGGGCCTTCGTGGCGGACTTGTCCTTGATCTGGGCCAGAATCTTGTCAGAGCCGTTGAATCCAGTTCGGTCACCAGATCGTCGGGCCTTGCCAACAACCCAGGTGAGGCCAGCCTCGACAGGAGTCAGCTCCTCGCTCAGCTCGTGGCCATAGAGACACATTCCGGCCTCGAGTCGCAGAGAGTCTCGGGCAGCCAGGCCGACAGCAATGACGTTGTCGTTCTCAAGGAGAGCCTCGGCAAAGGCAACAGAGGCTGCATCGTCAGGGATGGACACCTCGAAGCCGTCCTCACCAGTGTATCCTCCTCGGGCCACGTGGTACTTGTTGCCTCCAAAGTCGACCCAGGCGGACTGGCCAAACTTGATCTGGGACAGATCATAGTTGGTGAACTTCTGGAGCGCAGCGGCAGCCTCGGGACCCTGTAGAGCGATCAGGCCGCCACCAATTGTGTCGTGGACCAGCTTGTCGCCAAACGGCTCGCTCTCCTTGGCCAGGAAGGCTAGATCCTTATCTCTGCAGCCGGCGTTGGTCACCACGTAGAAGTCGTTCTCACCGTGCTTGGAGATGATCAGATCGTCGACAATGCCTCCCTCGGGGGTGAGGAGCACAGACAGAGTCGAGGTGAAGGGCTGCAGCGCTTGGAGGTCTGCGGGGGTGATCTTCTCCAGGAACTCGGTAGCAGCGGGGCCAGAGAACCGGTGCTGCAGCATATGCGACACGTCGAACAGACCGGCCTTCTCCCGCACCCAATTATGCGACTGGATGTGTGTAGTACCCTTGTAAAGCACGGGCATGGCAAAGCCGGCGTAGTCGACAAACTGGGCGTCCAGCTTCTCATGGAGAGGGAAAAGGGGGGTCTTCTTGAGGTTAGCGTCCACGGAGTATCGAGCAACTCGCTGCAAGGCGACTCGTGTGGTGGGAATGGCTGCTCGCGCAGAAACAGCAGCTCGGGAAAAGTGTGCAACTCGAAGCATTGTATGTGTGGAGTGTATGGAGTGTGTGTTTGAGAGGCTACGGTTCTCACGGCCAAGATATACGATCTGCGCAAGGTTTCACTGAGTCAAAAATAAGGCAAGCACCGAGTAAGGTTTGCTCTAAAGCCTGGGGACCTGGGGAGCCGTAGCGTTATCGCGGCGAGGGTTGGTTGGGAGGATTCAGGGAGCCCAAAACAAAAAGCGGAAAATGACAAGAAAAAGTGAGAACAGAAAATGGTGGGATACAAGACGAAGCACCGAGCGGACGTGTAGAGATATATATATATATTTACGTTAACGACACGACATGTAGGACCCGTGACATGCCAAGTCTGATGAGCTGCCTGTCTGACACCGTCTTAAGTCATTCACTCACCCTTGTCCATCATGCAAATGTTTTGTTTTTTTGTATTATAGAAGTCGACCAGCCAGCCCCCTACATTCCTCACGACACAACAATATACAAATACATTTATCCTAGGATTATAAAAATACAATAAGCCGTGGTTCTCCATCCTCCACCAATATTACTTCTTCTTGTGCTGCTCCACCTTGAGCAGCAGAGCCTTGTTAATGTGGGGCATGACTCCTCCATAGGCAATGGTGGCCTGGATGAGGGTGTCCAGCTCCTCGTCTCCTCGAATGGCAAGCTGCAAGTGTCGAGGAGTGATTCGCTTGACCTTGAGATCACGTGCAGCGTTACCCGCCAACTCCAGAACCTCAGCAGTCAGATACTCCAGCACCGCCGCAATGTAGATGGCCGCCTTGGCTCCCACACGCACCTTGTTCTGTACGCTCTTCTTCATGTATCGCTTGATACGGCCCACGGGGAATTGCAGGCCTGCTCGGCTCGAATGTGACTGCTGGGCGCCCTCGACAGCGGCTGATGCCTTTCCGCCCTTTCCCTTGCCGCCCTTGCCCTTGCCGCCTTTTCCTTTTCCGCCAGACATGTTGTGTAGTTGTGATGGTTGGTGTAAAGGGTGGTGTTGTGAGGTGGTGTTGCAGCAGAAATAAACGCGTCTGCGCGTAATTGGGACTTGGGCCTTTCTTATACTTTGCTGATGTAAACATGCGGTTACCCGGCCCGCCAGCCCAAACTTTAGCCTACCGGATAAGCTCCAAGGTTCGATTCTGCACTGTGGACAACCACCAACCAAGGCGAAGACGTTAGCCATTGTCGGTGGCGAGTTACAAGATGGCGTCTTTGCTCTCAAACTACCAGAGTCCATTTTTTTCTCATGTGACCTTTAGCCTCTTTTACCAATGCCGGTATCCACTTGCAATCATCCTTGTCTGATGACCTCCATGCGGCTTAATTACAACCGTTGGAATGATGATGGGCCTGTCGTTGAAGAAGAAGACAACATCGGGTGGTCTGGAGCGTCTGTTTGTATTTCTTTCAGATCACGTGAACGGCAATGTGTTAATGAGACAAAATATAATCGATACGGTTGCCACCAAAAGCACCTCCTACCACGATACCACCGTTCTCGTAGCTTTCAACAGACTCTCAAGGATGTACCTTCTCGTACATATTACCGGTTAAATAGTTTATTGGATTTAAGCTTCGGTTGACCTCAGAAAAAAACGGTCGCTCAAACTGGTTTTTTTAGTGGTTTGATCATATTGGAAGTGATTAAAAAGGGAGATGTGGTCTATCTAAATCTCCTGTTGTTTTTTTTTAGTTCCAATTGATCAAAAATGAGGGAATTTGGACACATACCAAGCCTAGCGATACTTCGCAGCCATCGCCAAGCTAATATGATGCAAGACACAGCGAGGAAACATCACAAACGGTGAAAGAGTGCCCACATCTGGTTCTTCTGTATTACTAGGGACAAACATTTTACCGCTATAAGAACCAGCATAATATTCTGAGATGATTGAAGGGGATTTTGACACAGCTTGTCGTAAAACTTCTGGTTCGAATGCGCTGTTGACCAAGTGCAATATGTACTTACATCGTAGATACAGCCAGAGGTTCTCAAATACACGAGCCAAACTCGCTGAGCTCGTTTAACTCGTTCATAAATCATATTTACATATTTACATCTAGCACATTAGAAGCCCATGCCTCCCATGCCTCCCATACCACCCATACCGGGCATGCCGCCAGCAGGAGCAGCAGCAGGTCCCTTAGGCTCAGGAGCATCGACAATGGCGCACTCGGTGGTGGCGAGCAGAGAGGCGACACCAGAAGCGTCAACCAGACCGGTTCGCACAACCTTGAAGGGGTCGATGATACCGGCAGCAATCATGTCGGTGTACTCGCCCTTGGCGGCGTTGTAACCCATGTTGAAGTCCTCGCCAAACTCGTCAGTGAGCTTGCCGACAACGACGGAGCCCTCGCCACCGGCGTTCTCAACGATGGTTCGAGCAGGCTTGGTGATGGCAGTTCGAATAATGTTAACACCGAGCTTCTGGTCAAAGTTAGCGGTAGGCACGGAGTCCAGGTTTCGAGAGGCCTTGAGCAGAGCGGTTCCTCCTCCGGGGAGAATACCCTCCTCGACGGCGGCTCGGGTGGCGTTGAGAGCGTCGACGAAACGGTCCTTCTTCTCGCCAACCTCAACCTCGGAGGAGCCTCCGACCTTGATGACGGCAACACCGCCAGACAGCTTGGCCAGTCGCTCCTGCAGCTTCTCCTTCTCGTACTCGGAGGTGGTGGAGTCAGCCATGAAGGCTCGGATCTGCTCGCATCGCTGGGCAATAGAGTCCTTGGAGCCCTCACCGTTGAGGATGATGGTGTCCTCCTTGGTGATGGTGATGGCGCCACAAGAACCGAGCATGTCGGCGGTGGCGTTCTCAGGCTTGACATCGAGGTCCTCAGTGAAGACGGTACCACCAGTGAGGATGGAGATGTCGCCGAGGATAGACTTTCGGTTGTCACCAAAGCCAGGGGCCTTGACAGCTGCAACCTGGACCTGGCCTCGCAGCTTGTTGAGGATACAAGCAGCCAGGGCCTCGCCGTCAACGTCCTCAGCCAGGATCAGCAAGGGTCGTCGCTGCTTGTTGGACAGCTCGAGAGAGGGAAGAATGTCCTGGATAGAAGAGATCTTCTTCTCGGAGATGAGAATCAGAGGGTTCTCAAACTCAACCTTGCCGGACTTAACGTCGGTGACAAAGTAAGGGGAGATGTAGCCTCGGTCGAATCGCATACCCTCGGTGATCTCGAGCTCGTCCTCAATGGTCTTGCCCTCCTTGACAGTGATGACACCCTCCTTGCCGACCTTCTCCATGGCGTTGGCAATCAGCTGGCCAATGTGAGTGTCGCCGTTAGCAGAGATGGTAGCGACCTGGGCAATCTCCTCAGAAGTGGTGATCTCCCGCTTGTTCTTCTGGAGGAACTCGACGACGGCGTCGACAGCGGCCTGGGAGCCTCGTCGCAGATCCATGGGGTTGCAGCCGGCAGCCACGTTCTTGACGGACTCGGTGAAGATGGATCGGCCGAGAACGGTGGCGGAGGTGGTTCCGTCTCCGGCGGTCTCGTTGGTCTTGGAGGCAACCTCCTGCAGAAGACGAGCGCCCATGTTCTCAAATTTGTCCTCGAGAGTGATGGATCGGGCAACAGTGACACCATCCTTAGTGATCTTGGGGGAGCCAAACGACTGCTCAATGAGCACGTTTCGGCCCTTGGGGCCCAGAGTGACGGAGACGGCCTTGGCCAGAGTGTCGACACCCTTGAGCAGAGCGGCTCGGCCCTCGACGCCAAACTTGAGCTCCTTGTGAGCAAAGCCTCGGATCTGCTGGGGTCGCAGACGGCTGGATCGTGCAATGACTCGCTGCATTTTTGTAGTAGAGAGAAATTTGGTGGTTTGAATCAATCGACCTATGTGCGGTTGGGACAAGGCGAAAATTTATACCCAGGCCAAGGTTCGCGGTGGAAAGTTCCTTAGAGTTCTCTGCTGGGGTTAGGGCTCACCCCAGGGATTACTGGCTGTATTGGCTATGTGTGGCGGCGGGTGGCAAATCAAAGACTTGGTTTCGTGCTGTATTATGTGACGGTTCCGATTCCTTCACTTGTGGGAGCAATCCGCCTGTTCCGACCCATGTTCATTGCTGCCTCAATTACCTCTCTTTTTCAGGTCTCTCTAGTCTTCGGCCGAAGAGTATCCGAAGTCTGGGGTTGTAAAGCTTGTTTTTTTGCCCGCAGAAGAAGACGGGGCCAAAGGTGCCACAAGGAGTGCAAGAGCAGATCGGGAGTATTCGAGGTGTTGGCGCTGGGAAGAGACGGTGGTCTGGCCGCTCAGTTTCCGTACGCCATCAATTGACCAATTGACACCCCAGATCAACATCCGACAACCGCACACTGTTTTGAGTCTAACTTGAAGGCGTTGAATCCAAGTCTCACCGCTGGTTGTTCATACGATACAGAACATCCACCGCACGTACAGAGTAAATTAGTCATATCATATGAGACGCATGCCTGTCGCTGCCTGTCGCTGTCTGTCGCTGTCTGTCGCTGTGAGCTACTGCTGCTCTCCTGCACACGCACCAATTGATCCGTATTGAGCGGGGTATGTCGGCGGCAGTGGGCGGTAAAGTGGTTCGTGAGAGCTACGAGTGCGATGCTCGAAGCTCAGATGCAAGACAAGTTCAGGCGGAAGAGAAAGAAGCTCAGTTGATGGGTGCTAGGCTCGTGTTATAGGAGCAATAAATAGTGCACTGTGGCAAATCAGCACTCGATAAATCGTGAAAGCCGCAGCATGATGAACGTGGAACGGTCATAGCAACAACTCGTGCTGGTGAGTCTTTTATCAGCTCGCACTGAATGCACTGAATGTCTTCGCTTGTAAGGCTGCAAGTAAAATCTACAGCACGAGAGATACTTGGAGTATTATCGCAGTGAAATGACGTAGTTGGAGAAAAAGGAAAAAAGTAAAACGTATACTGAATGTACACGGTAGTGTGCAATTGCACAACTTGGAATGCGGGCATAACTTATACAGTATAGTGATTACTTTTACCGGCTTTCTTTGGAAGGCGAGTGTATTGTACGCGGCTACAGAACTGGAATTTTCCTCCTTCAACTAAACTTCCGACAAAAATAACAAGTCCTCAAAAATCAATAAAAGGCTCATCTCAGCATAGTAAGATGGTATTAGGACATCTAATTACATACAATTGCTTCTTCTAGATCTGTATCTATCAATTGAGAAATATCTTGTGGCTCTGTGACGTAATATCATGGATATGTCCTACTACAGGTGCCTTGTCTTCCTCAACTATAGGTAGCTCAACTACTTGTCACATTCAACTACACATGAACTAACTCAACTATAGTGAACAAACAAATGCATGGATTAGATTGCTTGAACAGCACCTTCCACCTATCATTCTCTGAAAAAATAAATAGAAGGCTCAATTCTTTTCCTCATTTTACTGAAGCGTCGTGTCCCCCTTCTATCTACCGTCTCTCCATCACTCCCTGTACTGCTCTCATCTCCCTCCCACAACAATGCCTATCGTTATCATGCAGGTGGGACATCACCACATATCATATCACCCTCACCACGTTAAGCCTCACCTCAAACACACGACATGGACTTTTACGGCTTTGCGCCGATTCTGGCCATTTTCTACTCCACGTTCCATCCCACCGAGGGTCCACGAGTCGAGGTTCAGGTGCCCCGCGACTCGATTGTGCCTGATGCCGAATCTCTGGATCAGCCCGGAGCTCTGGTGGCCTTCAACGCGGTGAAAAACTACGTCATCCCCAAGCCGCCTCTGTGCAACCGCGTCGTAACCATTAAAAGTAACGCCTACCGAGTCTCTTCGTACCCGGTTCACATCTACTCCAACGAGTACGCGCGAAACTCGTTCATTTTCAACTTTGCATTCGTCTTCAGCTACGAGTCAGCCTCGGGAGCCTACGATGCAGCCATCAGACGGATAGGCAAGATGTTCGAGGCGCTGGAGATCCAGAGCAAACTTCTGTCGGCCCGACCAGACATTGTCTTCATCGACAATATCATCCAGCAGCTGTTCCAGGACCTAAACAACTACTCGGAATGCCTCGTGGCCATCAACGACTCCAACGCCATCAACATTAAACTGTTTCCCATTTTCCCGTCGCCTCCAGACCTCAGAGCGTCGTACGTTCCCATAGCAACTGTACGTCTGGAACAAATGGTGGACGAAAACTGGGATCCCACCATGGAGAAGATTGTGCCGTTTATCAATGGGATCAACTCCATTCGTCGGATTGCAGACCTCGCAGATGCAGACTACAACCTCACCAAGGATTGCATTCAGCAGCTCATGTACTACAGATGTATCATCATCGTGGACCTGTTCCAGTTCTCCAACATTTACGCTCCCACCTCAGACATTGGAGATTTCATTGAAGACGCAGATATGGGTCGAGAATGCCAGGCTTATGTCTTTTCACCTGCAGGAACCCTCGGGGGCATGATGCCTGCTCCAGGACTCAATAGAAAACGACACATGTCACGAACCAGCTTGTTTTCGAATGAACTCTCAACTTCTTTCAGACAACGATATGAGCGCCAGATGAGAGATCAAAGTGGGCACTTGAGTATTCCTCCTTTGTCTTCGTCGGCCACATCTGCATTGTCTACCTCATCATCATCGTCTCTTTCTCAGCGGTCCAACTCGTTCTCTTCTTCTCACTCCATGTCAGGAACTGTTCCCTCCGTTGTACAACTGTTCAAGTTGTACAAGTCGTTGCATCAGGGCCAAACTCTCGGCGACTGGTATGCAGAGAACCAAAAGGAGCTCGTCAACATTGATATTCGGCGCTTCATCACCTTTGGCGTTATCAAGGGTATTATTTACAGAGCTCATTCATATCCCATTTTGGAAGGCATCACTCCTTTCAACAGAAACAGACACGTGCAGGACGTTTCCGCAACTCCTCGGGGAGGAAGACGACGAGTGGGTCTGGGCCCTGATCAGGAGCGAATCAAGAAAGAGGAGGTAGATGGAGTCCTGGCCAAGCTCGTAAAGCAGCCAAAAAACTTTGACGCTATTTCTACAGCTTTACAGCTGCCCAAGGAAGATGTGGAGAAGGTACTTAGTTCCGAAGGTGAATGGGCTATTGTGACGGCGTAAGGAGATGATTAGTTAGTTTTTATTTATATGCATATGTCCAAACCAAACCACAGAAACGAGTACAAGTATTGGAGGATAGGTGTTCACGGTAGAAGTCGAGGGTAGTGAGGACCAGAAGCTCGTGGGAGACAGGACGGAACACAATATGGCTTATAGATAGGGAGTTTGGAGTTTTTGGTAGTTTTTGGCACTCGCATAACCAGATTTCTAGCAATACGTATCACTCTTGCCTTTCTGTCTCAGGTCCAACAAGGCCTCGTTCAGATTACCCTCCTTGTTAGACTTCTTCAACTTGACAACCTCATCAGGATCAAGAGATCTTCCAGCACGCTCCTCCAGGGCCTTTGTACTCATGGCATAGTATGTCACCGCCTGTTTTTCGGCCGTGGTCTTCTTTCTGTGAGACGATTGAAGTCTTACTGTGAACTTTGATGCTTTTGCTCCATCTTCAGTAAGGTTGATCTTACCGTTCTTGATCTCAATATAAGCATCATAGGACGTTTTTATCGTCCACGAAACCCCCGCGTCGCCTTTTTCTCTTTTGAAAGTAAACTGCTGCGGAGTACCGATGGCAACACTGTCCAGCGAGACTACTCCAGCCTTATCCACGCCCAGAAAGACGCCCAGAGACGGAACTTTGAGAGCAAACCTCGCCACCGTCTCGTCGATATCAATTGTCCGTTTATTTGTGTCGAATTCCAACGGCGAGAGAAGGAGAACTTGCTGTGTAGATGTCGGTTCAGCTGTGTCGAGACTCTTGTCAACTGTATCGAGGTCGAATGATACTGCCATTGTAGGAGAGTGGGTTTTGTCTTCTGCGTCGCCGCTATTTTCATACACAAAACAGCATGGCTTGCCTTCACTGGTAGTCACCAACAAAGTGGGTCCATGGAATTCTTCTGACGATTTGGCCGAGATCCATCCCGCTGCCTGATCGTCTTCAACTGGGTCGATTCTGGGTCGTTTTTTGTCGCTGCCCTTGGACGAGCTTGCCTTGGGCTTCTTTGTCTTCTTGTCGCCTTTGAACGAGAGTTTTTTGACCATTTTGGAGACTCGTCGTGACTCTTGATGGTGATGATGTTGTGTTTCAGTTTGAGATGTATCGTGCATTACTGTGCATTGTGAGACGATATATTAAAGGCACAACAAAAAAAAAAGAAGAAAAAAAAAAAAAGAAAAAAAAAGGAAGGAGCTATTATAACTACACCAACAGCAATTGATTTGTCTCACCCTACTTGAAAATTTGTAGTACTTGGAATTGATAAATGTCTACTCAAATCCACTGAAGACTCTACCATCATCTATCGCATCACAACTTGGCTCTAGGAGTAGCCCCAATCTCCTCAATATCAATAAACCGCTGGAGACCCAGACGCTTAAACTCCGAAATGCCCTTGACCAGATCCTCCTCGCTGTATCCGGCCCGTCGAAACGCCTCGCCCGGAGGCACAGTTCTCCGTCCGTCCTTGATGACGTACTTTGTGATGGCTGTCGCCGCGATGGTGGGGTTCTTGGGGTCGTTCATTTCAAACTGGCTCTCGACAAAAAACCACTTGTGGTCCCATCCAATGACTCGCGACACCATGGTGTATTTCTGGAACGGGGCAATTTCGTTTTTGAAGTTGCAGTAGACGGATCCGATCGGAATGAAGGCCCACGAGCCATCGTTCTTCTTGGAGTCCTTGAGGAACCGGTTGAGCACCCACACAATGAGCTTGGTTCGGGCGCTATCGAGATCCTCAAAGTACGTGGCGTTACTTTTGTGGATGTTGATGTCCAGCTCCAGGAGGTTGCATCGCGAGTCGTAGCGGCATTCCTCGAACGGCGTCTTCGGCAGCTCGGCTTCGGGGTACCCCAGCAGGTTTTCCGGTAGAAACAGGTACCGGAAAAAGTAGTAGAAGAAACGGACGTGCCAGGCGAAAAGCAGGTTTTTGGCATTCACGCCGAGATACGCTGCCAGGGCGACTTTGGCGAGCGAGTTCATGTGCAGGGAGGTGGCAACAAGAGCTCTTCCAACTCGAGCAACTTCCTCTTCCCCATATTAAATATGGTTTGGAGCACGGACCTAACGGCTGCATCCACGCATTCCGAGGGGCACATGAAAGCTGAGACAGCGGGGTAGGGTCTGAGATGGAACGAAATAAGCGAAATGTGGGGGACAGTACAAAAAGATATAGATATAGAGTGTGATATAGTTATGGATGGGTAATGAAACTACGGCACTTTTACAATGTCGTCATCTATGCGGTTTTCACATACATCTCCTGCTTGTATAGATATTCAATACTTGTACTCCTTAGATCACGCCGTCACATGTCTCCAAGTTAGACTAAAGCCGTTACAATATCTCCATAGGTTTACACACTTGTAGTCCAAGTTAGTCTAATGAAACCCAAGCTAAAGCAGAGACACCGTTATAGAACTACCCCACCAAGTCTCACCTGTCTTCACGTGTTAACAGTTGTATATCGGCTGATGACATATCAGAGCCGCGTACAGTATGTACAAGTAGTTGCTACAGCAACATGATAATATATCTTGTTAATGCGATATTGGTTATTTGGTGCAAGTAGTTCTTGTATATTGCCTTGAAGCAGTGTGTTGTAGAAACAATGGCTACGCTTGGACTTGTGTGTTCGGACTTGGGTGTTCGGACTTGTGTGTTAGGACATGTGATTGAGACGTGTTACGTGAGATCCACATACCGCGTCTGATCCAAATGCTCTTCTCTCAAATCCCACTTACTCTGGATCCTCAAACGTTCTTGTTTTTCCACAGGCTCGCCCTCAATAATGCTCATCACCTCCTGGTTCAGCCGATTGAACAGTCCCACACTGACAAGTTTGACGCCCATGGGCTCGGCTCCTCTAGGGAGCACCACATCAGCGTGTTCCTTGGTGCTCAGGATGAAGTTGGACATCTCGACTCGCGAGTGAGTAAAGTAGTCATCCAGCACCTCGGCCAAATTGGAACCAGAAGGATCAGCCTTCTTCTCCACGAGCCGGCACAGACGAATGTCAGCGTCACTATCGACAAAAATCATCATGCTGCTCAGCCTGCGCAGATCCTCGTCGTACAGAGCGTAGTAGCCCTCGATCAGCACCACATGGGGCCAGTTGGGGTGGTATGTGTCGACATAGTTGCTGAGATTGTGTCGTGACTCGTTGTAGGTGGCTGTCTTTGAGAACTCCAGGGCACCAGCCTCAATGTTGAGCACACTAAGCTCATCAACATCCTTCTTCAGACGAGCAATGTCAAATCGACGAGGATGATCGTTGTATTTGGGATCGTGGCCGGGGTATATGTAGTCGTTCATGTGGATGGTGTGCACCTTTGGTTTTCGGAGCTTGCCTAGCTCGCCGATGCGTTCTTCGACGGCTTTGCATACCTCTTTCTAGATTAGTAACGGTAGTGAATGGCCGTATGACATGAGTTGAGGCAGCAGCTTTAAAGTCACTCAGACGACAAGTTGTAAACAATCGGCACACAGCTGGGCCGGATTGAGCTGGACCGGTAGTCTTCGAGACAAGCATCCACATCGGCTTATAGGCTAGATGTATATGAGCTGAAGACGTGACTGCCGCAATGGAGATCACAGTCAACAACTGAGTGATACAGATCAGCAACAACGACTTGTCTTTATCATTTCCTCGATGGCCTGTTTGCAAGACCACCGACGACAACGTGCATCTCAAATCCTGATTTGCTACTTTTCACAATCCATTTCCCCCTTTTAGACCCGTAATACTCACCTTTCCGGCACAAAGACCGCCGCCAACAAGCACGACAAGACTTCTGAGCTGGTTGAGGTCCTGGTGGTTCATTGTCGTTGTGAGTATCAAAAGTTCAGATAAGGTGCTTCCACAGTGCAGATTTGATATGCACGAAGTTTATGAAGAAAAAAATGTACCACTGCAGGGAAGAAGGATTCAGGTTACAACTGCAACACGCACACTAACTACTATGGCCGAGTTTGATAGAGATCTCGATGACGAGCTGGAGTTCAAGACGTCCAAGGACGTGGACGTGACGCCCACCTTCGAGTCGATGGATCTCAAGGACGACCTTCTGCGGGGAATCTACGCGTACGGCTTCGAGGCTCCCTCTGCCATCCAGTCTCGAGCCATCACACAGATCATCAAGGGTCGAGATACCATTGCACAGGCACAGTCCGGAACGGGAAAGACAGCCACTTTCTCTATTTCGATGTTGGAGGTGATTGACACCAAGCATCGGGAAACACAGGCCATGGTTCTTTCTCCGACACGAGAACTGGCCACCCAGATCCAGAGCGTCATTCTGGCTCTGGGCGACTACATGAATGTCCAGTGCCATGCTTGCATTGGTGGAACGTCGTTGTCGGTGGACATGAAGAAGCTGGAGGCTGGTCAGCAGGTGGTTTCTGGAACCCCCGGACGGTGTCTGGATATGATCAAGAAGGGCTGTCTTCGAACCAAGAACCTCAAGATGTTGATTCTCGATGAGGCCGACGAGCTACTAAACAAGGGCTTTCAGGAGCAGATCTACGACATTTACAGATACCTGCCTGCAGCCACTCAGGTAGTGGTTGTCAGTGCTACTTTGCCTCACTCTGTTCTCGAGATGACCTCCAAGTTCATGACTGATCCGGTCCGAATTCTGGTTAAGCGAGACGAGCTGACGCTGGAGGGACTCAAGCAGTACTTTATTGCTGTTGAGCAAGAAGAGTGGAAGTTTGACACGCTGTGCGACCTGTACGACACACTGACTATTACTCAGGCCGTCATCTTCTGCAACACGAAAAAGAAGGTGGACTGGCTGACACAGCAGATGAAAGACAACAACTTCACCGTGTGTTCGATGCACGGAGATATGGCTCAGAAGGACCGAGACTCGATCATGAACGAGTTCCGAAGCGGCAGGAGCCGGGTACTCATCTCCACTGACGTTTGGGCCCGAGGTATCGATGTTCAGCAGGTGTCGCTGGTCATCAATTATGACCTGCCTCCCAACCGAGAGAATTACATCCATCGAATCGGTCGATCCGGTCGATTTGGCCGAAAGGGTGTGGCGATCAACTTTGCTACTAACGATGATATCACCACTCTGAGAGATATCGAGCAGTATTATAGTACTCAGATCGATGAGATGCCGGTGAACGTGACGGATATGATGTAAGTGCCAACCCACCGACATCGAGGAGCTGCCATATCAAATTTCTTGCTCCGAGAGGATGGCCAACACCATCCATATATACCAGAATCGAAGAGCTTGCTTGCTCTGAGAGGATGTTGTATCAGCATGACTGCCCTGTATCAACAGGCGATATATACTTGCTGAATGAGTAGCAACCACAACAGCTCAATAATTGAATGACATATGTACAGTAGAATTGAACCGAGACGACTTGTATACCTACAGTATGTACTGTATGGTGTACTTGTATAGGCGGTATTCTTCATTGTAGCAGAGTATGTCAGGATTGTTCTCGCAAGATATACAAGTACAAGTACAAGTACCGGTACGAGTACAAATATGAGTTTCTTTCTAGTCATATCTAAGAACTATACAAATACGAGAGTACATACTGTAGCTCAACACTTCCCAGGATGATAAGATCCAAAGATAAGACTCTGAGTCTCCTCTATGATAGAAGGCGTTCATGAGTAGTACAATAGTATGTATGTACAAGTATTTACTGGACATTGATTCAACAGATAGAAGTTTACCAGTACCTGTTCTCGTAGTACTTGTACTCGTAATCGTACTCGTACTCGTAACGGCCCTGGTAAGGGCGCGCCTACCGGAAGTATACATGGTCTTGCTACAAGCACAGCCATGCCTCTGTGATACCCTAGCCCAGTGGCTCACATACTTGATGGTGCAGCAGTTACGAGTACGACACAATCTGTACCAGAGCTCGCTCAGATAATTATTCCACATAAACGAGGCCCAGCTGTTTGTTTACTAATACTAGGAACCGAAAAGAGGTTCGTTTAGTCCCAAACAAGACGTAAGGTTCGAAGGTAGCGTCTGACATGCACTGGGGCTGTTGTCATGGCAACGCGGAGGAGTGAGGTGCAATGCGGGTAAATATGGTAGTTGTGACCGTCATGTGATTTGTTATTGTTGGACGGAGTTTTTCTGTCTTCATTTAAATTACGACAAACTCACTGCGTTTCTACCCTGCATAAATCTAGTCTGGATTTCATTCAGAAGGCTCTCTGTTCTGACCCAGGTAATGTTTACCTCATGCACGACCCAGCAGCCTAATTACTCTAATAATTGTCAGATCTCTACAACACCTTTCATCACTACGATACAACCAATTAGTACTTCGCGACCATCGTCATGTCTTCGCGCCACAACAGTTTGGGAATGAGGTCTCGTTCCCACGGAGCGGCTAAACATCAAGCTACAAGTACAGCTTCATTACGGCGTCAGAGGACCGCTACAGAGTCGCCTGCTCCAGATGCGATAACAACGTCCACATCAGCTACAGCGTCGAGCCAGCTACAGAAATCAATTTCGGGCGAGAACATCAAAGTGGTGGTTCGAAGTCGGACGCGAAACGAGCGGGAAAAGAACCAGAACTCGGAGGTGGTGGTGGACGCGTGTGAAGCGGATGCTACAGTCACTGTGAACGATAACCAGCGCCAAAAGACGTTCACAGTGGACCAGGTTTATGGCCCCGAGTCGGACCAGAACATGGTGTATGATGGAGTGGTGGCCCCGGTGCTGCAACATGTGATGGACGGTATCAACTGTACGATATTCGCCTACGGTCAGACAGGAACAGGCAAAACATACACCATGGTGGGAGATGTGGAGGGCCAGAGTGACGTGGGCGGATTGTCGCATGAGGCCGGAATCATTCCCCGTGTTATTCATTCATTATTCAGACGTCTGGAGATTGAGGGGCTGGACTACGCCGTCAAATGCACCTTTCTGGAGCTCTACAATGAAGATATCAGAGACTTGAACGATACCACGGAGAAACCCAAGACGGTGAAGCTATTTGTGGAACGTGATGGAGTCAAGGTGGATGGTTTGGACGAGGTGTATCTCAATTCCAGTGCACAGGGTCTCCACGTTCTCAGAGAAGGTCTCAGACGAAGACACGTTGCTGCCACGCAAATGAACGATCATTCCAGTCGGTCACATATGGTTTTCACACTCACTCTGAGTATCATGGTGCCGGGATCTATGGAGGTTGCTCGAACTGCTAAAATCAATCTCGTGGACCTTGCAGGTTCGGAAAGTATCAAAAACTCAGGGGCAGTCAACAAACAGGCCGTGGAGGCTGGAAAGATCAACAAGAGCCTGTTGACCCTTGGAAGAGTCATCAACGCTCTTGTTGACAAAGCCCAGCATGTTCCTTATCGAGATTCTAACCTCACTCGTCTTCTTTACGACTCTCTTGGAGGAGGGACGCGCACATACATTATTGCGACCGTTTCTCCCGCGCGTGTGAATCTTGAGGAGACTGTCAACACTCTGGAGTACGCTTCTAGAGCCAAAAACATCAAAAACAAGCCCCAGATGAACCACATTCAAAAGCGCATCTTACTCAAGGAGTTCACGGTGCTCAACGAAAAGCTGCGCTCGGATCTGCTGGCTGCTCAGAAGAACAATGGATTCCAGATAGCAGAGGCAAACTACCGGGCCATGGAGGCTGAATTAGCTTCGTTACGCACTCAGACAGCCGAACAGCAGCGAAAGCTGGATGTTTTTGACGGCCAGATGAAACGCACGCGTGACGACGCGGAAAAGTCGCAGGTGTGTTATCTCGAGGCTAAACGGGAGCTGGACAGCGAAAAGTCCAAAACCAAACAGGCCCAGAGTGCCCATGAGACCCTCAAGAGCAGTATGGCGCTTATGGCCAATCAGACATATGGACATGTCTCTTCCATGCGGTCTTCCCAGCAGCAGTTTGAGAACGCGCTGATGGAGAAGCTCGCGTCTTCTTCCAAGATCCAGGTGAGCAGTCTGGAGAGTGTTTCTTCGTCGATAAAGCACTCGTTGGCCAACTTGGGCGACCAGTTTAAGAGTGTTCTCGTTACTCAGAACCAGAGTGCGACGACGACAGGTGAAATTGTGGCTGGAATCGAGAAGGTCAAAGAGGAGCTTGCAGGCAGGGTTGCTGCTGGCCTGGAGGAGGCCGCAAAGAGTTGGGAGAAGGGTATGGTGGGTCTGCAAAACGAAATGAGGGGCTTCTCAAAGCAAGTGAGTGACAGCACGGGCAAGATCTCCATGTATTTGGAAGACGCGTTCAAGGAGCTCAATGGAGGAGTTGATCGACAGGTCACGGCGTTTGACGACAAGCAGTCTATTGCCGAGTCCGAGCTGGCTTCTCTGGTTCGACTTCTGGCATCTGAGAACCAAAAACTCTCTGAAAAACTCAAGGCCCATCAACACCATGAGAAGCAGTCGCGTCAGGAACTGGTCAATGATGTTTCCAGATTGATCATATCCTGGGGACAAACTCAGGACCACTCTTCATCAGAGCTGTTTGGATTGCTTGACCAAAAGGTGCAACTGGAGAAGAAACAGGCAGCTGCTGTGGGCTCCGCATTGTACGATAGCCGATGCACCGTCAGTTCCAACTACAATGCCTTTAAAGATACTATGGGCTCTGCTCGACGGTCTCTTTTGGCTTCTTGTGCTGCTGCCAAGACTGCTTCCGATAGCAGTGGGCTCTCTCACAGTGCGTCTGAGTTGACAGCGGAGGCCAAGATGGCTCTTGAAGAGCGACAGCAGGCTCTTGTTGGCCAGCTGAGTGCTCTGTCTGAGGCCGTGGCCAAGGCCCGACTCGAAACCGATCATGCCCAGAGTGCTGTTCCAGATGCCCTGGCCAACTTGCAGACTTCGACTCAAGCTAGTCTGAACGGTCTGTTGGCTACTCTTGTCACTCCTAGTTCTCAAGCTAAGGACATTGATGGTGTTTTGCATGTGGTGGACCCCTTCAAGCGGTCTATTCAGCAGTCTGATAATGAGCTGGAGACTTGCGTGAGAGAGATGTTGACGACGTGTGGAGAGAGTGTTCCTGAGACGTTATCGTCTGATCAGCCAACAGCATTACCTCTTATGCAATACACACAGCCACCACCAGTCAAAGCCACCAGATCAACCTCAGTTCCTGCTATTATTGTGCCTGCATCTGTCAACGAATCTCCTCGAAGAAAACGATCGTATGGCCAGTTGGACGACAAGGAGAACGAGCTGCCAGAGAAGGGTCTGGCTCAGAAGACTGCGTCGTTGCAACTGGGCCCAACCGAGCCGCCGCAAGGTCAGAGGCAGAAAAGCATTCCCAGGTTGGTGCCTCCGAGGAAGTATAGAAAGCAGTAGATGTTACATTAGTCATTAATATTATTTATCTTATCATCAACTGCGAGCAGCGCGATCCAAGCACCGCCATATGAGCGGGGCGACTGTTCTTATTCTGCTTCTACTGCAGAGTATTTCGATAACAAGCACAGGTATCGAGTGTACCGGCCCAAGGCATTGTACGGCGTCTGATATGCCTGTGCTGTTTCTACAACGTGGAAACCGTGGTCTGTCCATACAAGTCGAATTGTCGCTACTAAAACGCGCATACTTCTCAATGCTGTATAATAAATAAGATGGGATAAATAGAGCCTTTATGGTCAATGTTTGGGGTCACTCTTGGGAGTCCTCCACTTTGAAATCCCCCTCTCTGATAGGCATCTTGCTAACAATCTGATGGAGCAGATCATTTCTGGACTTGAAGAAGTCTTTAAGCGTTCTGAGATCCATGGTATCCAGTTCTGCCGCAGAAGGACCCCCGTCCATGTCCAGATATACAGGTTTCGACTGGATACCCTGGATAGTCAGGCGCATGGCTTTACTCAATTCGCTGTTCTTGTCGTCGATCACGTCCCCCAGCGAGTCAACTTTCACATCGGTCACTTGCCAGTCAGGAATCTCCGAGTGGAACTTGGTCACCCGCGTGCCTGTCTCGTCAAAGTCCACGTATACGGCTGGTCCTGCGTCGTCTATGGGCTCGTCGTCTGCAAAGATATACTTGACGTTTGGAAAGTGTTCCGATTCGGGGTTGCCGGTATTTGTGTCTCTTACCGTATGTGTGGACTTGTCGTTAGCCACTACAAAGTAGGGCTGCGATAATTGACTGGGTGTGCCCATTGTAGTGTGGTATTTGTGGTGTACAAGTATCACTGTAAGTTCATCTCCATCAAAACCACTTGCATGAAGGAGGTGCATGGGCACACTCACTCACACTCTCACTCTGGAACAACTCCCAGCTGAAAAAAGTCAAAGTGAAAATATGTAAGTTCAGTTGGTACACCCTTTTTGAAAGCTTGACACTCCACGTCACGTTAAACACACATCTTTTGAAAAATGCTCGACATCATCCAGTTCCTTGAGGAGAAGGGCGGCAACCCCGAGGCCATCCGAGTGTCGCAGAAGGCGCGAGGCGACCCCGTCGAGATTGTCGACGAGATCATCGCCGACTACAAGGCCTGGACCAAGACCCGATTCGACCTGGACGAGCTCAACAAGGAGCAGAACAAGATCCAGAAGGCCATCGGTCTCAAGTTCAAGGCTAAGGAGGACGCCAGCGAGCTGCTCAAGGAGAAGGACAATGTCGTCGCCAAGAAAGCCGAGCTCACTAAGCAGGAGCAGGAGCAGGATTCTGCCCTCCGGGCCAAGGTCAACACCGTTGGTAACCTTGTCCATGAGTCTGTTGTTGTTTCCGATAACGAGGACAACAATGCCATCATTCGAACCTTTGCCAACGACGGCTTCGACCCCGCTGTCAAGGGCAAGCTTTCTCACCACGAGGTTCTTACCCGACTCGATGGTTACGATCCCGAGCGAGGAACCAAGATTGTCGGCCACCGAGGCTACTTCCTCAAGTCTTACGGAGTCTTCCTCAACCAGGCTCTGATCAACTACGGTCTGGACTTCCTTACTAAGCGAGGCTACGTGCCTCTGCAGGCTCCCATGATGATGAACAAGGACGTCATGGCCCGAACCGCCCAGCTGTCGCAGTTCGACGAGGAGCTGTACAAGGTCATGGATGGCCAGGACGAAAAGTACCTGATTGCCACCTCCGAGCAGCCCATTTCTGCCTACCACGCCAATGAGTGGTTCGAGCGACCCGAGGAGCAGCTACCCCGACGATACGCTGGCTACTCCACCTGTTTCCGACGTGAGGCTGGCTCTCACGGCAAGGACGCCTGGGGAATCTTCCGAGTCCACCAGTTTGAGAAGATTGAGCAGTTCTGCATCACCGACCCCGAAAAGTCGTGGGAGGAGTTTGACCGAATGATTGATGCCTCCGAGGAGTTCTACAAGTCTCTGGGTCTTCCCTACCGAGTTGTGTCCATTGTCTCCGGCGAGCTGAACAACGCCGCCGCCAAGAAGTATGATCTCGAGGCTTGGTTCCCCTTCCAGCAGGAGTACAAGGAGCTTGTTTCTTGCTCCAACTGTACCGATTACCAGTCCCGAAACCTTGAGATCCGATGCGGCATCAAGAAGCAGAACGAGCGAGAGAAGAAGTACGTCCACTGCCTCAACTCCACTCTTTGCGCCACCGAGCGAGCCCTGTGCTGCATTCTGGAGAACTACCAGACCGACGATGGTCTGCGAGTCCCCGAGGTTCTGCGACGGTTCATTCCTGGCGAGCCCGAGTTCATCCCCTACACCGCTGAGCTCCCCAAGAACTCCACTTCTCAGAAGCAGGCCGCCAAGAAGTAATTGGTGCCACATGTTTAGAGTAATTAATTGAAGCTGGCGTAGCTGGCATGGTTTGAGAAGCTTCAGGCTACAACAGGCGCTAGTCTGTTGCATTGTACACTTGCAGATAAGAGATCCTTTGGAGTCGGTGAGAGAAATGAGAAGATTCAAGAGCCTTGGCAATGTCTATCACCTTCTGATCACGGTGTGAATGAGTAGTTCTTGAACCTGGTGACCTTCAGGTGCACCAATAATAGCTGGAGCGTCATCAATTAAGAGGCTTTGACGCACGTTATAAAAGTACAAAAAGTGGTTAAGTACAAGTACGATATTTTCGACACTGGTGCAAAGTATGCATGTCCACCAAGAAAGCACTACAAATACTGTAGGATCTCCCACTATTACAGTACATACTGTACATGCTGTAGGTATATAATATGCATGCCGATGACTATGTACTGTACTTGTGGAGCGCATGAAGGGAATCAATCTCACTTACGGGGCTAACATGGTGGGTATATAGATGGATAGGGTGCAACACCCATAATAGTGCTGTACTTGTACACTGGGCAGGACATAATCACACTGTGGGTTCATCACTGACAACCCAGTGCAAGTTATAACTCAGATGTACACACGCACGTATTGTGCACACGCACGTATTGTGACTACGACCGTCAGTAGAAGTAGAAGGTATATCATTCTATGTGTACTCCTAGTTCAATTTGTAACTTCTCGCCAACCCTCTCGGCCCTCCTCTCCAATTAATATACCACAAGCCTGGTCCCTCACCCAACGAAGATGTCCGCTTCGGCGGCAATCGACGAACTCTGTTGAGTGTACATAACGCAAGACTAATGCTGGGTGGATAATGTGGGGGGGATCCCTTACCTGTACGCAGACGCGGCTAAAAATGCCTTTTGGAGCTAGTCCGAGGAGTTGCGAGGATGAATGCTCCTTTGGAGACAGCTTGAATACGATATTAGGAAATAAAAGTTTCAGCTCCACCTCCAAACACCTGCAGTGGGACCACTATTATGCGGTTATTGATGCATCTCCCCCACACGCGCCCCGAGACTAGCCCGACAAACCCAAAGTTCAAATCTGGGGTGAGCCGCAGGCCAGAGGATAAAGCTAGACCGATCTCTTTTCTGGCACTCCTTTCCAACACACCAAAACCCACCCTAACACATACACAGCATGCTCTCATCCACTCTCAGAAGCTCCGTCAAGGCCCTGCGACCGCTGCGGGCCTCCCGGGACCTGTCCTACGGCTTCATTGGTCTGGGTCGAATGGGTCTGCCCATGGCCCTCAATTTGCAGAAGAAGCTGCCCGGTGTCGACGCTGACTCCAAGGTCAACGTGTTCGACATGAACAAGGCTGCTCTAGAACAGATTGCCAAGGACAAGGATCCCAAGGGCGCCCAGCTGGAGGTGCTGGGCTCTGCCGTGGACGTGGCCAGCAAGTCCGATGTCATCTTCACAATGCTCCCTGAGCCCGTCCATGTCCGAGGAGTCTACACCGACCTGGTCAACAACCTCGGAGACAAGACCTCCAAGATCTTTGTCGACTGCTCCACCATTGACACTCAGACGTCAATTGAGTGCGGTAAGCTTGTGACCGACAAGGACGCCTCTGCTGCCTTTGTGGACGCCCCCGTCTCCGGAGGTGTCGTGGGAGCCGAGAAGGGCACCCTCACCTTCATGGTCGGGTGCAACAAGGACAAGCAGCAGGTGTACAAGCAGGTGGAGGAGCTGCTCAAGCTCATGGGTGGCCGAATCGTCAACTGCGGCACCCAGGGCCAGGGTCTGGCTGCCAAGCTTGCCAACAACTACCTGTTGGCTGTGACTAACGTTGCCACTGCTGAGGCTTTCCATCTTGCTGAGAAGCTTGGATGCGACCTCAAGCTCTTCTCAGACATTGTCAACTCCTCTTCCGGTCGATCTTGGTCCTCCGAGGTGAACAACCCCGTCCCAGGTGTCAACCCCGCTACTCCTTCTTCTCGAGACTACGTTGGAGGCTTTGGTATCAACCTGATGCGAAAGGACCTGGGTCTGGCCATCGATGTGGCCAAGCAGTCTGGATCCTCCATGCTTGTGGCTGACAAGACTTACGAGGTCTATCAAAACATTGAGAAGGGAGACAACTACCAGGGCAAGGACATGTCTGTTATCTACAAGTTCCTCCAGGATCAGGATCAATAAAACAAATACAAGTTTTAAGCTGACCCAATGAACTGTGAAACGTATTGCATAAACATTTCATGGATCATGACTAAATAATGAATGATGATGTATGACTTACACCCACTGGTTAGGCTCACTTGGTAAACATTTATATAACAATGTGGCTGCTGGTTGTAACTGTCTGTGTATTGGAATGTGTGTTGTCTCTATTAGGCATTTTCTACCAAACGTCTTTCTATGACGGCATGTACCGTTGCAAGTTATTCGATCTACTGTAGATGTTAGATGTTAGTATGTATACGAAGAAGTCCCCGTCAACCTCCACCTCATTGATGTATTTATTATAGTCATACGTTAATGCTTCTATGCTTACAGGTAGAGACCCTCAAGGTTCTCCTCCACCTTGTTCTTCATGACCCGCTCTTTAGCGGTTCGGAAATCCTCAGCAGTGACCCGCATTCGTCTCTCTCGCAGAGCAAGCAGACCTGCCTCGGTGCACATGGCCTTGATGTCGGCTCCAGAAAGTTCATCCTTGGAAGACACAAACTCCTCGAGATCAACATCGTCGTTGAGGTTCATCTTGGAGGTGTGGATGCCCATAATCTTTCGCTTGGTGGTGGAGTCGGGATTCTCAAACAGAATCTTTCGGTCGATTCGACCAGGTCGAATCAGTGCAGGGTCCAGCGACTCAATCTTGTTTGTAGCCATAATTACCTTGACGTCTCCTCGGTCGTCGAATCCATCCAGCTGGTTCAGAAGCTCCAGCATGGTCCGCTGCACCTCTCGCTCTCCGCCAGACGTCGACTCGTATCGTTTGGTTCCAATAGCGTCAATCTCATCGATGAAAACAATGGACGGTGCGTGTTCTGCGGCAATCTGGAAAATCTGTCGACACAGTCGGGGACCGTCTCCCAAGTACTTTTGGATCAGCTCGGATCCAACGATTCGCAAAAATGTAGCAGAAGTCTGGTTGGCGACGGCCTTGGCCAGCAGTGTCTTTCCGGTTCCGGGAGCGCCGTAAAGAATGACTCCCTTGGGGGGTTTGATACCCATCTCTTCATAGAGCTCTGGATGTGTGAGTGGCAGCTCCACGGACTCCTTAATTTCCTGAATCTGCGACTCCAGACCTCCAATATCGGCATACGACTCTGTGGGGGCCTTGTCCAACTTCATTACCGAGACCATGGGGTCGGCATCGTCTTGCAGCACTCCAACGACAGACACAGTCTTGTGGTGCAGCAAAACAGAACAGCCGGGTTCTAGAAGATCCTTATCAACAAAAGACATGATCGAAACGTAGTACTCGGGGCCAGAAGTGGACGAGACAATGGCATGATCGTCGTCGATGATCTCCTCCAGAGTGCCCACGCCCATGGGAGAACCTCTCAGAGTGTCAACCTTTGATCGCTCCTCGGCAACCTTGTCGTCCAGCGGGTTGAGACGCTCCTGATTCTGCACAAACTCTTCCTCCAGCAGCAGATGATCCTTGATTCGCTCCATCTTGAGCAGCTTGAGCTTGCATCGTGTCGTGGGGTACACGCCGGGCAGTTTGTTGGCGTTTTCGGGGCCCTTCTTCTTCTTTCGATGCGATCGTGTGTTCACGGGAGGCTCATACTTGGGCTTCTCGTTCTTCTTGTCGTCCTTCTTCTTGTCTCCGGGGAGTGATGGTCGGTTACCCTGGGGTTAGTACTGATTGTAGTGGTCATTCGCCACCTTGCGAGAATTGGATCAAAACCGGATTTTGTGACAATCGGCGTGTCGTGGCAACCGTTTGGCCACCATCCATTGCCCTCCAAGCGCAGAAACCGCGCTATACTCACCATGATGAATGTGTTGTGTTGTATGAGTTTGTAAGTGCTGGAACCTCTCTGGCTTGGCCACTGTGGTTTTGAGTTGTGTGTTCCCTTAGGCACACACAATTCAGTGCCGGGTAACTGTGATAAGTACTGCAAGTGAGTACACGATCAGACGTGCGTACAAGTAATCAGAGTACGGATCCAGACGATTTTTCGGGTGAGGTGTGTTTGCCACCCTTTGCTACTACCACCACGTGACCCCTTTTTTTGTCGATTCATACATTATTGTGCAAAATGTCCCATGGAATGTTCTAGGCACCATGGTAGAGATGAGTAAGCATTAAGCGAGCAAGCTACTATACCAATAGAAGTTAACGCTGAGGTTATGAGACCTGGTTACTGCTACAGTACTAATAGAAGCAAATTTGTAGTGACTAACAGTCGTTACTTACCCATTACTAAATCACACCCTTCAATACATTGCAACCATGACGCCATGACGCCACATCTACAAATAAATCTACTTGTACTGTGTGCTACTCATACGCCCACTGATATCAAGACTTATGCATATAAATTAACAGCCTAGTTCAGAAGCTCCTCGACCACTCTCTGCTCGTCCTCTTGAGACTGAGGCTTCTTGATTTGCAGCTTTTTGAACACGGCGATGATCTTGTCTTTGCCAAAACCCATGCTGGCGAATCCCTCAACGGCGTCTCGATCCAGGCCAAGGCGTGCGATCTCGTCTTGATCTCCTCCAGCGTTGCCACCGGCGTACTGGGCTGTCCATTCTGCTGCAGTACGCTCAAAAGCGGCCTTGTCGGTGAGATAGATCTTGGCCACCTCAGCATCCTGGGGGTCGTTGGGCTCGGCAGATTGCAGCAGCGACTGCAGCGAGATAAGCGACGATTTGAGCGTGAAGACAGGCGACCATGCGTCCTTGAGAATGTCGAGACAGATGGCGCCGGTCTGCGACGAAATGTTGGGGTGGTAAATGCGAGTGTCAAACTTCATTCGAGGAGGCTTGAAGGGGTCTGTGTTAGTTCGGCAGCGGCAGACATGGCCACATTGTCTGTGTGGCTCTCTTTACTCACAATCATTGGGGATCTGGATATCGACCACAAAAGTGCCGCCCTGGTAGGGAGTGCCGGGAGGCCCGTGGAAGGTGCCCTTCAGATGGGAGATGTCGGCATCGTTGATGGCCTGGATGGTGATGCCGGCTTCGGAGTCGGACCGCACATCCTCCATCTCTCTGGCTACTCGTCGGGCTCGTGACATTGTCTTTGTTGTATTTCTTTTCCTGTTGATGAGGAGGAGAGAGGGAGTCTCATAATGCTGCGCCTGCGATAATAGGTCCCAACCTCAAAAGTGGTTAGGTTGCAGCGGGTGGTGTTGCGGGGCACGTGAGGTGAGACTTTGAAGCAATGCTGTGTAGTGTATGTATAAAGATGGAAGGTTGCCTGGCGCATTTGAAGGTATTTGGCGCACTTATCTCACGGCTATTGCTACATACTACAGCTCCTGTTGCTGTGCCAAAAGATGGTTGCTCAGAAGAGTCTCTCCATCGCAATTACTGTAACGGACTGTCGAAAACTTTATATGACAGATACGACGTGGGTTGAGGGAGTGAAATACAGTGAAATAAAACTGATCTAAATTAAGCACTGGAATAAAAGCCTCTCCAACTACCAGTCGCACGCACAGTAGTTGATCTCTTGAATACTCAAGTACTACTTGCTTAGATTATTGCAGAAAGTTGCTATTAACGACATACTTGATATATTACAAGCCCCATTTCCATATGATTACTTCACTAAAACTCAGCTACTACTGTGAATGTTCTGTGCTTCTGCTCATACTTGTATGCGGCGATGGGTCTGGTTCTTCGAGCTCTACTCTCAAAGCTTCGGGACCACTCAGACCTGAAACAACAGCCACTGCTCGACAAAATCCTCGACAAAATCCTTCACAGTCTTGTCTAAACTAACCCAATCATTGTCTAGCACCTTTCGGGTTTACTCATTGTCTTGCCCTTGAGATCGGGAACCTCTTTGTTTACTGTATCCCGCAAATCCTGGTTGCACAACTTGGAGACACACGGCATAAGTCGCTGGTTGTCGAGGTTCTGGGGATGGCAGACACATGAGCTCTGACCCTCGGACGTATCTTGCCCGGGTGTGGTAGACAAGTGACCCTGAATGATGGTCCCATTAGTGGTGGAGTTGGGAGACTTCGCGTCTAGAGCAATACCACTACCAAACACGTAGCCGGGGTTGACGGTGGTAAGGCCAAACGAGGGCTTCTCAGACTTTATGAATCCCCAGGCCACCTTCCCTGCATACTTCTTGGAGCCCATGTAGGATACAAAAGCGTTGTCCTTATGAGAAGCTTCTCCCCATGCCACGGGAATCCACGACTCCTCGGTTACCAAGGAGGAATAATCGTTAGCCTCGTTCTTGTTGAGCATGGCTGCGAACGATGAGGTGATTTCCACGTGGGGAGCGTAGGTATTGCTTGACGATGACGACCTTGAGAACAGTCAGAGTTCTGTTGACGGAAGGCTCAGTAGATCCTTGACGGGGTCCTCGACATTGAAAGGTGAAGGAGAGGCGGTATGGAGCACGTATTTGATGCTTTTGAAGCCGAGTCTTGAACCCTCTTCAGATCGAACGTCGGAAACCGTCTCAAAAACCAGTTGTCCGGACTTGATAGCCTCGGAGAAAGCCACAGCTAGTCGCTGACCCTTTTCTTCTGATGGGATAATTCCCATGACTTTGTGATTGGCCTGGAGGAGTTTATCGATACAGTTGCCAGCAACGAAGCCAGCAGTTTACAATAACCAGATGCTCATGAATGAGCTAGAGATACCACTCCATGCGTTTACTTTGCACATGTTGAACTGAGCGGGGCTATATGTGATCCTAACTACGGTATATCAATGGCAATTCACTCGTGTTTGCACATAATTATTGCCATGGTGGTTACTATGGCTGGATTCCTTGTGATCGTCAAATTTCATATTTTCGACTTACTGTACTGTTTAGCTACTGCTTGTACTTTAGTTAGGAGTTTGTTTATAAGGGGGAAAATCTTCACCTGGGGATCTTAGTTCAGTGCTCTAAAGACATGTCAGGGAGATGAGAGAAACATCAGGGGATATCCTGAGCCCTGTAGAAAGGAAATATGCTGTATCAAAAACAGGCTATAGTGTTAAGTCTCAGTTTCTCTCAAATCACTGCTCCAGCCTTGAGTGCAATTTATTAGGAGTATAGTTGGTTTTTGTTGGACTCTGTTACAGTTTGAAGTGTAGGGCTGAGCTGAATCATCAGCAAGGAATGATCATGTTGCGAGACGTACTCACATGTGGAAGGGCACTTCAATTCTGGGAGAATTGTGTCTTCATAGTGTATATCTATTACTCCTACTTGTGTTCTATACATAAGGATGTGACTACAGCACATGTATAATACAAAGACATCCCGACTACGTTCCTGTATCTCGTACACTTGATGCTCGACAGTGTCTCGCACCTCATTAAATAACAACTCATAATCATTAACTAATTCAACACATGACTAAATTAGTCCTTCTTGACGTAAAGGTCAACGTACTCGTCAATGTCCATGTTGACAATATCCTGGTTAGAGGCAGCGAGAATCTTCTCAACCTGTCCCTCAGGGAATCGTCCACGGAGATGTCGAGCAAACTTCTCAAGGAGAACGGGGGTACCCTCCTCTCGTCGCTGTCGGTGGCCAATGGGGTAGTTGACCTCGATCTCGTCGAGCACGGTGCCGTCCTTGAGAGTGATCTCGATGGCGTTACCGATGTATCGCTTGTCGGGGGCGTGGTACTCCTCGGAGAATCGCTTGTCCTCAACACACTCCATCTTCTCTCGGAGGGCGTCAATTCGGGGGTCGGAGGCGATCTCGTCAGTGTAGTCGTCAGCGGTAAGTCGGCCGTGGATGAGAGGAATAGCAACCATGTACTGGATGCAGTGGTCTCGGTCAGCGTAGTTGTGCAGGGGACCCTTCTTGTCGATGATTCGCATGGCGGCCTCCTGGGTTCGGATCTTGATGGAGGCAATGTCATCGGAGGTCTTGCCAAGCTTCTTGAGCTCCTCGTGGAGCAGCATGGCAGACTCGCAGGCGGTCTGGGCGTGGAACTCAGCGGGGAAAGAGATCTTGAAGAGAACGTTCTCCATGACGTAGGAGCCGTAAGGTCGCTGGAACTTGAACTCCTTGCCGCCAAAGAGGACATCGTAGAAACCCCAGGTCTTGGCGGTCAGGATAGAGGGCATACCTCCCTCACCCTTCTTGACGAGCAGAGCCAGGTTAACGGCTCGAGAGGTGGCATCACCGGCAGCCCAAGACTTTCGAGACATGGTGTTGGGGGCGTGTCGGTAGGTTCGGAGAGACTGACCGTCGACAAAGGCCTGAGAGATGGCATCAGCGGTCTGCTCTCGAGAGAGGCCGAGCATGCCGGAGACAACGGCAGTAGAGGCGATCTTAACGAGAACAACGTGGTCGAGACCGACTCGGTTGAAAGAGTTCTCGATGGCGAGACCTCCCTGAATCTCGTGGGCCTTGATCATGCCCTCGAGGACATCCTTGACCTTGAAGACCTTGCCCTCAAGACCGGCCTTGGCGGATCGAGTCTGCCAGTCGGCAACGGCAAGGATACCGCCAAGGTTATCGGAGGGGTGTCCCCACTCGGCGGCGAGCCAGCAGTCGTTGAAATCGAGCCATCGGATGATGGTACCAATGTTGAAGGCACCTCGGACGGGGTCAACCTGGTAGTCGGTACCGGGGACCTTGGTTCCGTTGGGCACAATGGTGCCGGGAACAACGGGGCCAACAATGTTGGCACACTGCTGGTACTTGAGACCCTCAAGACCACAGCCGAGAGTGTCAAGGAAACAGAGTCGAGCAGTCTCCATGGCGACGGAGGAGTCGATCTTGTAGTCATGGATGTAGTCGGCAATGTCCTGAACAACCTTGTCGGTGTTAGGTCGGGCGTTGTCGGTCATGATGGAGCTCATTCTGGCAGAGACAAATCGGTTAGAGGCAATAGAAGCGGGGGTGAAGGACTTTCGGTAGATGTTAGAAGCAGCTCCGAAGTTGGCGGCAGATCTGAAAGCTCGCATTGTGTGTCTTGATCCTCTCAATTGGGCTGGGGAAACAAGAAAAGGAAGAATAAACGGGTACTCACCTAGGTATATATATAGAAGAGAGGAAGAGAGAGGCCCCGGTGAACCCGCTGCTTTTCACTTTCCCTTTTTCCCTTGTGAAAAACCAAACCACCGGTTAGACAGCCTACAGCAGACAAGAGCTTAACCTTTGCCAAACAAAGGGGGCACTTGTAAAGCCAAAACTCAACCTACAGCACAGCACATACATCTGGGGTAGTCAACAACAGCACAACAGGTCTAGCCTGTTAGAATGGAGGCGGCGGCGGATCGAGCAGCAGTAAGTCGTGTTAAAACACTCAATTCAATGAGATGCATTGAATGATATACAACACCCCGGGTCACGTGACCGCCAACGCCCCTCCTGCCTACAGACCCTCAAGCGTTTCCCCCCCCTCCGACGTGTTCGATCTCCACAGGCCAGAGTTAATTCCAACCCTTCCCCAATTTCAGTTTGCTCGCACATCTTCCGACTCCACGCCGGCCCATAGCTGTTGCACTGGACAAACACGTTGGATTAGCCTTTTTCATTGAGAGCAGTATGATTTTCGGTCGTGGCTGAGTGAGTCACACACACATACATACCTGGAGATACCGCTCTTGTCCCCGGATTCAATTGCCTGCTAGGACGTTTGGTCCAATCCACGGGCCGCCTAGTGCCTCTCAGGCGTGTACAAACCCGACGCGGCAGACCACTGCGGCCGACTCGGCCCCGGTCGCCATGCACGTCCCCCAACCCAAAACGCTGTTTGCACGGTACGACTGCATGTGTTTCTTGTCCTCGACAGCTGTGACGGGTATCGCATTGTCCGGATAAAAGTCCGGATGAAACCAACCGACCCCGGATGAGAGGCGCGCGAGTAGAAATAGGGCAACTACGTGTTTATATAGCTTCATAGCGGCGCATCCGACTACACTACGCGTGTCACTGCTATCGTATCGCAACAACTCAGCATACTTGTACTTCGAAGAAGAAACTAATTACTCGTATTGGATTGGATTGAAATTGCTCTATCCTACAAGTAGTATCGTACAAGTATGCGCATTACAGGCACGTCAATAGCCTCCCATACCCCTCCTTCAAACGTCCATCACACTATCAAAAATATCCATTTACATATTATATATCTCGAGTTGGGAGCAAGTCCGCGTCGGCAGGATGTCTCCGAGCTCATACTTGTAGCACTTGTCAGTCAGTCCTCCATACAGGCAATGTTGCTGAGTGGGTGGTACTCGTACGAGTCCTCTGACTCAGCCCCTGAGTCTTGGCTGTTGAACAGAGTCTCATTCCTCATCATTCGCGACTTGATACAAATCATATTGTTCTGATTACCAATCTGATCACCAAGTCATCTCATCCCCCATACCTTAGTTCTCGTTGTTCCAGCTCAGGTAAGAATGGTCACCCAGTCTTCGGGGCTTGACCAGATGCTTACCCAGGAACAGCAGACCGACGACGGCACAAATACCGGCAACGACAACATAAGCAATGCCCAGGAAGGGGTTTCGGCCTCCCACGGCACTTCGTGTGGTCAGCACAAGCGACTTGGTGCCGTCATACTGGAGAACGGGGAAGTACAAGTCCACATCCACAGAGTAGGTTCCGACTGTCAGAGTGTTGTGATCCTGTCGCATGACGAGCTTTGAGAAGGTGGGCAGGGCAGCAGTTCGCATCCAGTTCTGGAACTCCTGCCATTCAGCAATGTTGGGCAGGTTCTCCTCGGTGTATCCGTCGGGGAACTTCTCGACCCAGAACGGAGGGGGTGTCACCTGGGAGGCGTTGTATGTAGTCTTTTTGAATCGGTTCTTGTCGGTTCCCCAGGCAATCCCATCGGTGGTCATGTCGTAAGTCACGTTACCCTGGTTTCCAGAGGGGTTAAGAGCCACAGGAGTATGGAAGGTGTCGTTGAACATGGAGTTGGCGATCAGTCCACAGGGGTAGTATGGCTTTCCATCCCGGTCTAAAACCAGGGGTTTGCAATCGTTCTTGTCTTTGAGATCATGTGCACTCTTGTTCTTTCCGTTCAGCTGGTCCTCATTGTAGGACGTCACATATCGTCGATGGTTCTGGTAGAAGTTGGTCAGTCGGTAGTACATGTAAATGGGGGCACCCATATCATGGGGCACATCAAACGTGAGTCTGCAGGTTCCGTTGTATGAACGACGCGACTTTTGCTCGTCGGTGCCGTCCAGAAGCTGCCACTGGACCTTGGAGGTGGCGTCCTTGGCGTTGAAGTGTGTGGTGATGTACTTGTCATCCATGGTTCTAGGCTCTGTGGTCGACGCCTGTTCATGGCAGTGGCTGTAGTCGATGATGATCTCCTGGACCTGGTCACTGCCGTAAATCAGCGCTCCTCCAAGAGGCGCAAAAATGACGGTGATACACAGGAGCAGGGGCAGCACCGTCTTGGGAGTGAAGATGGGCTGCCATGCCTTGAGCCGCTGCTGCCGGAAGGCCGTGTTGGGGGGTCGTCGCGACTTCTCCTTGGGCTCCTGATGCGTGGGCCGTTCGTTTTCACTGTCCGAGTCCATCTGTGAAAAAAATGTGTGGTGAGTGAATTTGTCCTGCTGGTGAGTGGTGCAGCTTTGGATAGAGTCAATACAAAGGGCGCACCTTTGGTCCCAAATTTTGGCAACAGGGTTTACAAGCTGTGTAGGAGAAAGGAGATAATCCGAGAAATGGAAGGGGTGGTAAATGTGGCGACATTGCCGGCCGTGTGAGACGTAGTTATGGTTGCTGTGTTGTTAGTTGCCTTTTAAGCAATGTGATACGTGTCCATCGCCACGTCCCAGACCACTCCGTCAGCGGCGTGGCGGCTGTGCTTCCACACCAACCTAACCTAAGGAATGCTATGCACAGCCCTTTCGTCAGGTATAAAACATTGGCAACTGTTCCCAATATAACTGTGGAATGTGTGAGTATTGGACAAGAACAGTACATTTTACTCGTGAATGTACAAGTACATATCTTGTATACTCATCACGTGACCGAGCGCTTCGTCAGGTCATAGTGTGTTCGTCAATCTATATCTGTCATGCTCAATCATCACTGTAACCACGGATAATCATCACTGTAAACCACGGCTTTACCATACAACGCCAAACTGTCAGAGAACGTTGAGCCGCACCCCTACACTTCCGAACACGTGACCCAGCTGCCTCCCACTATTCAGTGCAGTATCCTACAAGGACACGTCATGCAAGGGGAAGGGCTCACCAGCCACTGCAGGGTAACGGGCAGCCATGAATCCAGTGTTTGGGTGAGACAAACTGATAGAGAGAGAGAGAGAGAGAGAGAGAGAAAAAACCGAGTCGAGAAGGCTAAAAAAATAGCCGTTGAAGAGTGCTAGTATGGCGGGGGGAAGTGGCGGTTTATATACATGGAATCAGCAGCAGTGTATCCACAAAGGGGACGTAACACAAATGCTCACACCCATCTATGTCCCACACTCACACAGCTTCACTCTTGACATCCGCTTTCATCTCATCGAAACACTCAAGCTTATACTGTACAGTAGCCTACTCCGCCGCCGTACCTCCTGTATCTCCCACCACCAGAGTTTCTAAATAGTGGGATGAAAAGGTGAAGATGGTGATACCGTAGATGGGTGTTAGTAGTGGATAAACGGCCAAAGTGTGATATTTTAGTCGCAAGAATACCATACAATAGACACGTGGCACCCATAGCACCCACATCTACAGCGCTCGTACTGTCCTTGCTAACCCTATCATCCAACTTCCCAAACAAGCGTCTTCTAATTTTTCACCGCGTGCGTGCAAGTTTTTTTTCTGCAACACACAAAAGGGACGACAAAATGGCCAAGGAAGTGGAACCAAGCGACGCCGAGAAGAACATCGAGATCTGGAAGGTGCGAAAGCTGATCAAGAACCTCGAGGCCGCTCGAGGTAACGGAACCTCCATGATCTCGCTCATCATGCCCCCCAAGACCCAGATTCCACAGTACTCCAAGATGTTGACCGATGAGTACGGAACCGCCTCTAACATCAAGTCTCGAGTCAACCGACAGTCGGTGCTCTCCGCTATCACATCCACTCAGCAGCGTCTCAAGCTGTACAACCGAGTGCCCACCAACGGTCTGGTTATCTACTGTGGAGACGTGATTACTGCCGACGGCAAGGAGAAGAAGATGTCCATTGACTTCGAGCCCTTCAAGCCCATCAACACCTCTCTTTACCTGTGTGACAACAAGTTCCATACCGAGGCTCTGTCAGAGCTGCTGGAGTCCGACTCCAAGTTTGGCTTCATTGTCATGGACGGTAACGGAGCCCTGTTCGGTACTCTGTCCGGAAACACCCGAGAGGTTCTGCACAAGTTCACCGTTGATCTGCCCAAGAAGCATGGTCGTGGTGGTCAGTCCGCGCTGCGATTCTCCCGACTGCGAGAGGAAAAGCGACACAACTACGTGCGAAAGGTGGCCGAGGTGGCTGTCCAGAACTTCATCACAAACGACAAGGTCAACGTCAACGGTCTGATTCTGGCCGGTTCTGCCGACTTCAAGACCGAGCTGAACGGCTCTGATCTCTTTGACAACCGTCTGCACGCTAAGGTCATCAAGACTGTCGATGTGTCGTACGGAGGAGAGAACGGCTTCAACCAGGCCATCGAGCTGTCTGCCGAGACTCTGTCCAACGTCAAGTTCGTTCAGGAGAAGAAGCTGCTGACCCAGTACTTCGACGAGATCTCCATGGACTCTGGAAAGTTCTGTTACGGCTACGACGAGACTCTCAAGGCCCTGGATCTCGGAGCCTGCGAGACTGTCATTGTCTACGAGAACCTTGACATCCAGCGAATGACTCTCAAGAACAACGATGGCGAGGAGACCATTGTGCACATCAAGAAGGGAACTCCCACCGAGGAATACCTGATCGACAAGGAGGGTAACGAGCTGGAGGTGGTCGACGAGATTCCTCTGCTCGAGTGGCTAGCCGAGCACTACAAGGACTTTGGCGCCCAGCTGGAGTTTGTCACAGACCGGTCCTCCGAGGGTGCCCAGTTCGTCCAGGGCTTTGGTGGTATCGGCGCTCTGCTCCGGTACAAGGTCAACTTTGAGCAGCTCGTGGAGGAGTCTGACGACGAGTACTACGACGACTAAGAGACTAATGTGCATCACAAAAATGTTACGTAACAAAATTATAGTGGAGAGAGACTGGATGAACGACGTGACTCTCCGATTATAGATTATGGATGGGTTATTATTAGGTGAAATAGTTGATAGTGCCTTGCCACAACACTGGTAAATTAATACAACGGATGGTGACAATGACAACAAAACAATGAGCAAGTAAATCACAGCACACTGGAAGGCCAAGTACAGTCACCAGTATCTGTACAGTAAAACGCGACACATTAATTGGAGGCCAATAAAACTAACTACGACGCTTACTGTAGCTCTGGACATCAGAACAACACCATCCCTATTGGTCCAGTCGCCTACAGCGGTACAGGACGACTACATACAGCACACTTGAAATTCACTTGCTACTCTGACTGTACACCATTCATATGCAAATTGATAGAAGCTAATATACACCCTCCATCTGTCCATCCCTCGTTTTCTATTCATCATTTTCGTTAATTTTGTGCTTTTTGGCAACAGGGGTGGTAAACTCGGGCTTCACAGGATTCACTAACGGCTTGGACAATGGGCTGGGGGGAATGTTGGTGGACTTGGGGTGCATGGGAGGACGTGGTTTGGCAATAGGCACACTCCTATTATGCTCCAAGGTGCGCTTAATGGAAGGACTTTGGATGTTGATGTCAAACGCGGCATTCTGTGAAATGGGACTGCCCTTGTTGATATCTGCCGCAACGCTGGCCTTGAAGAAGCCCACGGGGATAGGCGATCCGTCCTCCTCCATTGCCTCAGCCGAAATGGGCAGGTCTTCGTCAAAGTCCTCAGCGGAGATGGAGGGCGAAGGGTTGCGTCCGGCCTTGAGCTGGGGCACTAGGGAGTCGAGGTCGAGATCGTCGTCGTCAAATGAGTAGTCGATGCCCTCGCACATGGCCTCTATGGACACGGCCTTGCTGCGGTTGCTGGATGTGTTTGAATGACCGTGGAGGCTGACGGAAGGCGCAGGAGGGGCAGGGGCAGGGGCTGGAGCAGGAGGATCCTGATTATGCGAGGTGGTGGATGTGGATGTAGATGCAGTAATGTTGGCAGCAGTGGCCTGCTCCTGCTTGATATCACGCTTGATGACAAATTCTGGCTTTCGAATCAGATTATTCTCATCAAACGTGTACTTGGCAGATCGCACCGTCTTGAGCTTGCTCAGGTATTCCGAGTCGTACAGACAGTTGCCCAGAGAGGGGCCAAACTGACGCATGGCTCGCTTAAATGCATCCGTCACAGCCTCCTTGCGCGACTTGTTGAGCGCCATGTCTCGCTTGGGGCAGTTCTCGACATTGCCGGACCCCGTGTCTTCCCGATAGGTGCCGTCCTTGAGATGGACACGAACAATAGCATAGACGCCCACGTCCCATCGCTTTGTGTCGGGGTTCTGGTCGCAGTAGTCGACCTCCAGCTTGATGATCTGCGACCGCCAACCGTTGAAGCCGAAGATCTCGTTGGCCAGATTGAACACCTTCCAGCCCTCCAAGTAGTGCACGCTTCGACCTCCCGGACTGGGCCGTTTGGAGACAAATTCGGGGCCCAGGTTGTGTTTGAGCAGATCAGACACCTGTCGCTCCTCGCTGCGCGAGTAAGGAATGTTGGGGGCGCCCCCAGAGCCCGTGGTGATGGCTTTGGGTGGATCAGGCAGCGCGTAGTGGTCTCCGAACTGTGGCATTGCTAGTAGAGCGGGTGGCGTTTTTTGATGCAATTAGGAAACAAGGTGGTTAGTGTTGTGGTACCGGCGGAAACGAAGTCGTTTCGTTACGATCAGATGCTTGTCACTGAGGAAGTAGTTTTTGTCAGGCACTTTTTTCTTACAACGAAAAAGCAGGTATCCTTGCAGGTGAACTTCTCTGGTGTGACGCGTCTATGTCGATGCAGGAAAAATACCTGCAATGTTATGATCAGAGTAAGCAGCTAAAAATGCAGTCTTAGAGGAGAGCAAGATATGGTACGGAGGGCGTGAAGATGGTGGGTGAGGAGAAAACAAGAGCAAGTTAGACATGAATAATGAGCATTAGCATTGCTTCAGCTTTGTCACCGCCCTTATAATCTTCTAAATAATACTCTTGAGGTGTTCCTGGTTCAGTCTTGAATTTTACAGTTTTAGTGTCAACACGTCCACACGCGAAACGCTCTCTCGATTACAAATTCAAGCTTGCTGTGAGAACGCGGCGGGCGTAGATTGCCCCTACAACATGGCACGTGACCGGGAGACGTAGATATTGCTCTTCACAATGCGGTAACATCACCAGTGAAGAATCTGCTTACGTACAGCACCTACTTGCCTATATAAGGACTTCCACTTCTTAGTCACCAACTTTAGTTACTTAGCTTTAGATGTAAATTTGTTGAGAGAAGAAGTCAGCTAGGGGTAGCTATTTCGATCTTCCCGAAATGGTGTAACAAAAAGAAGGATATAATTGGATAGATAAAGGAGCGATGTTTCATATAAAGCAAAAAATGTATCTCTTCAGCGTCAATAAGTGGAGTTGGCGGCGTTGGAGGGGGCAAGGGATAAGTAAGCGCTGTTGGGATATTAGTTGTGATTTAGTTGGTAGTCTGAATATACAAGTACTGTAAATAACGTGTGAGAGGTTGCCGAAACTATATATAAATAAATTGTGGGAGGTGGCAGTTTCAGGGTCGCCGAGAAAACTAATAAGACAATGAATCAACCGACCAATATAAATCAACTGCAATTACTCCATTCACCTTCCCACTCCCTCCCCCTCCCGCCCACCAAGTATTCTCCTCTAACCTGTCTCCATCCACTGATTGTTACTCAAGCTTTCTGCATTGTTGTTTCTGCATGTTTGGATAGCCTCTGAAAAAGATTCTGGAAGCTTGCGAGATCAAGAAGTGAACCAAAACAACCACATAACCGCCGCAACCACCGCTACTACTAACGAATCTGCATCATCCAAACTAGAAGAAACGATTACCGACACATACTCACACACACAACTCACAATACACACACCACATGGTCAGCGTATCGCGAATGATGCCGGTGCCTAGTGCCCGGTCGGAACCCATCCCATACCACAGTCTCATGACGCTGGTGATGAAATACAGATTTGGCAACATGTATCGGCTGCTGTTCACGCTTTGCTATCTGATTGGAATTGTGATTGAGGTGCTACGACGGGTGTTGGCGTCGTCAGATGACTCCTCATGGTGGTGGTGCCTGTTACCTCTACGAGCCTCTTGGCTACTACTGGGTCTGTTGCCGGTCGTCATCATGAGAAAGGCCGACCTGCACATACGGGAGCTGCCGTACCTGTCACTGGCTGCTGAGATCTGTGATCGTATCTTCTCAACCACGTTTGTCGTCACCTTCGCAGCATACATGCTGTCAGCATCCATGTTCTTCGGTTACTACACCAAGGCCATGTCGACAGAGAACTCGGCCTTCACCACCCGAGCTACCCCGTTGACCCAGCCTATGCTAAACGAGAATGCCCTTTACCTGATGGTGTTCCCAATTGCTCTGTCTCTGGCCCAGTCGGTGCTCCACATCGCCAAGGACATTGACAAGCTCATTGTACAGCCTGTGACCGAAGAACCCGCTCGACCCATGGAGAGACTCAAGCACCAGATGACCGACATTGTCAAAAATGCAGGCACTCTGTCGGCGGGCTTCTCTCTGGTCGTCTACCCCATCATGTTCTACCCCAGCTTCCGCACCAAGATCTGGAACATCACTATGTCACTGTCGGGCTACTGGTACGGACTCAACAAGGCACAGACCCCCGAGGTGTATCCCGGTCTACGATTCTCGCTGGTCATGGACACTTTCATCGCCTCAGCAATCCTGTTGCTTCTGTGGAATCTCGTCAACACCACCTTCTCCATCTACATGTCTCTGGGACCTCTACGCAAGGGCGAAGGAATCAGTGAATCGTCTCCCGACAGAAACGGAACTTTGGTATCGGGACTGCGAGACTCCAAGCACGTTTACCCGCAATCGGTGGCATTCCAGGAGCTGCTCTACGTGGCCCTCTTCTCTCCACAGGGACGAGTCCAAATGTTTGAAGATCTCAGCAGAGATCAGAGCATGTGGGTCGAGGTATACGCCGAGTGCAAGAAACAGATTGTAGCTGTGACCGAGGCAGCCAATTCGTCCATTGGTAAAGTCAAGTCCAAGCCGAAGCCCAACCCCTTTGACTACAAGGGCAAGCAGCAGGCCGACCTGGTGTCTACGGCCCGTCCCGAGGCTCCCCAAATCGTCATCAGAAGGGACAACATCTTCAAGAACCCCAAACCGGATTTCCCCAAGGTGGTTCAGGTGTTCCAAGACAAGGAGGCTACTACTTCCAACCAATTTTCCGAGTCTGTGTCTGAGCTCTTCAAGACGTTCACCGAGCTTCTGGGCGGCTACCAGACCCAGATGATTCAGCTCCTCAGACTTCCAATTGGCGCTCCTTTCAGACAGACCATCCAGAGACGATGTAAGCGAATTGTGCCTGAGCCATTACTCACTTGCAACGCCATCATGGCTCTGTCATTCCTAGTCTTCCACTCCATCGACGAGGACCGGTATGGAAGCGTGCAGAGAACCATTCCCGAGATTCTGGACACTTTGTGCCAGTCCATGGTTGCTCTAGACGAGCTGCTGCGAAAGCCCCCTGTGAGCTGGACCGACGTCAAGTTCAACCCTGACGATATCGACGAGGAAATGTCCGATATCGTTTTCATTCGGTCTTCGGCCCAAACGGCATTTTCTCGAATCGTGTTCCGGTTCGAGCAGTGGATCGAGGGTATGGATCTGACTCCTCTTGTCCAGCGAGAGATCCGCAAGCTTTATAGCTAGGCTGTAACTACGGTACGAGTAGCTGGAGGAGTGCTGCTTGTAGCTACTGTAGTCGAACTGTACATACAGCAGTCGAAGGAGGACATGTCTAAGGACAGGTGGAATAAGGGACTTTTTGAATAGGGCGGTCAAACATACATAGACACATCGAGTCATAAATTAATGCAACCAAGGCCGACGTAGACCGTAAAAGTACCGTCCTCGCACTGTAGCTACTATACCCGTGCTTGCAATGTCACTCTTGGTTGAAAACAATAAATTCAACTTCTGTGCGGCTTCTAACTCTAAACGGCATTATCAAGAGAGGTGGTTGGGATAATGTCTCTGACTATCGCACTAATGACGGTCGTTACATACCTTCATTTACCTGCAAACTATTCACGATATATATACCTCGTGTTCTCTACTCGTACCACCTTATACAGTTGTCCTCTATACGTGTGTCTCATGCAGGTGGATCATGTCGTGCATGCTACGATACTCGTACACCTCATAGACTCGAGATGCCAATAAAGTTGTGTCACTACATACACGTCATCTTACCACCATGAACGCGCTATCGGGGTTCATAAGGGACTCCCAGCCCAAGACACAGTCGGCAGATCACGCCATTCCGACGCTCTGTGATCGACTCACGCATGCCACACTTCTGGAGGACCGACGGTCCGCCGTGCTGGCTCTCAAGGGTCTGTCCAAGGAGTACCGAGAGGCTGTTGCTGCTGGAGGTATGAGAGGCCTTATTTCGGCTCTTACCAAGGACAATGACGACGACGAGACGGTGCGAGCGTCACTCGAGACGCTGCTCATTCTGTTTCTCGGAAACGACTCGGACGACAGATCTACCCGTGGATCACTGACCCGAAGAGGTCTCAAGTACATTTCGCCGCTACTAAGAGACACCTCTTCCATAGACTTTATTGCTCTCTGGCTTACAGACGAGTTCAGTCAGGTAAGTAAAGAGAGCGGAATTGCGAGGACACGGATCGCTTCACGGGATCTATGCTAACATAGAACAACGAGAACTTTGCGACCCTGATCGGTCTACTTTCGAGCCACGACACATACATTCGACTCTACACGCTCAAATTGCTCGCCGCAGTGGTCCAAAACCGATCCGAACGAGTCCAGGAATGCATTCTGGAGGTGCCTGACGGTCTCATGAACCTGGTGGCTGGTCTGGACGACCCCACCGAGTTTGTCAGAAGTGAATGTATCATTGTACTCTCTTCTCTGGTACTCGGTAATGCCGATGTCCAGAAACTGGTTGTATTTGAGAACGCCTTCCACAGACTGTTCTCAATTATGGACGATGAGGGGGGTCTGCAGGGTGGATATGTGGTAGGAGATTGTCTGACTCTCCTCACCCACCTGCTCAGATACAACGTGTCCAACCAGGTAGCTTTCCGAGAAACCTCCTGTGTCAGCCGTCTGGCCCAGCTGCTGGAACTGCCTCCGGATATGGAGTGGAACGAGCAGACGACCCGAAACTGCACTCTCGCTCTCGAAACCTGTTCTCTGTTTGTTCCTGAACATGGCAGTGTCACTCGAGCCAACCAGGACGCCTTCCTCAAAGCCGGTGTTCTGTTCTCAATCCTAAGACTCGCATTTGGAGCAAACTCTTCCACTCCCATTCGGTCTTTTGCTCTCATCACGTCTGGAAACCTGCTTCGAGGCAACCACGCCATTCAGGCCGATTTCGCAGCGGTCGATGTGCCCTATGTGGACGTCTCTCAGCCTCCTGCTGTTCGCGTGCCTGTGGTTATGCCCGTTATTCTGGCGCTCTTGAAATGGACCCTGTCTACTCAAAGTGTGCATTTCTTTGATCTGCGAGTCGGTGCAGCGTACTGTCTGCAAGCGTACTTCCAGGGTAACCATCATGCTAAACTGGAGTTCATCAAGCAGCAGATTGACGCTTACAACCGCCGAAACAAGAGCGGTTACGAGGAGGACAAGAAGAATGGAATAAAGGAGGAGACTGAAGAGGACACTAAGGAGGAAAAAGAGACTGCCCACCACGAGTCTGATTACTCTCAGTATGACTCAGTATCTGATAACATTATTGAGGCCCTTGTCAACTATGATCCTGACATGAAGCTGAACCCCTACAGACCGTGGTTTGCAGCTGTGTTGCTTCTCCACATCATCATTGACTGCCACGAGGCCCAAGTGGAGTTGCAAAACGTTGTTGTTGGAGATGAAGATATTGGAGAGGACCCTGTCAGCTTCATCCAGGCCATTGCTGGTGTGATGGTTACTTGTCTGCCTCTTCAGGAGCCTCGAATCGTCTTTGGTTATGCCATGCTTCTCATTACTATCCTGTATGAGAATGTCGGAGCGGTTTCAGACTTTCTCGGCGAGTCTTCTACCGTCGAGGCTCTTCTTGCAGTCGTCAGTAGATCACAGTGCACTCCTCTGATGGAGTCTATGTGTTGTTTGATTCTAGGTACTTGCTACGAGTTTTCCGACGTCGACTCTGCGATGAGCCGTGCTGATCTCTACTCCTTGCTGCGAGGTTCTCTAGGTGCTGACCAATATCTTCTCAAGACAAAGCGACTCAAGGACAGTTCCTACTTCAAGGATTTCGACTCTGAGGATATTCTCAACGCCGAGAAAGATGACGTGGCTGGTCTGCCAAAGGTTTACTTTGACGAAATTTTCGTCGAGCTTGTCAAAGAGAACTTCACTCGTCTTTCCAGAGCACTGTTGAAGGATCCTAGTCACTCTGCCGGCGGAAAGATCTCTTACGAGCTTGTTCAGAGTCTCGAGGACAATGTCAAGTCTCTCACAGACGAGCTTGAGGAGGTTTCCACTGCTCTGTCAGAGACCAAGTCTGCTACTTCCGCTGAAATCAAGGATCTCAAGGCTATTCGTGATGATCTCGAGCGGGATCTCCAGGAGACTGATACCCGACTCAAGGAGGCCCGTGGTGCACTTGAATCTCTCGAGGGCAAATTCCACACGAAAGTTGCTGCCGAGAAACAGCTCCAGACTTCTCTGGAGGCCGAGAGAAAGAGCGGCAGTGGTCTGCAGACCGAGCTTGCAGATCTGAAGAAGAAACTACAGACTCTGACGCAGCAAAAGACCCAGCTCACCACTCAGGTCGAGACTCTGACTGCTGCCAAGGACAAGGCCGAGTCTGGCATCAACAAGATGAGCAAGGAGCTTTTCCAGCTGACACGAGAACGAGACGGATCTGACAAGGAGAAGAAGGGGCTTCAGAAGGAGCTGGCGGAGCTAAAGAAGCAGGACTCCAGCAGACGAACTGAACTCACAGCCCTTGCTGCCAACCTCAAACAGGTGACTGCTGCGCGAAGTGATTTTGAGAACAGACTTAAGGGTTTACAGAGTGAACACTCCGAAACCGAAACTCTCAAAGACAAGTTGATTGAGAAGCTCAAGAGTGCCGCTACTCAATTGGAAGACCACAAGTCTCGAGGTGCTAATCTTGAGGGCCAGATTCGAGAGCTTCAGGGTTCTCATGAAGCTTTGCAAAACAGTTACGATGAGCTTCAGAAGTCGCATGAGCAGCTGTCTTCTGTTGGAAAGGACAATGAGAGTCTTGCTTCTGAGTTGGCCGAGCTCAAGACCAAGCTTTCAAAAATTGAGACGGAGAGCTCTTCGCGAGCCGACAAAGTTTCTGAGCTTGAGAAGTCACTTTCAGCTGCCGAGGCTCAGAGCAAGTCTGTTGCTGCCGAGAAGGAGAAGGTGTCTGGCCAGATTGCTACTCACGAGGAGACTATCAAGCGCCTCAAGGAGGAACTCTCTGAGAGAACTGCTGAGCTTGATAAGTTGAAGAGTGATCTTGCCTCCTCGGAGAAAGATCTGGCTTCCAAGACCAAGGATGTATCTGCCAAAGACACCGAGATTGAGAAGCTCAAGTCTGAGTTAGAGACCGCAAACTCCAAACTTGCTTCTACTGCCAAGGAGGTTGAGATTCTGACCTCTGAGCTCAAGGCCGCAAAGTCTGATGCTTGTGACAGCGAAACCAAGATCAAGGCTGTCGAATCAGAGCTTGTTGAGCAGAAGTCCAAGGTCGAGCACCTGAATGCCGAGCTGGCTGCAAAGTCTTCTAGTGTTGAGTCTGGCGCTGCTGAGCTTGCTGAGAAGGTGGCTCTGGTGGAGTCTCTTACTGCGAAGCTGGAGTCCAAGGACAAGGAGTTAGCCACCAAGACAGAGGAGCTGTCTGCCAAGGAAAAGGAGCTGGAGACCAAGACTTCGGAGCTGGAGACCAAGACTGCGGAGCTCACTACCAAGTCTAAGGAGCTCACCGCCAAGTCCGACGAAGCCACCACCTACTCCGCCAAGGTCAAGGAGTTGGAGACATCCTCTGCTGCTCTCGAAAAGAAACAGACGACTCTCAAGGCCATGGCTGACAACCTGACAAAGGACCTCGCTGAGAAGACCAAGGAGCTGGTTGCTGCCAAATCCGAGCTTGAGTCCTCCAATACCTCTTCCAAGGAGGAAGTTGATGTTCTGACGAAGAAACTCAGTGATGCCACTGCAGAAGCTGTTGAATTGAAGAAGTCTTCTCAGGCAGCCGAGACCGAGGCCTCTTCTAAGGTCTCTGCTTTGGAGGCGAAGCTGACCAAGGCCTCCGAGTCCAGCAAGGCTGAGCTTGACAAGGTCAACAAGCTGCTGTCTTCTTTCAAGGAGAAGCTTCAGACCAGCAAGGATGATCATTCAACCGAGGTCTCCAAACTCACTGAGCAAGTCCGGGAGAGCACTCTGAAGGCTGAAAACTTCGAGCATGATATTTCTTCTCTCAAGGACGATCTTGCTCAGGCCGAGAAGGAGCGAGATGCTTTGCGAACCGAGCTGGACACTAGTATCAAGGAGATGGAGAATGAGCGAACTTCACTGACCAAGGATGCTGATTCTGCCACCAAGGAGCTCACCAACAAGGTCTCCATGCTTCAGACCAAGCTTGACGAGCTTACTGCTTCCCACAAGAAGGCACTGGGCGACTCTGAGACCGAGGCAAAGGGTCTCAAGAAGGAGATCAAGGCTGCCCAGGCTGAAATCAAGACTCTAGAAGAGGTAAAAGCCAAGTACGAGGCCAGCCAGACGGATATCAAGGGTCTCGAGAAGCAGGTTTCCGAGCTGACGGAGTCCCTTGAGACCAAGACTTCTGAGACGGAGGCTGTCAAGACTGCCCTAGAGGAGAAGCTCGAGGAAGCGTCTTCTGCGAAGTCCAAGCTTGAGACCAAGGTGACGGAGTTGGAGAAGGAAGTCGCTGACAACCAAGGTAAGCATGGCAAGGCCGCTTCTGAGCTTGAGGCGTCGGTCAAGACTCTCAAGAGCGAAATATCGACCCACAAGGCTACTATCGACGAGCTCAAGAAGAGTGCCGAGACCGCAGCTGCCGACACGAGCTCCGAAAGAACCGAGCTGATGTCCAAGGTGACTGAGCTGGAGACCCAGCTTGCTGATGCCAAGAAGGAGCTCGACAATGTGAAGTCCACTCATGCTGACGGCTCCAAGAAGCAAGCTTCCGAGCTGAATGAGCTCAAAACCAAGTTGGAAGAGGTTGCTACTGCTAATACCAAGCTTGAGACTGAACTCAAGAACGCTTCGGCTAAGTTGGAGGAGGAGCAGGCTGCGAAGACCAAGCTGTCTTCTGATCTGGAGGCCAAGACTAAGGTGTCTGCTGATTTTGAAACTGAGTTGAAGGCTTCTCAGACCCAGCACGATGAGGAGGTTGCTTCTCTGAAGATGGAGATCAAGAGTCTTAGGGATGAGCAGACTTCCAATGCTTCTTCTGCTGGCGAGTTCAAGGGTAAGATTGAGAAGTTGGAAGTGGAGCTGAAGACAAAGGAGACTGAGCTGCAGACGAAGGCTTCAAATCTCGAGTCTGCGTCTTCTGCACTTGAGGCAGCCTCTAAAGAGCTGAAGTCTAAGGCTACGGAGCTCGAGTCTGCATCTTCGGAACTGAAGTCTAAGACTAGTGAGCTTGAATCCAAGACCACCGAGCTCAAGACTATCAACACTGAGCTTAAGGACAGAACCAGTGAGCTCAAGACAAAGACTACGGAACTCGAGTCCAAGTCTACAGAGCTCAAGACTGTGTCTGACACGCAGAGCGCCACTGAAAAGGCTCTCGCCGAGCTCCAGAGCAAGTACGACGAGTTGCTCAAGACCAACAAGGCCAAGTCTGCAGCCACTAAGGACATGGTGCCCAAGTCCGAGTACGAGGAGCTGATGCTGATGATCACCGATTTGGATGAGAAGGTCGAAAAATACAAGGAGAAGCTGGAGGAGCATGGGGTGGAGATCTCGGACGACGATGATGACGACGACGACGACGACGATGATGATGAGGATGATGAATAATTACATATTAATCGATCAATATTAATTGAGTTGTAGCGTAGAGATAGTTTCTGTATGTACTGTTTTGTGTATGTATGGCTGGGTTCGCTGTATTCAAGTGTACCCTTCTCTTCATAGTCACAAAATAGCGAAGTATGGAAAATGGGAGCCCGCAATCTCACCTATCATTTTGAATGATACTGAAGACTGACTAATGGGCAGAGGTGGCATGGGATTGTGTATGTGTCAGTTTAAAAATGCTTGTGATAACACTGCAAACTACAAACTACAAACTACAAACAATCAATACATCCCAATATTACATATATTGATTACCGATTTCGAGAAGCAAAACTGGGATCTCGAACCTCCACATACGTGAATCTAGCATCGTCCACGGCGCTGTTCTTCACCACCGTGGGGGAAATCAGAATAGCCTGGGCGCGCTGCTTCAAGCCTCCGAGAGTATTGATCAGGTTCTTTTGTGCCGTGACTCGAGTGGTGTCGTCCATGAACACCTCGTACTCATCCAGACAGATGATAGGAGCATCTACCATCTGCCATAGAGCGGCCATGAGAGCTGACTGAAGGAAAGAGTGCTCTCCACCAGAAGTGGTAGCCACATCTCGAGCACCTCCCTTGGACGAAGTATCGGAAGTAGAAGCGAGCTTGTAGTTCTTCACTTCTAGCTTTCTGGTTTTCAGATCGAAAACGATATCAGCTGAGGCTGCCCTAGACTTCATGATGTTACTAAAGTAAGCACTGGTCTGCATAATACCAAGAGAAAGAGCCTGCCCCTTAGCCAGAACACGGTCTGCCTCCGTCTCTCCTAGAGCTCTAACGTCCTTCTTCTGCGCCTCAAACTCCTCCTTAGCAAGTCGGTATGCCTCCTCCGCCTCCTGAAATTCTGCATAGACTATACGGTAGTCTCGGAGGTTTCGCTTCTTTGCAGCATCGATCTTGGCCTGCAACTCACCAGTACGCTTGGTACAGTAGTCAAAACCATTCTCTAAGTCGACGCCTTCATCTAAAGGAACGTGCTCCTCGCTGAGAGCCTGTGCAGCAGCAAGCTGGGTCTCCATGTTGGCCTGTATATCAACTAGCTCAACCTCCTTCTCCGCGAGCTTCTTCTTGGCCAGCTCGAACTTCTGCAGTGTGCTGGTCACGACGTCCTGATGTGCCGTGTACCTCAAGTTGGCTTCTTCGGTAGCCAAAAACTTTTCGTGTACTTTCGCGTTGAGCTTGTCGAGCTCCACTTCAGCTTCCATCTCAGAATTGGCGATCTCACGCGAACGTACCTTTGCCGCTTCCAGAGCCTCGCGTGCCTCAGACAGCTGCTGCTTGCTGTTATCCAGCTCCTGAGTCTTGGTCTCGATAGCCTGGTCAGTCTCGTCTGTGCTGGGTGCATCAGGAATCGAGTCCCTCTCTGCCACAGCTAAAGCATGTTCTCTTCTAAGCGACTGGAGCTTCTGTTCGAACACTGATTCTTTATCTTCGAGGGATCTGAACTCTCGTAGAGCCATCTGCTCCTCTTGCTCCAGGCGTCTGAGTTCCTCCTTCAGCGGCTGCAGCTCCCGCTCGCATACAGCGACTCGTTTCTTGGCCTCAGAAACGTCTTCAGCAGTCACAATCGCCTTTCCTACCCGCAGAAGGCCCGACTGCACAACCCCAGAAGAAGAAAGCTGAGAGCCTCTCTGCGTTGCAGTAACAATAAACCTATCCGACGTTTTATGAGGGGCAATCGCTGATTCCAAGTTTTGCGACCCCTGCTTCAGAGCTCTAACAGCCTCTTCGGTACTACCAGCGATAGCGGTACTATGCACCGCTGCCCACTCGACCAAGGCCTGGATAACACGAGCCTCCGAAACGTCAAGGCACCGCAAAATAGTTTTGAACTGGGAAGAGGGTGAAATACGATCCACATCGTAATTGTCGGGTTTGACATAATAGATCGTAGGGTTATGGTTGCGTGGCAATATGCTTCTCAGCGTTCGTTCATCCTCAGGAGTCGCAACGACATACGATCTGAGCAATCTTGTGAGAGGTTGATGACTATTGATCAGCGTTAGCTCTTGTTGGCTAGTACCAGGCTTGACCTTGATGTACTGGCCTATAGGGCCAAGTGGTGGCTGTCTGAACCTGCCCATGTTGGTCTGAATGATACGATCGGCCTCGACGAACTGGTGACCAAAACCAGCAATGGGGTTACCCTTATCTCTTGACATTGCCTCCAGCCGACTTGCCTCGTCCCTGGCATCGCGCAATTGAGCCTCCTTCTGGGTTCTCGGCGATGAAGCATCCTGAGACTTGGATCTTGCATCCCTCCAGATATTTCTCTTCTCCTCCAGCTTGAGCTTGAATGCTCTGATTTGCGTCTCAGCAGTGGTGACTTTCTCTTCACACGCTTTGATCTTTGCATCCAGTCGTTTGTGTTCGGCGTTGGAGTTCGACTGATCTCGCTCCGCTCGAAGCTTAGCAATGGCATGGTTTAACAGCCTTATTTGGTCCTCGAGATCCTCGACATCTCTTTCTGAAGACCGGAGCTGTCTATTGATGTCGTCTTTCTCATTTTTTAGCAGTGTCTTTTTTCTGTTGGCCTCAGCAATCTGCGCATCAAGCTCAGGGTCTTCTTTTTCACACTGCTCCAAAGCCAGCTTGTGTTCCTCCAGTTGGGCTCGACGCTTTGCACCCACCTCCTTGAGTTGCTTGCACTTGTCCTCAAGCTTCATCTTTACACTGAGAGCATTGTTAAGAGCCAGCTGGAAAGTGGAGTAATCCAACCATTGATACATGGCCTTGTACCGTTGAAGATTGTCGTAGAGCTCCTTGGTGTGGGCGGTAAGCTCGCATTCGGCCTTAAGTTCGTCTCTGCGCTCCTTCTTGGCGAGGGTGGTTTGCAACAAAGAAGACTCGAGGCACTCATGCTGCTGTCCGACTTCTCTTTTCATCGCGGCAAGGTCGTTCTCGATGCTCTCGAAACCAGATCCGTTGTAAAAGAAGTCAAACAGACTCTTAGGGTCTCCTCTCTTCTTGGCGTTCTCCTGGGTCTGGATCACAAGACGGTTGTCGAACTGGTAGGAGAAGTGTTTCATGATTTGCAGAAGGACTTCTGTCTTCTCAGAAATCAACTCCTTCTTCTTGGTCATAATTTTGAGCTTTCTGGACTTCTCGAAGATTTCTCTCTCGATGATGATGATATCGCCATACGTCTCAGGCTCAAATGGAGACATAGTATATCCCTTTACTCCTCCATCAGTGAAATCCAGATCTTCGTCAGCCTCCTTGTTGTTGATCTTGACAATGATCTTGGCAGACTTGGCCTTCTTGTTGTCCTCAATGTTTCGTCGCAGAGCAGCACCTGTACCTCGCTCACCCTTCATCTTACGGTCAGTTGAAAAGACCTGGATCAAAGCGTTAAGAATAGCAGATTTGCCGTGGCCGTTCTGGCCGGAAACAAACGTGATTCCGGGGCCAACATCGATCTTCAGGTTTTCGTGGCACATGAAGTTGATGCACTCCACAGACCGAATGAAACCTGGATGGTGGTACCTGAAGAAGTCTTGGGTGTTCTGGCGCTTACGAGGCCGCTGCTGGCCATCATCGCTCGCGTCGTCGTCGCGGGGTCGACTCATTGTGACACGTTTGCGGTGGTGAGTTGGGTGTTGTGTGTTTGGTTGTAATGGTGGTGACACAAGATCAGTTAAGCAACGCGTCAAATTGAATTCGGGAAGGTAAAACCCGTTTTGAAATATGGCGATGGTGAAAACGAGACCGGAGGAAAAATATGAGTGACTCGAGCCGGGTTGGGGACGAAGTTAGGAAAAAAATAAAAGGCTCGAGACCTCTAAGCGACTTTCACTAAAACTGAATTTATTCACTAGGTGGCGTCAGAAAGCCTTGTTTGTACAAGTAGTTTTTATTCTTTCTGACGTATATTCCCTGTGTGAACTCTGTTGAGAACTGTGCGCGTAATCTCTAAGTAGTTAAACGTGTAAAACAAGTCTGTTTTATTTATTTATATTATTATTTTAATATTTTAATTTTAAAATTCTTTTTAAAATTCTTTTTTTTCTTCTTGGCCCTTAAAAATTCAACGGCTACCGCCTGGCAATGATTCTGACGACGCGTTCGATGAGACATACTGCCATTGTAAGATACGATCTGAGATGCAATATGAGTTACAGAAAAAAAAGAGTTACAAGTCGTATCAACCTACTCCCAGTGCTAATTATTGCAAGTGTCAAGGGATACCTGTTGACTGATGGACACTGAGACAATTGGGTAAAATTGTGTCATATATATGAGGTCTGCGTCTTTGCAGAAGTAAGGACGTGAGGTGGTCGATATTGTCACTTCTAACCAAGCCATACTCAAAGGGTGCTTGGTATCAAGGTGTGTGAGCCAGTGTCAATAAGCCATTAAAATACTAGTATAAGTCATGGTGCGGCAGGAGTTGCCTCAACTGAAGTGACATCTCTACACGGCCCTGTGATCTTTATGGCTGGGTATTGATCATTATTCTATCTCCTTTTAATTCCCTCGACCAAGTCCCATCGTAAGTAACACCTACTGCCACACGTAACTACAGTACACACAGTGTCATATGGACTCCATCACGAACATCACCACATCACAGGACAGGACTCTGTAAGTGTTTACCAATGCCGATTTTGGGAAATCTATAACGTCTTCTAGGGCTGGAAGCTCTCGTTTCGGGAACCCAGCCACACAGGGATAACGCTTTCTGTTGCATCGACAATAGTTTGGCACACTTCCGAACCAGCAGCATGACGCAGGTGTCACAGGCACATTACCTCTGCCAGGTCGAACCTAACAGCCATCGTGCGTCTGAATGAGGAGTTAATGGAGGCGATGTCTGAGGAGTTGGTTGCTGAGTGCAATTGAAAACCAAAGAGGACCTTCTCAGAGACAATGGCTTCCACTTGTAGCTGTAAACACCAGTACATTCGGTATGTATATGCGCGCTAGTGCTAATATGAAGGGCAAGTGTCGCACCGTGTCGGGTCCTCTCAACCATGCTACCACAGACAAGCCGTCTGACAAAGCGACAATAACCACTGACAAATGCGTCAGCAATGTGCTACATGTAACCGAGACGTCTCGTTCTAAGATAGCGGCAATCTGAGACATTAATTAGTGAGGGAGTGGGTACAGGTGTGGCTAGCTGACATTGCATCTAATTGAGGGCAGGAAATAATAAGGTGAGGATAACTCATCTACAGGAGATCACACCACCGCACGCAAACTCCGACAAAAGAACCTCCATGGATCTTCCCCGTCGCGATAGAGCCCATCTCCAATCCGATTAAATTCGCTAGACAGCTCAACGGGCTGATTGGCGCCTTATTCCGCGTGACAGAGCTGCGTCAGGCTAGTTACGCGTGTTAAGGTTCCAATTAAGTCCCAATCGGGTAACATCATATCACGAAAAGTGCTGGCTGGGTATCAATAGGGTTTCGGGTGGCTAGCATATGTACACTTGACCTTTGGTGATATGGTTGCGATAGGCAAGTGCAAACCAGCCCTGCTGCACAATGTCAGCTGTGGGATGGTTTCATAGTGTCTATTTCCGTTATTCCGGGGGCGTCTATCTGCCTCGGAGCTGTGGCTGTCTCACATGGGCCCAGGTGATACTGAGAATATTGCCATTATGCCACAACAGCTATTTTTAGACTGTGCTAATTTAGCCTGCGAAAACCGTGGTAGCCTTGCACCCACCCTGACAGATACACAACAGGGCGTAGCACGAAACAAGGCGTAGCTGGGAACCTGACACAGCCACGGGAGACTCTAGAGGGCCAATTTTTGCGCTCTAGTCGCGTTTCCGAAATAGGAAACATAATTGCCATCAAATCTTGTCGCTCTCCACGTGCATGGCAGCCGCAAACGCTACAAACGGGGTGCCTCTGGGAGGTGTCTATGGGAAGCCAAAGGCGAAGATCCTGAAGATTCAGGGAGAGCCATTGAGTGAGTGAATAACCACCACGCCGGAGATTGCAAGCAATACGCCCCATTGAAACGCTTCAGCTAAGTGGGCTCGGAAAGTGCTTCTGCAGTGCTGACAAACTGCTTGTCTGACATTGTTTCAGCATGTCTCATTGTCAGCTCTTGTATTGTTGTAGGCGTCTATGACCCCCCCTTTAGTGGTGGCAGAGTTCTCACTGGAGAGTCACAGTTTGAAGCAGACTAGTAGAAAAAGCAAAGTGAACGGAGTGAAACGAAAAAAGAGCGAAAAAAGAGAGGGAGAGAGAAAGGGCACACCACACTGTACACCCCAAACCGTACAGTGCTGCCCTTGGGTTAGCCAGCCCTATCTGCCGTAGTGGATGAGGGAATTTTCACCAGACCAATTAATTGAGTGCTATTTAGCTGGTTAGTTAGGCTACTTGCTTCTTATTCCACTCGCAATAACCGTATAATGCTGTCGTGTGTGGCTTATGTTGTTTCCCAACAGGCCCGGGCCTTTTTGGGACTCCAGCAGACTTTTTTGTGCTTTTCTAACTTCACTTAGCTCCCCCGCCTGGTCCTTGTCTGGTCCTATTTTAAGAAAAGTGTAAAACCGTGTTGCCCAATAACCGTGCATGACATGACACCTGGGCTCCCTAAGCTGGAGAGAAAGTGAGAAGAGCGGTGACAATGGGCCTGTAGAAGCTTGGATATATAAAGCCCTCCGAATGCCCCATTGTACCCTTCAAGCATCAAGCCTCAACACACCGGACTCAAACCAATCGGAACACTATCCACTCGCAAACAATGAAGTTCTTCTCTGTCATCCCTCTTCTGGCTGCCGCCATCGTCGCTGCTCAGGACAACTCCTTCTCTCAGCCCCAGCCTGGCGATGAGCTCCACGCCGGAGACGCCTTTGTCATCCGATGGAACGCCACCACTGACGGCCAGGTCGCTCTGGTGCTGCTCCAGGGCAAGTCCGACAACCTTTCTCCCGTTCTGACCATCTCCGAGGGTCTCGACAACCGAGGAGCTGTCCGATGGCTCGTGCCCTCCGACCTCCCTGACGGAGACAACTACGCTCTGCGAATTAACCCCGTGGAAAATGCCGACGACGTCAACTACACCGGCCAGTTCAAGATCACCGGCGGCCAGGTTGCCAACACCTCCTCCGAGGCTGCCGCCGAGGCCACCTCTTCTGCTGCCAACTCCTCTTCTTCTGCCGCTGACTCTACCACCTCAGCCGTCATCCCCGTCACCTCCGGTGCCAACTCTTCTACCACAGTCCCCGTTGCTTCCACCGTTGCCAACACCACCACCGAGGTCTCCTCCACCGAGGCTGAGTCCACTTCCTCCACCGCCTCCGCTGTCACCACCAACATTGTTGGTGCCGGTGTTTCCAACGGTACCGGTTCCACCAACGGCTCTGTCCCCAACTCTCGATCTTCTTCTGGCGCTGCATCCCGAACCACCCTGTCCACCTCTGGTCGACCCTCCGGTTCCACCTCTCGATCCTCTGGATCCGCATCTGCCGCCTCCGCCACTGGATCCGCTGGAGCTACTGCTTCGCGTGCTCCCACCAACGCCGGTGTCGTCAACTCCCAGAACCTGGGTCTTGTCGGCGTCGCTGCTGGTATCGCTGCCCTGATGATGTAAGTCTGACGCTGTTTAAACTGCAACCACAAAAAGCTATTTATTGTTTTTCAGCTTCTATTTATTTCTCTCACCTTCTGCTTAGAAGGCTTCCCTCCGTGGGTTTTCTCCGAGGGCTTTTTCAGTTCTCAACTGCATCAAAAAACAGGACTTTCCATAGTGTATATAATTTAATCATGATTTAATGAAACCAAATCGATCTCTCGTAAGTAATATAAGACCAATTATTGATTATATTTTTATTAATAATAATAATCCGTGGCATTTTTTATTTTTTTGCTCCTCCTTAATTTTTAATTTTCTCCTCAATTTTTTTTTTCTCCTATCTTCTCACTCAATAAATGTATATACTAATTATTCGTTTGTGAGCTCTTCTCGCCTATGAGTCTCATTTTTCATTTAAGATTAAGGAGTCAGATTCCCCCCTATTTTGTCCATTGATAGATGATCAGTGAATATACTGAGATCTCCATTAAAGATGGTTACAACGGCCACGTACGAGTACGCAAGAGTACGTACGAGTAGTGTAGACGCAATTGTCACATTCCAGTATAATCCGCTAACCATATCCGTACATTCAGAGCATGACCTACATCTGAGATCACACCAGTCTGCTGTCAGACTGTCAGCCAAGCGTCACAGATGTCGCTGGTGCTAAGCGTCACATTCCAGACTCAAGAAAGTCTATCTTGCGCACATTGGCAGCAGTGCGCATCCCGGACTCGTATCGGAAGTACTCGTACAGAAATCGGAATTGCAGAGCTCGATGACGCCGTTGTTTGGGGTGTCTTAGAGTCAGTTATATGAGGGGGTTTTCTTTGGTTGCATTTTCGTCCTCATTCCCCAACTCGCTCCACCTTATTTTGGTCTACCAAACAACGCAAATTTCATTGGTATATTCGTATAGTAAGAAGCACAAAACATGAGGGGGGAGGTGGCACTAATTTTGCCACAAAGAAATGAGAGAAACAAGTGCGTTGGTGCAGGTTTGTTTTGATGGGGTGTGGCAGGCAACCAAACAACGGCGTCTCTCGTATAATGGTTTTGCGTGCTAGCTGCATTGTCTACCATGAACCATGTCCGTATCCAAACAACGCTACTGCTGGCGCGCGCTGTACGCGACAAACCCAAATGTTAGTCTAATACAAAGAGCGTTGAGAATGAACATTAACCGCTGAGGAGAAAAGAGATGGAACAATCATACTTATACGATAGGACAGAGAGATTAATAATATTGTTTATAGGCCCACATCTAGGGGTAACGATAGTGTTGGTACGTGCCAAGGGTTTGTCACATTTTGTGCGTGACCTGCGACGAGTGCTTGTGTACTTATACAAGTTCTCGTAGACTGAATGGTCAATGTCTTGTGTCAGAAGGAGCCACCCTCATTATACACGACAAACCATGACACAGCGTTTGGGTAATGGTCACTTCAGGGTGTTAATATTATACAAGAGAAGTGGGTCTTGTTGGCTAAGTGAGCCGCGTCATGCACCGATCACTAACCTGCATTACGAACGCTTCCTCTACCCATTTGCAATCTGAAGATCCACTTGAGACAAACAACCCCTCAATGATCGTGATTACAGTTAATGCCGATCATTACTGGGGTTGTCCAGGAAAACAGGTTTCAGAACCTGGTCATCAAACTCCTTGAACCACTGACCAGGGTTATCCACCGTGCGCGAAAGAATGTTAGATAGAGAAGTAGACGAGGCTCGGGCTTGGTCTTGTTGACTGGGGTGCATGGGGGGGAGACCATCATCGTCACCAGAGCCAAACTCGCTGTCATCATCGTGGTAAGAGGTACTTCTTCGCATTCTTCCAGCAGGCATGGAGCCACTGCTATTGCTTAGAGGAATGGCAGCAGCTGCTCCACGGGACTCAATGTCAAACTCATCGTCGCTCTCTGTTTCCTCAATGACACCAGTTCTAATTCCGAGAATCTCAAGCATTCGAGCAGTGGTGCCTCCAAAGACAATGACGGTCAGCACCACCACAACGAGCACAGTGGCTCGCAGCGCGTTGGAGTGCTCACCCTCGAGACCAGCAGCAAGGGCAACGCCGACGGCTCCTCGCAAGCCAGCCCAGAATAGCATCATCTGGTATGGAGGAGGAATCTCCTCTGTGGTCTGGTGGAGTCCTAGATGGCTGGTTCGTGCTCTGCTGACAAAGTTGATGAGTCTAGAGAAGGGGAAGACTGCAGCCCATCGAGATACACAGATACCGGCTGTGGTGACGAGAATCAGCATGGGCTTATAGACCAGTTCGACCTCAGTGAAGAGAGACAGGCCCAGGTAGATGAAGATGAAGTTTTCCGACAGCTGGGCCAGGAGCTGGAAAATGTACTTGGTGGCAATCTGGGTTCGTCGGCTCATGTTGTAGTAAGCGTAGTGTTTGAGAGTGATACCGCAAAAGAGCAGCGAGACAATTCCAGACATGTGGCAGCCCGTGGAGAAAAAGTAGGATCCGTATGCAAAGAGGAGAACCAGGCAGGACTCGATTTGGGGAAATCGTCGAACATGGGAGTGTTTGAGCACCAGAGCGGTCATTACACCCACAAGGGCACCGATCATAAGAGAGATTGTGAAGGTCATGAAGAACATACCCATACCCTTGAACAGAGAGGAGAAGTAGACCTTTTGACCGTGGAACTTTTGAGCCGTCTCAAACATGACAATGCAAATGGCGTCGTTCAACAGAGATTCACCGAAAATAATGGTGTAAAGCTTGGGGTCGACCTTATATGTGTTGAAGATGGACAGAATGGTGACGGGGTCCGTTGCTGACAGGGTGGCGCCCACGGAGATGGCGTCCACCAGAGACATGTTGAGACCCTCGAGACCAATAGCTGTCCAGATGTAGAGGATCAGGCCAAGTACCAGCGCCGAAAAAAATGTGCCCGCAATTGCAAACGTCAAGATGGATCCGATGTTTCTGAAGAAGTTGGCCTGGTTCAGCTCATACCCCGAGTTGAGGATGATGGGGGGTAGCAGCAGGTTGAAGAACCACGAATACTTGAAGGTGACCACGTCCTGAATGTAATGGCCGGGGGAGATTCGAATAATCAGTCCCACAATCATTCCTGCAAAAATGGACACGACAGTCTCGTGAATGGCCTGGATCCGTTTCTGCTGTAGGTAGTATGAGGTCCATAGAGAACCAATGAGCAGCATGATGAGAATGAATAGTGCCCACGACGAGAAGATTTCGTTCTCCACGGGGTTGTTGACATCATCATCCGGGATATCTGGGTCGGCATCTGTAGAGTCTCGTTCTTTGTTAGTCGTGTTCAAAATGTCGAAGCATCATATGTAGAGCATGTCCTATAGGTCCGGAGATTAACGGAGAAGCCGTAACCCGAATCAAATGTCCAATCTCCCCCAACCATACTCACTCAACAGCTGATTCAATCCAGCGTACGCCAGTTGTGTTCCAAGCTCCGATATGCCCATTTTCGTTCGATATGCCACTACACGAAATAGTGACTTTAATACTCGCAACAGGTGCATATTTCCTGGTGATAAGCGAGAGCCGAGTTACCCTGCCTGCAGGGTTGTCTCGCCGTCATTTTTTCTTGAAAAAAGATTATGTGAACTCCCAACCAGGATAAAAGGACTATTTGTATCGGACAGCATTTCCAAAACTCTATGCAGATCACACAACGGCAGTTGGAGCGATACACCAGACACTAACTACAAGATATGAACATTCTGAGATTGTCTCGGATCCAGATAGCTCGACCCTCGCTGCAGTGTCGACTGGCGATTCGTCATTATGCCAATGCTGCTGCTGCTGCTGCTGCTAACGTGCAACAATCTGGTAGCAACCCGTTCACTCAGTTGGACGCCAAATGGAGAGAGAAATGGAAGGAGGACCCTCCGCGACTGGCCAGAAAGCACCTGATTGAGAACCCGACTCGAGACCAGCAACACTTTGTGCTCTCCATGATTCCCTACCCTTCTGGAGTGCTGCATATGGGCCATCTTCGAGTGTATACCATTTCCGATGTTCTTGCCCGGTACCGAAGAATGGCAGGCTACGACACCGTTCACGCCATGGGCTGGGATTCGTTCGGTCTACCTGCTGAAAATGCTGCTATCGAGCGACAAATCCATCCCGCAGAATGGACGGTGTCCAATATGGCCAAGATGAAGAGCCAAATGGACGAAATGCTGGCGGAGTTTGACTGGGAGCGGGAGTTCTCGTCGTGTTTCCCGGACTACTACAAGTGGACCCAGAAGCTGTTTCTGATGATGTACGAGCATGGCAAGGCATATCAGGCTCTTTCGCCTGTTAACTGGGACCCTGTGGACCAGACAGTGCTTGCCAACGAGCAGGTTGACTCTGAGGGCCGGTCGTGGCGATCCGGCGCCATTGTCGAGAAGAAAATGCTTCGACAGTGGTTCCTCAAGATCACTGACTACTCAGACGCTCTGTTGGATGACCTCAAGCTGCTGGACCAATGGCCTGCCAAGGTGAAGACCATGCAAGAGCACTGGCTGGGCCGATCTGAGGGAGCTACTGTTGTTTTCGACAGTACATCCGAGGGAAACTTCCCCGTTTTCACAACCAGACCTGACACTCTGTTTGGTGTGCAGTTTGTGGCTCTTGCTCTGGACCATGCTGATGTCCGAGAAGCCGCCAAGACTGATTCTGAGCTTGCTGCCTTTTTGGAACGAGCGAAGGACCTTCCTGACGATACCAAGGAGGGCTACCTCATGAAGAACCTTTCTGCTATCTCTCCCGTGACTGGTGAAAAGCTTCCTGTATTCGCCGCACCATACGTTATTGGCGACTACGGCAGTGGATGTGTCATGGGCTGTCCTGGTCACGACGAACGAGACTTTGAGTTCTGGGGCAAGAACGGTTCTGGACCCGTCAAGACCGTCATTGACCCTGTAGAGGGAGAAGAGGTCAGTGTGCCTCTTACCAGCCGAGGAGTTCTCAACAAGCACTGTGGAAAGTACGCTGGCTCTCCTTCTTTGGAGGGAGGAAAGTCTATCGTCAACGAGCTTCCTGACGAGCAGGCCTCTCTCAAGACCAACTACAAGCTGAGAGACTGGCTTGTTTCTCGACAACGATTCTGGGGAGCCCCCATCCCCATTGTTTATTGTGACTCCTGCGGTACCGTACCTGTTCCCGACGAGCAGCTGCCTGTCTTGTTGCCTGAGACTGTTCTCCAAAAGGGTGAAAAGCCTGCTACCGCCGCATCTCTGGCTTTGGCTCACAACGAGGAGTTTAAGAAGTGTAACTGTCCCAAGTGTGGAGGCCCCGCCCGACGTGAGACCGACACCATGGACACCTTCATGGACTCGTCGTGGTACTTTTTCCGGTACACGGACCCCCAGAACAAGGAGCTTCCCTTCAGCTATCAGGCGGCCTCCAACCTGATGCCCGTGGACATGTACATTGGTGGAATTGAGCATGCCATTCTGCATCTTCTCTACGCGCGATTTGTGGCCAAGTTCCTCGCCGATAAGGGCTACTGGTCTGGCGCAGACCTTAACGGTGAGCCTATTAAGCGTTTGGTGACGCAGGGTATGGTTCATGGCCAGACTTTCAAGGAGCCCACCACCGGCCGGTTCCTCAAGCCTGAGGAGATTGACCGGTCTGGCCCCGTGGCCAAGGTTCAAGGCACCGACGTGGAATGTGCTGTGTCCTGGGAGAAGATGTCCAAGTCCAAGTACAACGGAGCCGACCCCAGCACATGCATCCAGCAGCATGGAGCCGACGCTGTGCGAGCCCATGTGCTGTTCCAGGCTGCTGTCAACGACGTGCTTGACTGGGACGAAGGCAAGATTGTCGGCATCAAGCGATGGCTTCTCAAGGTCAAGTCTATCACCGAAAGTGTGGTCAAGCTAAACCCTTCCAGCAAGGGGCTTGACAAGTCTAGCTTTTCCGACGCTGACCGTACACTTTGGAACGAAACCCAACACTACGTGAAGTCTGCCAGCGACTCCTTCCATGAGTCACTCCAGCTCAACACTGTCATTAGTGATTACATGAAGCTCACCAACACCTTGCAAAAGGAGTCCGGGGCCTCTCCCGAGGTGCAGCTTTATGCTCTTGAGACTCTTCTCAAAATTATGTCTCCTGTTGCTCCTGCCATGGCCGAGGAGTGCTGGGAGTTGATTTGCAAGTCCAAGGGTGCTGAGTGGAGCTCCGTGTTTCGAAACGCGTTTCCTGAGGCTCAGGCTGAAATCCAGTCAGCCACGGTTCCGTTCAAGGTGATGATCAATGGCAAATTTCAGTTCACTGCCAATAAGCCTCACGACTTTGGCTCTCAAAGCGAGGCTGAAATTCTGGCTCAGTTGCGCACAATTTCCGACAAGCTTGGAGACAAGCCTGTTCGAAAGGTGATCATCCCCAAGAAGGGCAATGTCATTTCGCTTGTGGTATAACCGGGCCTATTAGGTCGGTGTTCTCCACTCGCTCTGTAAATAATATTTTCAATGTACATAGTAAACACATCCATGCCCTTTTCACGTTCTCGCTTTGATCCACCTCGCTTGCCTATCCTCACTTTTTATTACCTTTAACCCTACACGATCCACATCGCTCCCTTGCTTGCCTTAAATCCGAGAAGTCTAAGAAAAAAGAGGGATATTCGACGCCGCTCGGTATGTCCGATTCCAGCCGTTTAAGCTTGTCAGCCGTTCTCGTGGTCTTCAACGGTTTTCTCTGGGGCGTGAAAAGAGCAATCTCTCCAGGGTGCGATTGTGCCCGTGCAAGAAGCGAGAGACGAGGTCATGAATGAAAATTTCATTAGTTGGAGCTGACAATACTGTTTGAACCCACAAGTGAGGGGTTTTGTCAATGGATAGACAGATCTAAACCGTTTCGGATTGTCACCTGTTTTTTTTGGTCCACTCTCTCATCCAGGGTCACCACCCCCTTAGTAACTCTGTAGTGTACCACCTTACTTTACTCTTAGTTGAGTCATGCTCTGCGCCATTTAACCGATTGTCGGTCTTATGACCTCCCGCGAGGGTTGAACTCTCTTGATATGCGCTCTGACCCGTCCAGACACAGAGAGTCAAACTTACGTGTCGTAGTATATATACAACTGGAGCGACTCGTCGTATATTTATATTTCTATCGAGCTAACCCAACACAAACAACCGCAAGTTGCATTACCACTAACGGTCCAACACCCACTACCGCCCCCACCACCACCACTACCACCATCAACTCCCCTCCTGCATCCAAACTCTTTTTGACACCACCACATTACACATTGTCATCATCACCAACCGACACCACTACTAAAACACATACATCAACAATGGTCCAAATCTCGCCACTATCGAAAATCATCACATTGTCCACAGTCCTGGCCACGGGCTTTCTGCTCATCATCCTGTCATGTGCATTGTGGAACAACTGGCTGCCATTGATTGTCGTTGCCGTCTTCTGTCTGGCCCCTGCACCCAACGCAATCTGCCAGAGCTGGGCTGGCCAGGACGACTTCATGAGCGAGAGTAGCAGCACCGTGGTCGACTTTGGTCGCTTCTCCACCGGCTTCATGGTCGTGTCTGGACTGTCAATTCCCGTCATGCTCGCACACAACAGCATCATCAACACTGCGGCCATGTGGATGTCGCTGTCGGGCGGTCTTCTCATCTACGCAACTATCATTACCTTTGGCGCATTCTTCTATGAGCCCGAGGAGTTCTAGAGCATATTTATAGCATTGGTGAGAGCCACGAAACAATTGAATGAATTATGACATGATACGAGAAGGTACACTGTATGAGTAGCAGCTGAACTGTAACAGCAGCTTTATCACATTCAATTGTGTACTGTAGCGGCAGTTAGTTATATTGCACGATAGCACCCTGAAAGCGATCGTGTCTGACCTTTAATACAGTGTCTCACTGCCGCTACATCACGTTGCCATACAGGACTAATCACACTACGATAATAGACTGAATAGACTGTACACTTGCTCCCCCTCAACCGTACGCCGAGCCTTACACCTTTCAGAAACCCACCTTATGCCCGATCGAGAGCATGCTAGAATCTTCGTCGAGGCCCACAGATGGTGCATCAAGCTGTAGCAGACCCACCAGCACAATGGCTCGATTGCTGTCGTTCTCGAGAGCTAATAACTGTAACCTGTCCAACAGCATCCAATCCAAGTTGCCCATTAATCCCCACGCATGCACACCCGCCTTACCATACATGCAGGCGGGTGGCGAAGTATAACCGGAGCATGTTCCATCATGTACTGAAGCTTCATATATAAAGTGGCCGCACCACATTGAAGGAAACGAATAACCAACTCAATTACAATGGGAAAAGACGACAACGACGACAAGAAGGGCTTCCTGGGGTCTCTGTGGAGCAACGACGATAAGACCGGCCGATCGGACCACCAGTCTATCGACGACTTCTTTGAGCAGTGCAAGAAGCACCTCGACCAGATCCACAGTCATACCACCTCTGTGGCTGACTACACCAAGGACCTGGCTGACCAGATCCCCAACTTTAGCGCCGAATGGGAGAAGGCCAAGGATACAGACTGGACCGGCTGGCTCAAGCGGCTGCCTCCGTGGAACGACTCCCAGTTGACCCACGATATCCAGGAGTCCGGTACTGGGCGTGGCGACCTGTGGTCCACCATTCTGACCACTCTCAACAACCGAGATAACGTATACAAGGATCTGATCCCCCAGACCCCCGTTCTTGCCCGGTACTTTAATGGTTACCGAGTTCTTGACCGACTTGTCAACACCAACCCCAACCTTGCTGGAGCTATCCCCACCAAGGAGATGAACGACGAGTGTGCCGATGTCGGTGGAACTGGTGCCTGGGACGTTGGTGGAGTGTGGCGATGTCTGTTCATGAAGAAGCAGGACCCCCAGCACAGCCAGAACGAGAAGATGTTCCTCAAGTACGACGACTTCATCGACTGGCGAAAGCAGATGATTGACCAGATCCGAGAGAAGGAGGTGGCCTCGGACAAGGAGCGACGCGACAAGCTGCGTGCCGCCCGAAGCAAGTGGGAGGAGGACCGAAAGTCGAGAATGATCACCGAGAAGGAGGCCAAGGATCAGGGTCTGACCGTCACCCGACATTCTCACCAGACTGAGATGTACTACGACCACGCTAGCCGAGAGTGGGTCAAGCAGGACACCATTCGAAAGTTCTACAACAACGGCACCGAGTCCGAGATCGTCAAGGAGTCTCGGGATCCTATTGGCAAGTAGACATTGAGGTCTTCTTTTAGTAAATAGTTCTGTCCATTTACTGGACATTTTAACATAGCAATTTATTCTCATACTGAATCACCAGATTTTAGGTTCCCTTATCGTTATCGTATGTGGAGAGACAGCACCATCCGTATAAAAATGAGGCCTTAAGAAGGATGAATCTACTGTAGTTTGGAAGATGTGGTCGCGTGATTGGTGTCTTTTTGCCCCTTGTGTGTTTCGTCATATAGGTACTTGTACGTCACTCTTCAGAGAGAACTCTCCACGGAGTCTTATATCCATCCTAATTACATAATGTAAATATGCACATTTCTCCACAAGACGCGTTTAAAAAGGGTGGCGAATCGCGAAACAATCGCTTTTACGTATCCAGTATTCAATTTCGTTAAATATAATGGTCTTATATATATACATATTCCGAGGAAAACAGCGATATCAGGTGACGTTATCCATCACTCATCGTCTTCGTCGTCCTCCTGCTCGGCAAGCTTTCGTGCAGCCGCCAAGTCAATCTTCATGTTGTAGTGCTGGTTTCGTTTCTTGAGAAACTCTTCATGTTGCTGTTGATCCTCTTCTCTCAGCTGTTCCCGCTCGTCAATCTCGTGGTCGTCGTCGTCTTCCTCCACCGAGGAGTCCTTGATGATTCGTTCCTTCTCCAGTGTTCCGTCTTCGTCAAACTCGGGCTCTCCAAGAGAAAATCCCGTCGCCTCTTCATCGTCCTCAGCGTAGTACTCGTTGTCTCCCAGAGTGCCGGCATACGGAGTCTTGGGCTCGTCAATCTTCATGTATGTTCCCTTATCCTGCTCATGGAGGTAGATTCCAGCCTCGTCCCACGAAATGTCGCTGGGCTGACCTCCGTTGGGGCCATTGACGTTGGAAGGGAACTCCGTGGTGCCCGACGACGCCTCGTCGACTCGGACCTTGCCCGTGCTAGCTCGTCTGATTTTTTCCGAGTTTTGGCTATACAACTGGGCGTTCGCTCGTGTGTTTTCCAGGACCTTCTGTCGGTCGATTTCAGGGTTGGGGGCAACCTCGGCCTCCGGCGTCTTATGTTTCAGAATTCCCTTGACCATTGTGTGATGTGCTTGCGTGTGTACTTGTGCGTGTGATTGTGTGTGAGATGCGTAATGTGGTGTGAGCGTAAGATGTCAACTGATAATGTCAACTGGGTTCGCTGTGGAATGCTCTCTGCAAGCTCAGAAGGTAAGGCATCTATAAAGGTTTAGAGGTTAGGGATGTCTCCAAAGTGATACGAGCAGACATGCTGTGCTTGAATAACAAGCAACAACTGCCAAATAGAGTATAAAGTGGGGCTAGACACAAGCGGGGGAGATCAGATAGTCTCTGTACTAACCCATTCTGCTCTCCAGCGGTTCCCAACTCTTCCGCGATTGCTCTCAAACCAGTCTTCTAGAAGAACAAGTCCGAAAATATCGATCTGCGCCTCTCATGCACCCTGAAGTCATTCAGCTTATCGAAAGTCTAGTTACTCGTACTCGCTCCGCTAGCAACGCAGAATGACGCGGCAAGTTGAATCGTAACCGGCTGAGGTGAAACGGTGGAACGTAACACGACACGCCCCGGTCATGGTGACTAACAAAACAGGGTTCGTGTGGTTTATGGATCGACGCCAGTGGATAAATGTCATTGTAAGAGCTGTACCGTATGTAAAGGGTAAACAGAAGCGAAGAGATATGTCGCCATATAGTAGACCGAGGAGCACGCTGCTCATTGAGCTTACATACACATCAGTCGTACCAGTACAAGTACTGACACTGCCAATTCGTCACACCCCCCAGCAGAAACCCAACTTACACTCCTGAAATCCCTCGAACAGCAACCCAGGCGTATGTATATATCTGTTAAGCATACACATCGCATACCAGCTGCATTGGACAATCCAATCCATTTCTGAAATAGTTTGGCTGCTAGGTGTCACTCTACTAATAAGCTGGATAGCGCGCTCCCTCTCTTTGAAATTATAGTCTCATACGCAATTGCTATTACCAAATGTCTCTCTTTTCACTCGCCAAGAAAACCGCCGTCATCACCGGAGGAAGTGGTGGTCTGGGTATCGCAGCTGCCAAGCAGCTTCTTCGAGCCGGAGCCTCTGTTGCTCTGGTCGACAACAACCTGCCTCGAATCCAGCCTGCTGCCGAGCAGCTTCTAGAGTGGTACAAGACCGCCAACGAGGCTCATCATAACGTCCGACCAACCCCCATCTATGCCTCTCCTACTGGCACACACAAGGTTTCTGAAACAGAAACAGAATCAACAACTGGGGGCTTGAACGAGCACTCTCCACACGATATCACCAAGCCTGACATCTCTCTGGATGCTTCTGCAGACTCCAGTCAGTCGTCTGTTGCCCACGACGCTGCTCGAGCCCACGAAGCTGCAGGAATACCTCCTGGAAAGGGCAAGAACTTTCCCCAGCAACGAATCTCTGCCTGGGCATGCGATGTATCTGACGTCCACCAGGTCTCCGATACCGTCAAGGCCATTCGAGAGCACCACAAGAGCCCCCTCGATATTTTGGTCAACTGTGCCGGATTCTGCGAGAATATGACTGCCTTTGATTATCCCAACCCCCAGGTCAAGCGACTGCTGGACGTCAACCTCATGGGATCCTACAACTTCGCTACCGAGGTGGCCAAGTCGCTTGTCCTGGACGAGTCTCCTGGATCTCTGATTCTGGTTGCATCCATGAGTGGCTCCATTGTCAACGACCCCCAGCCCCAGACCCCCTACAACATGTCCAAGGCAGGTGTCATCCACATGGCCAAGTCTCTGGCTGCCGAGTGGGCCCAGTACAACATCCGAGTCAACACTCTGTCTCCCGGCTACATTCTTACTCCTCTGACCCGTCACATCATCGAGACTGACGGAGAGCTCCGAAACGACTGGGAGCGACGAATTCCTTTCCGACGAATGGCTGAGCCCGAGGAGTTTGGAGGCCCTATTGTCTTCATGGCTTCCGACGCCTCCAGCTACATGACCGGCCACGATCTCATTGTCGATGGAGGTTACACCATCTGGTAAGCAAAAGAATAGACTAGTATTATATACAATACAATCGATAGATCTGATTGGCGCAAGTACAAGTAATTCATTGCATGTACGAGTACTTTGATTTAGGAGTACAATAGTAGCAGGTAATAACTCGTACTCGTTACAACTGTAGCACTCAGATAATCATTCAATCATCAGTAATTAAAGCCATATCTACCCGTGGATACATCTTTCATTTGTGGCTGTTATATTATTATTCACTATTTGAATCAGGTGTAACTCATGACATTGCCACTCGCGAACGACAGACTCTCCTAGTATACATTATTTTTACATCGCGGTAGATGTCAATGTCTGTATCAAACTCTACCAAAGTGTTGTTGCTGACTAGTAATAGCTTAGTAGACCTTCTTCTTCTCGTCAATGGAGATTTTGCCGGCTCCGGTGTTGACAACCAGCAGAAGACCGCCAATGATGGACAGGGTCTGGAAGTGCTCGTACTTGAGGTAGTCTCGGACGGGAGAAGAGGCGGGGAAGGCCCAGTAGGAGTTGGCGGTGATGTTAAAGATGAAGAGGATGATGCACAGGAGGAACGCGGAAACTCGGGCCTTGAAGCCAACAACGACCATGGAGCAAGCAGCAATTCCGACAATGGACACCAGAACTCGAGACATAGTCCAGGTCATATTGAGGATGAAGGAGGTGAACATGACAACCAGGAGGATTCGGCCTGCCAGGAGCACGTACTTGGACCGGTCCTTGTCGTCAATAGAGGGGAGACCAGGGAGACCTCGCTTGGACTTGTCCTTGACAAAGGCGTCGTTAAGAGCGATGAAAAGACCGCCAATGACGGACAGGTTTCGCAGAATGAAGCCAAAGTCAAAGATGAGGCCGTAGGCCAGAGCCTGGGTGACAATGACTCCGACCAGCAGACCGCAACCGACCTCAATTCGCTTCTTGGCGGTGACCATGAAGGATCCGGCGATCATGGCAACCACGTTGAGCAGCAGAAAGATGACGGTGATAAACTTGGGGATGTGCTTGAAGTTGGTGATGTAGTAGACCTGGTCAGACCACTGTGTGAGGATTCGGAGCGCGTCCTCCAGGAAAGTGACGACAATGAGGAACCGGCCGAGGGTGGGAAGATGGGGCTTGACCGGGCCCGAGTACTTGTCCAGGAAGACCTCAATCTTCTGGGTCACGGCCTTGACCTTGTCGGCAAAGTCGCCCTCTGTGATTGTGGATTTGAGGTTGAAGTCGCGGTTCTGGGAGTAGGACGAAAACTGTTGACCCTGGGGGGCTGCGAATTGCGGCGCGTCGCTCTGGACGGGTATCTGGTGGTATTTGGCGGTGCCTCGGATCGACATTGTTGTATGGTGTGGTGTTAACACAGGAAGATTGTGAAAGGTAGAATATGTAATCTTGTGTGTGCCAGGTGGTCTTTCGAGAGTTTGTTCAGATCAGCATGCCCACTTCGCTGCAGTAGCCAAAAACAGATGTGTGGAATGGGAAGGGTGGGAAGCTGGGACTAGGCAGGGTAGTTGTAAGTGGACGTTGGAGGGCTAATATATCTCCGTTATTCCGCCATTGCGTGTCCTCTTATACAGATTGGCCACTTTTACGGCGATGACATCTCCCATCTTGCTGTTCTCTTCGGTTAATTAATTAGGTCATCTCAAACTACAGTATTAGCTACAGTCCACGTCATGCGGCGGCAAGCTACTGTATTTGGTGGGGTTGGGGGGGAAAGGATGTTTATTACTGTAGAGCAGGCCTGGCGTAAGCTACTGTATAATGGCTGAGGGACGCGAGCATGGGTCTACGACTCATATGTAGGGCTAGATTGACTTACGGGCTCAAGTGATAGGAAAGGGCTTGTATACGCAGTAAAACACACGTTAATAAATAATTCAATTGAATCAAACAATATAAGTACAGTACGGGTACCCCAGATCGTCTACTCTATCGGTTGTGTCTCTCGCAATACAGCGTCCCTTTTTCCACCTCACGGTTTCACTTTTCACGCACGTCCCCAAACCTTTTTTAGCCGGGTCAAACAATGACGTGGCATCTGAAGGCCAGCTGGCTGCACTGCGTGCACACGGGAGGTGTGAAAGAGAATGGCTTCGAATGGGGTAAAGTGAGGCCATATGGGGCAGATGGGCATGTGCTACGAGAGCATGAGGCCGGTAGGGGTCTAAATGGGGTATTTGACTTGATGCAGATGGCAATTGTACGTGCACCGAAGCGACGTGACTCTCAGTTGAATACTGTTGTATACTGCCGTATACACTGTCCGAGGTCTATAGTGAGCAAGACTGATCAGTGTGGAAGTATTACTAACCGAGACTTAGTTGGGATCCTACAACGGTCTCAAGTAGCTACTGTAACGCGTCCGTCTCCTTGTTAGGAAAAAGCCCGTCTTTGCCTTCACAATCACTCTCTCCCACTCCTACACCAGTACGATACTTGACAGTGTATCGCATCTTAGTTGTACCGTAGTTTCACGCTCATTCCCCTCCATTGTTTTGACACGCTGGTCCATCGAACCTAAGACTAAATCCGATGCACGCGAATCTCCGGAGCCAGAAAAAACAAGCAGGGAAACGACAGCGAGACTAGAGATGGTATTGTAAGTGAGGAAAGTCGGTTGAAACTAGTACATAAAGAGTGGGGCCAGGCGGGTTGGTGGATTATTATCTTCCAAATGCTCGAAGACACGTGTATAGCTCATTATCTTCCCCCCCCCTACTCATCAAGCTTGGGTCATTGTTGCATTTAATGTTGTGCATTTCCAAGCCACGTGACCCGACAAGCGTTACCCTCCCTGACTCTGATGATGATTTGGCCTTTTTCGTCCCACAACCAACACAAACTCCTTTCTGGACTAATTGCAGCACTCAACCCAGACAGTCTTATTCATTCGATTTTGAATAATCAAGACTTTGTCATTAACTTATTGCATTTTATCGATTGCGTGAACTAGAGTGAGTATCTCTCGACGATGGATGGGCCCCTGGAGCTCCTCCATTAATCATTTCCCAGCACCTAGGGGTGTGAGCCCCGAAACACATGACAAGATACGATGAACAGAGGTGTCCCCAACGCCATCGACCAGCAATCAACATGATCAAACAGCCGCCATCCATTCCGACACCGAGGCATACACTTGTGCCATTTTTATTTGCCGACCTCCCACAACGCCACCGTGACAAAACGACACGTTTATCTTATGGCTATGCACATGCGTATCATCATGTATGATAGGGCACAACAACAGGGGGGGGGTTCGGGGCAATCAAAGGCAAGCGAGGATGGATGGAAGCCAAGCAGTACACGGATGGCGTCGTGTTTGACACTTCATACTCTCCACGCCTGTGCTGTCGCTGTCTGATTGCTCGCGTGGCTTTCTTTATTTTTCATGGTGCTGCATGGGGGGTGTTGTGTCAAGTCGTCGCGTCACCCTTAGACTTTTCGAGAAGAAATTTTCAACCTTTTACAACAACACACACATACTAACAACAAGATGGGTCTTTACGTTTCCAAGCTCTTCCAGGGCCTCATTGGCCGAAAGGAGATGCGAATTCTGATGGTTGGTCTCGATGCCGCTGGTAAGACCACCATTCTCTACAAGCTCAAGCTCGGTGAGATTGTCACCACCATCCCCACAATTGGTTTCAACGTGGAGACTGTCGAATACAAGAACGTCACTTTCACAGTTTGGGATATCGGTGGACAGGACCGAATCCGACCTCTCTGGCGATACTACTACCAGAACACCCAGGGTGTTATCTACGTTGTTGACTCCAACGATCGAGATCGAATTCCCGATGCTCGAGAAGAGCTCCAGCGACTCCTCAACGACGACGAGCTCCGAGACGCCCTTCTCCTTGTCTTTGCCAACAAGCAGGATCTGCCCAACGCCATGGATGCTGCCGAGATCACTGAGAAGCTTGGTCTGTCTTCATTAAGACAACGACCCTGGTACATCCAGGCTACTTGTGCCACCTCTGGTGACGGTATCTACGAGGGTCTTGAGTGGTTGGTCACCAACCTCAAGAACACTACTTAAGAGCCATGTTTAGTAACTGTAGTTAATACTGTATCGGTAGTATCTGGATTGTGGAAGCTCAGGTGGAGCTTTATATCAAGGAATTTCATCGTTCAATAAAGCTAGATGTAATGAGTATACTGAAAAGAATGAGTACAAAGTGCATCAGAAATCGTAGCCTCGTATCGAAGCCATGTACAATTGTACCCGTGGACGTGGTCGTTTACGTTGCACCTTTGCGACGCACTGTTATCTTATCAATATGTACTCGTAGATGCCAGCTGGCCTTTACTGGGGCTAATCAAACCATCTGCACAGTCGTGTCAGCGCTGTATATTTGTTGTACAAATACACCTATGGGATTTCTGCTTCGATCCAGTCCCTAGTATTACCTTTCGAGGGTGTTTCCGTTTGTGAGGGTGAAAATTTCATTTCAGAAGGAGCACTTAAAATAGCACCCAATTGGCTCTCTCACCTCCAACCAGGGGGGTTGTGAATTTGACGGAGTTAGCCCGGGGAGTTTGGTAAAACTACACTAGAGTGACTAATATGATGTTCCCAGAGTTTTAGGGTGTTTTATCTTCTTTTTACGTGTCCGGATGGTCGGGATCTTGTATTCTTCCACTGGTGTGTTTCTTGTCGTGTCATTTGCCAACCTCTTGCACTGCCATCTTTGGATTGGATTGGATGCCATGTGGTTGCACCTGGTGCGAAGTGTTCGATACACTCCTAATTACTTGTACGATAGTTGGTGGACGATGTAAAACGATGACCAGCTAATGAGTCATATTCTTGTAGTGGATAATCGCCATAAGGCGCTAATTGTGGCCATTTCCCTCTACAGTATGGTTCTACTGGTAATTGGATGTCTTGTGTTGTTCTTCGTTCTCCTCTTTGTCAAAAAAAAAGGCCTCGAAATTAATATGCCACACACGAGTGATAACCGTGTGGTTGCAGTGAAACATGAGGTGTACGTCATTTGGAACGTGTATAGAGAAGTTGGACTTTCTGACAGTGACAGAGTTGATGTATTACGGCCATTCGAATATATATATGGGGTAGCTGTAGTTGCTTTTCCACTCAAGTACGATACGATACTTACTTGGACACTACACTTCCTATAACCAGCCACCTCCCTCCCATCCCATCAGCAACAAGTAAGTTACCCTACCGCAACACCACATGCAGCTAATCGCTCACTAACAGACACTATCGGTGCCACATCATGAGTGCTCAAGGTAAGCTGGAGGAGTGGGAAATCAACAAGTACTGGGACATTTTCAGCGGGCTCAAACCCGTCAACAATGTGCTCACCGGCGACCAGGTTTCCCCCGTGCTCAAAAACTCCAATCTGTCGGAGGACAAGTTGGCCAAGATTTGGGATCTGGCCGACGTGGACAGTGACGGCTGTCTCGACTTTGAGGAGTTCTGTATTACCATGCGACTCATCTTCGACCTTCTCAACAACAACATCAACGACGTGCCCTCCACGCTACCCCAATGGCTGGTCCCACAGTCCAAGGCCCACTTAATAGAAGCCAACAAAGCCATCAGCCAGCCCCACTCCAAGCTGGATGATTCCGACGACGAGGATCTCGAGAACCTCGGTCTCTCTACAGATTTCGACTGGTACATTTCGCCTGCCGATCGAGATTCCTACTCGGCCATCTTCACAGCCAATTGTGACCGTCATGGCCGGGTCTCCTATGATGCTCTGACGGAGCTCTACCAGACTCTGAGCCGGGTGCCCGAAGGCGACATTGCCATGGCCTGGAACCTGGTCAACCCCAAGTCCGACGAGCGGATCGAGAAGGAGCAGTGTCTGGTGTTTCTGCACATGCTTAACTATCGAGAAAAGGGAGTGCGTATCCCCCGAGGAGTGCCTGCGTCGCTGCGAGCCACCTTTGAGAAGGCCACCCCTGAGTTCAGCATAAACTCGAGCCAGGCCGAGCTCAAGCCCCAGAAGAGCAACGCCCCTGCCTCCAAGAAGGAGGCGTTTGCCAACGGCTACCTGCAGAAGCTGGGTATTGGAGGAAATTCGTACTCAACATCGGGCACGGACTTTTCGGCCACCAAGGACACCGACTGGGAGGAGGTGCGGCTAAAGCGGGAACTGACGGATCTGGAGAACCTGGTGGAAAAGGCTGAACGTGCGGCCGCCGACTCAAAACAGCACGGCAACTCGTACTCCACGTCGCACACTGCATTAATCAAACGAGAGCTGGAGCAATTGCTTGATTACAAGGAGGAACAGCTTCGGAAGGCTAAGAGCGGCGCTCCCGCGTCGGTGGGGGAGACCAACCTCAAGGAAAGTGAAGAGGAGGTCAATCTGCTGGAGATGCAGGTGAACGAGCTGGAGGTTCACCAGCAGAGAAAGCAGCAGGAATTGGACCAGCTGGAGGCAGAGTTGGCTTCTCTGAGAAAGTAAGTAGAGCACCATTTTCTAGTAGAAGGTGCACAACTGAGCTGTATATTTAATGACAAATTTGACGAGCAATGAAGAAATGTCTGAAAAATGCTGGAAAGCATAGCCAATGAATGACTGGAACAGGACGTGCATGTGCGAAGACAGAGATTGCCAGCCGCTTTTCTAAAAGTGAAGCAAACATACAGCTCGAGAGATCTCATGATACAAATCTATGCATAGTAGTCACCGTTATATATAAGCCCCCAGTTAAGAGTATTCTCTTTGTACAGTATGTACAATGTGTCGACTTATGCTCTCTCAATCTGTGCCGGTGACAGTAGGTAATCTCAGTCTGGAAGCACTACAAGTACTTGTAGATATTGTAACTACTCGTAACTGTTGCTTTTGCCTTAGAATGGGAAAGTGCACGACACTTCTCAATGGCTAGGAGATAGATGAGTGTTGATATTACTTTAAAATCTAAGTAACCTACTTATCATGTTACTTATTGCGAGCTCGAATCCCATGAAACCCACTCTTTGATCTGCCAAAGAAGATGTTGCATGCAAAAGCCGTCCTTCTGAATCGACCCAGGTTGTACCCTAATGCATCAACCATTGAACTACAAGTACTCCATCCAATGCCATCACGGGTTGTACTTCCGTGAAAAGCCATCTTCCTACTCTGGACTTTTCAATAGCACTCATTCCGAATCTCACCCTACATTCCCATGTAACCAGCATCGCTCTATCTCAACTAAATTGTCATTTATGCATCTACTTCTTGTCGCCTTCCTTCTCCTCGGGCTTGGGGGTGGGGAGCTTGAAAGAGTCGGGTCGGTCGTCTCGACCGGGTCCAACAGGCTCCCAAGCGGTGGAGCCGGCAGAGAAGTTTCGGAAGGCCTGGGTAAGCTCCAGGGGCTCGTAAACCACTCGTCGCTTCTCCTCGTCCCATCGGACCTCAGTGTATCCGGTGAGAGGGAAGTCCTTTCGCAGAGGGTGGCCCTCAAAACCGTAGTCGGTCATGATTCGTCGCAGATCGGGGTGGCCCTCAAAGAAGACTCCGTACATATCGTAGGCCTCTCGCTCGAACCAGTTGGCGCCCTCGTACAGGCAGGTGATACTGGGGACGGGGGTCACCTCGGTAGCGTATGTCTTAAGTCGGATTCGCGAGTTGTGTCGCACAGACAGAAAGTTGTAGACCACCTCGAACCGGTTTTCTCGAGAGGGGTAGTCCACGGCGGTAATATCGATGATGGACTTGTACTGAGTCGAGGTGTTGTCTCGCAGGAAGGTAGTGACGGGAATGACAGCGCTTGGTGCAACGTGCAGAGTCAGCTCGTCCTTCCACACAGAAAAGCCCTGGATGTACTTGGGCAGAGCAGCCATGATGTATTTGGCGTACTGGTGGAGGTCCGACACGTGCTGGAGGTATCGGTCTGCGGGGTTGACGATGGGCTCGTAAACCTCGTCAACATGGACCTTGGGGTCGAGTCGGATGTCCTTGATGTTCTCCCAAGAGGGGGCGGCCTGGGCGGCTCGGGCGGAGGTCACAAAGGTAGCACGGGCTGCTGCGACGGGGCGGATGCCCATGCTGCCAATTCTGGCGAATCGAGAGAGCATTGTGTTAGTTGTGTGTTGTGTGTCACGACGGCTCCTGCGTAACCAGTATTACAGGCTTTTGCACCAGACAAGAGTTGGGTTTGACAATTGAATTTTGGCGAGTTTGATTGGGCGAGACGTTGGGAGAAACCCTGCACGTGACCAAAAAGTGGGAGGTATTGAATAAGTGGGTGTATGAAGCGGTGATGGGGTAGGGGTTGGTCGGAGATGGAATTTAGGGGGGTCAGATAAGTATTTATGTTTTTTCCCACAGGCATTTTGATAGTAAAACACCGTATTAGGCACATTTCTGTCCTGTCCTCACATGTCATTAGACTCCATACAAGTGGAACTTAGTCAGCCGAATTGGGCAAGCTCCCAGCAGGCACAAAACACGCCAAATTGTGAACTTACCCGGCACTAAACAGACAACTTGGCGATACAACTCTCTTTACACCACACACAGATAGCGTTGCCACACTACCAACCTGATCTGACCCATACACCACGTCACACATACAATACGACACCACAAAACCGCATCTTCATCATCACCAAGACAGACACACACAATAATGGCATTTCAGGCAGACTCTTTCATCTCCGATGAGGAAGAAGAGGTGTGTCCTCTCTGCGTCGAAGAGATGGACATCAGTGACCGAAACTTCAAGCCCTGTCCGTGCGGCTACCAGATCTGCCAGTTCTGTTACAACAACATTCGTCAGAACCCGCAGCTAAATGGCAGATGCCCCGGATGTCGACGGCCCTACGACGACGAGAGTGTTGAGTACAAGGTCATCTCGCCCGAGGAGTGGAAGAAGCATCATGTCAAGCAGACCAAGCAGGAGCGGGAGCGAAAGCAAAAGGAGCGGGAAAAGAAGGAGATGGAACAGAGCTCACGCAAGCATCTGTCGGGCATGCGAGTTATCCAGAAGAACCTCGTTTATGTCATCGGCCTCAACCCAGACATACCCACCGAAGATCTGCACAACACTCTTCGTGGCGAGCAGTTCTTTGGACAGTATGGCCGCATCCAGAAGATTGTCATCAACCGGCGCAACAACGTCAACGGCACCCCCGGCCTTGGCGTCTATGTGACGTTCTCCAAAAAGGAGGACGCCGCTCGATGTATCGCTGCCGTGGACGGCTCCATGAACGACGGCAAGTACTTGAGGGCAGCGTACGGCACCACAAAGTACTGCTCGTCATACCTGCGGGGCCAACCCTGCCCCAACCCCAATTGCATGTTCCTGCACGAACCTGGGGAGGAGGCAGACTCGTACACCCGGCAGGATCTCTCCACAATTCAGCATGCGGCTCGACAGGGCATTCAAAAGCAACAGCGACAGCAGCAGCAGCAACAACGGTACGGCGACTTCCAGCAGCACTCCCAACCATCGCCCGTGCAGCCCAACACTCCTATTAGACACCAGAGTGGCCACGCTGCAGTGGCTCAACATGCCACTGAAGACATCCATGGAAACGCTCTTCCTGCCACTGCCTCTTGGGCCAAGCAGAGCCCCACAACCCCTGCTGGAAAGCTGCATACTCCCGCCCAGGCCTCTCCTGTCAAGCCCACTCCAGTAGAGCCTGCTGTGAACTACCCTATGCCGGATCCGGATCCCAAGCGTCAGATGGACTTCACTCTGCCCTTGTTCAAGAACACACTCAAGTCGCTATCAAAGAACAAGTTTGACTTTGTGTTCTCATCGGCCATTCTCAAGTCTTTGGATCTGGACGACGACAAGAACTCGCTGCCTAATCTATTTGCCTTCTCTAAGGACAACATCATGGACCCCAGCAAGCACGAATCGTCCGAGTTTCTGGAGGGCCAGTTCACACCCTTTGCCATCTTTTCTGGTGGTAAAGCCGCGGCTCTTCCTCTGGCCAGCGACGAGACCCAGAGCTTCCAACAACTCATGAAAGGAGGCCCCACCGACAAAGTGCCCGAGCAGGCCGCCACCCCACCTCCTGGTCTCATGGGGGACAGCAACCAGAAACAGCATCACAGCCAAGAGCTTCTGGCACATCTAATGAACGGCGGCAAGAAAGGTGAGAACTAAGCTCTTTTGAACATTGTTAAAACTCAGGAAACCCCTACAGCGGCCCAACAATTTGATTTTATGTATGTTGACCATGTAGACAAAATGCAGTTAATGAAATTAAAGGCGCGCTGTGATTGCATACGTGGAGCCTGAGCGTAGATTTTACCATAAAGTACAACCAACTAACACAGAAACATCGAGAAACCAGCCCCATAACGTAAAGTCTGTGCTGGCCGCAGGCTACGAGGACTCCAGCCTGAGCCCTTCTACATCTCCCTCCAGAAGAGCCCCTGTGCTGTCTGTTGACGACAGAATCCCCGAAGAGACTCTCAGGGCTATTAGTCAGGGTCCCATGACGCTGACGAGAGATTTCAACCCCGACCAGTGGGGACCGACTACTACTCAGCCTTTCGGCCTTCCTCCTGGACTTTCTGCTTCTCCAGGGCTTTCTGCTCCCCCAGGTCTCAGTGGACCTCCTGGACTGTCTGGACCTCCCGGTTTGGCTGGACCCCGTCCTGAGACTTCAATGTACAACTCTTTAGAGGTTGAAGGATTCGACAAGTCTCCTCTGGATGTCAACAGACCTGCCATGGTGCGACCTGAGCCCTTCCATGCTCATGTGCCTGTGACCCCTGGTGTAGGATTCAGTAGTGACCATCTTTATGACAATGAGTTGGATGACGACTTTAACGAGGACACAGGTGATTACGAAAACCTGGCTATCAACAGAGTCGTGGGACCTCCTCAGGATGACGACAGCGACATGCATGCCGACGATCTACGATCTGTTACCACTGATGGTGCACCCAGCGAAATTGATTTTACTGGCAGTCGACCTGCCACTCCTGATCTCGACCTTCCTGAACCTCCTCGAATCCTGTCTTCTGAGCACATCTCTGTACTATCCAAGAACGAGAAGCGAAAGTACAGAAACTCGCTTAAGGCCTATGAGAGGGAGAAGAAGCTTGCAATCAAGAACTACAAAAAGGAGCAGGAGGATGCTGAGCGGGCCGAGAGAGCTGCTCTGACCACCATTGAGGAGGAAGAAGCTCAGACTAAGAAGGCGCTAGCACTAAAGGCATGCGAGGAGGTGGAGCATGCGGCTGAGACCCTCAAGAAGGCGTTGGAAGCGGCCGAGGCAGAAAAGAAGGCTAAGGAGGCTGTAGCTGACGAGGAAGCCAGAGCTGAAAAGCAACGTCTCAGGGAGGAGAAACAGAAAATCAAGGAAGAGAAGGCTCGTATCAAGGCTGAGAAGGCTCTCAAGCACAAGGAGGAGAAAGAAAAACGGGATGCTGAGCGCTTCAAACTTGCTGAAGAACGGATGGAGAAGGAGCGAATCGAGGCCGAGCGACTGGAGAAAGAAAAGGCTGAGAAAGAGCAGGTTGAGAAGGCCGAAAAGGAGCGCTACGAGAAGTCCTTGCTGGCCATGAAGAAGGAGAAAGCCGAAAAGGTCAAGCGGGAGAAAGCTGAGAAGGAACGACTTGAGAAAGAGCGAAACGAGAAGAGGCGTCTCGAGAAGGCGGCCAAGGAACTGGCAGCCAAGAAGGAGCTTGAAGAGAAGGAGTCTGCTTCCAAGCCAATCGTGGCACCCCAGCCCAAGCTCGCCTCCAACATGTCAACGTCTACATGGGACGAAGATGACTCATCTTCTCTCAACTACAACAAGCCCAGCAACAGCGGAGATGACTACAAGTACAACAGTTTCAACAGCGGCAGCAGTCGGAGAGGTGCCAGTGGTCAAATTGGAGGCCACCTGGCAGACTATCTGGCTTCACCTAGTCCCAAGCCCAGCTCGCCTTCTGTTGCCAGTAGTACTCCTGAACTTGAGCCTGTGGTGAGTGCTACTAGCACTGCGAGCACCGCCAAGTCTCATGTCGCTGCTGGAGCTTCTCAGTTTTCCGTTGGTGATCTTCTCCGATCTATTGTTGAAGAGATGGACCTGGCCGAGCATCCTCTATTTGATGTTCGGAACCCTGATCTCTTCCACGATGCTACAATTGATGTCATGGCTGAGTGTGGAGAACCTGTGGATGTGTTTGAGAACGCCATCGCAGACCAACTTCTGACTGAACCTGTGTGTCCCGACATCAATGATTTCGTCTTGGAGGATATCGAGAAGTTCATTACTGATCCTTCCGACTCGCTGCTGCACCTGAGTAAGGAGATTGATGAGGATGTGTTTATTGATGATCTGGATCTCGAGGAAAGTGACGACGACCCCATGGGTTCCCTTCCCGAGTTTGCCCGAGATCTGATTGCCAAGCATTCACATTTGATTGACCCAAAGTGGCAGGAGGTTGCAGTCCATATCGACGACTTGAACCAGGTGGACGACGACGAGCTGCCGTATCGTCAGAATCTAGCTGAGGAGGTGTTCCAGCTTCAGAACGAGGTGGAAAAGTGTGTTTCGCGAAACCAGCGTCTGCTATTCCGGCATACTGGAAAGCGTTTCGGTGAGGATGAGTGATAAAATACAGCTAGTTTCAATTTATTGTTAGCCAAGGGAACGGGAGACTACCTTAGGTATGCGATAATGCACGATGCCCGTATATTGACATACGCAGTTCGAGACGTCATAGCAAGTGGATGATAAATACACGTGTTGAGTGGGGGCCTTTCACGACGCATTTCCTCCGTCCATCCCGTATACAGTAAACAGTCACTACCGCTAGCAGTTGTTTAAAAGCAAATGCGGTGGCTGGACTTGAATGGCTGCTAAACAGCTGCTCAATGCACGGCTCCAAACGAGTAGGTTCCGACATCACTCATCGCCGATATCTATGGAATGGCTACTTGGTTATTAGAGCAACTCATCAGCAATATAAGGGGCATTTGTTTTTCTGAACATTGATTTATTGGTGCTTTGCAGCCTTTGTACATGTGTCAGTATTTGTTTTTCCCGCTTGTTCCTGGAAATGGTAAAAGGTGTTGGCAATGGCTTCGAGGGTGGTGGAGCATCAGGCCATGGGAGAGCATGTCTTTGTCGTACGTGCGAAAGTTCGAAATATATTACATATTTTCAAATTCTAAGACCCACACAGTGTCAATATGTGCACAATAATTCCTTGTTTTTCCTCATGATACGACTCTCGCGATATGAGTCTGGCTGCTCTTCTACATGGGTGTAATGTCTGTATGTGCCATGCCCCCTGTGCAGGTTTTAGTTAAGACACACTGCGCGGGTAAGAAGGCCCTGGTCGCAAGGAATTTGTTTTTCCTGGGGAAGCCAGCTTTCTGACTGCTGTCACAATACTTTTGCATCCCGCAACGCTATCGGAAACGTTTCAGATAGCAGTGAAATCGTATCTATTGTATCTGCGCATGTACTGTTGGATAAGGCTCGAGGCTTGAACAAGCAGCATAAGGGCACACGGGCTCGTTAGCCCGAAGTCGTCATTTCGACGATTGACGGTACCCACATATACTGTGCGGACTAATGCACCATCCGCGAGTCTATTATGTTTTGTTCTGCAGAGCTTTTATATTTTATCGTTGCTTTTTACGCTCAGAGATCGACAGGACAGCCAAGAGCAGTGGTCGGTAGGCGAGTGCACTTGGAGGGACTGCACGTGGAAACAGAGCACCCAACGTCCCACGACTGCCTCAAAAGAAATTCCTGTACGTATAGGGTGCTCGTACTTGCATGGACCACGATAGAAGGAGGGAGATAACGGAACATGTGGGCGCGATGCATCAAGCACGAGGTACAGCAAATTGCACGTGAAGCAGCACCTGTCCGTTCAATACCACGGATACTTTTCTTTTAGATCCGAGATCATAGTTCAACTATCGGTAGCGTGTGGGCCCGGTACGAGGCGATAGTCAGTCTTCTTCCAGGTCCAATTTGGACCAAATTGGTAATCTTTCAGCCACAGACTCCAAGCTAATGGTTATGCTCTAAGAGCCGGGCTCCGGGAAGGGGCGGAGTATGCGAATACGGCGTATATACAAGGTAGACAGTGGTTTAAGACGGAGATATTTTGACCAGTGACTTATTCGGCGGATGATGATATGCTACTGTATTGCAGTATCGTAGGTGGTCGATACATAGTGTACATGCAATGTCGTCGATGTCGTCGATGGCAGAGGCTACTGTAGCTTTGAAGGCCGTTTTGAGACTCGCTTTCGCTCGTCTCTTTGCGACATTGGAAAAGTAACACAGTTCGATTGGCTGGTTGACAGGTTCGGTTGCATTGAACCCGTGGAGTTGCGAGCATGGGTGCTTCTTCACATGAAGCGCTGTCCAGCGTCCGCCTTGCTCCCATCATGGATAGCCCGATTTTCAGATCACCGCTTCTAGATTTTCATGCCACCTTCCGCAGTGAGACGTCGAGCCGAGTTACTTAGACCTTTGGCGCAGCTCTTCGGCACTCAGTTACGTGGAGGCCGATCATAGAAATAATGGTGAGACACCAGAAGAGCAACATACAAGTACGAGTACTGCAGTGGGGTTAGCGTGCACACGGCACGATACTCGTTTCTACCACAACCCACGATAGGCTTCTCACAGCAAGCAACCATACGAGTATTATAATAGCGATCATAGTGTTCTGCAATTGTGGGGAAGCTTCTGAGAGAGGAATAGACAGTGGGGGACAGACCTCCCCCAACCAATACACACCAGTGGACAGGACTAATGTGCGTTCCTTGTACTGTAGCTTCCTTTGCCAAAGGTACCCCCTCCACGCCGAAACAGCCGGTTGCTGTACACAAGATACCAGCTGGTTAGCACCCACGTGAATAGCGATTAGTGATTTGCCTATTGGGGCCATTTTTTCGGACAATCGGTGGCTCGCTGGCACTCTGTCAGACTCTGAAGACACCGTGGAGCTTACACGGAAAAAAAATCCCCGAGCGATCTGGCAAAGCTGCTTACCCGTGAGAACTTTGTTGTCGTACTTGCCAGTTTTTGCGTGGAGTCGGGCCTTTTTGAGGTATAAACAGAGTTGGGTGTAGGGACATTGGAGACGCTCTAGTCATGGAATAGACGGGCTGAAGAAAGCTCGAGTGTCAGGTACCTACGATATCTGATGCTGCAACCAAAACATTTCTTTTTATCCAATCGTTCTCCTGTTTCCGTGGTCCAAACTGTTGAGTTGGGGCTTCTTAACAAGAACTTGACGTCCCTCAGAGTTGGCACTTTGGAGAATTGAAGCTTATGTCTGCTAAATCCAAAGGCTGTCCATGTGTGACTTTTCTTGGGGATTCAGATGGAGCTTACCCTACCTAGAAAGTGCTCTCTCTGACAGACAGACTGACATGGCCGTCTGGACGACGGAGAGGAGAGAGTGCTACCTACGCCGATGCCCCTCAGCCAATTTACGATGGCAAATTGAAAACAAAATAAAAAAAAGAAACAAAATAATAAAAACCAAATAGCAGCGCCAAGGCGGTCCGTATGCTGCACCCAGCTGAACGGGGGCCTTCAGCTGCGGATTTAGTGCACCGAACGGCCAGATGGCAGTGTTCTATAAATAACTAGAAGTAGTGCTACTGGTAGCCAAGATGGGACTTTTCCCAAGTGCCCATAATGTTTACCTGGTTGGCATTGTGCTTGTGCGACGACAAGTTGCCGTCGACTTCGGCGCGCCTCTTGTCCCCTGACCTTGTTCTCGGACACGCCGTTTGAAACGAAGGAACCACCTTAGAGAGGCCGCTTCACATATGCCGCCTGCTGGCCCTGCAGTCCCACCCTCGTCCGCTCAAGAGTAAACATGAGAACGGGATTTAACTGAGGGTTGGGTCTTTGGGGGAGGGAGAGAGAAAGGGACAGAAGCTGACGTATGATTGCTCATCCACATTTATACGTATGATAGGTAATTGCGATGGGCTGTGCCATGCCCTGGCCCCGCAGGCAGTCGACCGGATGGGCTCAATGGTACTGGCTAAACAACGAGTCTCTTGTTTCACCACTGCTTCTCAATCCAGTAACCACTTGTGCTCGATCCAGACCGGACCCAACCTTCTTGTACATCATGCACACGAAACGGTATTCCCGCTCAAGTAGGTAAAAAATCAGTGTCGGCATCCGCATTCATGTCAAGTGGTTATCACCCATGTCCTTGTATCTATGACGTTAATAGGCGATAACTCAGGGCCCAAAGACCTCCAGGGCTACCCTGTTAGCCCTCGGATGCCGGCCGCAAACACCACTAACACACGATTCACGTTCAACCATCTGAGACAAGGGCTTCGGCTTCGTGGAGGATTCCGCTTTTCAGAGCCTGAAAATCCACCCATTAAGGTATTGGGTTTGGATATTAGTCTTGTTCACCGTCGTCCAGGTGCAGATGGACTGCGGGTGCGAAAAAATGCGGTGTGGGAGAGTCGTAAAAGCAAAACTGAAAAGTGTTAAAAATGAAAAAGCGACAATTGGAAGGACAGAGAAGGAGAGAGTTGTAGAGGGCCACCCGACCACCGTGAGTGGTGTGGCAACCGAGGTCTCACCCTCCAAGCACACGTTTCAGCTCTTTGCGGCAATCTGAGACCACTTGCAATGTAGTCACGGCGCCTACTGGCGTCCTTTTGCCGTGGTCGGGCCAGACGAGTAGACTGCGATACTAGTCCCCCAACCAAACATTAACTATTGGGCCAACAACAAGGGAGGGAAACCCATGTATGATTCCGCTCTTTGGTACTTCGTCCCAATCAGGTCGGGTGCGCTTTCTTGCCTTTCACTTTTCCACTTTTGCCCTAGCCACTCGCTTGTTGCACCCTGTTGCTTAGCGTACTGAGATTATCTCCCGGATTTTGAGTTACCAATTCAACCTCTTGATAATAACCATTAGAGTTTTGGATAGGGCCTTGGTGAAGAGTCTTATTAGCATTACCGAGCCCTCACCTTTCACCTCCAGGTGACACTTCTGAAGAGGTCCTAGACCCGTATATCCTCGCCCCCACGCTTCAGCTGACACCCGTGTCACACCAACCTCTCCTTCTCCGCGATACCTCTCGACCCTCTCATTGAGATCACCACCATCTTTTGCCTCTCTGAACAAGGTCAACACAGAACCACTCGACCAACTCGATTACTCGATTCAAACGCCAAAGCCCCATTTCGACCCCATAGACCGATAGACCGACTTTTTCGACACTGGCATAAACATCGACACTTTCCCTCCGTTTATAACTCGTTCTCTTGCGTTCTCTTGTCCACGAGCATCACACAACACAAGCCATGACTTCAACGCCGCCACCAGTCACAGCAGACACCCGAAGTCGCAGTCGCAGCTTGTCCAACATGTTCCGGGCACGCAGTAACACCGTAGGAAACGGCTCCTCGACATACGGGCCGCCACTTGAGCCTCTGGAGCCGCCACGACTGTCGCGACAGCGGTCTCTGCAGCTCAAACACAGCGACTCCATTCCCTCCTTGTCCAAGGCTTTCCACAAACACACCCCAAGTGTGGTTGGAGGCACAGCGACGCCACCTAGATCACCTGTGGCAAACGAAATGGAGTTCCGACCCTTCGACATGAAGGCTGCAGAGATGCGGTCGCCAGCGGACTCAATCCGATCGATTGACTCTCTGCGGTCCTCAGGCGAGTTCAAACCCTCTCCCGGTATCCCACCTCCCTCACACAGAAGTATGCTTCTTCACAACATACCCCCTGCCGTTAGTCACCCGCCCCGTCTAACCCCTCGCTCGCATCCCAACTCGGTGTCCTCCACGCCACAACTGCAGCCGTCGCCCAAGTTTCTCAGGGATACAAACAAGGCTGACACTGTACCTATCGTGCCCACTTACAATACTGCTCCGCAGCAGCGACCAGAGCTGTTGAGAGCAGGAACAGACGCCCGATCAGCCTTGGACCGATCCTCTTCTTACAGCGCTGTCGACGCCAGGGCAGCTGACAGATTATCTTTTGCATCTTCATCAATCTATCAGTCGCCCGTCCAGGCTGGTCCCTCTACCAGCTTTCCCGAAGAGGTCGACGAGGCACGAAACTTGCTGCCTCCTCTGCCCACACCCCAAGACTCGTCCTTCCCCAACTCGCCATCAGACGACTACGGGTTCAACAAGGTCTCTGCATCGCTGCCAGTGTCGCCAGCCCAGACTCGTCATGCATCCATCGAGTCAGCGTCTCTGGCATCCGACTTCGACGAGCTCTCCGTTGACCAGCGGTCCAACCGCCAGCGGTCTACTTCCATCCCCTCGTGGATCCAGAGATGTGACACCTACACCACTTACAACTCCGAGTCGGACTATCACGACAATGACGGCGGTGACGGTGACAACGAGGACTTTGACGAGAACGATGACGAAGGTGACAACGACGACGAGTCCGAAATCGACATGCAGGCCTTCTCAATGCATTCGACCGCAGATTCAAATGACCTGTGGGAGTCCGGAGCTGAGAGCTGTCCTGCCGCTCCTGAGGTGCCCAGCATCAAGGAACGGCGATCTTTTCGAAAGAAGAGAGGCCACAAGAAGCTGCATCTCCAGCTGAGTGGTCTGGGAAGTCCTTTCCTCAACGGCAGTTCGTCAACTTCCGTCAGTTCAGCACCTGCCGCACCTGACTATGAAAGCAACAACAACAACAACAACAACAACAATAGCAATGTGGGTCTGGGATTCACAATTTCGCCCAACTCGACCCCTCTTTCGTCTCTCTCGTCATCCAAGCTCCTCAAGAACTTTGGATCAACGCTCAAGAGAAAGGTTTCCAACACTCCCAAACCTCCCAAGCGAAGCCAGTCTGCTACCGCAGGCCTGGCCACCGTTCCGGACGTGCCGCCCCATAGTGAGAGATCCTCCATCTCCTACTCCACCGCTCCGTCGGTGTGGGGAGGCCATGGTGACGACGACAACGACAAGGAGCTGAGCGACTACTTTGACAAGGCAATGGAGGTGATTGAAGCCGTCAAGCGAAAGCGAAGCTCGCGGGGCAACAAGCGACAGCAGCAACAGCAACAACAGGGCGTGAAGTCTTCTCATTCTCCCGACTCGGATACCCATGACGACTCTCTCTCAGAGTCTACTCACTCGCATTTCCGACGACAGTACCGAGGCGACTACTTTGGCATTGAGGGTGCAGATGCATCTTCTTCTAATCCCACCTCGGTCATGTCGACTCCTGCTGCTGTTTGCCCCGTCAACTCTACTGCATCGGCCCCCGGGGCCACCCCCTGCACCCCCTGCACGCCCAACTCATTGTCAGCTCTCCGAAAGGAGATCTATGACGGCGTCCCAACCAACGAGTACGCCGACCTAACTATCCGAAAGCACCACGCGTCGACCAGCCAGAGCTCCACCGAAGGAGAGGGCACCATGTCCCCTCGACTGGGCTCATCCGTATCTTCTACGCACGACGGAGTTGCCACTGGCGAAGGAGGAATCCTTCCCTACGAACTGGCTCCCACCGAGGAAGAGTGCTGCAACATGTCTTCGGACGAAATGACTTGTCGGATGATTGCCTCTCAGGAACTGTTTGAGTCTACTCGAAAGCGCCTGGCTGAGTCTGGATGGTACGATCAGAGCCAGATCGACGAGATTCAGAAGAACGGCCGTCAGATTCACGACTCTTGGAGAGCTCTGATTGACAAGCGGCAATTGCAGGAAAAGGCGCAGGCGGCTCAGGCCCAGGGACAGCCTCAAAACGAGCTTCATAATGTTGCTCGCTAGTTAATTTATTTAGGTATAGAATGGTACACACACACAACGACGAAAGCGAGTAGCGAAGAATGTATGGATAACTAGAACACCCGATGTATGCTATTCTGAATCTAAGTACCTCTTGGATTCCAAGCTGTATTTCCACAGTGTCTCAAAGCAAAGCTGTTGATAAAGAACAATATTATGGATACACTTACAGGTACTCCACACGTCACTTTCCACTACAACTAAACTATAGTAGCTATAAGGGCAATTAAGGAGCGGCTTGGGGAGCGAGTTTCATGTCTGCTAGCCAATGTCATTATTTTCTGTGAACACGAGGTCGTCAGTTTGACATGTCACACACTATTCGTTAGTGGGACGGCTAAAGTAGCACCAGTTGTAGTTCCATACTCGGATTGGCGGACTGTGAATGTACCACTGGGGTAGCAATTCGGCACGTCACCGGGAGTCAATGCATGGGAATCTGTAGCTAAACGTTTGGAAGCGTGAAGACGCGCTATTTTTGCGATCTTTTCGAGATCACAGTGGTTCTAAATTGGCGTGGTCCTACTGGTACAGTAATGCTCGTAGTTGAGCTACTCTACACTGTATGAAGTGTCACAGATACTCAACTAGTGCCGAAAATACGGACTAATTAATGGTGACGGAGTAATCGAGAAAGACATATTGGGATCCTTGCCACGAAATATTTCCCGGAATACGGAATATATCTCGATAAATATCGATTCGGGGTGTTATTATAGGATATATAGACTCTGTTAGAACCATAGGTCAGGGGAACAACAGGTCTAACTACAGAATCAACAAACTCCCAACAAACATATTTAAGGTGTGCATGGAAATCACGTGACTTCGTAGTGTATGTAATGGGGCTCAATTGAATCGGAAAATTAACAGCTTTTCAGCGAAGCGGGTTGCACAAAAATTTTCGGTGGCGACAGTCGTAGTTTCCACTGATGGGCTCGACAGAGTTGGAAGCGTCACGTGACTTAATTGGGAAAACTTTTCACCTGTGCATTAATGGTGGCGAAGACTTTATGATTTGGGGATTTTCTTGGGAGATCCACTGTTTGGGCAAGTGGCTGATTAGGGTAGATTTCCCCATGGTCCCGATTGGTAATCCGACGTGAAGTCCGAAGGGCCAACCGCAATGACGAAAACAACACCATGGTGTATTAATTGCAACGGGAAAAGTGTACTCAGTGCTACGTAGAAAGTGGCAAACAGATGACCGAGGTTGCAGTCTGCGCAGTCTGCGGCTGTATGGATTGTATCAGAGTGACGGATTTGTCATTTCTTCTCGTTTAGGCAAATATATCCGCTGTGGTTCGTTATTCATGGCACAATTATTCGCTCCTCGCTCTCGTCCCTATTCCCTCTTCCCGGGGAGTTCCAACGGTCGGTCCGCGGTTATTAGCTACAAAATTTGCAGCGGCTACTTTATACGATTCGCATCGAAGTATGCCTGTGGAGAGTTTGCCCTGGTGCGGCGGTTTTCCGGGTCTAAGTGAGGAGACGCAGAGCACTGAGTCGGTGGGTATCGATGGTAATCGATCCAAGAGGTGTGCAGTCGGTGGCCCGGTTATTTCTGTTTATTGTAGGTAAATAGCTACAAGTAGAAATAACTGTAGAGTGGCAGCATAAACAAGATGAATCCGGGGAGCACAAGCGAGAGTTGAGGGGAAACGAATCTCGCTTGCCTCGGTTCCCATTGTTATCGTACCAGATATCTTTTACGCATGATATTTCAGTCTTGTCTCTGTCTCTCATTCCTCGTGTTTGGAAGCCATAATTTTTAAGTATGGCTTTTTCCTCTCGATTATACAACGTTCATAGGCTCGGCGGTCATGTCTATCATCAGGAGAGAGCTGCACGTTAATCTGACAGGCCAGAATCCCAGAGATTGCTGGTTGCAACGCCCTATAGACTTTCACCACGTTGGCACTGAGTGCATTGTGGGAGCATGATGCGGATTTTTTTCAATCTCGCGCAGTACACACGCACTCCTGTAGCACAACCCCTCTCTCGTCTTCGGTGTGGAAACGACGGTGTGCGGCTAAAAGGGAGGAGAGAGAGAGCATGGGTTTATGGAAGGAAAGACATTGCGAGAGCAAGAGTGGGGAGAGCGGGTGAAGTGAGAGAGGGCCAGGCCAGCTGTTGGGAGTTAAGGCAAGTATGACACAGGAGGGCACGAGTCACTCAATGATTGACAGTGAAGTGTCGTAGTTTAATCCCACTCTTTCTCTCTCGATCGTATAATCACGTTGTCAGAAAAAATCTACACAGCCAAGTAAGGGGCTGGGACGATCCAGGCTTACGTCAGTTGACATTGTTTTCCCTATATCTCTCCATCAACGGTGGACTACGTCAGTGGCATGCCTCAGGCTGTTTAGACGTGCACTGCATATCCCATTAGCCAACCAGATAGCGGCATCCGATGATAAGAGTTGATAGAGTTCGTGTCCATGAGGAAATATTAACAGACACAAGGGAGCCGTGACGTAAGCCATGGCGGATTGTAAGCAGGTGGATATTTCTTGGTGCATGAGAGATGGCGTGTTTTGAAGCAAAGTGGACCCAGGAGAAGAGGAGTTTGACCTCTTTGGTAAGGAGAATCCACCGTTTAGAGTCGATTTTCCGACGGAGTATTATAGATAGTCCTCACACTAGTTTCCTCGGAGGTATCGGATAAATTCTTTCTCCACAGGCAGTACTGAGAACCGTGCCAGCAAGACATGGCACAAAGAATTTTGGGTTTCAGAGATGGGTGAAAAATACTCTATTTCCAAGTGGACTAGCTGCTTTGCACTTTGTGTTTTTGAGATGCAAATCACCCAATACTCCTAGCATCAGTATATGGAACTGGATTATATATAGCGTGCTTCCTCCCCAGTGTGTCTTCTTTCTTCACACTCAAGTCACTACACAACCACTACAACCACTACAACCACTCTCCCACCCCCTAACCAACACACACACAATGCTTCGAATTGCCCGAATTGCCCGACTCTCTGCCCGAGTTCCTTCTCAGGTCCGAAACCAGTCCACCGTCTCCTCTTTCTCTGAGTACCGAAAGCTGGCTGTCCAGAACGGTCCTCTCGCTCAGGTGCGACTGGCCTACCCCCGATCTCTTTTTGCCGAGACCTACGATGTCACTGGCGAGAAGAAGAACAACACTCAGAACGGCGTTGCCGAGTCCGCCTCTGAGAACAAGGAGTTTGAGGTTGTCGAGTCCACTGGAGCATCTGCCTAAGTAAAACAGGTACGTGATACACAATCATTTGATATGATTCTCACGAACACCGACTTTTATTTATTGCTCACGACTAACGACTCACACTCACAACACATCTGCGGATTCCGCCCATATACGAAATGTATCTGTATTTATTACAAAACTATAACTAAGCGAGTAGCGATTAACCGATTCACCGATTAACCGAGTATCCGAGTATCCGAGAGCGAGAGTTCCTATCTGTTCACGACTCTGTAAAAAACTATTCCTTCACGCGGATCACAGTGCAACATTTGATCACATTACTTCTACAGTAGCTACTTGCAACATCAACTCAGTGCTTTGTTGTCTTGGTCGATGGACATGTGATGCTACTGTACGACGTTAGGATGCTAACGTGGGGAGTCGAAAATCACGTCATACAACTCAATTGACTTCGACAGCCTGTCTAAAACACTCTCTGACGGTCTCTGCAACCCTGCTCTTGACATTGCTGTGACATGACCGATCTTCAGGTTCAACTTGTCACAAACCGTGAAGATGACGTGATGTGGCACATGTCCAGTAGCCTGATACCGTTGTCCCACATGAGGCGGGGACAACCTTAAGCTCAATGTTTTGTCTCATAGCTTAGGTGAAAATGCGGTGGAGTTGGGAGCGAATCGTTTGAGAGGGTCAGATAAGACTTGCTTCTGAATCGTGAGGGGCGGCGACCACAAGTACCATACTCTTCCAGGTACCCCGAGAAGCGTCAACAGTGGTGCCTTCAAGCCCCCCCTCCACCTCTTCAACCGCTCGTGGTACCCCCACCCTGACTATCCCCCACTCGGAATTATAATCCTGCTACTAACAGTTTTATAGTGCAATAGTTACTGTATCTGAACTAAGCATGTCCTCAATTGACAAGTCAACTGGACCGCAACCTCAATTCACCACACCCCACACGCTGCGCGTCTGCTATTGGTCCCAAAGGGGTTCCCTTGTTCAGACTAGCTTGTGTGGGTTTCCCTACAGATCACCCCACAAATTATCCTTCAATTCTCCTCTCGCAGTGCGTCTCGCAGCGGTTGTATCTCCATAACTCCGACTACTGGTCGTAAACATTTCGTTGTGTCAGTCTGGATAATATTTGTGAGACGTGTCTGTCAATATCTCGGTTCAAAGACTGCCAAGAGACATGTGATTGCATCAGCCAGGAGTGCCGAATTGAGTTTGCCGCACTACCATACAAACAGCAGCTTACAAATGGTCGCGAGAAATGGGTGGCAAATATTGGCGACTGGCAGACAATAGTTGACGGACATAGCAGAGTTGGCAGCCAAACAAGCAACAATAGCCGAACCAGTTTAACACCGGGGAAAACATCCGATCAGAGGTGGGAGCCGCACTGAAATTACTGATCACAAATCAGCAATTACGATTCCAGTGCATCCAAGAACTGGTACAAGCTATTTACTGTACATTGTCGACTGTCACTGTCAATACAGCACGCAGGGGTCTGAAGTAAGATGGCAATTAAAATGTGACAGCGGCGTATCCACATCAATAGCAATATCGTGTCATACCAGTTCTAAATCCCTTCGATATAATATGTCACCTTGCATGAGTTATCGTGACTGTATGCGCTGTGATTATCGCGATGTTATCGTGGGGCTGCATAAAGAATAGAGCTATGTACTCTTGTACAAGTATATACAATAGTCGAAATTACATCGTCCAATCATTCTCATAAATTGAACAATTACATTCCCCCTAGTACAACCCAATACTCTTCCTTATTTAAATAATTCATATACATTCGCCATAATTTAATGCTCCGAGAGCAGCTCGTTGACCAGCTCATCCAGAATCAACAGAACCAGTTGTCGGTTGAGGATGGGGTTCTGCAACATCATGAACAGGTTATGAGCGGCGTACTTGGAATTCGAAGTGCCCACAACCTTGGACGAAAAGTCCACAATGGCGGCCTCCAACAGTGTCTTGGCATGGTGCCGCGTAGACGTCTTTTCATGGACACTTCGAACTTCTCCTGCACTCCTGAACTTGCCATCTGGCCACACATTGTTGAGAAGCAGCTGCAGATAGTTGCTGACACTCTGCTCGTTAGCCACATGAGAGTTTAGCGAATCTCGAACCCGTCGCTCGATGGTTCCTCCAAGGAGCTGTTGGATGACAATGACAATGGCCCGCCCTCGTAGAATGAGACCGTCTCCCCGATCCAGTCTGAACAGCTTTACAAACAGATCAGAAATGGGTTTCACAAATGTAGCATTGGAGATCTTGGACTCCTTCTTGGGCGCCGCAGTGGTGGCGGTGCTGTTAGAGGTTCCAGAAACAGCTGAGGCAGTCGCAGTTTGAGTCGACTCCGAAGCCAACGATGCAGAACTGTTGTTGCTTCCATTGGCTCCAATCATGTTGCTGTTGAGAGAGTCAGACAGAAGCCCGTCGTTGGCAAAGAAGTTGGTAGCGACTCGGAGCTCGTCTCTGAGAGAAACCCGGTTGTCAGCATCAGCCCGAAGACCCTCTTCTGCCACAGACTTGTACTTGGTCACGAAATTGTGAGACGACAAAAAGGCTCTGTAGGCCACCGAGTTGCAAATTTCAGGCATTTTGAGCAACTCCCGAAGATATGCCTCTAGCTGGACCTTGCGCGAATCGACAAACGACTTCTGATTGAACTTGATGACCACCTTTTTCTTGGGGAAGGGAATGCGAGAAATGTAGGGGAAGGAACGAATGAGATGCTGATGAAGCTGGAGGAAGTGCGAGTATCTTCGGGCCACAATCCAAGTGGCAGAAGACGCCCCTTCCTTGTCCGAGTCGTCACCGTGCCGAGTCACCTCCACAAGGTAGACTACAAACTCATTACCCATCTTGTCGTGACTGGACACGGCGTTTTGAATTGCAATAGCAGATCGTCCATAGAGGCTGTTGTCTGTCTCCTGCACAATGTACTGCTGTCGCTGCATCTCCTTATTGTTGATCTCCCGCTGGAGCGATGAGACCGACTTGGACAGAATGCGAATCTCGTTGGTGTTGTTTGTAAGCTCGGCCTTACGCAACAGTGGCTCCAGCACCTTAACCTGACCCTTCAGCTTTTCAATATCGATAGTGAGAGTCTTGATAGCCTCCGTCAATCCGAGATCACCGGGAGAGGCAAAATGCAAAGAGAATGACTCTTCTTCTGGAGGAATTGCGTCAGCTGTGTCCAATGCCTTGATCTGATCTTCATCCAAGCTTTGTGAAAGCGATGCCACCACAGAAGACTGGACCTTCTCCACATCACTTTCATCGTAATCCGAGTCATCAAACAGCTTAGAAGCCGGTCGACTGCCCTCAAACAGTTTAGATCCGGGCCTACTTCCTTCTTCCAACAGCTTTGAACCGGATCGTTTGCTGCCAAAGATACCAAAGTCGTCGTCATCATCAAAAAGAGGATCTCTGGTGCCAGATGGAGAGTCCATGATAGACTTGAGGGCGGCCTGAACAGCTTCAGATTGCGAAAGCTGGGACTCTCCAGCACTAGTAGGTTGCTGTGGAGGAGGTGTAACAGGTCTTGAAGTAGCCTCATCATCCAAAGAAATCAGAGGTGCTGATTGTGGAGCAACCTTTTCAGACTGAGATTGTGTATCATTGAGATCAATCAGCGATTTGTCAGCAGCAGGCTTTTGAGACTGATCTAAAGACGAGTAATGGGAGTTGAAGTCGTCATTTGCCTCCACATCAACCCCATCCAGCAGACTGGTATTAGCGCCGTCAAATTGATGATGGGAGTTCCGCTTGTCTTGGTGGTCGTTGTGAGACGATCTGTCACGCTTCTCAGGTGAACTCTTGGTGTCATGATGCGAAGACGAAGCCGAAGACGAAACAGGCTTCCTCTTTGGAGTATCGAGCTTCTTGAACATATCAGTAACACCCCACTTCTTCTTTTTCTTGTGGTAAGCTGCAATCTGTTGCTCCGTGGGTTGAATAGCCAGGAACTTGGAGAACAAATCTGACTTTTTGAAATCCTCCAAATCGCACTTTTCAAGCTTCTGGAAAGCAGCATGCTGGGTTCGCAAAATACCCTTTCGTGCCTGTCTGTACTGGTCCATGGTGGGGTGCTTGGATTCAACAAACGTTCTAACATCGTTGAAGCTTCGAGGATCAACCACCAGCTGAGGACCCTCCATATGGCCCTGGAAGTACATCTCGTAGATTGTCTCCACGTCATCTCGAGACTGCTTCAATTGGGAGGCAGTCACGCCAACAGGAATGTCTTCGTCATCGGACTGGTCCTCATTGTCGAGATCCAGACCCTCCTGTGTCTTACCCGCAAATTCCTCAAGGGGATCCTTGATAGAGTTGACCGTCAGCCAGAACTGCAAAAGAACCATTCTAGACCGCTGGTCGGCAAACTCCATGAACCACTGCAGACACGAAGGATCATTGAGCACGTCTGAAAGACCATACTTGAGCTTATCATGTCGAAGAGCCGCCACAATATGCTCTTCAGACATCGAAGAAGATGAAGAGATGGTAGACGACGCAGTTGCAGTGGTGTTCCTAAGAAATTTTTCGAAAGCGTTGAGGTTATGAGGCTTCTCTGAGATGGACGCAGAGGAAGGTGCCGAAGAAGGAGCGCTGGCACTGCTAGCGATACCAAAGTCCTGCAGCTTAGCATCCAGAATGGATTGGGCTTCTCGAAGGCGCCCAGAATACAGGCCGGATTCGTACGAGCCAGAAGCCTCCTTATCGAGCCGTTGAAGCTGGACAGAAATGTTGTATCGGAGCTGTTTGGCTTCTTGGGCTGTATCGATAGCCTTGATTTTGCGTATAAACCTTTCAAAGTCTTGCTGTGAAGCTGACGGCGACAGCTTGATTGGCCGTTTTTTGGGAGTGGCGGATCCTTCTGAAGGGGCGGGGCTTGTGGTCTGAGCTGCAGAATGTTTATCCAAAGCGTCTCTCACCTGCTGCACATTCCTTTTATCCTCCAGAGACGGCTCGACGAACTTGACCAGCAGCTGGTTCCACGTGTCGGGGTCTGAAAGCGTTCCACTGACGACTGGAAAGAGAACTGTACAAGCCAGAATCTCTCGCAACAGCAAAACAACCAGTTTCACGTTGCGTTCCTCCACAGGCAGAGTACGCAGCAACAGTCGCTGACTGACTCCACGAAGCCATTCTTTCCCACGGGCTTCATTGTCCATGTCCTTCACGGCTACAGCTGGATGTGGATGCTCAGAGACGTTCTGGAGGAACTCTGTAGCCACAGCAGCATTGAACTCATGGGACTCGGTGAGTTTAGTTCCAGCTCTTTCACGCACAGTCTTGTCGGCGGTCACAAAGTCGGTGAAATGTGTCTTGACAATAGGCAGCAGCTTGAGAATGAGAAAGACGGCCAGATCTATTCGTTTGAGTCTCAGAGACAACTCCTTGGTAATGGATCTCAAGGCAGTATCGATCTCATAGCCAAACATGTGGTCTGTCTTGCACACGTTGCCGAACCATGCCATGACAAAGTCCCGCACAATGTACTCGATCAACGTGTCGAGTGAGTCGCTGATGATGAAGGAGTTCGGTTCGATGGGAGGTAGTTCTGCGGGCTCTGTGGTGAGCTCTGTCACGTGGCGCTCCCATACCTCGGGCAGCGTGAACCCGATGGGCTTGAACGAACCCGAGGGGTGTTCTATGCCTGTCGAGTAGGCTCCATTGGTCGAGTTGCCGTTATGCACATAGAGCAGGGCCAGCACCAGGACGACAGCCGAGAGGAAGCCCAGGAGCACTCCGAGAGCCAGCGAGCTGAAGAGAATTCCCCGGAGTGCCACCACTAGCACCAGTCCGCCCAAAATCCACAAAAACTGCCCTTTTTGCTGAGGTCGGGGCTCGATTGAATCGCTCATTTCATGGTACAGGTAGATGAAAGGGGGTGCATCTTCCATACATGGATAACTTTGTTATGCGCGCATCAGACTGGAGGCGGTGACTGTGTGTAGATGAGTTTGTAAGGGGCCTTGAAGACAAGAGAAAGACACGTGTGTAGCCATAACCTCTCATTATTCCTTGTTACTGCTTCATTTTCCTAATTACGTAACTGAACCACCACGTATGACCTCCCGAATTTGTATTGGCTCACTACTCTGCGCGTCTCGGAATAAACCTGCAGAATGGCAAACGTCACGGTGAACAACCATCGAGTGCAACCTTGAGGCTGGCGGGTGATCAAGACACTTATCGTACTTGTATACAGACCCACATATACAATTACTTGTGCTTGGTGGGAAGCATTAAGTAAGAAAAAAAAATCGCGCCAAACTCCGACTCAATCACATGCTAGAATAGGAGGCATGGCTATGTGGGGAAATACTTACATACTGTATCATCCACCGGATATATGAACCTCACCAAAATAGGGTTGACAGCTGTAATTATCCGGAAGGAAATAGTGTAGTTACAATACAGCTGGAAATACCATTGTGAGGGTAATTGGCGGGGACTTGCACAGGTTGTATGCTTATCCGTCATTACTAGGAACTAGAGAGGTGTCATGTGCCAGTTACTCGCTTCAATCAATCAAATAACATCTATACAGATCAGTGGGGTGGGGGTCGAAAAGGGTGGAAAAGAACAATGTCTACTCGTAACAATCTCATCACTGCTAACCAAGTGATTTAACCATTCATAAACTCTCCACCAAGAGTAAATCCTCGATCTCCAACAATCTTAGTACTCTTCAGAACATCATCAATCTCCTTGAGAGTCTCGGCCGACAGAGTGAGATCATTGTGGTTCTCCTCGAGCCGAGCAACAGTGGTGTTACCTGGGATAGGGATGATGGTTCCATGGCCATTGTGGTTAGATTGAGCCTTGACCCATGCAATGGCCATCTGAGGAAGAGGAATACCGGCCTTGGTGGCCACCTCCTTAAGTCGGTCAACGAGAACGAGATTCTGTTTCAAGTTTTCCTCCTGGTACTTGACCATGTGCTTTCGGGCGTCTCCCTCAGGCACATCCTGGGTGCTCTTGAACCGGCCAGTAAGCACGCCAGAGCCCAGAGGAGCATAGGCAGTGATGGGAATGTTGTACTTGGCACAGACTTCAGCAACACCGTTGGTGAAGATATCGGTGGCCCACAGAGATAGCTCATTCTCAACAGCAGCAATGGGACTGAGAGAGTGGACCTTCTCAATGGTGGCAGCCCCGACCTCAGATAAACCCAGAGCTCCAATTTTGCCAGCATCAACATACTCCTTGATGGCAGCGACCGTCTCCTCAATGGGGGTATTGGGGTCCACACGGGCACACTGGAAGATGCTCACAGGAACAGAGCCTCCCAGAGTCTCCAGAACAGTGTCAATGGACTTCTGCACAAACTCCTTGGAGCCATTGGGCACCAAGTTGGGTCCCAGACCTCCCTTGACCATCAGACACACCTTGTCGGCGTCTTCGGGGTACTTCTCAAAGTATCGTCGAATCAACTTGAGGTTGCCTAGTGGGTCCTTGGTACCATAGAACTCGGCGCTATTCCACACAAGAATGCCCTTTTCAATGGCTCGCTTCATGGTGGGGAAGGCAATCTCATCGGGGGTCTCGGTTTCTCTCCATGTGAAGCCCATGAGTCCGAAACCCTTGGAAGTGGGTGTGATTTTGTTGAATGTCATTGCTGGTAATGGCAGGGTGGCGAAAGAAACAATTGAGTACAAGTGGCGATTTTCTTTCTCCTAATATACCTCCACTCTTTGAATAAATGGCTGCTTAGACATGCATGCATACTCAAACCCTGATAGCCATCTCTTGGGCCTTCTAATATGGTCTGGGACAAAAAGTGGAGACTCCGAAAATTTAAAAACGAGACCACAACCACCATAAAAATGAGTGACGACAAGATAATTAATGTACAAAATCTCGCCAAAGGGGTCCATTTCGTAACTTCATGTCTGATACTCTCGATTAGAGCAGTTTCTTCGTTTAGTTGGCATTAATTGACAAGCAACGAAGAGGAAGATCAAGATGAGTAGGGGGTTCCGTTGTAAGTGATGCTGTAAGTGATCTACGACATCACACCTCTCAACTAAAAAACTCAAGCCTGGAGGGTTGCTGGTAGGGTAAATTTAGAATCTTAGTGATGCTTAATGGATGGGGATCTATTTATTTTTTACTTTCTTAACATAGCAGTCGGAAGTAAGTATTGCCGGTTGAAACCTACAGTAAGTAGGTTAGTTCTTACATACAGTATGTACAAGTAGTTGAAGATCATGTATGTACTGTATGTATCATCGCTGCTCTTGTCGCAAAACAGCGCAAATTGAAACGTCCTCAATGAACTCACTTGTACAAGTACAAGTACCCCAATGTTCAAATCACTGTTCAAGCCATTACTGTAGGATGACGCCAACCAAGAAGAGTCAGTTCTTGAGCATCCCACTTTACCTGTAGTACTGTAAGCTGCCGCCAACTGCTCCACCACACAACACCGCACACCCGCTTTAGTCTATTAGATATCATTCACTAAATAAGTCTATCATTGTGATTCTATAAATTAGTATGTCTGCTGTCCAGGCAGTATTATTTCTTGGACTTTTTGGTCTTCTTGGGTTCTCCCTCGTCTCGTTTTCTCTTCTTGGAGATAGATGCAGGTTCAGAGGTAGAGCCAGACTTGTTCTTGTCGGACTTATCCTTTTTATCCTTCTTTTCCTTCTTTTCCTTCTTTTCCTTCTTGTCAGACTTTTCCTTCTCCTTCTCCTTCTTTTCCTTCTTGTCTTTCTTGTCCTTCTTGTCCTTCTTGTCCTTCACGTCCTTCATGTCCTTTTCATCCTTCTTGTCAGACTTGCTCTTCTTGTCCTTCTTGTCCTTCTTGTCCTTCTTGTCCTTCTTGTCCTTCTTGTCCTTCTTGTCCTTTCCATTCACAGATGCATTTTCCTTTTTCTTGTCCTTTTTGTCCTTCTTGCTCTTATCTTTTGTAAGAACGACAGTAGAAGACTTGACCTCAGCGTCCACACCTATAGTGCCCTTGAGACCCTGGCCCTTCACAAACATGCGGTAGAGCGGAGAGGCGTCCTGAACAGAAGTCTCCACATGATCCCCAGAGTATTTGAAGGCGATATCCTTGCCTTTGCCTCCAACCTCGAGGTTCTGAAGAGTACCATCAAACATCTTCTCCCACCACGCATCGTGCGCTCCAGCATCATGACCCAGACCCTTGGTGTCCTGCTTGTGCTTGACCAGAATGGGCTTCTTGAGGCCGCCCTTCTTTAGAGCCTCTCCCTGCTTCCACCCATACGACGTGAGGTATTCTGTCGAGTTCATGGTCGTTGGTTAGGATGTTGGAAAAAAATAATTAGATTCGCACTTCTTTGGAAATTATTTTCTAGTACTGCATACATGTGCATTTAACCTTATTATTTATTCGAACCACTGCACCACTCGTTCAAGTAAGATACGATCATCACCAGATAACTACAAGAACACAACGCCAAATCAACGGCATAATGGATCTAGAAACGGCGCTAGAACGCATCGAGAAGGACGTCTACGATATTGAAGCACACAACAGCGCTCTGAAAGAGCTCCAGGAGCTGGGAGAGCAGGAGTCTCTGCTGGGTCTACTGGCCCAGAGCTATGCTAACGTCTATGTGGATCCCAAGTTTGTAAGCCTCCCAGAGTCAGCCGACGACGAGTCTGTTGAGCAATTGAAACAAATTTTCGCTAGTCCGCCTCCTACCAGTCTCCTGTGGCATATCAAGTATATCCAACTGCTGTCACTAGTAGGAGACTCAACAGCACTGTTGAACGCCTTTAAGCGTCTATTCACATGGCACTACCGACCTAGAGGCGCACGAATGTTGTGGGAGGAAGTGGCAGCCCACTTCACCAAGCGACTGGACGTTGACTCCGACAAGCAGCTGTTCAGAGAGGCCTATGAGTTTGTGCTGGGACTACCTCACTTTCAGCACGAACTAACTTTCTCAGAGTACAAGGACTTTCTGCACAACCAGTTCAATGAGACTGCACCCAAAAACCAGGCTTATAAGGCAGCTGTGAAGCTCATTGGAAAGATCGAACAGGATGGAGGAGAGTACATGGTGTCTCAGAGGTTCTACAATAACCAGAACGACGCCAAGTTAGTGCTAGGATGCATGATGGAAAGTGCTGAGGATGTGGCTTTTGACCCCAGAGCATGTGAACAGGTTTTGCAGTATCTGGGTCATGTGGATCTCAGAAAACTCAAGCTGTTCAAGGGTATTAACATCCATATGGCTATGAAGGAGGTGGCTACGCTGGCCGTCAGATTCTTCCCCAGAGATGGAAAGTCGTGGTTTAACGCAGCGCTAGTGACTCCGTCCACAGATGTTGAGGTTGTTTTGCAAGCTCCCATCTACGAGGAGCCTTCTAACGACACATACATTGACTGGTCATGGCTAGTTCGAGCAAGATTGTTGCATTTGGACAGCGGAGGCGTGGATCTCGTGGAAGGGTTCATTTCCACAGTGGAAACAGCCCAGTCAGGTGACGTTTCAGTCGAAAAGGCCATTATTGGATACTATTTGAGAGTGGGGCAGAGCGTCGAGTTCATTCGTGATAAGTTTAAGCAGTTAACGAGATTCAAGCCATATTCTCTTGACCTCTGGCTCATGTGGATCGATTGGGAACGTCGTTATCCTAAAGATACAAACTCCATTCAGCAAGTGTATCAGCAGGCACTCAAGCAGGTGTCTAATGGTGATTTTGAAGACGGTAAACCCATTGTCGAGTCTTACCAGAACTATCTTAGCGGAGAAGGAGCCACAGCTGTTCACAGTCTTTCCAGCAACTATTTCAATGCTGGCTTCTTTGTTGATGATCGTGCTGAGAAGGAGGAACCTCACTCTATGGAGGTTGATTCAGTGGCTACTCCTGCAGAGCACACGGACGCTCCCGTCAAGTCTACCGTTGCCGAGCCTACTCGAGACCGCGAGCATCTGACCGTCATCATGGCCAAACTGCCTGAAGGAACAACCGAAGAGCAAATCAACACATTCTTCAGCGAGTGTGGAGAACCGCGGAACTCCATCTTGAACCTGCCCTTTGCAGTGATTGAGTTTTCATCCCATGACGAGAAACTGGCTGCTCTGACCAGAGACCACAAGAAGCTTGGGGACCAGGAAGTCAGAGTCACTGACGGTTACCATACTACAGTTTACGTGACCAACTTTGCTGTGGACGACAATGAACAGACGCTTCGAGAACAGTTTGGCGCGTTTGGAGAGATTGCCAGTGTTCGGCTACCTTCCCTTAGTGTGCACAAACACCGCCGGTTCTGTTACATCCAGTTCACTACTTCTGCTGCTGCCGAGGCTGCTGTGCAGTTTGGTAAAGATAACGATAGCGGTATAGTGGTGGAGATTTCGGATCCGTCCCGAGCCAAGAAGGAGAAGAAGGAGAAGGAGTCCAACCCTGAGAGCACTGTATATATCAGCCGGCTCAATTACGATACGTCTGCGGATGAGATTGAGGCAGCGTTTGGGGAGTTTGGCAAGGTGACCAACCTGACCATCCCCAACAAGGGTCAGGATCTGGGCACCAAGAAGAACCTGGGCTTTGCTTTCCTCTCCTTCAGCACTGTTGAAGCTGCAAAGGAGAGTCTGATACTTAATGGCTCCGATATCCTTGGTAAGAATCTCTTGGTGTCGATCGCCGACAAGCCACGAAATAAGCGGTCTCGTCCTGCTCTGGTCTCCGTCTCCAAGGACCGATTTGTGCCACGTAAGAGGAAGGTTTTGGGAGCTTCGAGGGATGCAAGGGGTTCTCAAGGTGGTGCTTCTCCTTCTGAATCAACGGTTGTCTCTTCGAGTGTGAGCGGCAACCGTTCGACGGAAGCTAAACCGGAGGGCGCATCCGCCCCTAAAAGTAACTCCGATTTCCGGTCCTTCCTGAAGTAGAGTACAGGAATAATTTCACAAATCATGCGGTACTTGATTATATAAAAAGAAACTGTTGCGGGTACTCGCGCGTATAGGGTAGGCGCTTTTAGATACTGTAATATACATTCACAGATAATACACGATCGCACCGACATCTCGTACCAGTACACCAGCGCAAATTTTACGAAGGCGCGTCTTAGTGCTGTTGATACAGCATACAAGTACAAGTATCACATTCCATCTGGTCATACCTGTCACTCTTGTCACTGGCTGTCACACTAAAGCAACGGGGGTGGATACAGTTCCATACAGCCACAGCCCCTATTTGCAAGGCTGCACAGTGTGTAAAGAGAGTGAAGCGAGCTCAAATGAAAACAGATGCGATTGTATAGAGCTTGTAGATGCATAAATAATACGATTTAACGCACTCAAAAGAAATACCATGATGAATGAAAGGGAGAAAAGGGGAAGAGTTGGTTCACTCTATTGACCACGGTGCATTACTCTCAAAAGGGGTGTTTTCATGTCTCCATATTTTAAGACATGCGCAGGTATGATGACGGGCCGTGCAAGACTCACATGACTGTCCTTTCTCCGTCGTATTCGACTGAGCTACAAAACCTGTACAGTACCATCAACAGTGCGAGTGGGACCATGTATCATTTATGCCAAACTGAATCTGGGGAGGATGGTCGCTTGACTGTCGCTGAAATTGTGTTTTGGACTGGGACAATCTGAAACAACTAATCTTGTCTGGCGATGACAGGCAAGAAGCAGTGTGCGGAAACGACCTTTTTACGAGAGAAGGAATTGAGCAAGAGAGAGACAGGGATTAATGTTATTTTGCTGTACGATTGAAATGTGTGCATGGTGGCGCCCATTTATATACACCGCCTTATATCACACTGCCAAGTCCATCGCCTTTCAGGTTCTTCTGTCCTGACCATCCACACGCGCTCTTAGCTCATTCCAATGCCCCCTACCTTGTAGCTTAGCTTTGCCGATCCATCCCGATCTGCAGCGTAGGGGGTAAGCAGCCAGATCTGATTGCTTAAACGGGGATATTTCTGATAAATGAAGTCTCCAATCATGAGATACAACACATAGACCCCGTTTGGAGCAACTATACAGGGTCTACTGAGACATTTTTTGCTGCGCAAAGGGATGGCAAACCGACCCCACTGGCTCACCACTCTTAAACCTAGTTTGACGTCTAATACCCAAGCAGGATCTGGGTCTTTGTCTGAGGTGCAACTTTAACAAAGCTCATCCAGCCCAAATAGGCAGGTGCTGGTGAAAACATGCTTTTAAACGCGTCCTAAGGTTCGCCTACATTATTACCAGGCCTGTCCATTAAATACGTACTTACATATACATGTACTCGTAGCTGCTGTTTCTTCCTCCAACTTCATCTCGCGAAAACCACACCCACTCAGCTGTTCGTCGACACTCAACAACCAACTTCTACCCTCCTTTCCTCACCCCAGTCTTTCTTTACAACAGCCGTCTGACGACACTGACAACATCTAGGCACACACCTTCGCCACACATACCCCGTACTTACACGAAGTTCATTCGAATCGATCACTCGACTCCTAATCGAACAACAACAGAATCGAACTGCAACTCCTCAACGCCTCAACTTTTCGCGTTCCTCATTACCCCTATTGTAGTGTTGCACCGATATCCTCCCATACCAAGCAGCCTATTTTAGTACACTGGCCCCGAACCCACTAGTGCGGTTTTCACTAATATAGCAGTGCAACAACGCTTCGAGAAATTACTAGCCGAAAAATTAATCACGACACAACCCGCAGCCGTGCCCCACCTTTCATATATCCCACTTCATGATGTCTTACCAATCGACCAAGGCCCCACCGCCTTTTCGACGGACCCCTACAAAGTCGCCGGTACGATCCTCGTTTGAGTCAGTGTCTTCGAATACCCCACTGGACTTTTCTCTGCCGTCATACCACTCGCCTTCGGAGAAGCTCCAACCACCACAGAAGGGATCCAAGAGCAAACGATATGTCCTTGTTCTGGCCACAGCAGCACTATGTTGCTTCATGTACATACTGGCCATGTCTGCGCCTGAAAAGACTGGAAGTGATGCTCTGGTGGCCCTCAAGAACAAGGTCTCGCAGTCAACAGAGACTCTCAAGCAGCTTATCCCCGCCCAGCCGTTCGTATGGTCCGAACCCACACCCAACTTCCACAGCTACGCCATCGCCTACCTGCCACTCAACAAGAACAGCAAGTGCCGCCGACAGAGCCAGATCACTGCCGACTTTGCATCTCTGGAGGCTTCAGGCCGCGTAGAGGCCATCCGGCTCTTTTCTACCGACTGCAAGGTCATTCCGGCCTATCTGGACTACCTCAAGAATAGAGACTCGAAGAAGCGAAGCGTGGACTCCGCTCTCAAGCTAGTACTTGGAATCGAGCCCAGTGCACTGGAAACCACTTCGGATCTGGACTCCGAGGCCACGTCTCTCGAGCTGCTGACCAGATCTGTCGACGCCCAGCTCATGGACATCATCGACTCTCTGGACGAGTCTTCTTCTGCCACCGAGGCCTTTCTTCGACAGCTGGATCTGATCGTGTTGGGTTCCGAGGGCCTGGCCAACCAAAATTACCATCCCAAGGAGCTCGTCGAGGTCCTGGCTCACATCCGACAGCGTCTCGACACTCTGTCTTCCGACATTCGAATCCCAGTCACCACCTCCGAGCCTCTGGGCATCTGGGACGTGCTGACACCCAAGGAGCGACGAGACAACGTCCAGGAAATGCTTGCACGACAGGACGGAGTGCACTCTGTCACTCCCGACGACATTGAAGGCCCCACGGGTCTGTTTTGCGACTCCGTCGATGTGATTGGTTTGTCTGTCTCTCCCTTCAACAACCCTACTGTCGACGCTGCCCATGCCGGTGCCGAGGTCGAGGAGTCTGCCTACCTTGCCTCGCTTCTGTGTAACAAGCCTGTGCTCGCCCTGGAGGTGGGATGGCCCTCGGCTGGTTCGGATAACGGCAACGCCAAGACCGGCAAGGACGAACAGCTACAAGCCGTGTCTAGTATCACTGCTGCTGTTGAGCGAATCTCCGGCAAGCCCCTGAGATCCGTTTTGTATCAGTACTTTGACGACGAGTGGCTGTCCGCAGACGAGGACTTTGCCCGCCATTTCGGCCTGAAGCGGTTGTTCTGAACGACAAAACAGTAACTAACTTATAATGACATTATGGGAACGATTGACCCAAGGTCAGCAATGAACCCAATGAACCAATTTTGTCTACCTGGTAGATTTGTCTACCTGGTAGATGTGTCTACTACAGGCAATGTAGACAGACCTTCATAGAGAGTACAACAGTGCACACTGCAACTATCTTATAGCGTGACCAGCGTACTCGTACCGGCATCGGCACTTGAAGAGCTCTGCTCCTGTCATGTATCCACGCTAAAAATGGATCTATATTCTGAGAAGCGCAGAGATGATGTCATTGCTCCTGGCATCGTATCGACCCTTTTCCTCCTCGTATCCAATCTTCCCCGCCTGACCACTTCTAAATACAGATTATGTTGACGTCATAATGTGGCCCTTCCTGTCTTTCTCATGTTTCCCCATCAAACACTCATCGGTGCTTATTATGCTATTTATAAAAACGGCTATTGGGGAATGCTTAATTATATGAGACATATCCATCGCAGCCGTTTCTGCGTAAAGCAACAAGCCCTGAATGCGGATACAAATATACACATGGCGCTAATAATGCAAAAATATGATACTAAAAAAAGTCGTTAGCTCATCTGGCCCAGTGACTGACATGATCTCCTACCTATTTATAACACCACCTGCACGATGACGCAAGGCACACTATAGCTGAACAGATCACTTCGAAGTGTTACATTACAAACCCACAACTAGTAGATGTTCGTACATTCATTACTTTCTTTCTCTAGACTCTATTATTATGTCTGCCACAATAAATTAAATGCGTTACATGATGACACAATCCTTGTCATCCTTGCCTTCCTTACCCTCCTTACCTTCCTTGCCGTTCTTCTTCTTGCCCTTGTTAGCAGCCTTATCTGCAGGGTTTTCAACACTCTGGCCAGACACTTGACGAGCCTCTCCCTTCTTGAGACGCTCAATGGCTCGCTCATCTCCTCCAGCAGCGGCCTTTCGGTAGTAGACCGACGACTGCAAAATATCTCGGTCAGTACCAATGCCCTGCTCCAAAAAGTATCCGGTAACAAACTGGGCCTTGGCATAGCCAGCATCAGCGGCCTTTTTGGCCCACTCAAAGCCCTCATCCTCATCCTGAGGAAGAATGGGATCGGCACCGACCATGTACCACGCGCACATGGCCAGCATGGAGGCCTCGTCGCCAGCAGTGGCGCCGACTGTGTAGTAGTGGATGGACAGAGCAGGGTCCTGGGGACAGTTAAGGGTGCCATGCTCGTAAGCATGGCCCATGAGAGAGGCGGCCGGAGCAAAGTTGAGATCGGCAGACCGCACGTAGAGCTGCACGGCGTAGTCGTTGTCCTTGATGATGAGGTCCTTGTAGCCCACCTCGTAGATTTTGGCCAGCTCAAAGGGACCTCGAGGGTACAGCTCGCTGGCGTTTTCGGCCGCTCGACTGAGCCACTTGACTCCTTCCAGCTTGGATGCATCAATGTTGGGGATACCCATGAGAGAGTAGAAACAGGCCATGCCCAGACGGAACATGGCTCCAACGTGCTGCTTGGAGGCGGCCGCTCGGTACATTTGCACAGCCTTTCGGGTATCTTTGGAGCATCCCCAGCCTTCCTCTAGACACAGAGCTGCTCGGTATGTGGCCTCGGGGTGGCCATGCTTGGACGCCATCTGGAAGAGGGTGTAAGCGTCCTTGAGATCAGGCTTTCCAAATGCGCCGGAGAAGTAGGCGTCTCCCAGTAGATACTGGGCGTCCGGGTGGCCACGATCAACTAGTCGTCGTAGATGGACAATGGCCTCCTTGAGCAGGTCCTTCTTGAGCTGCTCGGCGGCCTTGTCCTCATCCATCTTCTGTCCAGGTCTTCGGGGCGACTCGTCTCGGCCGGCAGGGGAGGGGAGAGGGCTCGTGTTGGACACGTTGGACAACATGGACGACGTGGGGGAATGCTTGTTTGCTCCTGCCATGAGCGCCGTTTGCAGAAGGTACTGGGCAAACTGGTACTGGACTGCGGGGTCGTTGCTCTTCTTGGCGTTCTTTCGGTAGAGCTCGATGGTTTTGATTCGGGGCATGAGGGTGGCCTGGTTGGCGCCAAGCTGGGTCAGGTAGCTCTGCGAGAGATCGAACATGGACGCCGACGACTGGTGGCCCATGCCTGACAGCGAGGCCGAAGAAGAGCCACCGTTAATGTCTCCCATGGAGGAGATGGAGGACCGAGCCGACATGGGTCTCTCTCGGCGTCGGGGAGGCATGGGAAGGTTGTTTTGTGCGGCCGTAGCCTCAGCTCCGGAGTGCTGGCTCAGGTAGGGGTCGGAGCCTCCAAAAGCCATGTGGGACAGCGGGTGCTGGGAAGACACGGAGCCTGTGGGGGTGTGTCTGGCCGACATGGACTGGGCCATGGTTCGGGGCGACTGGGGCGCCTGGTGTTGTTTTGGCGGGTAGCTAAACTCTGGTTCCATGTGTGGGGTGTTGGAGCGGGAGGGGCCTCGCTGCTGCTGCCGAAGAGAAGAGTAGGACGAGTTGTGGGTTAGTGACCGTGTACTGTTAAAGTTGGAGTTGGAGTTGGTGGGTTTGTGGTGCGAAGGTTGGGAGGGAACCACTAGCTCGGGGTTGGAAGTTGAGGCCTGGATGCCGTTCTGTGGGGCGTATAGGTGGGCGTTTCGGGGCTGGGGGTGGTGTACGGCCCCGGAATCCGAGTCCGAAGAGGTCAGAGAGCCCCCCGAGCCTCCCGGGCCTCCTCCCTGGCCCACAGGGGGTTGAGACACCTGGTCCTCGGGGTAGTCGGGGTGGTTGGGGTCATTGAGGGCGATTTTTCGGCCGTTGGAGTCCACGAGGTACGAGTCGGACATGGTTTTGGCGTCTTTGGTTCTGGCGGGCGACACTTGGGTGATGGAGTTTTTTTGCACTGGAGGTTTCCGCTCAGTCTGACAAGTCTGGTGTTGGTCCCTAAAATTAGTCCCAGTACAAGACAGATCAGAGTCTAAATTTTTGTTAGAGTTGGGACCTTTGTTGTGTAGGTTCAGGTCGAACGAGTCGGGCGCGTCTTCGTAGTCCGAGGCCAGAGTGGACGAAGATGGAGAGTGGTGCTGCTGTTGGAAACGGCCCAGCGGGTAGTGCGGAGGCGTGTGCAAGAAGCGGTCCTTGGGCGACAGCGGAATGGCCTGGATCACGGGGTTGGGGTCTTCGGTGAAGGAGAAGGAATTGGCCAGGGGAGACCGTTCAGCTGGCGAGTGCGAGTATGACTTTGGCGAGAAGGTGCGTGCTGACGAGCTGGAGGGAGAGATGGACGAAGATGGTAGACTGGGGATACTACCCCCTGCACTGTCAGCTTCGATGGCCAGGTCCGGTGACGGGACATGCTGCAGGTGGTTTTCTCTCTTGTTCGTGTGTCGCAGTTTGTCAATGGCCATGTTGAGGGCTCAAATGGAGTAGTGGTGCAGAAGAAGACGTGATCAACAAGAAAAAGGGTCTGATTAATTTCTCTTTATTTTCCACCTCAACTGAACACTCAGCAGGCTTGTGGGATATGGCAGATGTGCACGACCTTGCCGACTCTCGTACCTAAAAAGTCAATCTTGGCTTCCGCAGCAAAAACAGAATTGCTAAGCGGCTAAGGAGGGACAAGTGGGGTGCACCGTTACAGACAATGGCGAGGGTCGCGTAACGAGGTGACTGGTCAGTTGTTTTCGGTTGTTCTCCATCGATTAGTCTGCTCCTAAATGACTTATATATTTCAGCCGTTCCCAAAGGTATGGACGCAGCTCGAAGTTTCCCATGTAGCACTGATGGTCACAGCATATGTGCCAAAAAAGGCACGTTTCCGAAAGCCTAATGGCGCCCATGGATGCCGATCCTGACGTGTGCAGCAAGGTTTATGTATATTTCGGGCGCATTTGCGCACCAATCGGGGTCTCTTCCATGTCAACGACCGTCTATCTCCGTGCCATAATCCTCCTCCAGACTGCACTCCCTCTTTCTTGTCTCCATGGTTTTGCATTTTTGCCTTTGCACATCTGCACAACCGTGTGCTTAAAACGCCTGTGCATTGCAAACCCTGTTGTTTCTAACAAGGGAAATTCAACACCTCTCGGGGTATTAGACTCCACAAGAGGTACATGACATCGCTTTTAGCGGATTCGCTCTGGGATACTGGAGGAAACATCCCATCTATTGTTAGTAACAGATGTGGTACTAAAAGGAGGAGCCAATGGCCGTTATGCCGTTTCTCCTATATATAGCTGACTTTTGCTGCAGCGTCGGATGACCCACTGCATGGGCGTCTATTATTACGCCCAAGCCACTAGTTAGCTGTAGCTGATGATGGTTCCCACGGAGGACACCTCATCCTCAATATTTTTGTCTTGGCACAGGCAATACCACCACAAGCGGCTCATCTAGTCAACCTACAACAATGTGCATCGAAGCGCAAAAACCTTGGTTTGTTGTTCTCTCATTGTTCCTGTGCAGTTATGTTCGGTAAATTTTCAAAATCTAAGCTGGGCCAGAAATGACAGACGCCGATATAGGGGTTATGCGACACCAGTATGACGAAATAGGGGGCACAGGGTTGACTTGGAGCCCACACCTACAGTAACCAATTAGTCACGCTACTAATAGCAACGGTAGCGTATTCCAGGAGAGGGAGCCCCCCAAAGTTGCTCCCACATGCCAGCTGCTCTGGCACGGCCTAGGAACTACTATTCCGATCCGAAAAGGGCAAAAAAGGGTCCTCACGGCTGTAGCTCCTTCCACATTCCATCTCGAATCGAAGCCATTTAGACTGGCAACCCCGAGGTTTGGTTGCCAACTCAAAAACGCCGTTCATTCCACTGCTCCATTGCTGGAGCCTGGTTTGATTACACTATTGCCCAAAGTAATTTTTTTAATTTTTTTTTGACCCTTAAATCACGTGGCTTCCAAAGACGATCTACGATACAAGGGATAGCGGAAAACCGCCCGGCATGTTCGGTACAGGACAGGACAGGGTGCGGCCGATCCTTGCTCCAGCAACTTGAAATAGACCAAATATGTAAATATGTAAATCCCCCATAGCAACGTGAAGGATATGAATTTGCGCAGCAGAGAGGTCTAACGGTGGCCCATATAACAGTGCCTTCTGCAAGAAGCGGTACGGCGAGTACCACCGGTACAATATGCGTGCCCTCGTTACCGTGACAACAGACCTCTGGTACAGGGGTCCCATGCGAGTTCCCCTGGAAACGCGCTGGAGACATGTGGCTTGTGGGTTGGACTATTTGGCGCTATTGTAGAGTATGAGTAGCCATAACATTCACTTATAGCCTGTCGCGGTCTGTCATGTTGAGCACGAAAAAAATAAACTCAAGAGTACAAGAGGGGGGAGGTTGGAAAAAGAAAACAGACTTGGTTGAATGGTTACGAGGGTGCTGTGTGTAACTTTGGAAAAAAAAAACAGAACTCCCAAGAATTCACAACGGCAAACTCAAAAAGTTACATTTCACACTTGCAGACTTCCACACTTGAGTCTGGCTTCAGAACACTCACAAGCCATCGCAACCCTGACCCTCTCAAGACACGACGACATGGGGCTGTCCAACTTTGCCAACATTATTCTTGTGAGTATGGGCGCATCCGCTTGCTGACTAAACTCTTTCTAACTCAGACCTGCTCTCTGGGCTTCTTCACGGCCGTCACCTGCTATCTGCTGTTCAAATGGGCCCTCCAGCCCATTCTGATTCAGCGAGGCTGGATTAGAATGAACACCTTCCAGGTTGGAGACGATGAGGCGTCATTTCCCGTGCCCAACGAGTCCCGAAATGACGACAATTGAGTGACTACATCTCCGACATGACACCAAACGACCGTTGTGAGGTAGGAATTTGCCACCCAGATCGATTAGGGTGGAGCTGACTAACGCAACCTATGACTTCCCCAACCGCTCACCCCTTTTCAATCAACTGGAAGCAGATAATTTATTTATTTTAACGACAATAACGACAACATAAACGAGTATTATTTCGAGGCGGTGGTGACCACTTGTTGGTCTGTGCAGCCCAGTCTGTCTGTCTATCTCCCAGCTTTACCCTACCGTGGGCTCTTATTTGATGCGCTCACCTACCCGGTGCACAGCCCAAGAGGTTGCACTATCTCGAACCTTAACCGGTAGGTCTGGGCGAAGACGACGCCCTGTCTCTCTTTTGCTGGGGAACCCGCACTCCTCAAAGACCGCGAAATGCCCCCCTATCTTTGGCGAGCCCGTAATGTTAATGTAATTTCTAATCGACTGTGAGGTTTCCACGAGAGTTGGGTCGCGTTGTGACGAATGAGGCGAAATTACTTTTTTTGGCTGAAACCGCAAAAACCACAGGCCTTTTTTTCCGGCCCTAATTGAGTTGCATGAACATGAACAACCAGGCTATACGTACGTACTGCAGATACTGGCACCCATACTTGTACGGAGGGACATGAAGAGTCCTATTACAAGGTGTACAAGTACTTGTACATCTGGTACCACCTCATCACGGTCTCACATCGGGGTCTCGTAGACGCCCAACCCCTCTCCGCTACCCCCCAAAGCCCCTTCCTCCAACTGTTGGGAGGTCTCAGACTTGCTTATACTCGCACGAGTATATGTTGGCAGCTCGCCGAGCAGGGATAGCCGCAAATTGGGGGAGAGATATGCCAAGAAGCCGAGAAATGAGCGAGGGTGGAGATGAGCGTTAAATGAGCAGAACCAAGGTGGCGCACGGGTCGGCTCCGATCGGAGTCCACGAACGTTGTTCGATCGTATGACCCTCTCTTTGAGTTGCCTTAGCCACGTTGTGCATTACTGTGTGCTACGATAGAGGATAGGGGCATTGCTAAGACGCATTCAAGAGACACACTGTTTTATGGTGTCGTCATAGTAGCGGCTATATCGAGTGTCAGACAGAACTTTGTCAACAGACGGAAGATTTGCAGCGTATGTACTGGTACATGACGTTCGCAGTAGAGATATCAATGGAAGTATTCGTACTTGAAAGTGCCAGTGAACTTGTAACATGTAGCATGTACTACAAGTAGCATCCGATTAGCCCTTGTGCACTCCTCTAGCTACTCTAGTTCACTGCGCATCCTACCATGCTCAAGTTGTGTGGAGAAGGCAGGGCTGAACTTGGTGACATCACGAGACTGTTGATACCAGGCGTGTAGCGGTTACAACTACAGCTATAGCGGATACTGGTAGCTATAACAGCAACACTAGGCCGTGGACTCTAACGCGCTACACTTGCTATCAATAAAATTGCAGTGTGACGTGGCTCACAATACGACTGACGCAGTCTAGCTGGACTTGCTAGAGGTGCTGGTGATGGGGATGGTCGAGGGTCTTTTTCCTTCTCGACTTTTCTTGGCGTGAAAAGTTGAGCTTGGTATATCAGATAACGAGATCGGGTGTCAACATGGATGGCCAAACCTCTGTACAAATGGCCCGGCTCCCTCGAGACACCTTGTCAAGTCTTCAGACATGAACCACGTCCACTCTCACTCCCATCTGACCATTTTTCCGCACCTATAATGTTTGGTGGACAAGTCCAAATTTTATGCCCCCGCATGCTCCTCTACCTTTGGCTGCAGCCATTTCCGAGCTTGTTGAACGTTGGGTTTTATCTGCCAGCTTAGCATACGGCACTGTTGGAAAAGCTCCGTAACGTAAACTGTTGATAAAGCGGAAAGCGGCAAACGACCGAGATACGAGTACGAGCACTCCGATACACACGTCTCCACGACCCATCCAGTGCAGCAACGGCGGCAATTACATACCCACAGGCTCATCTCCATATCAACTCGTCAACATCTCCATCTCCAACCGCCATCGTCAACGTCCAATAACATCTTCAACGACTACCCACCATCTCCATGTCCCTCAACGGCTCAAGGAACGACCACGCCAATGGTGGTGGCGTCATGATGCAACGACATCTGGCTCCTCCAGCCACTCAGACCCCACAACACAACCCATACCAGTTCTCCACAACCCCGACCCATAGTGTGTCGCAGGTGAACTCGTCCAACAACTTGCCGACTACCCCCAAGGATCTGCCTCCCTCCTCGGCACCCGCCACATCAGCCTTGACGGCTCCATCCAACCGGTTCTTCGGCATGGAAAACTTTGGCAACACATGCTACTGCAACTCGGTGCTGCAGTGTCTCTACTACACAAAGCCGTTCCGAGATCAGGTACTGGCCTTCGCCAAGGACGACTCGCGGCCCAAAAAACGCAGCGTACCCGGAAAGACGCCGCATCCATTCACTGTCAACCCCGAGTCGGCTATCTTGTCGACTTCAACTCCTCAAGCAGCCAACCCTGCTCCTCCAGACTCGGCAGGAGCAGCCACCTCCGGACTCAGCAGTCTGTCTTTGGGCCTCAAATCGCAGGAGTCTGTCAATTCCAGCGGAAACCCGCCCAGTAGCAGCGGTAATGGAAAGCTGTCCAGGCGACTGACTATGTTTGGCAAGAAAAACAAGGACAAGGACGCGGATCAGTCGACAAACGGGGGCCCGCCCGGATCTGCAGGAGGACCCCCCAGCTCTGCGGGAGGCTCGGGCTTTGTTGGAGGCATCTCTGCATCCCCTGCTTCCAACAACAACAATCAGGCAAGCTCGGCTCCTCCAGCTCCAGGCTACATTGGTGAGAACGCTCCGCCACTGAACATTCTACAGAGCAAGCCCAACTACCCCGGTCTGGAGGGAATCCCCCTGGGCCACCGACTGCCCAACGCAAATGTGCCTGTAGTGGGCTACACCGAAGACCCGTTTGCCACGCCGGAAAATAAGAAAAGAGCGGCGCTGATCACGGGCCCCATCATCAACCTGGACCACTCGTTTGCCCAGGACTACAGCATGAAGGAGTCCCTGTTCACCGCGCTCAAGGACATTTTCGAATGCATGAGCGAAAACTCGTCACGAATTGGTATCATGTCTCCCAGCAACCTCATCACCGTGCTCAAGCGCGAAAACGAGCTCTTCAGATCCTCAATGCATCAGGATGCACATGAGTTTCTCAACTTTTTGCTCAACGAGGTCATTGAGAGCGTGGACGGCTCGTCGGCATCCCGAGACGATTCCAAGTGGATCCACGAGCTGTTTGAGGGCTCTCTGACATCGGAAACAAAGTGTCTTACTTGTGAGTCGGTCTCGCGTCGACATGAGTCATTTCTGGACCTGTCGATCGATCTGGAACGAAACTCTTCGGTCACAGCCTGTCTTCGTCAGTTCTCTGCCTCAGAAATGCTCTGTGAACGAAACAAGTTCCACTGCGACACGTGCTGTGGACTGCAGGAGGCCGAGAAGCGAATGAAGATCCAGCGGCTACCCAAGGTCCTGGCCCTGCATCTCAAGCGGTTCAAGTTCACCGAGGACATGCAGCGAAACACCAAGCTGTTCCACCGTGTGGTCTACCCCAAGTACCTGCGAATGTTCGAGACCACCTTCGATTGTCCCGACCCCGACAAGCTTTACGAACTGTACGCGGTGGTCGTGCATATTGGAGGAGGCCCCTACCATGGTCATTACGTCAGTGTGGTCAAGACAGAGCATGCTGGCTGGCTGCTGTTTGACGATGAAATGGTCGAGGCCGTGGACCCCCACTATGTGTTCAACTTCTTTGGAGACAACCGAGGTCTGGCCTCGGCCTACGTTCTCTTCTACCAGGAGACTACTGTGGACCAGATGGAGTCGGATAACCTGTCCAATGACGTGTTCAACGTCACCACTAACGCCAATGGCGAGCTGATCGAGCACGTTTCGTCCACCGAGAGTGTTCCCCTTCCCTCATCGTCGCTGCCCAACGTCCGAGAAGATGACGAAGACGGTCCTCTGCCTACAATCACCACAGGCTTCAACTCTTCTACTGCTCTGAGTAGTGGCATCCAGAGTGGCGTCTCCAGCGCGGCCGGCAGCTCCTCTAACCTCCCCTCCAGTGTGGGAACCAACTTTCCGGCTGCCTCTTTGCCTTCCCTACAAGAGTCATTTGCCACATCTCCACATCAACAGCAGCATCAGCCCCAGCAGCAGTTTGGTTTCCCCCAGCAGCCATCTGTTGGATTCCCCCAGCCCTCTCCTGCTCCGTCTCAGAGCTCTTCGGTGGTGGGCAATTCGATGATGTCGTCGTCGATTCCTGGAAGCACGTCCATCCACTCTGATCTGTCGTCGTCCCACCACTCCACGGCCAACACCTCAATGAGTGTACCTGCTCCCCCTCCTTCTGCAGGGACCGACAGCGCGCCTCCTTCCAGTAGTGGCAACAAGTTCTGGCAGCGACGAGACCGGTCTGTGTCCAACACGTCCACCGAGTCGGCCGGCAAGAAGAGCCGGTTCTCCTTTGGACGAAAGAGATAACAACATCTACTTAAAATGCATTTAGAAATAGTAATGGTTATGTATATGTAGTAGAGGGTACTTGTTGTACCTGTCGTCGGCGACGGCTATCAGGTAGATGTGAAGCCGAGTACACAAGTATTTGCAAGCAGTATCCATTGGTCTATAGAACAATAAGGAGTTGAATCATCTGATTAGCCCATGGGCTATCTTTTATGTAGACCAGCAACAAGTACGACCAGATAACAAATCTATGATAATTATGTGTACCCCACCTATAGATCCCACAAAAAAGAGGTCAGCTGGACTACTGTACTATTCCAAGAACGTGAAAAATGAAGTGAAATCGAACGAATAAATATATTTGCGGCAGAGATGTTCTCGCAACGCATACACTGTTAAACACCTTCCTGCTCTTGGTCTTTTTCTGTCTCTTTCCCAGTATGCTCCTTCTCCTCAGGCCTATCAAAAACAAGCCAGTATCCGACATCTAACGTCTTGGACTTGCAATGAATATATACAGCCAATCTTTTAGCTTCGGGCTGCTCCAATTCAATCTCCAAATCATCCCATGATGGTTTGACGCCCTTGTGTGTGTCGTTCATCACTAGTTTGGTCTTGAAAATGCTATCCTTCATGGTTTCCACGGGGAAGGAACAGGCGAAGGCAGTATCATCGGCTGTCAGGAGGTCCACAGAGGGATTCAAGGTCGTTGAAGGGGTAAGAACTGTAGCTCCAGATGGGAATAAGTCTTTGAGATGGGGCGAGTCTTCAGAGTCGAGATTAGCTGTGGAAACACTGAAGACGACCTCTTCTCTGAGAACATTGCGAGCTCGGAATTTAACTCCCTGGGCATTAAACGATAGCAGCTTCACCTCGGGGATGTAGTGGATCGCCAGCTCGGAGGCCTTCAGCGAAATAGACGACGGTTTCTTGCTGGGCACAATCAGCGGCTTTTCACACTTGTAGCACAACCGACTTTTCTTGCCTCTCAGAGAAGGCAGTATCGGGGGTTTGAGCTCTGTCCGTTCGCTCTGCCTCTTATTCACATCAATCACAATCTTTCCTGTGTTTTTCAAGCTCTTTGAAAGATCAGAGCCTCTGGAAGAACCCACAGACAGAGCTTCCATGGCTTTAGAGGCGTCCTTGTCTTCTGGCTCAAACAAATGCCGTATGTACTTCCGAGTGGCTCCTGCGAGAGCATTGTCCCCCAGGGTGTTTTGTTGCTGCAGAATCTGGGCAGCCAGAGCCTTGTCGGACACGTACTGGTCGGTAGTGTACTCGCACCAGGTGCACTTGAGAGTGTAATTGGATGCTTCTTTGGAGGTCTTCATCACATCCAAAGCACTCTTGCATTCGGGGCATTGCAGACAATTGCGCGTGCACACGCGCTGAGTCGACGATTTGGGCACCTCCACTAGACACATGGGACAGTAGATACACTCGACAATGTCAGTAGTCATGTCTGGTGACTGCAGCAGTTGACAGGTCTTGCAAAAGTAGAGCTTTTCGCGCTCAAACAGCGTCCATTTCTGGGCCAGAGAATGCGGCACGCTAATGTCCGAGACCGTTGTGCTTCCGCTTTCTGCCACTATTGATTCATTACAACAGTGGATCATTGGTGGTGTGTGCATGCATGGCGATGTATGGTGAACTTGGAGAGATACTATATGCTGGCATATAAAAGAAGGAGTTTACAGAACAACACACAATATACCCTACAACGGTATATCGAGAAGAGAAAAGAGAATTGAAACATTAGCAGGAAACCTCCCTGTTCTATGGCATAGTTTTTTCTTCCCTTCATCATCTTGTTTTTTGTTTTTTTTATCAAAATACTACGATTACCACTTCCCTCTCTCCTCCCACCAACTCAATCACGTGACGCCACGCATTATCTAACCTCGCAGCCCAAGACAGAACTCCAGATCAATGCTGTTTCCACATCTTGCGACGATACTAACGGTGGCGTCAGGTGTTCTGGCGTCCAAGCTGAAGGAGTGGCCCAAGGTCGAGAGTCCCATCAAAGGTCCTCTGAACTCGCTGTTCACCTCTCAATGCGCCTCCGACATCAACAACCAACTACAAGCCATGTGGGACACCCTGAGCTCGAAACACAAAAATTATCTCACAGACGACAACAAGGATCCCGTTTCGGTGCGATTGTCACCCAAGGAATACCAGCAGCTGTTGGAACAGCTTCGAGAGTGCTCCTCCGACGATCCACAGGCGCTCTTGTTGCTGGCTGAACTGCTGACGTTTGGACACTACTCCGTTCGCCCACAATACGCAGCCGGCTTTGCGGCCTACAAGCAGTATGCCGAGCTCACGGGTGACCCCGCAGCGCAGTTCTTTGTGGGTTTGCTATACAGCACTGGTTTGTTTGGACAATGGCCCAGAGATCAGGCACGGGCTACATTATACTACTCGTTCGCAGCCAAGGGAGGCGATGTCCGGGCGCAGATGGCAATGAGCAACCGAATCAACAACGGTATTGGAATGCCTCAGGACTGTGATGCTGCTCTCAAGTACCTGCGACTGGCTGCTAACCAGACACTCAACTACTTTCTGGACGGACCTCCTGGAGGCAAGCATCTGGGCCCCTCATCGTGGCATCTGGCAGACTCCAACTACGGGCTCTACGGAAATCTGGGCAAGGAAACGTCCATGTACGACGAGTATGCTGAGGACTCGTCGGAGGAGATTCTAGAATACGCTGAGCACATGCTGGAGGGCAAGGTGGCCGAGTACAAGTGGTCACTCAGTGAGTTCTTCTATCGGGGCTCCCAGAACGTCGAGCCGGACCTCACTAAGTCCGCTCGACTCGCCCACGAGTGTGCTGGGCTATTTTTCACAGATCTTGACGCCAAGGAGGTGGCCCCGGCTCGAGAATCACAATGGTATTCGGTGCGATGTGCCACGCGGCTCGGGCAGATGTACATGCGGGGCGAGGGAGTGGAGCAAGACTACAAGCTCGCACACAAGTGGTTCCACAAGGCATGGCAGGCATCTGGAGGTCAGATTGGAACAGCTGGAAATGGACTCGGATACATTTACAGGCACGGGTTGGGGGTCAAGCAGAACACAGAGAAGGCCATCCGGTACTTCCACAAGGCCGCTGAGCTGCAAAGCTTGCCTGCCCATTACAATCTGGGAGAAATCCAGCTAGAACGGGGAGATCACAAGGCAGCTCTGCGGTACTTTTCCGAGGCTGCCACTGTAAATCTGCCAGCAATGTATGAGACTGGCGAGTACTATTTCCGAGTTCGTGAGGACCCTGCTATTGCTGAGGCTGTTGCTACAGTGGGTACTTACTCTGACGAACTGACTTGCTCAAAGACATACAAGCACTTCAAGCTGTTCAACGAGCGAATCTGCGGTAATAAGTTCCCTCGGCGCTGGGCACTTCAGCAATGGAACCTAGGCACCTTCCATAATGCATTTGTTGGCTTTGTCATCGAGGCTGAACAAGGCTCTGAGAATGGTCAGTTCAACGCTGCCTACGTGGTCGACGAGTGTCTCAACTATGACGACAACGGAGTTATTTCCGAGAGTGACAAGCTCAGCGCTTTGGCCTACTGGACTCGGTCTTCCATCCAGTCCAATTTTGAGTCGACTCTACGAATGGGTGACTACTACCTTTATGGTATTGGAACCAAGCCTGATGCTGAGAAGGCTCATGAGTGCTACACCGGTGCTGCTGAGCGGGGCAACCTCGGTTTGGCTCGTTGGAACCTGGGATGGATGCATGAGCACGGAATTGGTGTGTCTCAGGATTATCATCTGGCCAAGCGGCACTACGACTCGGCCCTGGTGGCTAATCCTGACGCCTATCTGGCCGTCTATCTATCTCTGGCAAAGCTGCGATTCAAGATCATTGCTAGTGCCATCGGCGGCTTCCTGGGCTATAAGAAGAAGACTGACACGCAGGTGAGCATCATTGGAGGCCCCAGCAACAATGCCAAGTCCAACTTTGCGCGGTTCCGCAACATGGTCATTCGGTTCAACCGAATCGGCGTTCTTGATCTGGCTCTCCTTGGTTCCTTCATTCTTGTGGTCTACCTGCTTTCCAATCGCCAGGCTGTCAACCCCGAGATTGCCAATTTGCCTGATGTGGACGAGGCACCTCGAGATACTGCGGTAAACGCTCCACGAGAGGAGCCTGCCGAGCCCCAGCCTCTGCATCGACCCCTAGGTCCTCATCTTGGAGACCCTGAAGACGGAGCTTTCCCCAGTTAGAGACTGTCTGACACGCCTCTTCCTCTACACCTGCGTGGTGTATGCATAAAGCCGATAACCCTTGAACCTAATCTGGATACGAGTGTTTACGTCCACGGTATTTCAGTAATGGGTAGCGCACGCCGGCGCTTTATGAGTGTTTATATAGCAAATTGTCATGATTTGGAAACCACTATTGTGGCGGAGACTTTTCTGTGTCATCCACATGTCTCCTCATGTCACAGCATTCCCGTAGATGCTTGGCACGAGAAGCGAGCGACCGTTTTGTGCACCGCAGTGCATTATTGCGCTATTTTAATCATGTGCGCGGTGTCCACGTATTCACATTTATGAATGGTTTTGTAAATGTCTGGTAGCTAAGTGCCAACATATAGCTACAAGTTGATACTGTCGTTATACCTGGAGTGAAATTGCGTGTGGAGTGTTTTTTACTGGTGATTTTGAGTCTTGTTTCTGTCTAGATTCAGCTTGCGATTTCGGTAGTCGGCAACTCCAAGAAAGGCTTATAAGAAAAGACAAGTCAGACGCTAAATGCCGAGTGTCTAACTCTTTCCAACTAGACCCGATTGTGTGTAGTCACGTGATGATCCCCAAGAGCGGAGTATTATCTCTGTTTCTACGAGTGCTTGTTCATACTATGGACTCCATCTGTCAGAGCGCCGATCCCCCCCCGTCAGGCTCTAAACGAGAAAGAATGGGGACCGTTGGGGCCTTAAAAAAAATTGTGGGAGGTGGTGCAGCAACTGTATCCACCCCAAAGCTTGTGTGTCGCATGCGACAAGAACAGAAATGGCCCTGGTGCTGAGACCTCATGGAAGGCTGTGGAAAGTTGCTTTTTTTTGAGTCACTTTGAAAGATAGTGGTCGGTTTTTTATGTTCACTGTCGACAAGTACATACTGTAGAAGGGAGAGTGCCCTGTGTATAAAAGACCCAGTGCCTACAGTTCCAATACGTACATACTGTAACTTTGGGAGGTGGCTTGATTTCTGTAGGTACCTGTCATTTAAACATCGGGTCACATGTCACGAGAGGCAAGGAAGTGGTGTTTACAAGCTGCTCTGTGATATAATTCATTATTTCCTGATTGTTCACTTATAGTATCCGTTTCCTTATCACAGTAGCACCTCCCATCCTATGTCCCCACAGTCCCAAACTAGGAAAAAATCCAAGCTTAGCTTGCGCTAGCGCCTGCAGGTACTACCCTGCCGCACTCCATGCACACACGCACACACCTTGTTGATATCGCCTAAACTAACCCCTTGACCATTCGACCATGGCGTATCGACGCAAAAAGTTCTTTGGAAAACGCACAGAAGCCGGCCACGTGGCCCGCACGCCGTCACAGCTGCAGGAGGTGTACTCGGACGACGACGACGGCGAGGGTGAAGATGTGGAGATGTGGGACCAGCCCGAGGTCAAGGATACACACAACGCCGATTCCGGATCGCCAGCGTCGCCAGCCGCCGCAATGCCTCCACGAATGAGCGACTCTCTGTACCAGGAGACCAAGGCCGAGGCCGAGGCTTCTGCTGGCCCGCAGGGTGCTCCAGGTGACCTGTACTCGCTGATCCGCACGTTCCCGCTGTTCAAAATGGCCCCCAACGCCTTTGTTATTGCCGTGTCGGCCAAGCTGCGCATCCAGCAGGTGTCGCCACAGGAGTACATTGTCACACAGGGCGACGAGGCCAAGGCCATGTACTGGATCCTCAAGGGCCAGGTCAATGTGACGAGCAGAGATGGAGAGAGTGTTTATGCCGAGCTGGAGGCTGGCTCGTTTTTCGGCGAGATTGGAATTCTGTTTGATCGACCGCGAACGGCAACGGTTTTAGCATCGACAAAGTGCGTGTTGGCGGTTCTCAAAGGCGACAGTCTCAATGACATCCTGCCAAAATTTCCAGCAATGGAACGAGCTATCAGAGACGAGGCCCAGGAGCGTCTGGCCATCATCGAAAAAACGAAAATCAACCAGCGTAAGTCCCTTTTGACTGGAATGGTGTCGCCCACTACGTCAATCCGAAACCTCCTACACGAAATGCCGTTGTTCCGACACATTCCAGAAACAATAGTGCATAAGCTGGCGCTGGCAGTAGAGCCTCGCACTTATGAGCCGTTCCAGTACATCATTAAGCAGGACACAATTGGCCAGGAGATTTACTTTCTGACCAGCGGCATCGTGGAGGTCATTGACGAGCGGGAAATTGGCACGGCGGCACACATCATTGCCCGGTTGACCAAGGGGTCGTACTTTGGAGAAATGGCGTTCCTGAGCTCTAATCCCGTACGAACCGCGTCCATTCGATCAATCAGCATGGTGGAGTGTCTGGTTCTGACTACAGACACGCTGGAGTCGCTGTGTTCTCAGTACCCCGATATTCAACAACATATCGAGCAAACAGCCTCGGCTCGAATAGAGCAATATCACCGGGACCCAAAAACACATGACATTATTAACAATACTACAACAGATACACAATCAGCTGGAGCTGGACCAGCTTTACCTGTCGATATGACTAGACGCCGCTCAGTGGCTGATTTTGGCGGTAAGAAGAACTACAGCTTGTTCACCGTCAGTCGAGGAGGAGCTACCTTCTTTAGTGAGCCCAAGGATTACCATATTTCTCTTCCAGGAGCAGAAAACACGACAGTGTCGCCTATGACAAGTAACCATTCTCATACTAGACGATACAGCACAGGCACGGTTTTCGAGCCTGTCATTTCCCGTGATGGTCGAGTCGTCTTTTCCAACTCGTGGGAATCTAACTCGGGCGTGTCTGAAGAGGCACCCTTGTCTCTGGGCAATTATCAGATGGCTCAGCCTCGGAAATGTCTTTCCGCAGGAAGCAGTGGTGCTACCTCTCCTTCCAAACGGCCTGCCTTTGACAATCGAGATGACGAACCACTTGGAAAAGATAAACGGGAAATGTCTCCTCGAGATTCTTCTCCCTCTTCACCTGGTGCAGCTCCTCTGGCTAGATCTTCGTCTACTGGAGCTAGTGTTAAGACGATTTCCCCCCAGCGATACTCGTCGTTCCTCTTGCATCCTCGGCTCAAGAAGCAAAAGACATTTCAGCGACGAAAGTCGTCGCTGTTTAACGTCGGCCCCTTCTCCGATGCCATCCAGGTTAAAATATTTGCATATCTTGATCTTCCTGACCTGATGGTGCTACAGAGAGTATGTCAGCACTGGCGGCAGTTGCTTCTCACGTGTCCTCTCCCTGAGCTGGATCTTAAGCCCTACAATAGATCCATTGATGATACATCCATCGTTTCAATCGTCAACTTTGTGGGCGCTCGACCAAAGCTGGTAGACATTAGCTCCTGTTTCCACCTGACTGATGACGGTTTCTCCTACCTGGTCAACGGCATCGGACTGGCAAAGATCCGGGTCTTCAAAATGACTTCAGTTTGGGAGGTGTCAGGCATGGCCATCATGGATCTCACTGTGCCTTCAATTGGAGCTGATCTAGAAGAAGTGGATCTTTCCAACTGCCGTAAAGTGGGAGATTCGACTCTAGCACGACTAGTGGGATGGGTTCAAGAAGAGGGCGGAGAAAACAGCGGAGATAGAGAGACGTCACCTTCGTCTTCGGTGGTCGGATGTCCCAAGCTGAAACGCATCACCATTAGCTACTGCAAACACATCACCGACCGAAGCATGCACCATATGGCTGTGTATGCAGCTGATCGGCTGGAGATGCTCAATCTCACCCGATGTACTACAATCACCGACCATGGGTTCGGATACTGGAACATCAGGCCCTTTACACGACTCAGGGAGCTGGTTTTGGCGGACTGCACATTTCTGTCCGACAAGGCCATCATTTCTATTGTTGGCGCTGCGAAGAATCTCGAGTTCTTGGACCTATCATTCTGCTGTGCGCTGTCAGACGTATCTGTGGAGGTTCTTTCTCTGGGATGTCCGTCACTCAAGAGTCTGAATCTGTCCTTCTGTGGCTCGGCCGTGTCCGATGCTAATCTTCGGGCGGTGGCCATGCATCTTTTGGACCTGGAGCATCTGAGTGTGCGAGGTTGTGTTCGAGTGACTGCGGTTGGAGTGGATACAATTCTTGCGGGGTGTCTGAAGCTCAAGACGCTGGACATTACCCAGTGCAAAAATGCTGGTGGTTGGAACCAGGGCGATAGCAAGGTGGTTGTCAAGACTACCTGAGAGAGGAATGCATATACTAATGATTTATTGTACTTTACGAGGTTGGTTGATGTGTGTCCCATGAAAGGGCGCATGGTTGCTACTGTAGCATATTGGTACACTCCTTGATCTATATGTGGCTGTACTTGTAGGTTAGCTATTTGTAGCAAATCTCATCTGCGCTACTTGTACAGTAAATTTGGCTCTGTCGAATCTGATGCACAGTGTGCATGTTACATTTGCATTGCTGGTCACCGGATAAATGACCGGTTATTTTTAATGCTCCGTCGGTCGTAATTGTGTTCCGTTTGAGTCCTGGATTCGGACCATTAGCCCGTTTTTGGCGTACCGGTATTGTAGAATCAAGACTGGCACGCGTACATATCGGACTATACTATACTTGGAGCAGCATGGAGCTTGCCGTGTTCGCCCGTGGATATTTATAGAAGCGGCGATCTGTTGGGTTTGACTTGGTTTGGTTGGTTTGAACTTGATTAGGGCTTGGCTTCAGGGTCTATCTTGATACGATGGCTGTACATCTAGTAATCGTCCTTGCTCTCGGAAGCAATACTGTCAGTGCATAGTTGCCTACAGTACTTGAAAGTTGTCGCTGCAGGAGCTCAAAAAAGTTGGCCCACAGTAGCTCAGGGCCGATCTTCCATCTCCGGCACGTTAGAGCACATGTCATTGCACATGGACGAGGCAGCTTATGTTTGTAAGACTTGTGTGGGTTTGGGATTGAAATTTGAGCAGTTGACGGATTGAAGTGTGCTATTTATATGTCCAGAGCAAGGCATTGACAAGACGCTATGATAAGTCCTTGTCTGGAGGTAAACAGGGGTGAGATAGACAGAAGAGCTTGCAGTACCATATGTACCGTACAGAGAACACGAGATCTGGTGGTAGGAGAGGTTGCGGATCTGTATTGTGCATCTAATCGAGCTCCTTATCACTCCAACATTGGCATCTCTTTCACCTCCTGCTTGTAATCATCTTGGCTAAGGTACAGGATGTGCTTGTATTATGATTAACCATGTGGCACGAGAATAGGGGTAAGAGGCGAGCTTGGGCTGGATTGGGTGGGATGCCACTATTTTAATTTTTGCCTTGCGTTTGACGTTTTTTATAGTGTAATTTCCCGTGGCCCGTTTCAGGTCTGAGCGGGTGTTACAGTAAGTAGAGAATGTACCATTGGTGCTCTAATATAGCATCAACATGTTTCAACCCGTCCATGGCTGGGCAAGCACCCTCTTGTTCCTGTCTACGTACGTACCTCACGTATCTGTCAGGTGCACCGGTGCAGCTGGCCTCGTGGTACCCCTGAACACCAATGGTACACAATTCAATCTTGGCGCGTAGGCCTGTTGGTGCTTGCCGTGTGTATCCGTGCACTCTAAGTTGGTTAAGCACATTGGGAAAAGGTGTGTAAGCGAGAATGCTGAAAAGCAGTGTGATAGAGAATACCAGTAGCTAATTGGTACAATAGGTAGCGCCAGTAGTAAGGAGAAGGGCGTGGCCACGGTGATCAAAAGCCCACATTTATGCACGCCCTGCCATCCGCTTCCAACCGTTTATTATGTGCCCGAGTCTTCCACCTTTGTGTGGTGTTGTGGGGTTCAGGAGATGCGTCCTGTAGTCTGGATGCAGTCCTTTTTGGCCCAACACGTCAACATCGCAAAGAGGAGCCTCTACCTGAACTACACGCAGCTTCATGTTAGGGAAACGCAAGGGTGAGTGATTTGGAGGAGGAGCGAGAGAGGTGCGAGAAGATGGTGCGTCACGTGATAGACGACGTGTCCGGCTATTCTCAGGGTCTTGTTTCAACACCACAGTAGCACTAGTTTTGCTACTCTGGCATCTACGAGTAAATACAGCTCACCACGACACTTTCCACTGGCTAACTCAGATACACCAGCAATGGTGGCTCCGCTGAAAATCGACACCTCCAGAGAAATGGAGATTTACTCGCGCGACGACAAAGAAGACGGCACCCACGGCAGCTCACATAACAACCATCTCGTGGGCGCAGAAGAGGACGAGGACGAGGACTTGGATGATGATCCCTTCGAGCACCAGAGCTCATCGCCCTCCATTCACGAGGACGAAATCGACTTTGACTACGTCTACGCCTTTAAGACGTTTGTGGCCACGGAAAAGGGCCAGGCCAACGCTGTCAAGGGCGACGCCATGGTGCTGCTGAACGACTCCAACTCGTACTGGTGGCTCGTGCGGCTAGTCAAGGACTCATCTGTGGGTTTCTTGCCGGCCGAGCATGTGGAAACACCCTGGGAACGGCTTGCACGTCTCAACAAGCACAGAAACGGCGAGCTGGCGTCTCCAGCCAACGATTCACATGGCTTTTCGTCCTTTTTTGGCGCAGAAAAAGAGGGCAAGGGCTCCAACCCGTTCAATAAGATCTTCAAGAAGAAGGAAAAGGCCAAGAGTGTCGCCTTTAACGGCAACCCCACCTATGTGTCGGCTTCCGAATACGAGTACAGCGACGGTTATGAAGGAGAGGAGGACGATGATACACACGACGAAGAACACGACTACGAAGAGAACGAGGAGGAAGAAGAGGAGGAAGTCGAGGAGGAAGACGACCAAGATACAGAACGTGTGGTTCGGCATTTGCAGCAGAAACAAACTGATGCTCGCAACAAACCAGGACACATCAACCCCCTGGTCGCCAATGCTCACTCTCCACACAATGCGCCACAGCCGGTTCTGTCGCCCGATCTAGACAAGGCGCCCACTCCTCTGGTGGTTAACAAGGTGCGCAAGGCTCCTGCCAATCTCACCGTTGACACCAGCTTGAGACCTGGAGGAACACCCAACGTCATCGTGGCCAACAACCCCAACCACCCCAACTCCCAGGTGCATTCGTCCTGGGATGCCAATGCATCGAGTGAGGAGGAGGAGCAGGAATCCAACTCAAACCTGACCAAGGAGGTCGGCGAGGAGAGTGGAATCAGTGAAGAGAGCGTCATCATCACCAGTCAACGGCCTGCCAATGCATCAGCGGCAGCAGCAGCAGCAGCAGCAGCAGCAGCGGTAGTAGCGGCAGATCGTTCGGCGGATCGTTCGGCAGATCGTTCTATAGATCGTTCAGTTGAACGGTCCAGGGCCGCATCTCAGGGCTCGGTTGCATCTTCCATTCTGCCTCCTCCTTCGGATCATCGACTGTCTGTATCTTCTCAGAACTCGGACAGTTCAGCCGTGAGTCAAGCGTCAGGCAAAAAGCGTTTCTCGTTGTTACGTGCAAAGTCTTCGGTGGACAATTTGCAGCGGGCCAGTTCTGGAGGTTCAGCTACAGGCCGATTGGTAGGACTTTTCAAGCGAAAATCAAAGGAGACAATGAAGAAGGGATCCAAGGAGCTGGAGCCTGTGCGCTCACCGGCATCCTCAGTCCACTCTGCATCATCTTCGGTGCATCAAGCGGCTGACCAGAGCGATCTAGCCAGTATCGACGAGGAAGGAGATAGTGCAAGTACACCTAACAGTGCAGGAGGAGTGGTTTCAGGAGTATACCCTGTGAAACCGGGGTCGCATAGAAAAGGCTCGTATTCGTCCGTTTCGTCGGTTCGATCCCAGGGATCTCTTCTGTCTCAACACTCTTCGCAGCAACAGTCTCCCATGCAGGCCCGACACGCGGGTCCTGCCTCCTCTGTGGCTCCCTTGGCTCCGAGGCCCAACCGGCCCATGTCCCAGCCTGTCGTTCAAGCCCCCATGGGCCCTCAGTTGCATCACAGCCATTCTGTCGGCAGTTCTCCAGCTACTCCTCAGTACCCAACGCATCAGAATAGCCAGCCTCATCAACTACATCACACTCAGGGACAGCACCCTCATCATCTCCAAAAACATCTTCCTGGGCAGGCTCCTGGCCACTCGAGCTTAGGCCCCATGCCTTCGTATGCCCCTGGCATGCATGAGCAAGTTGTCAGAGGCAACGGCAATGGTCCTAACAGTAATGGTAACGGACACTTCCCCGGCCAGGCTCCTGGGCACGCCAGTCTAGGTCCTATGCCTTCGCATCCCCCTGGCCAGTTTCCTGGTCAAGGTAGAGGGCACACTTCGATGGGTAGTTTCCAGCCCAATGGAATTAATGGCAACGGAGCAGCTCCTCATCTGCGTTCTGATATGCGGTCTGATATGCGATCTGATATGTACTCTCGAGACTTGCCTCAGAACATTGACGATGCGCATAATGGTCATAGGCAGCCTGGTAGCGAACGGCAATCTAACAACCCCTTCCCTGAGCGACAGTCCAGCAGCAGTCCTTTCCCGGAAAGACGAGATAGCAGACAGCAAATGCAACAGCCTCAAGGTGAGTCTCATCATCACCACCACCATCCGCTGGCACATCCAGACCTCCCCAGGGCTCTTTCTCCCGAACGCCAAGTTGGCCGAATGACTCCGGAGGAGCGTCCTTTGCATATTGTTCGTCCCCAGGTGCAATCTCAGACTCCCACGGGTCCTTTTGCCGATCTGTCTCCCCTCAAGACCTTCAACCGCGAGTACGGTTCATCCTCCACTCTGGGATCTAGCCAGGGACTTCCTCCAGTGTCGCCCATCAAGACTGTCAACAGCGGACGAGTCACTCCCACTTCTCAGATCCCTACCCCGTCTCAAGCATCTTTCTACAATGAGCATGGTGAGGTAGTTGAAGCTGAGTCGATTCGGGCTGTTGACTCGGATGCAGTTACGTCTCCGGTTGGCGGTATGTCTGACGTTACTTCTCCCATCAGTGGCATGTCTGACACGGTGACCTCTCCTATGGAATCTGATCCCTTTGGAGTCCATGATCCTCGTACAAACACAGCTGCGCCTCCATGGCCCTCGGCTATTGACACGAGCAGCCACCACAACCAGGGTCTGGGCGACGATGTGGAGATTGAGTCGATCGGCTCCGACCTCTCCAGCTCGCATGACGGCAACTACGACAACCACTTGCATCCCCATGGAATCCCTTCCAAGGAACAGACTCCCTCAGTGGTGTCGATAGTGTCTTCGTTTGACGATGAGCTGGAGACCCCCACTGTGGCTGTGGCCAAACACATGAGTCTGACACCGCAGTTGGCTGGTTTTGAGGCCTCCGAGTTTGCGGGACGGTCTACTCCTGATGCTAGTGATGCCCGCACTCCCCAGCTCGAGAATATTGATGATGCTGACGATAACAATGGAAACACCACTCCTCATGTTGGCGCTGGAGACCGTGATGATTCCAATGAGAGCGAGATTGGCAACAGTACATTGACTCGTGCCCCTGTGGCCAATCTTGATGCCCCTAGTGCTCCTACACCTGTGGCACCCCTGGCTCATCATCGAATCCAGCCTGGAAACGTATCCACGCAGTCGGTACAGTCGTTTGCCACGGCTCACAATGGCTTCTCTTCTGCTTCTCTGGCGTCGTCGTTCTCCACATCTTCTCTCTTGGACGGCTACGAGCAGCGAAGTGAGGAGACTGTGGATGAGTCCCCTGTGTCCGAGATGGCTGAGGCGCCTGGCTTTGGTGAGCCCAAGGCGTTGAACGACTCTGGACATGGTCGAGCGGCCAGCGATGCCTCTACCAGCACCATCAGACGAATCCCCATTAACAAGTCCAAGCGATATTCCACCACGCTGCATCCTGATATTGCCAACGTGTACAAGGGCACCAACGACCGGCTGGATACTCTCAACGACAAGGTTGACATGCTGCTTCGCCATTTGTCGTAAGCAGCGGGTAACTAAAACAAAACACACACATACACATACACATACACATTACATCATGACATTGGCTACAGTACTTATAATATACATACACCATTAGTGTTTTTTTGCGTGAGTGTAGGAGGAGGATCTGTTGCTATGCATTTTTGCCACTAACCAGTGTACCAATGGTACTTGTAGAGAAGAGCTGATGCGAGTTTGAACTTGTTGGTACACACACATTATCGTGCTGTCTACAGTACTTGTAGTTTGAATGTAAGCGGTCAGAAAATCAGTGCAGTAGTGCCCTCTTCCTGCATCTACAAGTAGTATGGGCTATCTTTGTGAAACCATGTCTAAGCATTTTGTTGACTTTAGTTAGGATCAAAGTAGTGGATGCTACAGTGCTGGGTCAACTGCTGTATGGCTGAGAGTATAAATACACAGTCAAAACCACCGCAAGACAAACCTAGACGCAATAGAAGCTCGCACCTATGGCAGAGATGTCTCATTCGGTATTCTACGATGCAGTAGCTGCAAGTAGGCTTTCCGATATACTGTATCTTTGCCTTGTATCATTCATGAGAACCTTGTTGAGTTGTTGGGGTTGATTCAGTGATCACTATATCCAGGGCTTGTACAAGTAGACGGCTTGGGGATAACACAAAGGCATATGTACAGTCGTTCGTGTTGCAGCTGTTACCCCGCTCTTATCTACAGCGATTTCGTTTGCGTGACAGTTGTTTACAACGCCATTTTTTGTGATTGATTTGGCTCGCTGGTTGCAACTGATTTGGCTCATCTTGATATCAGGGTCCGATATAGGATGTACAAGTACAAGTACAAGTAAAAGCGTGACCAGAGTGTTTGGAGAGTCTGTGGCCTGGGTGGTCAATTTGAGTCATAGTGACCGATCATTAGACAAATTCAACAAGCTCTTCCTTTCCTAATGGGTTCAATCAACGTGATAATGTCACCGTCATCACGTTGCACCTCTTTATCTCGTTTGTTCAAATAAACTCATAGACGCGAAAGTACGACCCGTCCCGAGAACCGAGGTAGGCTTGGAAAAGGCAACTTGAGACAATAAAAGGGCTTGTTAGACAGAAGAAGACGAGTGGGGTTGTCTAATTGGGCACCGCCGTCGTTTCTGAGACCAGCCTTGTTTCATTTTACTGTATTGTAGCTACTTGTTCATAGGTGGTTATTGTATTGCCGCGTTCTTGCCAAGACCATGGCGAGTGAGAACTATCGTACTCGTATAATGGAAGTACTTGTATGGGTGCTGTGAAATTGTGCCGGCATGGTTGGAAAACAGACCAGTGACGTGAATTTATTGATTACTCATTGAGCCGTCTACAAGCACTTAATACGGTACTTGAACGAGCTCTCGTCTCGTAATTGTCCTCTCCTGACGACGCTGAATACAGAACCGGGGGTAACTTGACTCTCATGTGAGACAAGTCAACGACTCGAACAAGCACAAGTCGTACGTATTACAGTAATACAAGTACAGTAGCTGACCGTTGAATGACATGTGGATATGAAACAAGCGAAACGTAGATCTTCATACCAGGACAATCGTAGGTGTCAGATGGCGTAATCATCAACATGATAGAGGTCTCCACTCGGAGTCGCCCCAGCAACAAGACACTCACACACACACACACACACACACACAGCATGTATGCACCGTGTCGATCAAAGGGTTCTTTTGAAAGTGAAAGTGCCTGTACCTTGTACGAGTACAGGAAACAATCAAGTCGTGATAACAGGTCCTTGTGGCATGGGGCCAAGTCACTGCGCATCAGCTTGTCTTTGTGACTAGCTTGTTGTCAATTTCCCCTCCTTGGGCCGCGCATGTGTATAGCACTCGTATGATGGCCAGAGGGCTTTGCACGTGAAGGAGACGGGTAAATATCAAATGCGCTGGACACAGGGAATGCTCAACAAATCACCAAGTAAATAGTCAAGTAAGAGTATGCATTATTGAAAGATATACACCACCACCCAGGAATAGAGGTTCCACAAAAGTGGCAAAATATGAGACAAACTAAAGATTTTAAGGGCTGAATCAATAGAAACACATGACATAAAACAGTCTCCTTCACTCCCCTTACCACCAGTTGTTGGTATCACCTCTTATTGACCACCCGTTCCCATCCCGACCCCCTTAACACTCCTCCCACACAAGTCCCAACCTGATGGCACGTGCAGGGAAACTTTTCAACCTTATTGCTGCCATCTGTCTTCTTCACTACAGTTGCAACGATCAGTGCACCACACCCCAAACAGCATTTAACACCGACACTGTGAGAAAAAATGTCCTGGGAACCGCAACCCCAAGTCCACGCGCAGCTCCTGGAGGTGCTGCAGAACTCGCTGCGGGGCAATAACGCCGCCCAGCGCCAGGCCACCCAGCAGCTTAGAGAGGCCCAGGCCCAGCCTGACTTTGCAAACTACCTCATGGCGGTGTTGATTGACGACAAGGCTGGCCCGCTCGACGTGCGGTCCTCGGCCGGACTGTTGCTTAAAAACCTGATTAGATTCGACTTCAAGGATCTCAACGATGCCGGCAAGACGTACGTCAAGGCCCACGTCTTCACAGCCCTGGTGGAGCCCGCCAACATCATCCGAAACACGGCAGGAACCATTGTGGCGTCGCTGATGCAGCGGGAGGGAATCAGCGGGTGGCCCGACGGGCTGACTACACTCATGGGCCTGGCCGAGAGCTCGGACGCGAACGCCCAGCTCGGAGGAATGGACGCCCTGTCCAAGATCTGCGAAGACATGCCCGTGGAGCTGGACCAGACATACGGCAGCCAGCGGCCACTGGAGTACATGGTGCCCAAGTTTCTCGAGTTTGTCCGGTCGCCCGACTCGTCGCACCAGAAGCGAGTGCAGGCGCTCACCTGTCTCAACCACATTGTCGAGGTTGAGAGCCGATCCATTGCTAGCCGAATGGACGAGTATCTGGAGATCTTGTTTAGTCTGGCCAACACGCCCGATGTGGAGACCCGAATCCAGATCTGCAATGCCTTCACCGGAATCCTGCGAACCAACGCCGAGAAAATTGCACCCCATCTTGGAGGAGTCATTCAGTACGCCCTCCATTGCATCTCTGCCTCCGAGGAGGGCGACACTCTGGACTTCCAGGCTTGCGAGTTCCTGTTGCTGCTGACTGAGCTGGACCCCAACCCGGAGGCGCTGTCGCCGCATCTTGGGGACCTTGTTCCTGCTGTTCTTCGAGCCATGGTCTACTCCGAGACAGACGTGTTCATGCTGGAGGGCATCAACGAGGACGATGCCGACGTGGCCGACCGAGAGGAGGATCTCAAGCCCATCAACTTCCGACAAAAGGCCGCCCACGGCAACAAGAAAAACGAGGCTGAGGGACAGGAGCCCGATGAAGACGAATCTGACGATGAGGAGGACGACGAGGTGCGAGGCCTGGAGGCCTGGAATTTGCGAAAATGTGCCGCCTCCACTCTTGACCGACTTTCTAACATTCTTCCCGAGGAGGTTCTTGAAGCTGCAATGCCCTACCTCAAGCAGACCATTGTCTCTGACGAGTGGCCTGCCAGAGAAGCTGCCATTCTGGCCTTTGGAGCCATTGCTGATGGATGCCAGGATATGGTCGCTCCTCATCTGCCCGAGCTGGTGCCCTTCCTGATTCAGCGATTGTCTGACCCTCAATTCCCCGTTCGACAGGTTTGTTGCTGGACCCTGGGCCGGTTCTCAACCTGGGTCTGCGAACAGAGCATGTCCGAGCAGGACACTTACTTCATCCCCACGCTTACAGGTCTCTTTACATGTGCCCTGGACCGAAACAAAAAGGTGCAGGTTGCCGGCTGTTCTGCCGTGGCCACCTTCACTGACGAGGCCCGAAACATGCTGACTCCATACCTCGGCCAGATTCTCGAGCAGTTTGCGCTCTGTTTCCGACGCTACCAGAAGAAGTCGCTGCTGTTCCTGTACGACGCAGTTTCGACTCTGGTCAAGTATTGCGGCGCCGAAATTGCCGAAAACCAACAATACATGGAGACTCTGATGCAGCCTCTGATTGCCAAGTGGGAGCAGATTAGCGACGACGACAACGCCCTGTGGCCACTGTTTGAGTGCATGTCTGCCGTGGCCTCGTACATGGGCCCTGCATTTGAGCCCTATGCTCCCCCTGTGTTTGACCGATGCGCTCGTCTGCTGCACTCGTGCTTGGTTCAGGATCAGAACTTTTCCAACGACCCGTCCCAGGATCCTGCCGAGCGAGACTTTATGGTGACTGCCATTGATCTTGTCGACGGTCTGGTGCTCGGTCTCAAGGACAAGGCAGCTCCCTTGATGATGAACAGCGAGCCCCCATTCATGGAGCTGCTTCTTGTGTGCTGCCATGACGAGTTTGACGTGCGGCAATCGACATTTGCGCTCATTGGAGACATGGCCGCCCTGTGCCCCCAGCCATTGGAGCCCTACATGGATCAGTTGATGGAGGAGCTGCTCAACCAGGTCGAGTACAACCACATTTGGCCTGATGCCGTCAGCAACACTTGCTGGTCACTGGGAGAGATTGCTCTTCGATTCGGCGACAAGCTGCGACCTCTTCTGCAGGCATCTGCTGCCGAGCGGCTCATTGCGCTTCTGCGAACCCGAGATGCATCGCCACGAGTTCTGGAAAACGCTTCGACCGCCATTGGCCGAATCGGCATTACCATGCCCGACATTTTCGCGCAGCGAATCCCAGACTTCATCATTGCCTGGTGTCTCAACATGCATGACGCCATGGACAACAGCGAGAAGGAAAGCGCGTTTGTGGGCATGTGCACCATCATCTCGTCCAACCCCCAAGCCCTCGACAACTCCACCCTGCTCATGTTTGTGAATGCCGTGGCCCGATACCTGGAGCCTAGCGAAGCGCTGATGCACACCTTTCGACAGGTGCTGGGTGGCCTCAAGGGCATGCACCCCAATTTTGACAAGGACGTGACCGAGCAGCTGCCTCCCATCATCCAGAAGCGACTGCGTGACGTCTACGGCGTTTAAACTAGACTGTACCAACTACAAGCATGTACACTCCATAGCTACAATCACTTAATCATGCCTGGTGCGGTGGAGAAACGGCTCCCACGGATTAATAGAGCCATAGAGAAATCAAACGATAGATGTATAACAATGACATCAAGAGTATGAACATGTCCTTGTAGAGATGTATGTTGAGGAGTATCGCCTACAAGATTTGTACAAATATATCAATAAGCAGCATCCAATCATAAATCCAGAATGTATGCTTTTCGGGTTCATCATGTTATCGTCAGTTATCATCTCGTTTTACTGTCTCCATATTGTCCCCATATTGTCTCATCATTCAGCTTGCTGCTGACACTGAACCATGCATATTGGAAGTGTTCCATTCGCCCACAATAAGCTTTGCTCCCAGCACACCACAGTGATGCTCCCCAGGGTTACCCTACCGTTCCTCCCAACAGCCAATGGAATCACACGGGTATCTTTCAAAGCCAAAGCTCACGAAAATCATCTCACCTTCACTAACTAAACACATCTATCAAAATGGGAGGCAACGGACACTACATGGGATGGTGGGGACACATGGGCTCCCCCCCTCAGAAGGGTGAGTACAAGAAGACAGGATGAGGCCTTGCGTTATTTATTGGACGCTATTCGACACGCGATGAGGGCTTCAGGACAACAATGGTGCGTGATGATCAGGCGGTGACCTACGTGGACAACATACCACATCAAGAGTGTGTTAGAGGTGATCAATGATATTGGTACAACCAGTCCACTACTACAACCGACCCAGGGCCAACTTGGTCCCTTTGTGGTCGAATTGAGGGTCTAGTAAAAAGTCACGCGCAAGATAGACAAACCATCACCACACACCAGTCAATCGTCACTCCTTCCCCAATCATACTAACTCAGGTATCGCTGGATACACCATCTCCCCCTTTGCTGCTCGACCCTTCGCCGGTGTCGTGCACGCTGCCATCTTCAACACCTTCCGACGAACTAAGAACCAGGCTCTCTTTGTCATCCTGCCCGTCTCTTTCTTCTACTACGTCTGGACCCAGGCCTCTGAGAAGAACGAGTGGCTCTACACCAAGGCTGGCCGACACGAGCTCGCCAAGGCTCTTGCCGAATAAGCATAGAAATACATATTAAGATCGACATCGTGGATTGTACGTAGAGGTCACAGCAGTCCCCTGAAGTGTGCACTGTATTGTAGTTAATCAGGTCATATTAAATATGCCTTGTATTGGTCATGATTAGACACTGCAAAAACGACTTACGATAATTCTTCCGTTGTATCGTATCTCTCGTATCACACATACAATCATACAGTGTCCAGAAAATCAGATGTTAAACACGGAAAACAACACATACAGTACAGTATAACCACAAAGAAAAGCTGTACAAGTATCTTAGATATACATTCTACTGTAGCCACAGGGAACAATAACACACAGATGAAATACACTCAATAAATATTAAATAGCTAGTTTTTATGTGGCGTCACCTTGACACTCTTCGAAACCGTGGTGGACTGACCCTTGTGGAACAGCGGCAGATCATACTTGAGTACGCCGCGAACAATGAGCTCAAACGGCTCGGAGCAAATCTTCTTCCACCGCTCTTCCGGAGTCAATGGCTCCTTGTCCTTGTCGCCCTTGTCTTTGTCAGGTACCCGCAGCATCAAGGGTACTCCTGAATCCAGAGTCGCATTACGGGGCACACCGGGGTCATTCAGACGGACCTCACCCATGGCCGATTGGGCGTGCCGGGTGAAAAAGCCGCCCTCGAATCGCAGAGGCACATCAAACTCGTCAATGTTGCCCAGCAACAGAATGTTCTTGTCCTTTTCGTCTTTGTCGTCCTTGGACACTATGGGCTTGGCGAACACATCAATATCTAGGAACGGCACCACCACCGACAAAATACCGGGGTTGAAGGCCTTGACAACAATGTCAAACACCAGCTCCTGCTCGGAAATGAGCAGCTCCGTGATATCCACGACACTGACGTTCTGCAGGGGGCGGTTTGTAGCAAGCACAAAGCCAAACACAAAGCCAGTGAGCAGAACAGCCACTAGAGAAGACATGATCCAAATAGCTCGTCGAATACCTCGCCACCGAGCATGATGGGAGCTCTTATGGAAGTTGTGGGGAGAAAATTGCCCGTTCTTACGCACTCTCCGACTGCTGTCTCCCCTTCGAAGAGGAGTGCTTTCTGATGCATCATCAAACTCTTCGTCGTCGAGATCAGCATCCACATCAAAGTCGTAGTACTCCTCATCGTTGGTAAAACCAGCACTGGAGCTGCCACCGAGAGGACCACGTCGTGAGCCTCCAGTACCGCGGGTCTTGGTGGGTTCTAAAGGAGGATCTTCCTTTGTATACGAACCCAGACGTCGCAGAGAGCCCCCTCCAAGACGTGCGAGAGACGCAGCGTTTCGTAGACTTCCATAATTGCTGACTGGTGCGCGTTTACGGGCGTCGTTGCCAAGATGAGAGCCCGAGTGGGCATTGTTGAGGCGAGGAGGCATTCGAGGGGGTCCAGAGAATGTTCTGTTCGCCTGTCCCTTGCTATCGAGCCCATTATCATGCGGAAAGAGAGGAATTCCGTCCTTTTCAATATCAGAGTAGTCTTGAGACATACCTCTTCGTTCAGACGAACCCATGGGTTTACCCACAGAAGAAAGAGAAGGATGTCTGGACTGGAACCGTGGGTTGTTGGTCATGTTGACAAACTCGGGGTGGTCACTGGTAGTGGAGCAGGACGAGTCGTAGTTGAGATCGGGGACAGATACTGCCGGGTTGTCTTCTTCGTCGTGAACGATGGAAGATAAAGACGACACTGAGGGCCGAGCCATACGGGCAGTTGGTCCTAGGGCCACGCCAAGAGCACGAGGGTTCACCGTGGGCTTCTCCATGGGGTTGGACTCGTATACAAAGTCTTCGTCCGAGTCTGAGGAGTGGACTTCGTCGACGGCGGAAGCGACCTTGGCCGCGAAGATTTCGGCTTTGGTGTTCCCCTGCTGCGAAAGCTGGGATCTGCCCTTCTTTTTCCTCGACTTGACATCCTGTGACTTCTTGAGTCTTAGAGAGTTGGAGCCTGAACCCAGCTGTGGGCCTCCAGACAACGCCACAGTGGAGTTGACAGACCCGCCCTGATAGTTTGTGTTGCTGTTGCTATCAGTCTGAGGCTGCACTGGTGGCGGAGGCGCTACGGAGACAGTGGGCACAGCAGGCACGGTTTCTGTCTCCACGGTAATATGCGAGTTTGAGGCGGGTGCAGGAGCAGATGCCTTTCGGGGCTTGACGACGGGGTCTGAGAGCACTGCTGGGGTAGAAGTACCTGAGTTTGAAGTCGACGATGGAGGCAGAGTCGTGGGGAGTGAGGGTGACGAGACAGATGCGATACCTGGAAGCGACGATGCAGGCAAAGACGAAGATGCATTAGTGAGAGACTCGCCTGTAGAAGCTCCGGGGGTGGAGTTGTAGCCTCCAGGAGTGATTGTGGTGATGGTAGGCCCGACGGAAGAGCCATTAGTGACGCTTCCTCCGCTGGGGTCTCTGGCCATGGGCACTGCGGGAGCGCTGGCGTGGCTTTTGAGCTTGGGGTGTCTGTTTTTGTCAGGCACTCCGATTGGCAGACGTTGTTGGGCGGCTAGCAGCGATCCGGGACCGATATCTTCATCTGAACTCTCCGGGTCTTCATCTGTGGTGGAGTACGACCTGTACGGTGTTGTTCTGGTGGGTGTGGTTCGAGGGCTCGACTTGGGGGTGCTCTTGAGTCTGGTTTTGCTTTTTTTGTGTTTCGGAACCAGATGTGTGATGACCGCAGCGGGCGCTATGGTCGGCGTGGGCGGCGGTCCTGCTTCCTCCGGTCGGCCCTTGAGCGTCTTGTACTTGTCAGCCTGCTCCGCGCTCTCAGTCTTGGTGGGTGAAGCCGACAAAGGCTGCTGGGGCAACAGAACCTCAGACTGTGGGGTGGGAGTGGTGTGTATGCGTGGACGAGACGGCGTGGCGGTGGAGGAGATTCTGGTCACGTGATCTGACGGACTCTGCGACGCCGCTGTGGCGGCGGCCCTCTTGTCGGGTTCGGGCATGACAGATGGCGGTAATGTGGTGTATGTCAGATTAGGTGCCGGGACCTCCGTAGTAAATGTGTGTATTCTGCAAGTGCAGAGTTGGGTGCAGGTTGAGTAGCAAGAAATAGAGTTGGTGGCGGAGGGTAAAGGGGGTTCTTAGGGGACATGTGGTAGCAGGTTTGTGGGGCTCTGGCCGGGTATTTTTGTTTGCTGTAGGTTGCCGTGATTGGCTGTTTGCGTCGCTGGATATTTTGCAGCAATTACCGTGCTCTTGGCTCGCTGGTATATCTTTGTATTGCTACTTCACGATCGTTGCTGTCTTACTGAAATGGTATTTTTGTATTTCAAACTCCAGTTGGATTTTTAGACAAGAAGCAAAAAAGAGAGGACCATTTAGGCGGTTCAAGCGGTCTAAGCGGTTTGTAGCAACAATACAAGTAAAGCGTGGGGTGACAGTCGATGGGAGTGAGCGTATGACGGAAAAGCCATAAATACCAGTCATACGACTTTGAAGCTGCAAGAAAATAAGTAGCTGTACAGCAAGTAGAATGGAGTATCTCGGCATTATAACAGAGACTTCATTGTCCCCTGTTTGTTTCTGCGAGAAACTGTTTAATATTTTTAGTACGTATGCGCGACTGTGCGCCGAACACGCCGAACGAATCCAGCGTCTTGCGTATCTATCGTACGGTATGTACGAGGACGATATCTGTATCGGTACGAGTGCCAGTCTCCACCCTACTCATAAGAGCACCGGGGTGTATCGTATAAGTTCCGTACAGTACCGGTAGCTACAGTAAATTACTGGTACTCGTATTCTATGGGAGTAGTATATATCATTATCATAGCCTATGGTGGAGCCGAGATGTGAAGGTGGTGGCCGCACAAACTGCCAGATAGCATCTTTCCTCTGCCGGCCTGTCACGTGACTGAAATGTCCATACGTGGTTGTGGCACTTACTGCCTCAGTGTGTCTCATCTCATCTCTGTCAGTCAAGCAATGGCATCATCATCGACAATCATCTGCTTTTGGTTAGCGTCGAAATTGGGGCCATGTTAGTAATATGTTTAGTGGTATTTCTGGCGCTATTATTATCCCAAGTCGTTGTATAAGACTGGTATGAATTGCACGATATAATGCCAGTACATACTGTACAGGTAGATGCCATAGGCGCGCCCTTGCTCGTATCGCATGCCACGCGCAACAACATCAGTGCATCGATTGCTCCCTGACTCGCTCTTTCGTATTTCTGTGGGGACACGTTTCCGTCTTTCTTTCACGCAGTGGGACAAGAGGGTTCACGGGCAGATATCCGCTCTCGTGTCTTAGATAGTGAGCACTTCATATGATAACAGAAGCGAGTCAGGGGGGTCTGGTAAACCCGAACTGTACGGGAAATTACGTTACCCGACCCATACAAGTCCGGCAAGTACGGCTGGTATCTATTGTATTTCGGTTCATACAAGAGGGGCTGTGTGAGACGGGTTGGAAATACTGTAGTCACATGGTTGGCTTGGAATGTGATAAACTGATACAAGTGTGGTCTCGAACTGGTTATATAGACCTGTCGGGTGACTTTCTGTGTGTTTCTAAATCGTCGGATAGATGTCACTCGTCAGATATGCTCTTATATGGGCACAACCCATTCACACACCTGCCCGCTCGCCATACATACGATGTATGTACGATGATCGTCGTCATGTTTGGGTACTGTTTGGAGTGTTACACCTGAAACAAGCGATGGTGAAACATGCAAGATTGACCATATCAAGTCCATCCTTGTTGCTGGGCTGCCGGTACCACGTACGACACGTGTTTATTACGAGACGTATTTTGATTAGAAGCTGACACAAGTACATACAAGGATCGTACTGATAATTTTTGCGTCTACGATTCGTATCTTGATGCATACTATTGTATCGTATTGTACTCATAGCGCAGTTTTGGAACGCGTCTGATTGAAAAAAGTACAATGGGTGCCAAGACCCCTGAATGACAATACGTAATAATAAGGCCAGTGTTCAAATACAGCGATGAAATTGGCGGTACAAATAGGACGAGTTTGACATGTGTTGACGGTGGAGAACGAGCCGTAGGGAGAACATCTGACGAGTAAATTCCTCTTTCTTTTTCCTTCATTCCGTCGATGTCTCTACAAGTGCGGTTCTTCCTTCCACTTGGACCCGTTCACAGATTCACCTCTTCCTCAACTTACTGTACCTACGGAACTCTCCCAACTCTACACGCGTTTACCACCGTGCACTGGGCAATGGTGGCCCGGGCAGAAACAAGCCCGCCAGAATGGAACCATAATTATCTCCCATAATATTCACCTCCGGGTTGCTTCTGGGCTGTCCGTCCGGCTTCACTGTCTTACACCCATCTTCAGAACCGACGAGCCCCCACACCTTCTGTTTTGATGTGTGTGTGTGTGCTCGCTCGGATAGGCTTCTAGGTTTCGCGCTCTGAGGGTGATGGACGCATGCGCCTGTTTGTTTGCCCCCATCAGACCGCTACCCTGGGCCATGCATAGACTTTGGGAGTGACGCACCGCTCCGCACATCATCTCTGGAGACAGACCCGTCCCAATCTCCCCCAACCCAACACCACCATTGTTCGCGTCTCCAAACCCCAGAGGCACCCCCCAAGTGCTCACCTACCGTTCGCGCCACCCACACGACACGTCACACGCAAAGCAGCAGGACCGACCGAGCAACAGGTCTGCGTTTGTGACACGACTGGACCTCCAGAAAAGTTTTGCATTTCTTTGCACACGCTCCTTTTTCTACATTCCTCACCCACAATCGCATCAACTAATTTTTTTTGGGGGAAAAACGCCACCAGACGCGATACACAAGGACGAGACAGACGACACGACAAGAAACAGACGACACAACCTGACCGGAATTACAACTACCGCCAAACTACAACACTCACACCGTGATCGACGCGTCAACACGACATACCCATACTCACATGTACATGAGCTCGGCCACCCCCTCGGCCTCCCCGTCGCCTCGCCGGCGCAAACACCGCCCCGACTCGGTGGCACGCTCCTCCATACCGTCGCTGTCCAAGGTGAAGCTCAAAAAGAGTAAGCCCAACACGCCACAGCTGTCACCGTCGCTGTCGCTTGACGACTCAGCGTCAGACGCCCTTATCAACCTCTCCATCCACCGCAACAACACGGTGGCAAATCTCGACGACCTACCGCCAGACCTCTCGCCGTGCCCCAGTCCCAGCAAGCAGCGCGCCTCGGAGCCCCCCACGGTGTACTCGTCAACCATGCAGCCCCTAAGACGCTCCAAGGGCCTCTACAACCTCGAAGAGGCGTCCAACCTGTCGCTCGAAGATATCAACATGGACAGCAGCCCCAGCAGGAGCCACCGACCGCGCCACTCGATGATACTCCATGATTCTGACCCCAATTCGCCGGTCAAGGCGCCTCCATTCAAAAAGGCCGCCATCCAGCAAGAGAATGTGCCTCCTGGAGGAGGAGGAGAACGACGATTGTCAGATAACCCGCCCACGATCCATCTCATGTCGTCGTCGGTCGAATCATCGCCACCAACACCAACGCATCACCCCCACCACTCGCACCCGCACCCTCATCATCCTCAACCCCATTTGCATCCTCTCGTCAAAACAAAGATAGCTGACGTGGAACACAAGGAGTACGGCACTCCAGACTCGTTCCGGTTCGTCAAACCGCTGCAGACTGCGTTCATGAGCACGGGCTTGCTTTCGAAACGAACGCGCAACCTGCCCAACTCATCTTCTGGCCACTCTCTCGTGCCTCCAGATACGCCCTGCAAGAAACCCAGCGGCAGTTCGAGCTTGCAGGACGTGCACGGACTCAGAGGAGACGGAAACACACCCCGGCCCTTCACCAGCAGTGTCTCCCACGAGGGTGTCAGCATGCTCGGAAGCAGTCACAGGTCTGCGTCCTCCGGTAGAGCTCACAGAGTGCCCCTCACAATCAACACCACCGGCCACCAGAATATCCCCTCAGGCCCTCCAAGCGGGCTGCGTGATTCAGCATCACGCTTTGCATTCGACCTGCGTTCGGCAGTCTCCTCGTTCATGGACGACGTTCCCTCCACGCCTACGAAGCCCCTGGAGGAGAGTGAGTCGTTTCCATCCGTCCAGCGAACTCTCACTACTAACAACCATGATGACAGCAACGGCAGCAGCAGCAATAACAGCAGCACGAATCTGGGACCCTACAGACGAGCGTCTTACATTGGTTCTTTGACATCCTTGTCTTCTCTGGCCAAGGCAAGTCACCAGCGGTCAGATGGGTCGCAGATCACCATTACCCCTGGGACTATCACTCGTCAGGCCTCGTCCATCATGGAACCAGAGACCCCTCTTGGAAATGGAGACAATCCCTTTAACTCGCCCAACTTCTCCAGTGATCCTACCTTTGCAGATCCCCGGACACCGGCCAAACGGTCTTCCCAGGACCAATCTGCTGAGAACATGATTGCTGGCGAGTCGTGGCTTAGTCAAAAGTTTGACAGCGTCTCTCTGATTGGATCTGGCGAGTTTTCATCCGTTTACACGGTCACCGAGCGCGTTAAGATGCCTGCGGGTTCCTCGGTCATCCTCACGCCGCCCAACCGTTACGCTGTGAAGAAGATGAAGTACCCCTTTGCCGGCCCCAAGGCTCGTGCTCGACGAATGGAGGAGGTCGAAGTTCTTCGTAAGCTGACCGAGTCGAAACGTGACGAAGACGGGCGCGATTTCATTGTCCAGCTTGTCGACTCGTGGGAGTACCATGGATTCCTGTTCATCATGACTGAGTACTGCGAAAACGGCAGTCTGGATGTTTTTCTGGCTGAAAACGGCCGAATCGCGCGTCTGGACGACTGGCGAGTGTGGAAGATTCTCGTGGAACTTGCCCTCGGTATCCGGTACATCCACAACGAGGGCTTTATGCATCTGGACATCAAGCCAGCCAACGTGTTCATCACTTTTGAGGGCACTCTCAAGATTGGCGATTTTGGAATGGCAACAACATGGCCAGCAGCTCGGGGAATCGAGCGGGAGGGAGACCGGGAGTACATCGCTCCCGAGGTGCTGAGTCGACAGGAGTACGACAAGCCTGCGGATATCTTTTCGTTTGGTCTGATTATTCTGGAGATTGCTGCCAACGTGGTTTTGCCCGATAACGGCATCCACTGGCAGAAGCTACGGTCTGGCGACTTGACCGATGCTGGTCGGCTCTCTTCTGGCGACCTGGCTGGATTTGATCATCAGTTTGGAGAGCCTACTTCTTCCCAGGGCCAAGAACGAGACGCGATTGAGTGCGGGAGCAAGTCGTACGAGGAGGATGGGGGAGTGCTGAGTCCATCGTGCATGCCTCCGTTTGACCACCACGGTATCCACTCGTCTTCTCTCCGAAGCTGCACCACGGCTAACACCACCTCTTCTAGCGGTGTAAGCACCGGTTCTTCCAGGTCTGGCACTGCTGGAAACGGTGGAGCCAGCACGGGCAACACTTCCAGCTCGACAAACATGCATCCCCCAGTGATTAGGCGAAGCTCTGCGGCCCCCGACTGGGCTCCTTTGTTCCTCACCCAGGATCTCGGTATTCTGGATTCATTGGTGTCTTGGATGCTGACTCCTGATCCTCGAGGCCGTCCCACAGCCGACGACATTCTTGCCACCAGTGAGGCTGCGTGGGTCGAGCACCATCGCAAGGCTGGCGCTGTAGTTTACGAGGGCGATTTTGGGCCTCCTCCGGGCAACTCAGATGACGATATGTGCCATATTTCTCCAGATGAAGATAACTGGCGGATGGAGTTGTGATTGAAAGGGTATGTATGATAGATGAGGGATTGAAGGATATTGGGAATATATTTATTGCATATTTAATGATCATCGACATTGAGTGTCATGGGTGCGGGATGTAGGAACGTCTGAAAGGGGCTGTACATAATGTGCAGTTGTACACAGTGCTGTAGACATGTTCAGATATACGTACATAATCGCAGCACTCACATTAATGGTTACCGTGACTTTGGTGGTCTGATTTAAGATCTGCTACTAGTGTGGATGGTGAGATGCTAGTCTATTTGGGTAATGTAATTGAACAGTCAGATATGATATGATAACTACAAGTAGCCATATGTCAGACATGTACCTCGTAGTAGCTGTACAATAGTGACATGGTCTTTGGTCATGTTGTGTATGCTTCATGGGTATGGCCAGTTTGGTCGCAAAATACGACATGATAATAAAGAGCAAAGTTTAGATGTTAGTTTGAGCAATCCATGGAGTGGGGGCAGGGGGATTGAGTGTGGATCTAGCTTGTCAGGGCAGTCCTAGCGGGTGGAGCAACCTCAACCACCAGGTAATCGTAGCATTTACTCTCTGGGAGCACCTCCCTCCTCGTGTTTTGATGTTCCCACTCTGCGCCATTCTGCATACATATTAGATTGTATCCTGCACTGCACACTGTATACGCTAGATATGCCAACGGTGTGTACAGTGCGTGGGGGGTTGAAGGAAGGGCCGAGGCGGGCGAGCGTTTGGACAAGGTCGTAGATGTCAAAGAAACAACCGGGCAGGCTGATCGAGGCAACTCTGAGTCTGATAGCACCCTTTATTGAGTACTTATACTTGTAGCTGGCTTCACTCTTCAGGCATTATACTTCAGGCTCAGACTCATGTCTTTATCCGTTGGGACTTGGAAAAGAGGAAAAGGTCCATGGAGCTATATCGTCTGTACCACGGTTGAATGCCATCAATTAGAAAAGTGCGCCTTACAAGGAGGGCACGTGAGATGTCGCAGTTGGTGTCCGCCCATTGTCTCTTACTTGTACTTGCACTTGATATGAGTGCACTTGTGCTTGTAGAGACCCGTCAAACGTGGTCCTCGGCACCGCAACCTTACGCATGGTGGTGTAATATATGTGGAAAAAAGTGTAACCAGAGGCCATCGGAGATAGCTAATAGGAGGGTGAAAAGGGGTACAATTGTGGCACCAAGTATATCAATTAGCAGGGAAAGCAGAAGTATTTATATTCTGGGAGTCGTTACAAACCACTTGTCACTATTTACTCGCCACAACCATTCCCATGAACCCCACATTATTCCCGCATGCTAATATACCGCACTAATTAGCTGTAGGCGGTGGAAACTCCAAACTCTCTCCCTCATACATCATCACCAACACCCACCTGTCCAGCCATGTCGCGATACTCCACCGTGCTCGACCAGAGCAGTCCGGACCAGGCCGTGCAGCTGCTGCAGTCGCGAATCACCGAAGGTGAGTCCACCCTCAGCGATCTGGCGTCCTTTGTCCACGACCGAACCAACATTGAAAAGCGTTACATCGAGGACCTTCAGCGAGTGGCGCAGCGCCATGCGGCCAAAATCGGCGCTCTCGACGATGGAGACGTCGGTGTGAATTCCGCAGTCAACTCGCTCGACGGCCTGTGGCGAAAGATTGCCGTCAGAGACATCAACGAGACCATTGGAGCTGCTGAGACCTATGTTCGACGGGTCAAGTCCGAGGTTGAGAAGCCGCTCAAAAACTTCCCCACCTCGCAGCAGGGCAACTGGGCCGATGTCAAGGTGCTGAGCCACGGTCTCAATGAAGTGTCTCGGTCGCAGTCCGAGTGGCAGAAACAGGCTCCCTACGTGTTCAAGCAGTTTGAGAGCGCCGATACCGGCCGAGTGGTGTTCGTCAAGGACGCCCTCACCCAGTACCTGACTCTGTCCACCGACAAGTCGCAGCAGTTCACTCCTGTGGCCGAACGGCTTTTGAATGACGTGCTCTCCCTTGAGCCTGAAGATGACATCAACGTCTTTGTCTCCGAGGCTCTTAAGAGAGGTCCTACTGGAGGAAATGCCGGAACCAACGCCTCCGTCGGAGCTGGAACTGCCGGAGCTGCTGCTGGCTTTGGAGCTAGTTCTGCTGCCAACAACCGTCAATCCACCTACGGGGGCGCTGCTGACACCCGATCAGCCAACTACGCCCCCTCCACCACCTCCACCACCAACCCGCGGAACGCATTCCGACGCAACTCGACCCGGGACTCGGAGTCCATCTACTCGACCAACTCTGCACGAAACTCCACCCACGACGTGCCCACCACTCCCCAAAAGCGAGGAGACAAGCTGCGGTCCAAGGTCGGATCCATCTTTGGCAGAAAGAAGAAGGATGACAAGAAACACGTTTCCACGCTGGGAACCATCCGGGACCAGCCTGGCCAGAGCCAGCGAGCCCGCGAGGCCGACCGAGAGGCTCGTCGACTTGCCGAGATCGAGGAACAAAAGGCCATTGAGCGCCAGATCCAGGAGGATCGGGAAGAGGAGCGGGAGGCGGCCGAGCGACGAGCCGAGCGGGCACGTGAGCAGGCTGAGCGAACGAACAAGCAGCAGCCTCCTCTCCCCCCGGCCTCTCGATCGCCCGACATGCGAACCCAGAACGCTCAGCTTGATACTTCTGCCCTGTCTTCTCAGTTGCAGTTTCCTGCAGCGGGCGGCCAGCAGGGCCCCCCTCAGTTCCAGGGTCAGGGCCAGCAGAATCAGCAGAATATGCAGGGCGGCCAATTCCAAGGTCAACAGGGACAGAGTCAGTTCCAAGGACAGGGCCAGTTTCAGGGTCAGACTCATAATGGCAGCCCCTTCCAAACCACCCAGGTCCAGCAGAACAGCCCTCCCGTGTCTCCTGGCTCGTCACCCTTCTCCCACACCCAGTCTCCCCAGCAAGGCCAGTTCCAGTCGCCTCAGCAGACCCAGCAGTACTCGCCCCAACAGCAGTTCCATACTCCTCAGCAACAGTTCCAGAGTCAGCAGCAATCGCAGCAGCCTTTTCTGCAACCCGGCCAGGAAGCTCCTTTTGACAACGCTGATAAACCTCTTCCTCCTCCTTCTCGGCGACTGTCTGACCCTGATCCCCATGGACCCCCCAAGGTGGATATTCGCCAGGACGTGATTGCCGAGGAGGGCGACGCCAACGAGGCGCTCAATTCGGTGGCCTCCACTTTGCGAAACACCTCGCGAAGCGGCCGAGGACGTCGAGACATTCAGTCCAAGTTATTCACTGACGTCCAGCCTGCCGACATTGAGTCCCAGGCTCCCGGTCTGCCTCCCATTGACACCAACAACCTCAATGGTAATGGTCACGGAGGTCACCACGGCGGAGCTCTTGCTGGCGGAGCTCTTGCCGGCGGTCTTGCTGGAGGAGCTCTCGGGTCTACTTTCACTGGCAACTCTGAAGACTTCCACTCACCCATTGGCCAGTCTCCTGCTCCCCTGTCCCACCAGTCCAGTGGTCTGCAAAGCCCCGCTGGCTACGGCTCTATGCCTCCCCCTAATGCTCCCTTTGCTCAACAGCAGCAGCAGCCCCTGGGTCCCGACAGCACCGGCGGCGACGCTGGCTCGATTCGATCGCTGCAGTCCACTCCTAACGTGATCAAGCATCCTGAGCTGCTCATCTCTGAGGCCCTGGAGACCTACCCTCTGCGAGCAAGTATCGTGGAGCAGATCAATGCCAACATCACCGAGACGCATTCCGACGTGTCTGTCAACGGAGAGGTTGCCATTGCCTACGTTCCTCCCTCGTCCGCCCATACCACCGACTATCTGCAGGTGCGACTTCTGGATCCCTCTCCCTTCGCCAAGTTTGGAGCGAACCCTTCTGCCGTTATCAACCCTCCTTCTTCTCCTTCCGAGAACTCCTTGTACAACGTGAATGCCCATGCCATTAAGGGCCGAACGTCTCTGGGCTTCAAGTACTCACTGACCCCCGACGCTGCTGCGCAGTCTCTCCCTGTGGTGATCACTCCCATCTGGCGATTTGAGCCCACCCAGGCCAGACTCATGCTCTCCATCAAGCTGTCCCCCAGCTTCCCTGGAGAGGCAGCCACTCTTACGGGAGGTGTCTTTTCCGTCTCTGTGGACGGAGCCAACACTTTGGGAGCCCAAAGCAAGCCCGTCGGCTCATTCTCTCCTGAACGTCGACGAATCACCTGGCGTCTGGGCGACACCCAGCCCTTCATCATCCGAAAGGATGCTGAGCAGCGGCTGCTGTGTCAGTTCAAGACCGATGGATTGGTGCATCCTGCCGCTACCGGTGTGGAGGCTCGATTCACTCTCACTTCTTCGCTGACCGAGGGCGTGTTTGAATGGTCCGACGGAGGGGACTGGCAGCCCGTGGGCCATCTCAAGAGCTTCCTGTCTGGTAAGTTCAACAGTCATTAAAGTAATAGCCGTGTCTACAGCTAGCACGCGTATATATACTGCAGGCGGTGTCCACCTTCGTTGAAGTCTGGGGTGAAGGCTTGTCAAGGACTTGCTTGATCCCTTCTAACCTTTGTAATAACATTTAAAGATTCGTGATGATTATGACCTTGAAGAGTTCAGACAGAGATGTGTAGTACGTATGTACAGTACAAACAGTTCCTTCTACTGTATACTGCAATATTTGTACTGTCGCTATACAAGTGCACTTTGCAGAGCGCTAATACACAACACGCTGCAGTATATAATGGAACCGTCTTGTGTGTTCTAAGACTCAACTACCAACAGTTGACTCCATAAAACGACCAAATAATCTCTGTGATACGGAGGAAGAAGGCTAGTAGGGAGAAGAGTCTGTGTTGATACCCAAACAAACGGAGTAGTATGACCTTTGTATGGACTGGTTCTCAGTCTACCTAGACCAAAGTTAACATGATCCAGGACACCACCAAGGGCTGCCCAGAAGGTGTTGATTATTCTGGATCAAACTCCATTATGAGAGTACTACATTTGTGCATTTATGTGCTCTTTTTGTATAGTATTGGTACTCCACCTCAAGGGCTGTAGGTATCGATTAGCATCGAGCATAAATAATTATATATGACGTTACATAATGAGACTAAAGACCTAACCAATTCTTAGTCTTCTTGACTTCAAACTCACCCTCAAGATGCTTACCTGCACTGCTGGTACCGACATGAATATGGTACTTGTCAGCTTCACTGGTCCACTTGCTGATATACTCGTTCCAGAATGAGGTGGCCTGATCGACATCCAGTTCCACAGTGACGGTATCGGACTTGCCAGCATCAAGCTCGACCTTGGAGAAGCCCCGGAGCTCCTTTACAGGCCGCACGATGGATGGTTTCTCTTGAGAAACGTAAACCTGGACGATTTCAGCTCCCGTTTTGGATCCGGTGTTCTTGACGTTCACAGTTACAGTGACAGTATCATCCTTCTTGGAAACACTCAGGTTAGACAGCTCAAATGAAGTGTATGAAAGACCATGGCCAAAGGGAAACAACACTTCTCGATCAACCTTCTCGTAGTGTCGGTAGCCCACAAACACATCTTCTCCATACAAAGTTCGTTTAGGATGGCCGAAGTTGTAGTAAGAGGGAGTATGTTGAACCTTGAGAGGGTAGGTGATGGGCAGCTTAGCGCTAGGGTTCACGTCGCCAAATAGCACATCGGCAATACCGTTTCCAGTCTCGTTGCCTCCAAAGGTGGCATGCACGATGGTCTTGGCCGTGGATGCCCAGGGCATCTCCACTGGAGCTCCACTCTGAATGACAATAACGGTATTGGGATTCGCGTCGAGCACGGCCTCGATGAGTGCATCATTGTGAGGAGGAAGCGACAAGTTCGGTCGGTCGAATCCCTCAGACTCCCACGCCATGTTGAGTCCCGAAAAGAGAATTACCTGTTCGGAACGTTTGGCCAGCTCGACAGCCTCGGCGATCGTATCTTCGGCGGCAGCCTGTCGAGCCATGCCGGCCTGAACAGCGCCTCCACCGTTGGAAACAAGTCCTCCTCGCTCTCGAGGGGAAGTGGCCTCGGATCCAAACTCGAGGCGAATGGCATAGTCCTTGTTGGCCTTGAGCTCAATAGACCCAATCTTCTCCTTAGTGCCTTCGCCGAAAAACGAATTGCCGTTCTCCTGGTCCTTAGTGCAGTCCAGCACGCACTTGTCATCGACAAAGAACTTGGCAGTACCCAGAAGGGTCATTCCAAAGTCGTACACTCCGTCCTTAGGAACCTTGAGGGTGGCAGTGGCGTCCACATAAAAGATCTTGTTCTTGGGGATATCCTTGTGACTGTAATCGAACAGAAACAGTTTGGTCTGCTCGATAGTCAATTGGTCAAAGCACTTTCGATCCTGAGCACCCCTCTTGTCGTTGTAGAATCGAACGTCCCAAATTCCCTCGTCTCCAGACTCTGACTTCAAGTATGATGCGAAGTCAGGCAGCTCCTTATGAGCGTAGGCTCCTACGGCGTAATCAGGTTCGCTGCCAGTCTTGGAAGTGATTCCCTCAAACGGAGAAACAGTATAGTAGGGTCTGAGAGAGGCTGAACCACCTCCACAGAAAGCAGTGGCCTTTGCGTTGGGGCCAATCACGGCCACTTTCTTGGTCTTGTCGAGAGGCAAGATGTTTGCATCGTTTTTGAGCAGGACAGTGGAGTCTGCCACCAGCTTCCGTAGCAGAGCCCGAGTCTTAGGCGTGTTGTTGGTGGATTCGGGACCATTGAACGGGATTCCAGACTCTTGGGCGTACTTCACGAGCTCAAGAACATTTGTGACCCGCTCATCAAGCGTCTCAGTGGTCACCTTGTTGCTGAGAACAGCATGGGTGAGCTGCTCGCCTCTCCATCGAGGAGGACCTGGCATCTCAAGGTCCAGACCGGCATTAACAGCGTCACTGGTGGAGTAAGTGCCGAACCAGTCACTCATCACCAACCCTCGCCATTTCCACTCGCCTCGCAGCACACTGCCCAAGATGTCGTGCTCGCTAACATGGGTGCCATTGAGCTTGTTGTAGGCGGTCATGAAGGCCTTAGGGTTGGCTTCTCTGACTGCGATCTCAAAGGGCTTGAGATAGATTTCTCGCAAAGCTCGATCTGTTACGACTGAGTTGGATCCCATGCGGCCATTCTCCTGGTCGTTGGTCACAAAGTGCTTAATACAAGCTGCCACCTTGTTGTCCTGTAGACCCTTGACGTACTGAGTAGCCAGCTTTCCAGACAAAAGCGGATCTTCAGAGAAAGACTCGAAGGAGCGACCTCCTAGAGGGGACCGCTGGATGTTAATTGTGGGCGCAAGCACGACATGGGCGCTTTTGGCACGCGACTCCTCGGCCAGCAGCTCTCCTACCTGGTACAAGAGATCCTGATCCCACGTAGCACCGAGGCCTAGGGAGGCCGGAAGACAGGCTGCGGGCTCGGAGTTGAAGAACTGGGTACCTCTGATTCCATTGGGGCCATCAGAGGTTCGGGCAGAAGGTACGCCAAGCCGTTCGATAGGGACGGTATGCCAGATGTCGACTCCAGCGGTGAGTGCGATTTTCTCCGACAGCTCGAGCTGTTCCAGGGTGTTTTGCACGTCGATTGGCATGTTTGAGGTTGTTTGTTGAGAGTGTGTAGATTTGTGAAAGAGCCCCCGCCCTTCTTTATATATTTGATCGTCTTTTTTTTCACCCCCTCCAAACATAAATACTATCACCCAAAAGAAGATCTAACTTCAGTCACACCGACAGATATGCATGCACTTGTAGTCTAATGAGGAAATTGTCTACAGGGACAGATGGAGAGGACAAGGGCCCTACTGCAAACAAGGCCTGTACTACAAGTGGCAGCTCCACTGGTCTTGTGAGGCGGCGGGAATGACACAGATAGAGTTGTCTCAGCACACAACTTCTGCTGAATATTTCTTTTCTACGACCCTCTTTGACTCTGCGGTGACTCTCTATGCGTTGATTCTTTATGCGAGACTGTCTCTTTCTTGACCTGATTATGTGCGTCGACGCAAGCAGCACGATCCGGCACTCGTACAAGTACAGTACCGGACGTGGTTGTGTCATGGTAGCATGAGTCCGTCAACAGGAACGAGTATTGAGGTTGCACGGCCACGGCATTATTCTTTTCCACCCTCTAGCCGCTGTTCCTCGTTCTTAGCACACTTGCTGTTCACTCTTGATCCGTCTATCCACCTCGGCTTTTTAGCCTAATTAAAAAATTAAAAAAAAATGCCACGCCTCTCCGTGGAATTTAGAGTGAAGGCATAGACGTTGCACCAAAAGTACGATACGCTCTAATATAGATGTGCTGGTACGGAAACAGCCAGATTTCGTTGTATTTTCAATACGGTACTAGAATGAATAAGAAAAACAAGAAAAACATGACCCGTCAGGCTCGCTCCTCGACATTCACAGCAACCGCCTCAGATGTTTCACGCAACTGATCTAAACCGGATGCGACTCTGTACTCGTTCTGTACCAACAACGAGCCCAAACCTACAGTAGAACCGAGGGCTTTCCGTGGGTCTCGGGTTTCTGTTGAACGTTGATATCGTGCTATAGACACAAAGTCACGTGATCACACACCCCTCGCCCCTCTCACACAGTTGTTTCGGGTCTTTCGAGTGGCTTTTTCAGCCCTTGCTCCTATCATCGTCTAATCTCTCATCCACTTTCCACGGAACCACGTCATATTCCACGGCGCTTGAGCGCGCGCATCAAAACGTTACGGCTAAACCTCCATTGTCCAACGTCCAGATAATACATGACTCGGACCAAGTCTATCCTACGAGAAGCGAAACCCCCACGGCAGGGCCAGATTGACATGGACATTAAACGCGCCAGCTGCAACTTCCCTGCATGGAGACGGACTTCGTTTTCTGCTTAGTCAGTGGATTTTGGGTATCCAAGTACGGGTACTAGTACATGAGTGCCAAGTATTCGTACACTAACTAGTGTAGTCACGCGATCAAGTGTCAAGTCAAATAATAGTTCCTACCCCGCGATTATGCGGATTCAAATGTGTGTACTTTTACGAATACTGTAGTTGCTTGTGCCGGGCCTCATTGTTGTCAGGTTACCGCCTCGATAGTACACTTTTCAAGGCGAATGAGATGAGGGTACGAGTAAGTACAGTACGAGTACAAGTATCGGTCCAATATCCACTGTACTTGTAGTAGGCCCTATAGCAATTGTCTTGTATGATTAATGATACAGTAAGGACAAACTAATGTCAAGTCTAGTTCTGCGGTAGGACTCTTCGTACAACTTTCCCTGCGGTACAAGTAGTTCAAGTACCTATTCTACTTCAGCCATAGATATGAAAAACACTGACTCAGTTCTATAGGTCTTATTATTAGCCAATTGGACTATTTACGGCCATATATACCCCGTGGCTACAGATCCAACCCATCTCAGCTAGGGAACGACTCTCTTTACTCATATTGTAGTTATATTATCGACCCTAGAATGTCTGAGCAGAGGAGTCGCGTGTGTACTGAAGTACCTGGAGTCCATTGTATGCGGACTGACTTGAAGATGAGACCTCTGGGGCGAGAAGGGTTACAAATGTTGGGAATGTGGAGGAGGTATGGCACCAACGTGTACTACTGCACTGTTATTGCAAGTATTACAACAAGTTACGATAGTTTTGCTACTTGTTAGGAACAATACCGTACTATTAGAACCTGTAACTATCAAGGCATGTTGAAGGCGGCAGAGCTGTACGAAGACTTGTGGTCAGGTGGTGCCAGTACATTTTCTGAAAACGCAGTTGGTAACCCGTTGTTACATCACATTACCCCACCAAGTCACTATTACTGATTACGCAATGTCTCGTCTGATGGGCTCTTCAAGTTCTCATGGCAACTACCAGAAGTCTCGGATAGTGTACCGGTCTTCAATCACCCCATGATCCAATCGTTGACTTGGGCATTTGGTGGATTCTTTGATTGTCTTACATCACCTGTTTTACTAAGTGTCATTATTCTGAGACAACACGAACTATTCAGACCTGTGAGAGGTAACTAACGCTAGAGCTTCCAAGATCAGGCCATGACGATGTATATGCAGGCGGAGGCACTTCCAAAGGTGAAGATCAGGACTTTGAATACGACACAACAAATACCGCACAGCGTGACATTTATATAAGTTGGCACTAAAATATGTCTGAATCGTTTATGACCAAGACCTGCTTGCTTTTTTAACCGTCTCAGATGGAGTTTGGTGATCGGTGAATAAGCAAAGGGAGGTTAGTCGGGTGAGATGAATAGTTGTATACGGTGAGCTGGAGGCGCTTGAGGAGATGGTGCAATATTCTCCTAGTTAGCCAGGGTGTATCTAACCTGGCCTGTCTAATACATGTCTCTGCGATGCGTTCTATGTGTTTCATTCTAGTGACTATTGCGTGTATGGAATTATGGTGGAATTAAGTAGAATTATTTTATAAAATGAGCATAAATGTAATAAAATACTTGAAGCAGCAAAACCTCGGATGAATAAGTTGAAAATCTGTTACCAGAAGCCACAATATCAACTACTTGTACTAGTAAAAAAAGACCCTCTTCACACTTCCTTCCGAACGAGCCCTATCGCATCTTCACTTAGTGCGCATAACAGACCATAACTCCACTACTTGTATAACTAAAAGTCTCTATTTTTGTTCCCGGCTTCCACTTTGAGCTCCCGCTGTCTTGTACAAGTACCAGTCAAAGTATTCTTTGTTTTTTTCAAGGGTGGTTTACAGAGATTGTAGAGTGATACAGCCTCTTCATCTGTACTTGGAGGCCATAACCATACATACTGTACACCATATCAACATCACACCTTTCTGCCCCAAAGTACTTGTACGAAAAAAAAAGACCCCAAATCGCACCTTTCAAACCTCCAACATCTTCACCCACATCTCTCTGACCCCAACTCACCGCACCATCGCTGATGCGTCTCAACGGCACACTCTAGGTTTCGTTTGTGGGGCGATGAGTGTCCCCTCATCATCTGCACGCTCTTTCAAGTGTCTCCCCTCTTGACGGCTGGCGTTCCGGGCTGTGGAAGATTCCAGAAGTGCGGAAGTGCAGTAAGCGGGACGAGGGACTTTCTCGGAGCTCTGTCACGTGAATCTCTCGGCCGAAGCGTCACGTGGTAGAATTTATGCGTGTCCTCTTCTTCCTGTGACGGATCGACATTGCCACGATGCTACAAAAAGAGTAGCGGCAAAAGGAGTAAGTGGTCAACAGCCATGTAGCTTAGCTCACAAAAAGAAGAGAGCAAAGAATCGAGGAACGGAATCGAAGGATGAAGAGCAGAGCAACGTAGTGTAGAGAGATGACTTCCGTATCACGAGCAAGCAAACATCTTCACTCTCCAAGAGCTGCCACTGTAGCATCAACATGAGACATGGCAAGTATTATGCATGGTGCACTTGTAACATAGCCCCCAGATCAGGGATATTCTGAAACTAGAGCCATCTCAACACAACAGTCTCTTTGTGTAGCTACTTGTACCCTTTTTCTCTTCCTCTCTCCAGCCAGACATCTTTGCTAGCGCCTATAATGTAACCCATCAAGACATGCACAGGAGATGCTTAATCGGAGTGTGTGGTCTGTAGGGGAGATCGAGAGAGACTGCAATTGACAGAGAGATCGAAGTTGGAATGAGAGAGACTGAAAATTAAGCGAGCTTGGGTGTTTGCCCCTCCCCTCACACCCTCGGATACTGTACCTACATATCCAGGCCGGTTTGGCACGGCATCAAAAGCCTCCTACAAGAATGTATATGCGACTCTTCTACAAGTAGATTTCCGCGCTTGCACCAACGGCTACGCCCAAGACGGGGCTCGTACCCGTCCGTCTATGGTTCAGCCGCCAACGAAAAAAAAAAAAAGGATGGCTGTAATTTTATTATGCTTCTGTGTTTGTGTTTGTCGGTCCGTTTTTGCTTTTTTCACCCCCAGGCTGTTATTCCGGGGAATAAGGCTGGTCATGATGGGGTTGGAAAGTCTAAATTTTTGTGGGACAAAGAAAGCAGGTATCGTGCCACTAAGAAAATAGACTTTTAGGCACCCCAGATTTTTGGAAACCTTAATAGGAGACTACTTCCGTTTCCTAATTAGGACTTCCGCGACCCCAGACAAAGCGGCTTGGAGTAGGCCTCGTGTCCGGCCTAGGGCAGAAACAGCTCCGGAACTCGATTGAGAAGCCGTACTCTGGAAAGTCTAGAGGAAGTTCCAAGGTCGAGTCTCTTCGATATAAAAGGACGCCATGGAAGCTCTGTAGTTCGATATCAAATACTGACAACAGTTTCCAAACACACAAACACACACACACACACACACACACATACACAAATGGTTTCTTCAGCCGCTACTTCTGCTCTGCCCATCTCGGCACCCTACACCTTCTACCCTCAGGCTCGAGTTCCTGCCCCCAAGAAGCTCGTTGGACTCAATGCTGCTCTGGAGGCCCAGAAGAACCCCGAGTTCGAGGTGAAGCCCGAGATCTTTAAGGAGTTCTCTCTGCCCGACGGTGTTGCCATTGTCACCGGTGGAAACTCCGGTATTGGTCTTGAGTACTCAGTCTGCCTCGCCGAGCTCGGTGCCACTGTCTACTGTCTTGACATGCCCGAGACTCCCTCTGAGGAGTTCCTGGCTTGCCAGTCCTACGTTAAGCGAATGCCCGGCAACGCCTCTCTGGTCTTCAAGCGAGCCGACGTCACTGACGAGGAGACTATGAACTCCCTCTTCCAGAACATTGCCGAGACCCACGGCAAGATTGACGTTGTCATCGCTAACGCCGGTGTGCTTGGACCTCGAGCCTCTTGCAACGAGTACCCCGCTGACTGGTTCCGAAAGGTCATGGACGTCAACGTCACCGGTGTCTTTATCACCGCCCAGGCCGCCTCTCGACAGATGATTGCCACCAAGACTTCTGGTTCTATCATTGTCACCGCCTCCATGTCCGGCTCCATTGTCAACCGAGACATGCCCTGGTGCGCCTACAACGCCTCCAAGGCCGCTGCTGCTCATCTTGTCAAGTCCATGGCTGCTGAGCTCGGCCAGTTTGAGATTCGAGTCAACTCCATCTCCCCCGGTCACATCCAGACTGCTATGACTGACGTCTGTCTTGACGCTGAGCCCGGTCTTGGTAACCAGTGGGCCTTCCAGAACCCCATGGGCCGACTTGGAGGTGTCTCCGAGCTTCGAGGAGTCTGCGCCTACCTTGCATCTTCCGCCTCCTCCTACACCACCGGCTCTGACATTCTTGTCTGCGGTGGCCACCACGTCTGGTAAGCTCCTCATCCCGACTGACAGCTAACAGCCAAAATGACAGTCACGGTCTACTGAGACAGTTAACTTATTGCATTTAATATTATGATTATGATTCGAAAACACTAGGAACGTTGTATTTGTAGAACTTCACCAGTAATCAATGTAGGAGTACGAGTAATAGAATAATCTCGGGACAGCAATGTAAGAGACTTACACATTTCAGAATTGATGAAATTTGCACTTGGAACGAAGTCCCTCGAACTGCAACCGCTATTTGCACGAACTCGCCGCTTCCTGAAAGACGCTGAAGACTCAACTTGCTACACTGAGAATTAATACCGTTTCTTGAAATCTACTTGTAGTTACTCTTTATTGCACTCTGTAGCAGGAAAGGATTAATACAACTACTTGTAGTCCTCTGAACGCGAATCACCTCACACCATCTAAGACAAGTGTGCAGATAATTGCATCAAGTAAGCCCTACACAACGGTGGAGGAAAAAGCAACCCGACCAGGCAGAGGGCCAGGAACACTCCGACAGTCTCGGACGCTTCTGGGAGTCTCTTACACATGAAAAATCTGATTCACCGGGAGTGCACGTTGCCCCAGATTTTTGTTTTTCATGTCACTGCCTTACCATGTCCGGAGACGAGAAACTTTTGCGGAAGACCCTTTCGGGAAGTCTCTATGCACCACACACCGCTTTAGAGGTCACGATATTTGAAAATGTGTTTCGGATCTACTGTATGTACATCTTAGAAACTCGCTCGGGTGAACAAATTTCAGCCCCGGATATTACCGACCCGTACCCGAGATTGTACTGTTGTCCAACATAGGTTACATCGGGATGTTCCGTACAGCCCGCGCACTTTGAAAGCACATGCTACGTTAGGGGAGATTTATGGAGCAAATTGCGGTGTTCTGTTACTGTTGTACAACTCGTGAGCGGAATCTCTCTATTGAGAGTCGTGCTCATACCGAATAATCGATTTGCTTCCAATTTCACTTACAGAGCACATGAATCTTTGCCACCAGGAGATCTGCATCTTTAGTAAGAAAAAGACAGTATCGTCGTCACACGTCACATGACCTCAAACCTGTTGTCGACACAGCTGTCGATCAGCACGTGGTCTCTCCAGCTTCCCGCTGAAGATTAGTTTCCCCATTGGGAAATCTTTTTGATTCCATCTTGTTCGTCTCCTCTCTCTTTTTCTAAATTAAGAAGGTTCCGGAACTGAGACGGGGTCGTACCATCTCTGAGACACTAAAGGCTGAAGAAGTGGGACTAGAACTGCTCGAAAGCATCACGGAGCGCGCTGGAATCTAATTTCCATGTCTTTAGATACCGCCCATTCCATAATTTGCATGACGACAGCTCATTTAGTACCCCACCTCTCCGCATTGTTATAGCCGTATGTTTTTCCGACATACGAACAAATAAGCTCTTAGAGTTACGGTTCGCTTCTTTGGGTGTCCGTTGACAAAGACACCATGAGGCGGGGAATAAAAACTTAGATACGATAGAGTTCATATGCACCATGCGTTAAATCGAACCTTACGCGTAGTAAACTGTGGAGAACAGGAGAATGGAGCTGGCCAAGTCACAAAAGGAAAAAGCAGAGAGAAGTCCGGAGAAAAAGAAAGGAGTGGAAAGTATGGGGCTATACCATCGAGACTACGTTGTGGATGTATCCCTGAGACATTTGATCTCACTGGTTGGTAGATTTCGTACATACAACTGTGTACGCACTTTGAAACATCTCCTGTATTGCTTCGGACTCATACGACTTGACTGTCTGAGCTCTAGACTTCATCAATGGCTACTCCAAATATCAAATTATCATGCTTCATTAAATATATAGGTTTTCGTATGTTTGTCCGTTTAGGCAGCAATGTGCTTCTTCTCGTAGGTCTCAATATCGGCAACCTTAGCGGCAGAAGCAGAGGTCTGGTCAAACTCGTAGGTGAGCCACTCGGCCACCAGACGTCGAGCAAGCTCGATTCCAACCACCCGCTGGCCCATGCAGAGAATCTGGGCGTTGTTGGAAAGAATGGATCGCTCGACGGAGAAGGAGTCATGTGCAGTCACGGCTCGAACACCGGCCACCTTGTTGGCGGAGATGGCGACACCAAGACCGGTACCACAGATGAGAATGGCTCGGTCGGCCTCGCCGGAGGCCACCTTCTCAGCAGCAGCAATGGCAATGTTGGGGTAGGCGGTCTTGTCTTCCGAGGCCTTGACACCAACGTCAATGACCTTGTCGACTCGAGGGGACTTTTCGAGATCGGCCTTGATTCTGTTCTTGTAATCAACGCCAGCCTCGTCGCATCCAACAACAATAGTGAATCCCATTTTGTGCAAGTGTGTGTGTGTGTGTGTGTGTGGTGTGTTTGTGTGTTAGAACGGATGTTCTGGTGAGTGTGAGTGTGTAGTTGTGTGATGAGACCTTGGTGCCACCCCAAGGTATATATATATAACACCTCCAGGAGCTCTAAAAAGGCATCTACTTTTCTCTATACTGTACGTTTCAATCTGGGGAAGCGGAATCCCAAAAGGGAAAGCCGCCGCATTAAGCTCCACAGCCTTGCATAATCCGATGACCTGACTAGTGCGGACAAAGACTATTATTTCGAGGCAAGGCCACCACGTACCGCGGTCCCAAACTTTTGCAAAGCTGAAAACAGCGTGGGGGTCAACGTGGATCAGAAAGAGGGGCAGATCAGCTTCTATAAGAAGCTCCTTTCCCCACAATTGGCCCACACGACACTTCTACACACTTACACATCTACTATGTCCACAAAACATCTGTTCAACGAGACTGACGAGCTCGTGCTCAAGTCTCTCGAGGGAGTTCAGGCTTCCCGATCAGCGTCCATTCTCTCCCACAGATTCAAGGTGCTCTACAACGGAACCCATTCCGCTGACCGAGTTGCAGTTCTTTCTGGAGGAGGCTCTGGCCACGAGCCTGCCCACGCCGGCTTTGTGGGAGACAACATGCTGACCGGTGCCATCTGTGGCCCCGTCTTCGCGTCTCCTTCAGCCAAGCAGGTCGAGGCCGGCTGCAAGCTCGTGCCCTCCGACAAGGGTCATATTCTGGTCGTCACCAACTACACCGGCGACATGTTGCATTTTGGTCTCGCGGCCGAGAAGCTCAAGTCTCAGGGCCACAAGGTCGGCATCATTAAGTCTGCCGACGATGTGGCTGTCGACCGAAAGAGCGGTGGTCTGGTCGGTCGACGAGGACTGGCTGGAACTGTGCTTCTGGACAAGATTGTCGGAGGAGCTGCCTGGGACAAGCTGTCCTTTGATGAATGCATGGCCATTGGAACCGAGGTGGCCGAGAACACCGCAACCGCCTCAATTGGACTGGACTACTGCCACGTTCCTGGTCGATCCGTTGAGAACCACGTCTCGCTCGACCAGAACGAGTGTCAATTCGGCCTGGGTATTCACAATGAGCCCGGAGTCAAGACCATCAACCCCGTGCCTGCCCCTGAGTCCATGGTTGATACTCTGCTCAAGTACCTAGTTTCGCAGGACGACCCCGAGCGATCCTTCGTAAAGTTCAAGGAGGGCGACGAGGTCATTCTCCTGGCCAACAACCTCGGTGGAATTTCCACCATTGAGATGCGGGCTGCTGTCCAGCTTGCCCGAGAGCAACTCGAGAAGACCCACAAGATCAAGTCTGTGCGAGTTCTGTGCGGCACCTTCATGAGCTCTCTCAACGCTCCCGGCTTCTCTATCACCCTGGTGAACCTGTCTAACGGCTCCCACAGCAAGAACGTGCTCAAGTACCTGGACGCTGTGTCCGACGCCCCTGCCTGGGTCAATGTGGCCCCTCCTACCTCGGTCAAGCCCTTTATCAACGAGGACAAGATCTTCGACGACGAGACCTCCAACATTAAGGCTCCCACACTGGACATTCCTGAACAGACCGTGGTTGCTGCTCTCACTCAGGCCTCCCAGAACATTATCAAGGCCGAGCCTCAGCTTACTGCATGGGATACCGAAATGGGAGACGGAGACTGTGGACACACCATTGAACATGGCTGCCGAGCTCTTCTCGAGTACCTCAACAAGAACAAGAGCGACCCAAAGGCTCTCGAGATCATCCCCATTGTGCGGGCTGTCGTTCACATCACCGAGGAGGATATGGGAGGCACCCTGGGAGCTATCTTCGGCATTTTTTTTGCCTCTTTCCTTAACGCTCTTCTGCTGGACCCTCTGTCCCATAAGACTGATGTCAATGTGACTGATAAGCTCGTCAACGCTGCTAACACCGGTCTGGAAAGTCTCATGAACCACACTCCTGCTCGACCTGGTGACCGAACTGTCATGGACGTGTTGATCCCCTACGTGCAGTCTCTGGTGTCCACCAAGGATATCAAGGAGGCCGCTCTCAAGGCCAAGCAGGCTGCCGAGGGCACCAAGAAGATCAAGCCTCGTCTTGGACGAGCAGTCTATGTTGGGGAGAAGGACGGTGAGCTTCCTCCCGACCCTGGAGCTTGGGCTGTCTACGAGCTGGTTGATGGTTTTGCCAACCACAAGTAGAGGGAGGAGAAGCGAAGGAATATGAGTACTTGTACGAGCACTTGTAAATGGCATATAATTTTTAATGATATTTATGATGGAATATAAATTTACTGTACTTGGAATTTTGTTATTACATTGAGTAAATGTTGACCCAGGTGCTACAATACTTGGTGTTCTGGTACAATACTCGTACATGTATCAACTAAACTAATTCCCAATATTACTGTACTTACAAACGGAGCAATCTTATCACCAGCCCGTTTCCTCAACATTCCACAAGTCTGTCCTCAAAGCAAGGTCAGATCAGACCCAAATCGGACCTCTCGCTTCGGTTTTCCTCTTCGTTCGTCTTCCTCCTTTTGCGTTTCCTTTCTCCCCAGAATCAACAGTTACCCCGCCACTCATCGATTGAGTTCGAAAAAGACAAGCAGCGAGCTCCAAAAGGTCTACACACGACAAGGCAGTCAATAGACCTAATGCTACACAAGTACGTACTTACAAGTGGTCCGCGGGGATATCTTAGAATGATGCCAAGTTCTTTGTACTAGATTGCCTTGTTATCCGTTTCTATTCTGCCGCCCATTGCTCCTGAAACTCACCAGCCGGATTAATCCATTCTGTATTACTCACTATGATCCGTGTGATCAAATATGGGCCTCGGGATGTAGTGAAATACGGTCCCAGAAGGCACAAAGCTACCCCCGCACATTTAGCTGCTCCCGTGACGCTCCAGTCTATCTCTACGCTCCCTTGTTCGCCCCGTGGTTGGATTTCCACACTGGTCTATGAAACCACCCCATGCGGCTTCCCGATTGGGACATCCGCTGTCTAACTCGTGGACTGTGGGGGGCCCTGAACTCTACTGCACCATGCATGAAACTGCATAAGGCTGCATGTTGGTACAGCGGAACAAGCACATAATGAACAATGCCACCAACATTTCTACATACACACACACCCACACTCACACCGTCTTCAGGCACCTAAACACTCACACAAAACAAAATGTCAAACACACGACAGCCCGTGGTGGCCATCTCGCTCAAAATGTACTTTGATCCGGCCAAGACGCTGCAGTTTGTCTCTGCCTTGGCTGGAATTGAACAGCCCGACGCTGAGCTTGAGAAGCACGGAATCACTGGACCCGTCCAGGACTCATCCAGCACCGTGGCCACTGCCGCCCTCAACCACGTCGAGCTTGTGGTCATGCCTGACTTCCTGTCGATCCGGGAATGCACTCGGCTCAAGAACCGTCTGGACGAGCCTCTGTTCAACGTCGGAGCCCAGGACTGCTGGCAGGCCGACGAGGGAGCCTTCACCGGAGAAGTGTCGCCCAAGCATTTGGCCCAATTGGGTGTGCGTTACGTGGAAATTGGCCACGCTGAGCGACGAAAGCAGTTTGGAGAAACCAACGAGTGGGTCATCAACAAGTCCGCCGCCTGCTCCCGAAACAGCATCATTCCCTGGATCTGCATTGGCGAAATCAACAAGGGAGACATCGAAGCCTGCGGAGACGAGGTCTGGGAGCAGATCAAACCTGTTCTGGATAACTGCACCGGCCAGCTGGTCTTTGCTTACGAGCCTGTGTGGGCCATTGGAGCTCCCAAGCCCGCTGAGTCGGATCATATCATTGGAGTTGTCTCGTATCTGAGAAAGAAGATTGACGCCGAGAAAGAGACCAACAACAACGACGTGCGAATCGTCTACGGTGGTTCTGCTGGCCCCGGACTGGTTGAGTCTCTCAACGGAGTAGTGGACGGCCTGTTCCTCGGCCGATTCGGACACAACCCCGACAACGTCAAGAAGGTGGTCGAGGAGGTTGGAGCTGTAGCCAGCAAGAGATAATGACATATACAGTATATAGTAATGATTTATGACGTCATATGGGGTTGTTAGACCAGCTATACTGATTACTGTTCGGCTCTGCCTACATCATCCTGAAACCTCAAATCTACCAAAACATCTACTTCTACGGAAGAGACTCAAGTTGCTAACAAAGACTCTGAGGTTACAAGACAAGCTGAAGCCCTTGTCATACTTCTTCTCTTGGCACATTCTCTGCCTAGGTCATCTGACCATATGAGGTGTGTGCTACAAGGGTAGGCGGTTATGCCGGTCTCTGTATGTCTCACACTAAGTGGAGAAGACGCAGCACCACACCAAACCCCGCCATTAATGACTTACTGTAACATGGAAACCAATAAAACCAAGTCATTATCCTTCACCGGAGGATTATAATCCTGTGTTCTAAAACAAAATTACTCCCACAGCGCCCAGTTACAGTTGCAATAGTCGCCGACGAGAGCTACTTAGAGGCCGAGCTACTGCCAAACCACCAACCCCACCAAACCCACGGATTAATACCTGATTATCTGACGGACTTGTAGGTTACAACTGCCAAACTCAGACCATTGACTGATAACCCAGCCGGAGGCTTATGTTTGTTTTTTGACAAGCATGTCTCAGTGTCGACAAGGTACGATTCACGTTTGTCTCACAGTCGTCAGAAGTCAGAAGCCAGAAGTCAGAAGCCAGAAGCAAGAAGCCAGAGCCATACAAGGGTTCTTCTCAACATATTGCAATGCCAGTCTCAACAGAGATTAAAGCCGAACACACTCCCAGTGCTGTATTCGTACTGGCACCACACAATCGCGTTGCTACTATACATATAAATATCATTACTATTAAAGAAATCGTTATGTCGTTACTCGTCACATTTTGAGAAACTCGTCAAGAGTCATGTTTCCAACTAGAAGACTCTTAAAGTCATCTCCGTCCAGAGGATCTGGAATCTCTCGAGAATTTGTCCGGTTGGGAGCGTTAGTCGATTCGTTGCTTGTATTGTTACCACCAGAGGAGCCTGCGGAAGGCTTGTCAGCATTGTTATGACCCTGTTGCATGATATGGTGGTTTTGTTGGGCCTGCTGACCGTAGAACTGGGAGTACCCTTCCTCAAAATAGGGCTCAGGAGACTCACAGAGCTGCCGGGAAATATACGGATGGCTGTTGGGTCCGTTTGCATTGTTTGTCGAGTGATTGTTGTGGTGATGGTTCCGTGGCTGCTGGTGGTTGCGAGGGGCATTGTGATGTGCCGCTGTCGGAACCTGGTCATGGCCATTGTTTGAAGTACCGGTAGCAACCCCTCCATTGCCGTCCCAGTAGTACTCATTCTGTCGCTCAATTGGAAGCGATAGCTTTCGAGATCCTGCAATCACAAGACCAAGCATCTCTTCCTCTGGGCAGTTCTCTTCCAGAGCGTCCACCAGCCACCTCTTGTTAGAAGCATGTGAAGAGTGGTTAATGGAGGCCGAAGTGGCCGTGGCTCGAGCTGAGGAACCTGTAGGAGGCTCTTCTTGCGAGGGGACCTCTGGTGCCTCAAAAGTGAACGATCCAACAAGATCCACGTCCTCCTCTTCACGCTCCAGTGAGTCCAGAGTCTCGCAAAGCCACGACACTCCCGCCCAGTTACTCCGAAGACGTTGAAGGGCGTTTCGAGTGTTGTGATACGACTTTTTTACAGTGAAAATCGCATGTGGAGGCGTGTTGGCGGGTGAGAGGGCTCTGAGAACTGTCAGGCAAGAAACTCCAGCCATCAGCAGAGGCTGAGACGCAAAAGGAGAGCACAAAAACGATAGAGGGTCAATGAGATCAGCAAACGCAACCATATCAGAAATACTGATAGCTCCAATATCGATTCCAGACAGAGGAGGGTCGGTAGTCTTTCGTTTCTTGGCGGGTTTGGGCCCGTCTTCTGCCGAAGAAGAAGCTCCACCTCCACCTCCAGCTACAGCACCAGTAGGAGAAGGTGCTCTAGAGTTGTTCAGAGACACGTTGGAAGAGCCTGAGACTGAAACAGAGCCAAGGGTACCTGCTGATCGAGCATACACAACCGTGGGGTGATACACAGCCAGGATGAGCGCCTGATTCCACACGTGCAGCAACAGGAACACCTGGCTCTGTCGGATACGTGCAAACTCTTGGAAGTTGTGAACGTCAAACAATAGATCCGGAGGAAGCGACGTGTAAAAGTCGGAAACGTCCTGATGGAAAGAGGCCAGTTGGGTGGAGGCAAACGACCGAGAAGAAGACAATTGCGAGGGGTCCACGGAGTTGAGATGGTCGGTTACCTTGCCCACGAGGAGCAACAGCTTGCAGAGATATGGGAAGGGATCTGTCTGGCCAGTTGTCAGCTTCTTGCCTACGGGAGGATGGTGCTCAATCTGCGATAGAGGAACCGTCACAGTACGGCCAGTACCTGAAGAGATGAGCCGATCAAGACACACCACCGACCAGAAGACGTTCCGGGCTGTTTCGCGGTGTTCTTCATCCAGATTGGGAAGGTCTGCTTTATGCAGACCCAGATCGAAACACATTCGAATGGCCATGCCAGACCACATCCACAGCCCAGAGTCCATGTCGTTGGCAAACTCGTTGTATGCAATCAGAAGCAGCGTGTAGACGGTTTCAACCGTGGGGAGTGCCAGGCGCCTGATAACAAGCTCCTTGGCGCGGTTGGAGTACTTGATAGCCGTATTTTCCGTCTCGGAAACGGATTCTGTAGGGCTGGAGTTGGAGCTCATTTTGAGTCCCAAGCCAGCCATGGCGTTGAGAAGCGCCTCCGACACCTCGCCAGCTTGAAGAAGCTGATTGAACACCTTCCGGGGCAAGTACGGAAGAATGGACGACACGTGGGAGTAGAAGACGTCAATGTACTTTGTAGGAATCGAGTAGGGCCCAATGCTGGGCAGCTGTGTTTCGGGGGTCTCTATGGCAGTCGGGAAGTACGAGCCGTTAGAATTAACCGAGTTAGCTGACCCTGCTGAGGTTATGGGCGCCTGGAACTCCATGGCCGAGCCCTCGGCTGTCTGTTTCATCACGACGGTCGAGTAGGCCGACGAAGCCAGGTTCACCGCAATGAGTCTGAACTTGCCCTTTCTGGGCGGAGCAATGGCAGTAGCTCCGAGCCATCGAAAGTACGGCTGTCGGGTAGAGCCACGTGAGCTGGAGGTAGCTATCGACAGAGGTGATGTGATAGCTGGGGGTTGTGACTGGGGCTGGGTCTGGCCGACTTGTGGTTTCGTCTGTTGTGTATGGGGTTGTGACTGTGGTGGTTGAGTGTGCTGCTGTACATGTACTGGCTGAGTATGTGGCGACATGTGAGAAGCCTGGGGTGACATGTGCACAGCCTGTGGCGATAGATGGGGTGACATGTGTGCTGGCTGGTGTGGTGACTTCCCTGCCGGCTTCTGCGCCACCTGAACATGGCTCTGTAGTGGGCTCTGTGTATGTGGGACGTGTGGGGACTGCGCCTGTGCTAGGCGTCGGTTTTCAAAGACTTCATTTTTGGCGGGGCTGGGGCTCTTATCGGTGCCCTTCTTGGTGTCTTCGTCCTTGTATTCGCATCGCACTTTGCGACCGATACATGTTTCGCATGGAAGGCCGCCATTGCATCGGATCTGTGTTAGCTGGTGTGTGGACATGTCTGTGGCAGATATTATCGTCGGAGTATCAGCCGAGAGTCGGTTTGCACTCACTTTTCTGCCTTGGCAGGGGAGACAAGCCCGTCGTGTTCGCTTGGGCTTTTTGCTGGCGGGTCTGGAACTCTGGACGTCTCCGGTTTCAACAACAAACTGCAGTTCGTTCATATCGCTACCGGCATGTTGTGACGGGAGGGCGCAAGGGTGCAAGCAGAGCGCTTTTGTGTTTTCAGAGCCGTACCTGTGGTTGAGAAAGTGTTGTGTAACAGGTGGGTCGGGTGCAGGCAATTAGATTATGCAAATGTGTGGGGTATTAAGGTAGCTCTAGAGCGGAATAAATCGTCTGATGTTTAAAACGAAAAAACCGACTAACAAGCTGCAATCAAATAAAGCGGATAATTTAGCCTGCTGTCTGTCGTGGGGGGCAGATGCTCGTCGGCTTGGCGTCAACGGGGGAGGGATTTGTGTCGTCTGGAGGAAAATCAGTCTCTGCGTGTGTGTCGTAAGAGGATGAAAATTGCTCGGCTCAGCCCCGGACAGACTCGGACTTTTTTTTAGACAAGTAGCCTTTGCAAAGTATCGTGACCTTGCGTAGCCTATATGTGAGTCGGTCGATCCCAAACTATTCTGACGCGTCTCTCTCTGAGCTTGAAAAGACAATGGATCGGAAAATTGCACAGGCGTAATCGGCAAGAATAAGTAGAGGCGGTGTAAGCGGGAGGGGGACGAAGGTGAGACACGAATGTGGGGTCTGACGTGTATCTATAGAGCGGAGAGCCTACCGGGTCGGTCCCGTGCAAGCACCTTGTTCTTGGCTTACAGCCGGAGTCCCCGTTTTCACGTAAGTTGAAAAATGTTGCAAGTTTTCTTGTCCGCATAATCTTGTTCAGCACAAGCGGTCTTGACTTTGCGTTACGTTTCTTTTTTTACACAACGGAACCAGAGCCAAAGGACTATTCTGCGAGGCCTGCTCCTTGTCTGCGGCACGCTCTCCGTCAGCTAGGTTTCAAAAATGCACATATCGGTCTCCTTCGCTGCGGTGTCTCTGCACAGTAATGCCCCCCGCCTTTGTTTGTTCGGTATGGTGTGGAGGACTCAGGTTAGCCAGAGAGCGCACTTCCCCTCCCCGAGGGTTTCGGTCCCGAAGGGTTTTTCCGGGAGACCGAAAGGGGGTTGCTCGGTTTCCGGCAGCACTCAGAGCCTGGTCGTGACGCCAGGTCGAGCTCATCTCCACTACCAACTGCTCACGGCGTGAGTCGTCGCTCCTCAGGCTCGGGCAGAGTGGCACTCAGGCTCCAATCTGATCGTAGTGTCTGGTAGCTTTTCGTTTTTGAAGCCGCTTGGCTGCACAAGTAGCGTAAGAAGACCTGCTGAAGTGGGACAGATAAATGAGAGACGAAATGTCGGACATTGAGATAGTATCCATCAAGAGATTACAAGCCATCTGGAGACACGGCGGTCTGTTCCGTACAATCCGTTGTACTTGTACACGACGATAGCCCGTGGTTCATCTGTTGAGCTGTCTCAGTTGTATCACTGCTCTGATAAAGTTGGATCCAATCAGACCTTGTGAGGAGTGTGTAGCAGAGTGAAGCGCATGTTGTACCGGCGATACCATACCATGTTGTTACTCGTACCCGTACTTGTGTAGTCTAGCGGCCAAGTCCGATCTCACATGAAGGCATAAATCGATCTCGATTTCATACAAGTAGGCTATGCTCAGCTGCTACTGTCTCGTATTCTCCTATAGTACGATACTGTACATACTGAAGGAACGGCAGGAGAGGCCCTTTTGGGAGCGGCCTATTGTTGTACATGCGGGTTGAGCCGATCGTGCCTCAGAAGAGGTTGGACGCAGTACAAACACCGGCGAAATGATGACATGTAAAAACAACCGACTCGCCCTCCCGGAGATACGGAAAAACCCCCAACATATCTGTCAGACATTCCCCCGCCTCAACTGACCAAACTGAGACTCTGCTGTTCCGAATAACTTTGGCGCCATGTAACGCCGTCCAGTTCCACCACCCTAAACAAAGTTCCGACAGAGTTCGTCATGCACACTTGAACGCTCTAACTACACCTTCAGTAATCGTAAAGTTGCCAACTAAAATACCAACAAAGTTTCCATGTGGGGTCTGCAAAAAAAAGGGAAAAAACGTTACTGCAAGTTTAGACCCCAGATGGCCCTTTTCTGATGATGAATACGCCGTCACAAGGTGATACAAACGGCAACGCACACTACTTCCAACTCTCCCAGCCCTCTGCCACTTCCCAAACCGGGGATCTGCCCTTTCAAATGCCGATCAAACCGTTTCCTGCACTCCTTGCGCTGGGTCTGCATTCATTGTCGGCCAGACGTACGCTGGCAGTTGGATTCGAGGTGGGGCCCCGTTCTGCAATGCGACAGTACAGTACTGTATTCTTGGCAGCTGGTTCTCCACTGTATGCTCCTCCTCCACCCTACGCGTCTGTCGCCAACGGTTAATGGCAGTAAGAACGCAGACAAGAAACTTAGACGAACAGAATCGAACAAAAACGAACTCAGACCAAGTTCAGCACTTTGCTTTTGACGCTTCTTGTGAACCTTTCTTCATTTGAAACGTTCACTCCTCTGCTGTATGTTGTCGTACTCGCTCTCTCTTCTACAAGTAGCCTCTCTTTAAACATACAGTACGTTAACACTGTGCAGCTGTTTGAGCCGGAACTGGTATATGTGCTCTTCATAGATCGGGGAAAACAGGTGCGGTACTTGTATAACGCCGCCTTGAGCGCACAACAAGTCTAGCATCAGTGCTTCGGGATAGATTGCCCATCATGTGCTTCCATGCGGAACCCCAAACGGGACTTCCGTGTCCCCTCCGTATAAATAAAGCCGTGCTAAAAACTAGCACCTTAAACTAACAAGAGAAAAATGGGGGGACAAGCGCGGATGAAGACAAGCCAAAACTCCCTACTGTAACAGGGTGGTTATACCCGTTAAATTAGTCATCCATTATGTATTAGTCAGCAATGTCTCGGCTAGCTACTGTTTTTGACTGCCCCGTTTATATGTACTTAAAGCTTAAAGTACTGTACGCGTACGATACACAGAAGACTCCTCCCCAAATGTGGGTTTAATTAATGAAACATTGGGTTCATGCGAGATTGTCAGACGTGATTCTTTCAGATTTCCAAGTTACGGGATTCTCAACTTTCTGAAGGTGCTCGTAATCTGACCATCGTTTCAGCAACATGTCTCTGTAATCTCTCCGATTCCACCCCACTGCTCCGTTAACTCATAACCTATGCTACCTTTCAAACTAACTGATGGTGCATAATCTAAAGACCTTCCAGACAACCCAACATGGCTCGCAAAAACCGGCAAACAGTTCTGTCGGGCGAATTTCCGCTACTAAAAAGTATCGGTCTTTATGCAACAACAATCCAGGGCGATGGAAACTGTTTATTTCGGTCGCTAGCGGACCAGCTCTACGGTAAAGATGACCTGAAACTGGCCATGGTGATCCGACAGAGTGTGGTGGACTACATGAAGAAACACAGTGCCTACTTCGAGATCTTTTATTCGTCAGAATGGGACGAGTCTTGGGAAGCGTATATTGACCGCATGTCTCGATCATCTGTTTATGGAGGCAATCTGGAGCTGGCTGCCTTTGCCTCTGCATACCAGCTGGATGTGGTGGTATACCAGGCTGATCTAAGATACGTGATTACTCCTATCGACGAAAGCAAAGGTGAACAGAGGACGGAACTGGAGGCGGATCAAGGTGGAGAGCGACCCGAGAAGGTACATATCGCCTATCACACTTGGGAGCATTACTCTTCTGTCAGATGCATCAATGGACCTCATTGTGGACCACCCGAGATTACCAGCGCTTACTTGAGCAGCTACGTGCCTAAGGGCTCCGATCTTATTGCTGACGTGACCAAAGATGTTGGAGAGTGGAAGATCAAGCAATTGCGTGAGTCGTTACCGTTTGAGGTGCCGGATCATCTTCTGGCCAAGGTGCTGAAGGAGCATGAAGATGTTGGGGAAGCGGTCGACTATTTCTTGGAGAATGGTATTCCTGAGGAGGTGGAGGGGAAGGAAGAAGTGGTAGGAGAGACTAAGATTGGTAGAGAGACTGGTACTGGAGCTCCATCTGTAACAGAAGACGTCTCCATGAAGGAGGACACAATGGAACAAGTAGCCGAGCCTGATGCGACGATAGAGACGCAAAAGCCGACTTATGCAAAAACAAACATTCAGTCGCCAACCCCAACGTTGGATAAAAAGGCACTAAGGGCCCAGAAGGCTGCAGAACGCACGGCCAAACGAGAGGCCAAGGCTAGGAAAGAAGCGGAAGATACAGGAACTAAACAAAAGGGAGGCAAAAAGGATAAGGCCCGAGACAAAAAGGAAAAGCAAAAGGCGCGCAAACGCGAAAAGAAGAACGAGGCAAAGGCGTCTACTGGTGGCACTTCAGTGGACCAGAGCTCCACCGCAGAAACAGACTATAAGGTGGTTATGGTGTGATTGAGTGGCCGCTGTAGCTACCTTGTACTTGTACAGGATCCTGCTCGGGATTGGTTTCAGATAAAGTGGGCTGGTGTAATTTCGATGTATTCTTGCCCTGTGGGGTTTGGTTTCGGATTCCGTGGTAGCCCAATGGGGTCGCGCTAGACGATTGTCAGGTGAGACAGACTGCACTAATGGGGGCGGTGGAGCGGGGGCTGGACGCATTTTAGACGGTTTATTGGGGGCTATTAGCGGACCATTCAGACAAAAGATCTACCAGAAAAGGAAAACAGTAGTTGTGGTTTGTATACACACCTACTTTTATCTGCGCGCACACTGCCCAGTTTTTTGATACGCCCATGAGGTCCAGTGACGCGTGATACATGTTAATATTGTGGGCACCCCGTATTGGGAATAGAGAAGTGCTATATTCCCATATTCGGTAGTAAAACAAAACAACACAATTATATCCGTAAATATATCTCTCCTATTATACGATTGTGAGACTAAAGCATTTATTCCTGGTGAGGGGCGATTATGGGGTTCACAGGGGATGCCTTTTTAGATCTGTAGCGTAGTTATAGTGAAACCAACCGCTCCATTAAGAAGCAAGGAGATGGAGAATGTGAGAGGAGGGGAGGAGTGATTGTGTACAATTCAGGGGTCTTTTTGCTTTATTTTGACTTAATGTTCAGTCGATATCTCAACATCAACAATCTTCTGTTCGGTGACAGGTATAACTATGTCTAACCTCCATGAAATGACGATAGTCTATCACTTGCTTATAACAAAAGATGCCTAGATTCAACTCATTCTACAGGGGTGGTTAGTTCACTGCAGACTGAACTAAGTGCCAACCATGGGGTAATGTTGAACCCTGGTTCTTCCTTAAATCACAGACCTTTCACAAGAGGGAATGATCTTTATAAACCTCGCTGGGTCGAAAACCTCACTGGGTCGTAAACATAGACATTTGGACACAGTAATAACTGTAGCTGTAAAGGAAGACAGACACACTCACTGCAAACAGAACCTGGCTAGCCATCATTTCATGTATTTCGCTCACTTCTATCCTTGTCCCCAGTTCATAACCCTGCCGACCGGGGTGTTAGTGTGCATTTAATTAGCACTATGATGTGTATGGTGGTGTTGGTCATTCCGGCTAATCAGCAGGTATAGTACAAGTACAGTAGTCACTAGTCCTTAATATTAACCTAGTGAATACCACATTTGCTGAATGCATGTACCCCATTGATAGTATTCACGGAAGTGAATCCAGATATATATATATGTCATAGTATGTATTCAAGCTCAATTACAACACTCGCTCAATGAAGATATCTCGAATCACTGTTCTGTTGGCGACAACGTCTGTCGTTACAGCCAGCTATTCCCTCACTTATGCCGCGCTTATCAACCCCATCAAAGACGCCATTTCCAATGGTGTGGTTAATGGTCGACACAGTGATATTCCTCTGACCCAGGCCCAGTCTGAAATCTCTCAGTTCGTTCCCCTCATTATGAATGATGATCTCCTCCCCGTCTTCGACAACGCGGTCGGTCTCGTTCTCAACCCCAAATTCCCCGACCTATTCCCTGGTTGGATCAATGACGTGATTCAAGCCCTCGATGATTACGAAAAAAGTCCTGATTTCGTACAGGCCACTGAGCTGCTGTCTAAGTTCCGAACTCACTATGACTACCATGAGGCTGTCAATCAGGCTAGTATCACTCTGAATAGTGACGCCCCCGGATGGGGAATCTTGAAGGGTGCCGTCCTGGGTATCTCTGATAAGCCCGGTCCTTCCAAGGCCATTGTCGATGGTCTTTATGCTGTCACTGGACTCATTTGCACTCTTCAGCTGACCGATGGTTCCGTCTGTGATCCTTACAAGACTGAAGAACCTGCTACCTCTGTGGCGACGACTCCTGCTCCTGTGGAGACAACCCCGGCTCCTGTGGAGACAACCCCCGCTCCTGTGGATACAACCCCTGCTCCTGTGGAGACAACCCCTGCTCCTGTGGAGACAACCCCTGCTCCTGTTCATACAGCAACCTATGTCCTCACCAATAAGGGGCTTATCAACCCCATTAAAGACGCCATTTCCAATGGTGTGGTTAATGGTCGACACAGTGACATTCCTCTGACTCAGGCCCAGTCTGAAATCTCTCAATTCGTTCCTCTCATTATGAATGATGATCTTCTTCCCATTTTCGACAACGCCGTGGCTCTCCTTCTCAACCCCAAATTCCCCGACCTGTTCCCAGGATGGATCAGTGATGTCATTCAGGCCCTCGATAACTATGAGCATAGTCCGGACTTTACACTAGCCACTGAGCTACTGTCTAAGTTCCGAACTCACTATGACTACCATGAGGCTGTCAATCAGGCCAGTATCACCCTGAGTCGTGACGCTATCGGATGGGGAATCTTGAAGGCTGCTGTCATTTCTATTTCCGATCAGCCTGGTCCTTCCAAGGCCATTGTCGATGGTCTTTATGCTGTCACTGGACTCATTTGCACTCTCCAGCTGACTGATGGTTCCGTTTGTGACCCATACCAGACCTCGGCGCCTGCTCCTGTTCCTGTGCAGACATCTGAGGCGGCACCTGTCGTAACAACTCCTACTTCTGCGAAGTCGACTGCCTCTGTCCCTGTTATGTCAACCACCTCCAAGTCATCTGCCTCAAAGACGACCACGTCTTCCAAGTCGACGACCTCTGCCACCTCTACCCCCTCTGCCTCTACCAAGTCCAGTGAGACTGTCCCCGCTCCTGCTCATACAGCAACCTATGTCCTCACCAATAAGGGGCTTATCAATCCCATTAAAGACGCCATTTCCAATGGTGTGGTTAATGGTCGACACAGTGACATTCCTCTGACTCAGGCCCAGTCTGAAATCTCTCAATTCGTTCCCCTCATTATGAATGATGATCTTCTTCCCATTTTCGACAACGCCGTGGCTCTCCTTCTCAACCCCAAATTCCCTGACCTGTTCCCGGGATGGATCAGTGATGTCATTCAGGCCCTCGATAACTATGAGCATAGTCCGGACTTCACACTAGCCACTGAGCTACTGTCTAAGTTCCGAACTCACTATGACTACCATGAGGCTGTCAATCAGGCCAGTATCACCCTGAGTCGTGACGCTATCGGATGGGGAATCTTGAAGGCTGCTGTCATTTCTATTTCCGATCAGCCTGGTCCTTCCAAGGCCATTGTCGATGGTCTTTATGCTGTCACTGGACTCATTTGCACTCTCCAGCTGACTGATGGTTCCGTTTGTGACCCATACCAGACCTCGGCGCCTGCTCCTGTTCCTGTGCAGACATCTGAGGCGGCACCTGTCGTAACAACTCCTACTTCTGCGAAGTCGACTGCCTCTGTCCCTGTTATGTCAACTACCTCCAAGTCATCTGCCTCAAAGACGACCACGTCTTCCAAGTCGACTACCTCTGCCACTACCAAGTCCAGTGAGACTGTCCCCGCTCCTGCTCATACAGCAACCTATGTCCTCACCAATAAGGCGCTTATCAATCCCATTAAAGACGCCATTTCCAATGGTGTGGTTAATGGTCGACACAGTGACATTCCTCTGACTCAGGCCCAGTCTGAAATCTCTCAATTCGTTCCCCTCATTATGAATGATGATCTTCTTCCCATTTTCGACAACGCCGTGGCTCTCCTTCTCAACCCCAAATTCCCTGACCTGTTCCCGGGATGGATCAGTGATGTCATTCAGGCCCTCGATAACTATGAGCATAGTCCGGACTTTACACTAGCCACTGAGCTGCTGTCTAAGTTCCGAACTCACTATGACTACCATGAGGCTGTCAATCAGGCCAGTATCACCCTGAGTCGTGACGCTATCGGATGGGGAATCTTGAAGGCTGCTGTCATTTCTATTTCCGATCAGCCTGGTCCTTCCAAGGCCATTGTCGATGGTCTGTACGCTGTCACCGGCCTCATTTGCACCCTCCAGCTCACCGATGGCTCGGTTTGTGACCCATACAAGACCTCGGAGCCTGCCCCTGTTCCTGTGCAGACATCTGAGGCGGCACCTGTCGTAACAACTTCTGCTCTTGTGGAGTCCACTGCCTCTGCTCCAGCCAAGTCAACTACCTCTGCTAAGTCCACTGCCTCAACTTCTGCCAAGTCAACCACCTCTGCCAAGTCAACCACCTCTGCCAAGTCAACCACTTCTGCCAAGTCAACCACTTCTGCCATGTCGACTACCTCTGCCTCTGCCAAGTCGAGTGAGCCTGCTCCTGTGTCCACCAAGACAGCCAGCTATTCCCTCACTTATGCTGCGCTTATCAACCCCATCAAAGACGCCATTTCCAATGGTGTTGTCAACGGTCGACACAGTGATATTCCTCTGACCCAGGCCCAGTCTGAAATCGATCAATTCGTTCCCCTCATTATGAATGATGATCTCCTTCCCGTCTTCGATGACGCAGTCGCTCTCGTTCTTGACCCCAATTTCCCTGACCTATTCCCTGGTTGGATCAGTGACGTCATCCAGGCCCTCGATGATTATGAACATAGCCCCGACTTTGTTCAGGCTACTGAGCTGCTGTCCGTGTTCCGAACTCACTATGACTACCATGAGGCTGTCAATCAGGCCAGTATCACTCTGAATCGTGACGCCCCCGGATGGGGAATCTTGAAGGCTGCCATCCTGGGTATCTCCGATCTGCCTGGTCCATCCAAGGCCATTGTCGATGGTCTGTACGCTGTTACGGGACTCATTTGCACTCTCCAGCTGACTGATGGTTCTGTTTGTGACCCTTACAAGACGGCACCTGTTACTGTGCCAGTGCAGACATCTGAGGCAACAGTTGTTGAAACAACTCCTACTCCTGAGATGTCAACTGAGTCTGTCCCTGCTAAGTCAACTGCCTCTGCTCCAGCCAAGTCAACCGAGCCTGTCCCTGTCCAGTCTGAGGAGTCCACCAAGACTGAAGAGTCTGTCAAGTCCGAGGACCCCATTGCCACTGGACTCGGCTCCGATGCTGAATCTGCCACCGTTTCAGAGTCTCGTGGTCTCAGTAGTGAGTCTGCCTCTGCTTCTGCCTCTGTTTCTGCCTCTGTTTCTGCCTCTGTTTCTGCTTCTGCCCCTGCTGTTTCGTCTTCCGATTTTGCTTCTGTGTCCAAGGCAGACACTGCCTCTGCGGTCTCGAAGGCTGAGTCCACCGACACTTCTCCTAGTGTAACCGCCTCTGTTTCTCAAGCTGGCTCCGTCTCTGCTGGGGCTGTTGTCGCAAGTTCTCAGAACCCGATTCCCACCGTGTCAGGCAGTGCTGGTAACGCCTCCCCTATGGTTACTTCCAGTGTGACTCTGACTGTGACACAGTGCGAGGCAGACCATTGCATCACCCCCATCGTGTCTTACACCACTGTTGTGCCCGAGAATGCTCCCTCCACTGTCATCAAGACAGTCTGTGCCAAGTGTGAGGGCCAGACCATCACCATCACTGTTCCTTGTGCCCCTGAGCCCACTGAGTCCAAGAAGGGTGATGAGCATGGTGAATCTTCCGCTAAGGCTGACTCTGGATCTGGCAAGTCTGATTCTGTATCTGGAAAGGCTGACACCGGCTCTGGTTCCTCCGGCTCTGGCTCCTCTGGCTCTGGCTCTGGCTCTTCTGGCTCTGGCTCTTCTGGCTCTGGCTCTTCTGGCTCTGGCTCTTCTGGCTCTGGCTCCTCTGGCTCTGGCTCCTCTGGCTCTGGCTCCTCTGGCTCTGGTTCCTCCGGCTCTGGCTCCTCTGGCTCTGGCTCCTCTGGCTCTTCTGGTTCCTCTGGCTCTGGCTCCTCTGGCTCTTCTGGCTCTTCTGGCTCTTCTGACAAGGCCAACAAGTCCGGGGCCTCTGACAAGCCTGCCAACAGTGGCTCAGACAAACCTGCCAACAATGGATCTCCCCAGCCCAAGAACGCTCCTATGCAGTCTGCTCAGTCCCCCAAGCCGGCCACTCCCGCTCAGCAGCCCTCCAAGCCCTCCAAGCCTGCCCAGGCGAACAGTGGCAACAAGTGGGCCATTTCTGCTGGAGCTGTGCTTGCTGGAGTCGTGGCCTTTATTGTTTAAATGTGTTAGTAATTGATCATTAGTATAAAATCAAGGGTGTGCCCACGTAGCGTAGTTGCAAAACAGACAGTACCCGTAGCCATCACAGGCGTTTGGTTGTCGCAGAAGCGGTCAGGAGTCTGAGAAGGTCCGTGGCACAGAATCCTTGGGGCTGATATCGGTATCGTCGTAGGGGTATCGTGGCAGTGGTATCGTGGCAGTGGTATCGTAGTGAGTGATTGTGTGAGTTATCACAAGAAGTTAGTAACCAAGTACATACAGTACATACGTCGTAACAAGTATAGTAAGTTGTATATATATTTACGTGTCTCAGTCACCAACGCGTCTCAACCTTAAATCCGCAGAGAACAAAATCCATGAGTGTCCTTTTAATGATGAACTACTGTACAGTATGTACCAGGGAGTATTCCTCTCTTTTTGCATTACGGTATCTTGTTTGAATGGCCCAGCTTTACAAGTACAAGTACAGTATATATTTATAAGTGCCTTGGGCATTCTTCTTTTGAAATCAATAACAATAAACACGCTTGCACAATTTTTCCATAATGTGATCCTTATTCTACAGGGGCATACCTATGGTCAGACCCAGAGAGAAATAACAAGAATGGGAAAAGCGAGTCCCTTAATACAAATACATATAGTATCTCTGACTAACTACAAGTACAAGTGAATCATAGCTACAATCACTTGTACCAAGTCTGCCTGATTTTCCCGATCTTGTGAAGTGGTCGAGGTTGGTGCTCAGCCTCTGCGCGGGGCTCTGGGACTGAAAACGTTACCCGACAGTACATACAGTAATATAATACTTGTTCACAACTTCGAATATTGAATATTTCTCACTGAAGCAATTGAAGCGGCTTTTTCAAATCGAGGTATATAAAATCAACGGCCAAAACATCCGAAACGTGCACTCCAGCTCAGTGGATCATTCTGAGACTCAAATTTCAATAAAATCGTACAACTAGCAGCGACTGACGACTAATAACAGTACAGTACCAGTACGGGTGCCATACATACACGCACACGCACAAGTGTGATACGACAAAACAAGTAAATCACGCAGTTGTGTGCAAATCACCCACTTAGATCCAGACGTAAGTCATTTAGTGGAAAATTGCAACTTGGACTGCCGAACCTGATAAGAACCAAAGAGACACACCAACAAGATCCCCATTCGTGTTTTTGGCTGTTTCCTCGACAATCAAGATTAATGTTCAAGGCTGATAAAGACCCATGCGGAGGCCGCGAAACGGCTGTATCAGTGATAGCGCTAGGGCGATAAAGACCGTTGGACACGAGTGTCAGATATGGAATTTAACTGTTTTGAGAGTGATGACGTCAGAGACGCTGTTCAATAGCCGGCACCGTACGGGGGAAGCACAGCCAATTGAGGCAAGTCGTACGTGCATCTTCATGTGGAGTAAAAAAACGACAGCACTAAGACAAACAATAAAAGAGACACTTGGTCCGGAGACCTCCTCAATCACCAGGATACAGCTAAGATCAACCCATTGAGACCTGTTCATAATCATCACCACCTCTATCGATGACTCATGACTCATTTCAAACCATCTCAGCTGTATACTTTGTTGCTAAGGCGTCAGTACTTAATTATACCACGAGACCACTACGGCAATCTGGCTACAATTGTACACTGTACCACTACGAACACCGGGTCAATATACTTGCAGTGATTGAGAATAAGTCATGTCGTTCATCTATAAAATACACTGCTTAGACGTTCTGCTTGATGGCAGCGTTCAGGGCAGAGGGGTTGGCACCCATGACGGTGGTGATCTTCTCGCCGTTCTTGTAGAAGGCAAAGGTGGGCATGGCGGTGACGCCAACCTCCTGGGCGACAGCAGAGGCCTCATCGACGTCACATCGGTAGAACTGAGCGTCGGTGAAGGTCTCGGAGAACTTGTCAAAGGTGGGGGCAATCATCTTGCAGGGTCCGCACCAGGTAGCGTAGAAGTCGATGACGGTGAGCTTGTCGGACTTGATGGCGTTCTGGAAGTCGGAGACGGAGGTGATCTGGGTAACGGCCATTCTGTGTTGTGTGGAGTGGAATTGTCTTGCGTGACGTGTGAGTAATTGAACACTAGGTCGGACAAGTCGCTGCATTTATACGATGCGAAAGAAGGTGGCGGAAGCTCTCATTTGTACCTCGACCAGCCTGGGAAGCTTGCTAGCCCAAACCTTATTTACAAATTCAATTTCGGGGCCCTTTCCCAACCGCTTTTTAGTCAGCGGTCTAGACTGCCCGTACCCACTGTACAACACATACAAATGAAGTGCATGTAACAGAACAGGTCCGCTATAGCCGCAATTGCCTTGAAACTAGAGTCGCGAAATCACAGAGCCAAGACCTGGTACCTGAAGGTACCGAAGCGACCGTTGAGAGTGACAATGAGGTGTGCCACCGGACTCCTTCTGTAGTCGTACTTTATTAATTACCACTTGTCTTTTAGCTATCAACACAACGATACCACTTGTCGAAAGAAGCTGTGAGACAGGTAGAACAGGATAGAACAGGTGGATCACCCAGAACTCGCTAGAATTTGATCATCATCGATCATATGACTAGTCTCGCTTACAAATCAACCTCAACTATCGATTGATATGTCGTCATCGGGGTCATCAGCCTTACCCAATCTTGATCAGTAATACGAGCATGTTTGAGTGAATGAGTGAGTGAAAAAAGAAAAAAAATTCACCTAAATATTGGGGGCGAGAAAAGAAAGAAATCAAATGATCACCTACAAGTACGATACTGGCGCGAAACAATGAAATGACCATCAACATAACATTTAGAACCCACCAGAAGTGCACTCTTGAATCGCCACAGCTTACAAATCAACTCTCTAGTGCCGCCCCCACCTCTCCCTTCGGTGCTCCCAACAGTCACGTGATCCACTCACATTTGTTGCACCACTCCACCAGAACGACTCGGAGGCCGTCCTCAGCTGCACACAAAGAGCGTCTCTCGTCTCCGTCGTCTCAGTTACCCGGACGCAAAATCTTTTGCATCTCCCTGCACCGCCACACCCGCACCGCCACACACACAAACACACGCCACCTCTTCTGCGAACATGGAACTAGCCCGAGTCGAGGTCGAAAACATCGAGGCACAGGTGCCCAAAGACACGGTGCACTCGCTGTTTCTGTCCTTTGGGCCCATCGTCGAGGTCAACTTACACAAACGTCCCAGTGGCATACAGCACGGGTCTGTGCAGTTTGAGGAAGCTGAGGACGCTGCTGCTGCTGTTGACAACATGGGTGGTTACGATCTGTTTGGCAAGCCATTGAGAGTGAGGCTAGCCAAGGGAGACACGGAGCAGTTTGACAACAACAAGCCATGTGAGTATGGGAGCTGGATTGACTACGAGATGGTTGTCGTGGTTGTGGAGCCACTTGAGACAAGAGTTGTGGCACCACCAAAACTGTCCACACTATTAGTTGGATCAAAATGGTGCCATACGGCTAATATGAGGTGGAATCATGTTGGCGTGTTCAACTGCGTGTCAAAAGCGTGCCAACAGCGTGTTTTTGACGCGGTCGCAACACATTCTATCGAGCCGCCGCCTACAGTACATGGGTGTTGTACATCTTGTAAGGCATCTCACGCAGCACTCCATTATCACACCACCTACGACCATATCTAATTACACCACCTCACCCTCCCCCACCTACTAACTCAGTATGGGAACAAACTAATCAATAATGCATTTTGTATGTTTAGTGCTTCTCCTCGCCCTCGGCGTGCTCGGCCTTCTTGCCCTGTCGGGTAAGTCGCAGATCACCGTGGGTGAACTTCTTGGTGGAGAAGTAGAGAGCGGAGCAGCCGGCCAGACCCATGGCGAAGAAGAGAGGGTAAATCTCAACGGGGACCTTGATTCCCTTCTTGGGGGCCTTGTTCTGGGGGTTAGTAAAAACGACAAACACAAGTTGATGTTGGTCATTGTGCCAACACAAACACGAATAAATAAAATTGAATTGGCACAAATTCCAATTTGCTCAATCGCAAACTCAGACAATACTCACGGCCTGCTGAGCGAGACGGATAAGAGTGGGTCGCATTGTGTAGTTGTGTGTGGTGTAAAAGGACTGAAAGTGGAGAGGTTTTAAATCTGACGATGGCTCGAGCTTGTAGGTTCACAAAAGTCTGATGTTGAAAGCAGGCCACACTTTACTGGGCTGTGATTGGCGGGCAACTGGGACTGTGGGTTAGGGTAACGGAGGTTCAGCCAACATCTTGCTTCATATGGGCAGCGTGTTGCGGGCATGTTGCTGTGTGTTCGAATCGTTGGGAGCAACCCATTTTGTGTGGGATATTGGTGGAGATGCGGGTCCAACCCTAACCTGGTAACTGCCTTTGGTGTGACAATGTCCCAATAGAGATACCCTAACATTGGGACGACTTGCCCAGGATTTTTGGTCACGTGTTGCGGCGGGTGGCGACCTTGACAAACAGGCTGTCTTACTTGTATCGTTGCGCGCTTCCGAGTCTGTTTTTATACGTGGAGACAGTGTGCTTTTTCTGTGCAAGCAATCATAGGTGGCGTCAAGTGAGACATTTAAGGCCGTACAAGCAGTTGCTACAAGTAGCTACATTGTAGGATTAGTGATTTGGAACGTGCTATGAGCACCATCGGCGGCTCTGGTAGTGTGTTTCAAGGCGTCAGATTGGTCATTTCTTTTTCTAGACCAGTTCGGACCAGCCCAAGCGCCTCAAGGAGCCACTCGTCCGGACTTCTACCGTATATGTATACTTATTCATACTGTACTTGTATTGTATTGTTTACCTTGTCCTATTCCACTGCCGCTGCAGAATGCGTCATCCGGGTGCATTATCTCGTAACGCTGGGTAATTTTATCCACACATTGAGAGAAGGGCTCCAAAGTGAGACAGGGGCCAGTCAATGCTGCCATGAAACAGGAGGAAGGGAGTGTTTCTTGATGACGTGACCGACTCGTTTGAGCTCGGCCCGCCTTGGGTCTAGTAATCTTGTACGAGTACTTATTATTAAGGGGCGTCAAGGGGACGTCAACATGTCAAAGAAATATGCCGGCTCGAGTTTGTTATATTCGGGGAGATTGGCGGGGGATCTGATTGTAGACAGATGCAGTATGTACAATAAAACTCTTCTTGTGTATGTAGGTACGTTCCTGGGCAGTAATTCCGACACGTATTAGTCCTTGGTTCCTTCTATTATTGCATCCAAGACAGGGTTCCATAGGTGTCCATCGCCAATTCGACCAACACACCTGACTCACTCCTGGGGCGACGAACATTCCACGAGCTCATTCTTGTCCTAATAACCCCCCTCCATTTCTCCTCTCCTCTTGTCTTGTGAGATTCCGTAGGACTCACTCAGCAGGTGGATCTCCCCGCACGCAGCCTTAACATAACACAACACACCTTTGTTACATTGCATCATGGGACGTCTCAACAGAACCAGGGCCGTATTGTATACTGTAGGTGAGATATCGTATCTACGACAGTAAGACCGTTTGCCATCTGACCGGTGTTGGGGTCCAGCAATAGGTTTGCTGTTCCGCGGCAGCGCCATACTCTTATCAGATGTGCTCACCAATAATTATCTCAGCCAAGGGGCTGTCGGAAACCTCTTTGACCCAGGGCTTTATTTCACTGGCTCACTTTTTAGCGTGGCATTTATCCGAGGAGGCATGACAAAGTGCACTGGGCTTCGGTGCTGACGGTCGTGAAGCACGTGTCGCAGAGCCACTGTATGTCACCATGTGGAAACTGTGGCTTGGACTGTGTGTTGAGGTTCGGGATATCCGTCGCCTTGGTCCCTTTCCCCCCCCTTTATACAATAGACGATACTCACTCATTTCCAATTTTTGCATCCTTTTTTTCCCTTTTTCTTTGGCTCCACTGCCCTCGCTCTCACCCAAATTTACTTTGGGATAATATGCACGTACACGCAGATAGCCTGATAAGGGCAGTTTGTGTGCAGCTATGCACAAGACCAGGCGGAAATGGTGCAGAGCGGCAGGACGAGGAAGGTGCAAACACGACACGACAAGAGGAGGAGGAAACCCGGGTTTAAAACGATGTCAATCGAGCCCCATACGAGTGGTAAAGTCGGTCGTTTTTCGGAGATATCACGCCGCCGCCGCCTGTTCGCTCGTCTCTCATCACGCTATCTGAACGTTGTCTGTCCCGCCTCTTTGTGTCCAGAGTCTGTTGCCACATCAAGCTAAGATTGGGCTAACAAGCCATGTCACGTCGCAGCAACTGTGATTTTTTAAGGGTGGCCGGAACAACCTGTCTACATCTCCAGCTCAACAAATACTCACACCGCACACACACCTCTCATCTGGTCTTCACTCGAACCCACTTCTAGACCACAAACACAGCTATCTGACTAACACAAATAGAGGTCAGCACCCCTTCACCACAGAACCCACCCCCTGTCACTTGACCTCATTCTAATCAGACGGAACACAGCGACAGACTGGTGGAACCGCGAATACATACAACCATTCTCATCACAAACAAGACGACACAGAACCAAGCCAGACAAGACAAACATCTGTAGCCATGAACCAGAACATGCAACGGGCCCAAACGCAGGTCCAGCCTGTGACGGCCTATGGCGTTCTCTCAACCCCCAACGCCGCCCAGGACGACAGCCTTGAAGACAACAAGGAGTGGGTGCTGTTCACCCCGTCGGACGCCGAAGAAGAGTCCGAAGACGACGACGACAGCGCCAGCGTAGCCACCCAGCACGCGGACCACGGAGACGGCGACGGCGACCTCAACGACGAACTCGCAGACGACCTATTGGACTGCTACGACTCCTCGCTTTACCACTCGGCGTCCACACCGCTCAACTCCTCGTCTCTCAACTTTCCCCGACACCAGGGCGACGGCTCCTTCGTGGGCGAGTATGGAAGCGGCAGCAGCGGACACGCCGACGCCAACGACCGCATCCATGCCTGGCGAATGCAACACTCTGCGTCTGTCTACCATGAACTGAACCAGCCCAAACGGACTGCAGGAGCCACCCCCGAGCGACGTATCTCCTCATGGGGTATTCCCGAGGACGAGGTGCTTGCTACCCCAAAGGAAGAGGCGTCTTCTTCTTCCGGGGCCACAAAGCTGGGAACTTACCCTGCAGACGTTTCGGCCATTCTGAGGCGGCCAAGCGTGCCTGTTCGTCGAGAGTCGTCCCGAAGAGAGCGGGAGAGAGAGGTGAGACGAGATGCGCCTTACTCGCCCAGAGCTCTCTTCCACCGCATCACACAACGGGTCATCAGAGACTTCATCGGCATGAACGAAGACATCCTCGACATGATTGCTGGAGAAACGTTTGTGGACGGAGAGACGGGACGACCTACGACAGCGGCAGAATACGCAGCTAGACGGGCCGAGTCCCGTGAAGAGGCCAACGAGGCCTTTGTCAACAAGCTCACCCGAGAGCTCTATGCGCTGGGATACACCCACTCAGGGGCTGCTCTCAACTCTCTGTTTGCGTCCATCCCTCACGACCGATGGAACACCGACATTGGAGACTTTCTCAACTACTTGCGACAGCGCGTTTGGGAAGGAGAAGGCAATGGAGAACACATTAGCCGGACCCGTCCTTACACACACCATAGCCATAGCCACCGGTCTTCGTCGAGTGCTGCGGCTGCCGAGAGCGCTGCTGGTGCCCATGCTGCCAGTGTGAGCATGAGTCTGGGCGCAGGCAGCATTCGGTCTCCTCTGAGCTACAACTTTTCCAGCTCATCTGCATTTGAGGAGCTGGACTCGGTTTCCACTGCAAGCAACTACTGGGAGATTAGCAGTGGAAACGGCACGGGTAGCATGGTTGGAGCGTGGTAGGTGCAACGAGGCAGGGCAGTAGACGGTGCTACGGATAGCACATAGACATGAATTATGATTTTCGAGTTACAAGTAGTAAAGTAAATAATGAAGTGGTGACTGAGTAGCTGAACAAACAATGTGGTTTGCGCAGCGGGTAGTTTCTTTGGTTTGGGTCTGTATGTGGATGGAGATTGGCAACAGTGGCTGCGGCTCATCAGGTGTACCCAATCCTGTGTTCTCTATGTACAGTACATACTGTGTGTTGTACTCTCTTGTGTATGTTTTATTCAATGCACTATGTGATAATGCAGCATTATGTAAATCACTGACTATATCTCGCGACATGCCAGCATGCTTGTGTGTCTAGTCCGTCTATTTGATGAGCAGGGCGTCCTTGACGAGCTCGTAGGACAGCCACGACGAGGCCATGGAGGGCGCCACCTTCAGCAGGTTGGCCGACAGACCCTTATACATTCCCTTGATTCCCTCTGCTCGAATGATGGACTTAATGGCGCTCCAAACACTGGTGTAGTTGCCCTGCATCTCCTTGAGCTTGGGGTCCGGCATGGCTACCACCTGGAACCGTCTTCGCAGCACGTCGAACGGATATGTGACGGTCTGGGCCACGGCTCCAGAGATGGCTCCTGCCAGCAGCTTTCCTCCAGCTGAGGGGTCCTTCTGTCCCACGGGCGTCACCACGTCTCTGAAGAGTTCGTACACGGCAAAGTTGAGACCGACATAAGGAGCCACTCCCATGGTGGTGGGGATGATACCTCGATACAGAGCTCGGAAACCACCTTCGTTTCGGTAGATTTCGCACATGACCTGCCACATTCCGGGGGGCTTGACGTTTCGGTTGGCGAAGGTGCCGATATCAGCGGTCTGGATCGACAGACGCGTTCGCACAATGTCCAGGGGGTAGGTTGCAAACACAGAAGTGATACCCGCCAAACCTCCTGCCGTCAGACGTCGCAGAGCGTCCATGTTGAATTTGGAGCTGAAGGACGACTGCACGCCCTCGGCCGTTGTTGCTCCCAGGGTCGTTCCATCCTGGTCGGGGAACAGCAGCTTTTTGTAGATGGTGTAGGAGGAGAACTGGACGGCCGAGTAGGGCACGATCCGGATGCAGTTTGTTCCGTTTCCTCGCATGAAGCCGCGCCAGCCCTCCTCGCGCCACATTTTGGACAGCGTGGGGATGACGCCCTGGTACGGTGCGCCTCCAGGACCGGCGCTCTGGACCTGAAAGATGATTTTCATCCGCTCCAGGGGGGACACGACGGTTCGGGAGACGGCTCCAGCGACTCCTCCAGCGCAAAAGGAGGCCACGGTGGGCTGGCCGAAAAACTCACGGACCGAGTGCAACATGGGCACTTGTTCCTTGAGCGACATTGTAAAAAAATCGAGCTGTTGAAGGGTCTCAAGTTTGGCGATGTAGTGTTGATCCGCAGTGCACGTCTCGACTTCCCAATGTGGAAGTGCAAGGTTCACGAGAATTGAAAAATGTTGGTCGGTAACTTTCGGAGGGGAGGAGGGAGTGATATCGGAGGCGATCGGGGGACCGTGATGAGTAAGCAAATACACAGAGTTGTTGTTTCACGGCGACATCTATCATCTAATATACTTCTTTCGTCTTCAGCTCAAACGCGGGGTCGTACAGAAGTACCCCGTAGTCGTGTGAACGGTCAAACGGATGGAAACTGAAAAATACTGGTGCATGAGGGAAGAAGGACGTGTTCAGGCCCAAGATTGAAGAGATATAAATCTGGAAAATTCAGTATCGGTGAGAAAAGTGGACCAGATATTTATTGTCATTTCTCCCCCATTTATAATAATCCCAGATATACCCCACAAAACACCAACCCGTTCTGACTCGTAGATACCCCACCCTGTAGGACCCGGCATATTTTCGGTTAAAACTGTAACTTACAGCACTGTATTGGCGTGTTGATGAGTGGTTCGTCTGGGAACAAACCGTTGCATCCATTGGACAATACCCCGATCTTCACTGATAGACGCCCAGCGTTAATTATGTAAGATAACGGATTCCAACGTGTTACCAGTCTGATATTACAATCGAACCGCGTTACCACGTTACTGAGACATGTCTCAACCGTTAGCTGTAAGCCCCCCAACAGTTTTAGACTGACTAACGGAGCCAACTATCGACTGAGATATGGGGTAAGGGTTGATGTACTGTACGAGTCGTACAATATGTACTGTACATACTGTACTGTACCTACAGAGGTGTTTATTACAATCAGCAAATGTGTGTTTGTTTTGCGAATGTCAGTTGTGCCTGCTTTAATTTTGAAGCTTGGCCAACAAAACTTCCCAATACCACCCGTGTCATAGCCTAACTATTTCAGAAAGCCTGATTGAGACAGAAACTGAAATATCTGAAAAGATTGTACTACGAGGTGTGTATACTACGACAGTTTTGTTTAGTTTTTGTATCCTATCAATGTGTTTACTATATTAATTCTGCTCCAACATCTCGGGATCACCAAAATTGGACCCCCAGCACAACTTTTGTTCCCACTATTTCTAACAAAACTGACCAATACAAAAAGACTGGAAAAAGATAGCCATAGTTAGGTGAAATAATGACATGTGTGAGGGCCACCCGTGTCACAGAGGCACAGGTTTGTCATGTTCAAAGTTCTTCTATGTTAATAATACCGTGTAATGAATTGTTTCCATCTTGTCACTATGACGATCATCCACCAAGGTTAGATCTGCTGATAAGGAGAGAGATGGTACAAGTAAAAGAAAAGAAGATATAAATAAATATAAATATAAATAAAAAAACTTGTACTTGTACTTGTACACAAACAACGTATTCCACACAAACTGACCCAACTACTCTACCACCCACCAACAATTGAAAAGTTGGGTGAGACTCTATGGTCCTCCAAGGTGTAATGTGTTAACCCTAGTGGTGGTTCGGTTCACCTACCGACTCCTCTCAAATTATGAGGTCAAGTTCAGATGGTCTACCCCTTCTAAGAGGCTAGGCTCCTACTCCTGGATAAAGACATGGTTCTGGGTCTTATTTCTCTTGGACTTACCAGCATTGGAGCCACGATCTATCGCACTTGCACTGTGGCTCTATGATATCTAGCTATGCTCTTACTACCTCATGAGACTCCACTCTGGCTCTTTTGCTCTAGTAATGCAACTCAGCTACTGCTAACCCTAGCATTTCAGCTTGGCTCTTCAGTTCTAGACAACAGAGTACAGCTATACGTTGGAGTCTCTCGAAAGGAAGTTCATCCTTGAAAGATTGTTGCACTGGCTGGCTGCATCAAATATGCACACCGGTTATCAAGGTGCTGTATCGTGCGTCTGAAATACGCGTTGAAAGGAACTGAACTCTCTACAAGTAGAAGGTACAGCAAGAGAAGATCAATTGATAAACATTAAATAAGACTAACAAATATATATGTATTCATGATCGCTTATTACGTGTAGAACTAACACTCAGTCCTTTTAATGTGCAAGTTGTTGTTGCATATACGAGACCTTATTTCCATCTCATCGTGTAATGCCGCTGAAGAACGCTGCAAACGGATGGATAATGTGATTTCATGCACTAATAATGAGATCAAACGACAGATAAAACGACAGATTTGGTTCTCATTTTTAGTTGTGGTCAAATTTTGAAGTAAAAACCAGCATTTAAGTCCCCAGAATTACAACTGTGGATGCCAACATCTTAAGTATGAAAGATAAAAGGACTGGAAGACACAATAGCGGAGATGAGAGTACTACTGGAGGTGAATATAATGTCTAACACTTAAGTTAACACACGAACTATAAGAAATGCGTCTGAATAGTGATTTGATCCATGCACCGTGTTTCAGACCTTCCTACCATTATTCAGCCAAGACCAAAACAAGTTCGAGACACAGCAATAGTAAGGTAAGCCGAGAGCGGATTGAGACAAAATGAAAACCATCGGCTTAGTGAATGGTAGAATGGCAGCACCCAGGATGCTGGTAAGGTCTCCCACTACAATACTAATTGGGCTATCTGGTGCTTGACTACGGCTGATCGGACGGAAGCCGTATTTTCACTTTCATTTTTTTTTCTTTTTTTTCTTTCTCCAGGATACGGCCGCTGGAATCGGGAGTGGAGTTGAGATCTCGGACTGGAAGGGTAATGAATCATTAGAATTGAAAGAAAAGAAAAAAAGCGTGTTATAGGTGACATTAATGTCAAAAGGCAAGCATTTCTGTGGAGATGCTGACAATTTCTTAACTTAGTGTATCTCAATTTATCATGTTAAATATATATATCAATTTTAGGGAGCATGGTTAGACCTTTCCGGCTAGGTAGTAAGCAGGAATGAAGCCTGCGAGCCAGGAGAAACCCTTGAGGCCATCGAGGAAGGATCCGAGGATACCTGGGCCAGGGCAGACACCGGCAATACCCCAGCCAATGCCGAAAATGGCGGCGCCAGCAATGAGTCGGGGAGTCACGTCAAAGATCTGGGGCAGAGAGAACTCGGTGGTAAGAAGAGGAGTCACATTCTTGAAGAAACCAGATTTCCACACGGAGATGGCATTGGGGAGGACGCCAAAGAGCATGACCATAGCCAAAGAGGGGTCAAACTTGGGGGGCACGCCGGCGAGGAAGCCAAGAGTCTTCTGGGGGGAAGCAAGACCGGAAACAAGCAGACCAGTGCCAAAAGCGAAGCCCGAGAAGATGGAAGAGAGAGTGGCTCGGGTGTTTGCAGGCAGGTTGAGTTTGGGAATAACATTTCGAAGCACAATGATCACGCCGAGCAGTCCAGCCAGGTAGGGGATTTCTGCGGAGTAGTTCTCGGCAATGTGATGGCAGGCCACCTCCTGACCAGCAGCGTCAAAGCAGGTGGGCAGAGAACCAACCACACGAGCAGTTAGCATGGCGAAGATGGAGAAAGTGGCAGTGGCGACGAAGGATCGCTTGGAGCCACGGGCAATGCCACACAGCATGTGCCCTGAGGTGCAGCCGGATCCCAGCTTGGTTCCAAAGCCGACCAGAACACCGGCAATCAGGTTGGTCCAGCTTCCAAAGGGAGCCCAAGGCAGATGAGCCTCATAGTTGGGCATGAAGATGGGTGTGAAGAGGAAGGCGGAGAGACCCGAGAGGAACATGCCAAAGAGCACATGTAGGGAGTTGGAGGAGGCAATGGCCTGGGCAGGGTCGGTGATGAGCTGCTGCAGACCTCCAAACAGAATGGAGGAGGCGCCCAGAATCCGGCCGTTGGTGAACAAGTAGTTGTCGGTAGCCATGTGAAGCATGATAGCTCCAGCCACGGCCTTTAGTGGGGTGAACATTGTGTGAGTACCAGGAGTCTTGTGTACTGTACGTGTATGTGTAGTGTAAGTGGTGTGAATGCAAGAGAGTGGTGTGAGGAGGTTGGTTTGCTAGCTCTTCAACGTTAGAGTCTAATTGTTCAAGGCAGAGGCTGGTGTGTGGCTAGTGCTATATATAAGGGGCCACAGGGGCCACGATTGCTAGGAAGTTCTTGGTCAATTGCATGTAAAATGCATAGTTTGGTTTATCATTACTCAGAGCGATGGGTCTAGACCTTGCGCCCAAATTATATGGTCGGTTTTCTTTGTCTGCGCCCTGCAGCTTGCTGCATGGAAATGTGGCTCTTTTGTGGCGGTGCTGAATTTTTCACTACAATTGAGTTTGCGCTGAGTAATGGACTCACTTCGATAAGATTATATTTCCGGGCACATGTGCAGTACGGATTATAATTCCGGCGTCGGAAAATTGGCGGTAATAGAGATGTGTGGTGGACCCCATTGGCGTTTGATTGAAACCCCTTATCACTCGTAGTCAGCGCACTATTGTAGCCACACGGGGCTGACATTAGCCTAACCGTATTTTACCGTTGCTCTCTACTGTACATTAGATCTTGGCCTGGCGTTTGTCTCACAGACACTGCTGTAGGCTTCTTCTCCTTAAACGACAGTAATATCGCTTAATTGCCGGCCCTTCCACAATAGATAATCTGTCATTAAATTTGCCACGATCACAGTGCAGCAGCCTCTCCTGTTTGCTTTGTATTTGTGCATCTCAGACGCACCGTCGTGGCTAAGTTCATCGTTTGTGCATGAACTAATTGCGCAGATCTAGCCTTGTCCATCGTCTACTGGTGACACTGTGGTGATGTGACGACGAATGCTTGAGTTTCTGTCTTTTGGCGACTGGGTTTTGGAATATTTATTTGACATTAAATGATAACTTCTTAAATACATTATATATTTATATGGTTATTGTAAACCGGAAATACCTAAAATACATACAGCCGTTTTCGATCTTTCCCACCTTAAAATATGATGAACGCCAAATTTGGAGACACAAACAAAATGAAAACACCATCTTGAACTATAGCCAATTCCAAAACACTCCCGAACACCTTCCTCTGTGGCATACCATTCAACATCAAACACACACACACACACACACACACACACACACACACTCACAACCACACAACCACACAACCACACAAACACACAAACACACACCATGCGGGCAAGTCTCGCCTTCGTCTTGACACTGCTGCTCGCCACGTCTGTGTCAGCCTACAAATCCGTGAGAGGCGGAATCCCCGCACCCGTAGGGCTGGCATGTTGGTACGCAGCTCGAGAATACGACAACACCTGCTCCGTGGGCAACCTGACGGCCTGCAGATGTGGATCACCCATCTTCATGGGCTCGGTCACAAACTGTATCGACAGATGGACCAGCATCGCCCCGAGATACCCCGGTCTGCACTTTCAAGAAAACAACCCCTTTTCACTCATCACAGGCTCTCGACGAGAAGAGTTCGAGGTGGCTTACGGCTACTCTGTGGAGGCGCTTAAGGCGTACAAATTCATCCAAGACTTGTGCTACCAACTGGGCCCCAGGTTCCAGTACTCCATTGGCCACCTCGAAGCCATGGCTGTGGAGGCAAAGGAACACGTCATAGGGGCTGCTGAAGCTGAGGCCCAGCTGCACTTTCTGGGTGAGGTGAGGGCACCAGTAGCTGTGCGTGAAACCAGATTCATCCAGTACTTGTACTCTATGGACGTTGTCATTCGCCAATACAGTCTCGGAATCATCCAGGGCGTGGTACTCAACATCTACTGGGCATTGGTGATCTTCGTGGGCTTTGCAACAAACGTCTTCTACTCCTACTTCCCAGATGTTGTCCGCCGAATGAAAGGTCCTCGGATTACATGGTTCAGGCGACACTTTACCCTCCCTGCTACCATTGGAACTGAGCACAATGCACCTCACGTTATTCTCAAGTACATACAGATCCACCTGCCTACCCGGATCCACTCCATTGTCATTGCAATCTACGTTTTGTTGACTGTAGTGCTGACAATCTTTCCCATCCATTTCAGTGCCAACGATCCCTATCTGGGCACCTCTCTGATCAAGTTTGCACGCTACACAGGCAACCGAACAGGTCTTGTGGCTCTCACGCAGATCCCATTACTTGTCCTATTCGGAGGCCGAAACAACATTCTCCTGAGATATACAAAGTGGCCCTTTAACACGTTTCTGACCTACCACAGAGCGATTGCCTGGGTCACCTTCTCCCACATGGTGTTCCATTCAATCGCGTTCGCCTTCCTCGCTGTCTACAAGAGTACCTACCCTCACAATTGGGGCTTTATTAACTGGAACATGGGCCATCTGGCAACTGTTGCAGCTGCAGTCATGGTGACGGTTGCTATTCGGCCAATAAGATCTCGGGTCTACGAGCTCTTCTACCAGACTCACATATCCGGCTTCGTCATCTTCCTGGTCGGTCTTGGTCTTCACTGCCATAACTTTGGGTGGATGGGCTGGGTATACACTTCCGGTACCATTTTCCTCTACAATGAGCTGTCTTCAATAGCCAAGATTTTCTTTTGTGGTTGGAATTCGATTGCCACACTCACTCTGTTTGAGGAGGGAATGTTCAAGATTGTCGTAACCACGTCTGGGCGCTGGAACTTCTTCCCCGGCTGTTACTGTTACATTATAGCCCGTCCTAACCTGCTTCAAGGTCATCCATTCTCTATCTATGTCGCTCCAGACAATACATCCACCCCTGGCAACGCCCAGCTCACCATGGTTGTAAAGCCTCGCAAGGGTAAGACTGCCAGGCTGACACGCATGTTACAGGACCATTACGAATCCACAGGCTCGCGAAGCATGCAGACCAGACTATATGTCGACGGTCCTTACGGAAATCAGCAGCCTCTTTCGGAGTACGCTAATATTCTGCTTGTTTCTGGGGGAGTTGGTGTAACTGCCGCTTACGGCTATGCCAGCTACATTACTGGCCTACAGCAGTCCCCTCTCAGGAGCACCCGTGCTCTTCAGATCATATTTGTCTGGATTGTCCACGACGCCCGATCGCTCAAGTGGTTCCAAACAGAGCTTCTCCATCTGATCAAGTCACCCAACGTCAAGGTTGAGATCTACATTACCCGCGGTTTCCTCGACAAGGACGATTCCTTTGTTCCGTCCACACGAGTGTATCAGGCGTTCCAACTCGAGCGATGGGTGCTCTGTGGAAGTCCCACCGCCCCTATGATATCCCGATCTGTCCCCATTGAGACGATTGAAGCTGTGAAACACGCCCCTATCAAAATAACCAACCCCACAGAGAATACCAACTACTTTGATACCACTGATACCCCGCCGAGACCTCTTCACAGCGCTGGAAGCACATTGACTTCCCATGCCTCGCCGATGCTATCTGCCTTCCCTCCCCCTCCTGATAACGACACATCGATGACAGGACAATCGCTTGACCCTGGCGGAACAGCGAGAACATTAGATCCCAATGTTTTGAGTGCTAAGCTTGCCCAGGCGAGTGCCTCAATTTCCCAGGAGAGAAAGGACAAAGAGGCTGCTGGAGATACCCCTCATGATAGCGACTCGGACGAGAAGCCCCACGATTTGGTGGTTACTCCGCCCACCCCTGAGCTGAACCACCCAGCGCAGGACCCAGAGGGAAACAGGGAAAGTTATCACGTTCCTGAGAAGGGCAAGTTCAAGATCGAGATGAGCAAGCCGGAAGTGGCCAAGTTGCTGTCTCGCCACTTTTCCGATATCACCAACGACGACTCTGTAGGTGTGTTTGTGTGTGGGCCAGAGAAGTTCAATGATGAGGTGCGAGCTGCGTTCGTGACCGAGACGGAGATCCACGGCAACATCCGCATGGATTACTTTGAGGAGTCCTTTTGTTAGTATAATTATTGCTCCAGTATAGCTAGTTAGGAGATAAAAAATAGCAAAGCATTCACATCAAGGGGAGTTCTGAAAATGGTGTCGTGACGATTGAGTATACCCGATCTATATAGGGTGCTTAACGTGGTCTTGATTGAGAGGTGGTAGAGAGATGCAAATTGAAACGAGAAAAAGAATGACCAGACAAAAATTGGACAGTACTTGTAAGAATTGAAGGTCTTTGGAAAGAAAAATATGGATCGATGGAAGTTCTTTTGATTCAAAAGTGAGTTTACTAGGAGAAAAAAAATTATGTCAACTGAGGGATTCGAACCCTCGCCTCTTGCGAGATCCGAAAGCTAGATTTCTCTTGCTAAGCTTACACTTGAGTCGGACGCCTTAGACCACTCGGCCAAATTGACGGGCTATTTTTCTTCAAAATTTGAACATCCAGGACAACAACTTTAGGGCTAGGGATAATTACCCCAATAAGTAATAATTTAACGTTCTCCCCCCATTTTTTGGATCCAAAGTGCTTTATAAAGCGGTCATGTCATGATTGGTTGTTTTAAAAGTGTTTGCGATCGAATTCGAACCTAATTATCTACCCTTGGATTTGTTTCTTACCCACCCAACACTTACCATTCTGTAGTTGACCCCCACTTTGATCACATGACCCGACTGATAGGCTTCGAGGGGTAAGCATGTGCATTTTGTCAGTGCATGTTGTCCCAAAATCTCGACTTCAGTATACTCTTACTCAGTACCAGGTATTGAACCTGCAGATCTGCTGTGGATACGGAATGGCGAGTGATTTTGACCCTGAGCTCGTTCTCTATAATCACATGTTAGTTTTGCCACTGGTCCCCAAATCTTCATGCGTTTCAGTTTCGTGTTTTTCACATGCTTTTCTGAAACATCTCGTGCCTGCCTCTCAGTCTGCACTTTGGCCTGCAACTCGTATATGGCTCCTAATGCCAGAGTGATGAGGAGCGTGATAACGACGTTAACATTTGCCGTGACTAGAGTGAAGGGGTGTGGGTGGGTGGATCGCTTGCTAACTGAAGCATCCGTAGGTCCAAGTGCTTGTAGAACAGTAGCTGCAAGTAGGTACCCCAGATGATGAAGTGTGGGGTACGTTTGTGCTTTTTAAAACACGTTGTAAATCGCCCCATAAGTCGTTGCTTTTGGGGGACAGCAGATAATTGTGGATGGTTCCTAGGTGGTGAGGTTTGTAGGGTGATATGAAAAGGGGCACGTTTCCGTCCTTGTTTGCACACCCTGTTATGGTCTAATTGTTGTCAGAGCTAATTAGTTTTTCCGCTAAAGCAGGATTCACGGGAACAAGTTGTGAAAATAATAGTGCCATACTTGTACATACTGTAGTGCTGATAACATCGATAGGGTCTAATTTAGCCTGGGGATATTGTCACCTTTTCTGCGCGGCACTTGTGCCCGTATCGTATGTACTATACCGGCGCTTGTATTGGAGGAGTCGGGGCGTTTGTCTCCTCTCACCGCTAGCTCTCAAGGAACTCGTTATCGTACATACGCTCCCCATGATACGCGATCGATGCAAATTGTTGGGTTTTTGAACGTGAATTCGCTTTCCCAACAGCTTTACGAGCTCAGTGTACATGACGAAGAAGCAAGAATGTGATTGCACGTACAACCGCAAGGGGAACGGTCTTGAGGCCACAAACTACACAAACAGAAGGTCGGGCTCCAAGACCACACAATACGACCCCAACCCGCGTCACCCATTGTCCCCCTCTGGCCGGAAAAAATGTGTGTCTGACGAGGTGGGAAGTAATAGACGTGCGGCGATGCATTGAGTTGCCTTAGCCCCAGCTTCGAAATCAAGCTTTCCATTCCTGAGCCTGAGGAATGGGACGGAGGGGGTGAAAATTGGGGCTGGAAGTCGCTTGAATAAATTCTCCGAAATGGAAATCCAAAGACCCCAAGTGGATTTATTTTTTCGAGATTTTACAGATATTTCTCGCAGTTTTTCACGTCCCCTTGTCCTTGTCCTATTGTTTCAAATAAACTCTCGTCTACTGATTTCACATGGAACCTTTGCTATTTCGGGGATAACCCCCTTTGCCATTGCACGATGGACGTGGCAAAAGAAAGATCGCCCTGCGGGGATACTTATCATGTGGTCACATGCTGTGATTAGAAATAAAGAAAAAGGTGCTTTTTTGGCGCTGTGATTAACATCTCGTCTGCCGTGCTCTACTAGTCGCAATAGCAAAAACTCGCTTAATAGTGTGCATAGTGCGGGGTAGCAGGATACTGAACTACAGTACGATTTGCTTGCTACTGCTTGTAGCAATTACCTTTACTGTAGGGACCACACCTCCTGGTTTCAATGTCTTTCCTCGCCTCGACAAAGCAAAACTGTCACCCAATCACACCTTGTTCATATTCATTAGTGCATCCGTTAACCTTGACATGACACTTCTCATACTAGTGATAGGGCTGTAGTTGAGACAAGTTGATTCACACGGATACATACAAAGCCTCAGAGAGCAAATGTTATATACTCAGGGACCGACCAATCAAAAAAACACACTCCTAATAACCACCATTTCCATCTACGCGTACTCACTCTGTCAGCTGCCCCACATTGCCCAATGCACAATGCACAATGATGTGTGCAAACAACGCAATCAAAAGTCTATGCATGCTGACCAAACTCTGATCACCAAGTTGCGAACATGAAAAAGAAGACCTGTGTATATATAAGTAAGGGGGAGAGCCCTAACTAGATCTTTCGAAAACCCCCCGACCTTCACCTTCCACAACCATGATCATCTTATACGTTTTGGCCGTTGCGGTCTCCTTCCTCATCTTCAAGAGAGTCACCTACACGATGCGAAGCCGAGAGCTCGCCAAGAAGTGGCACTGTGAGGAGCCTCACAACCTGAATGAGTTCCCCCTGAACTTGCCGCTCTTCTTCCTCATCATCAATGCCTCTCGACGACACGAGCTGCTCGATACCCTACTTGGCCTTTTCCGATCCTTTGCTCCCACCAAGACTGTTAAGCAGGTGCTTCTGGGCTCCTTCACTATCATCCCCACCAACGATCCCGAGAACATCAAGGCCGTTCTGGCCACTCAGTTCAAGGACTTCTGCCTGGGCCAGCGACACGGCCAGCTTGCCCCCGTTCTGGGAGACGGAATCTTCACTCTGGACGGCCAGGGATGGCAGCACTCTCGAGCCATGCTGCGACCCCAGTTTGCTCGAGACCAGGTGTCTGACGTCGAGATGATCGAGCGACACGTGCAGATGATGTTGCTGCGAATTCCCAACAACAAGAAGTTCGACATCCAGGAGCTCTTCTTCAACCTGACCCTTGATACTGCCACCGAGTTTCTGTTTGGCCAGACCGTCGGCTCCCAGACCGTCGAGATGCCCAACGAGGACAAGTCTACCGTCTCTGATATGCCCAAGGATATGCGAAAGTCTTTCCAGGAGGACTTTAATGTGGCCCAGCACCACGGTGGAATCCGAACTAGATTCCAGATGTTCTACTGGCTGTGGCGACCCACTGAGCTCTTCTCTTCCTCCAAGCGAGTCCACGCCTTTGTCGACCACTACGTCGAGAAGGCTCTTGCCAACTCCGACGAAGAGAAGTCCGACGACAAGTACATTTTCCTGCGAGAACTGGCCCGAGAAGTCAAGGACCCCCGAGTTCTGCGAGACCAGGCCCTCAACATTCTGCTTGCTGGCCGAGACACCACCGCCGGTGTTCTGTCCTGGATCGTCTACGAGCTGGCCCGACACCCCGAGGTGTGGAAGAAGCTGCGAGCCGAGATTCACCAGGACTTTGGTGACGGCAGCGATCTCTCCCAGATCACCTTTGAGGGTCTTAAGCGATGCGAGTACCTGCGATTTGTCATCAACGAGACTCTGCGACTCTATCCTTCTGTTCCTCTTAACGTCCGATACGCCTCTCGAGATACCACTCTTCCCCGAGGAGGAGGACCCGACGAGTCCAAGCCTATCCTTGTCCGAAAGGGAGACACCATTGTCTACAACGTCTTCTCTATGCACCGAACTGAGGAGTTCTGGGGCAAGGACTGCGACGAGTTCCGACCTGAGCGATGGGCTGAGAAGGGCTCTCGAGGCTGGGAGTACCTGCCCTTCAACGGAGGACCCCGAATTTGCCTGGGCCAGCAGTACGCTCTCACTGAGACCTCGTACGTCATCACTCGAATCTGCCAGCTGTTCACCAATATCGAGAACGCTGACACAGCTGTCGAGCCTCCTCAGAAGCTGCACGCCCTCACTCTGTGCCATCTTAACGGTGTGTTCGTTAAGATGACCCGGGACGAGGCTGCCTTTGCCGAGACCGAGAAGCTCATTAACGCATAAAGGGATGTATACTTGTACTGTAGATGGATTAATAAATTATTTATGATGAACAAACATTGACTGAGAAAGGCACCATATTGTAGCTTCAAGTACTGTACTGGTAGAAGTAAGCCTGTCGTTACCCACTTATGGAGATCCAATATTGTTTGATGCGGCCATCGGACTGCTTGGAGCGTACAGAGAATTGGTAAAATGTGGTGGCTGGGTTGGTTTCGATTGAAATTATCAAGATCTCTGAGGTATTCTTGGTGTTGAAGGGATGTTCTTGGACTACTGCTTGTAACATAGATGGGATGTAGGGATGGCATGGGGTATAATCGAGACAACCATTGTGGAGGTAGGCAAGAGCTCTTACAAGTACCATACGAGTACAACTACTGAGGCATAATGTCTGGAATTCCCGGTTAAGTCCATTACAGTTGATATCATTCAAATCGGACAGATATTCTCCGAGGTGATACATCTCTGTCCCCGAGAGAAGCTGATTTGGAGCACATCCAGGTTACGGGGGGAGAGAAATTTATGTAATGTGAGGATTTTTTGGAGCTGAATAATAAAGTCCTGTTGATCTAGCTTCAATTGAGTCAACATCCGCCAAGTTGAATGGTTCTGTTTGCTCACAGACATTCCAAACAGGACTGAGAAACACACTTGGGCAAGTTTTGAGGTGTTGCAAGAGATACTCAGTTTGCTTTGTATTTAACAGGTTGCTTAAGATCGAAATCTCAGCCGATTGTAGCATATTTAACAGAGATTGTGTAGATATTAGCCCTGTTAGAGTGTCCTGTCAGGTGATTGCCCGCTTGAACGTTCCGCCATGATGAGGACTGACTAGAGAGACTGGTTTGAGATATTTTCGGAGTATGTACTGTAGATGGAGACAAGCTTATATGGGAGGATATATTGGCAAATATATTTCAAATAAAATCTCAATAGAGCTGGCTATAATTAAATCACTTCTAAGCAAATTGGACAGTGCTGTTTGTGATAGAGTGGAAGATCGATGCAAGGCCAGGTGGTGTAAGAGAAGAGACGGAAGATAATTGGTATACAAAAAGGCGTTCCTATGTATCTGATTAACTATTCACTCATTATAAGGCTCAAATCAAGCCAGAAAACAGGGAGTTCAGTGAATCTCCAGCTAGACAGATACACGGAGGGGAGCACCTACCGTAGGGAAGTGTCTCAATGAGGATGTTGGAGTCATTGCACAGGCTAACGAACATGAAAAGAATAACCAAAATCGATATACTCAATCAATTTCTCCTTTCTTGTCCAGATCCGCTTCGTATCACAGAATTTGATGCTCTGATCCACAACCCCTATATATCGATACATTATCTGCGATCCTTCAAAATTGTCTACACACCAAACGGCGTCAAGACGCTAATGAATCGCTCCAAAAAAAACAAAACACCCTTTTTGCAGTTACATTAACCAAAAAGTATCGACAGCAAATGGCCCAAAAAATTTAGGTCGTACCCGGAATCGAACCGGGGTTACTGGAAATCGAAGAGTGCTTCAGAATCCAAGGTGATAACCGCTACACTATACAACCAGATTTTTTTTGAGTAGAACTCAGGTCCCGTGACTAAGCAGACTGATGACTCAGCCGCTGGCGTACTAGGTATATAGCTGTAATGAATCATTAGAATAAAAAAAAAGATTGTTTATATTTGATCTGTTAGCCATGATTCCCTACCACGAGACCACGACAAGGACAATAACGAGACGAAGCGTCTACAAACCAACTGACATGCGCCTCGCAGCTCACACCGCAATGATTCAGAAGTGTATGATTTATTGAACGCCAATAACCCGCCTTACTACAAGTAGGTATATAGCTGTAATGAATTCATTAGAATAAAATAAATAAATAAAATAATAATTATCGAATCATTAGAATAAAAAAAAATAAAAAATGAATCATTAGAATAAAATATATAGGCTTTAATGAATCATATTAGAATAAAAAAAAAAAAATATACTGTAATGAATCATTAGTATAAAATACTGGTTCAAATCTGAAAAATCAAAAAAGCTTGATAACGAATTGGAGAAAGGACGTGTAGTTCGAAAGATCACGTCAAAAGAAGTATTTTATACACCCGCAAAAAAGTTATCTCCACCAACATGAGGTCCTATTACCCGGGGGCAGGCAAGCCGTAGTAGATCAGTCACAACTCGAAAATAGGAACGTAGGGGTGCAAAGTAGATATATCGGTAGAGAACAGAGAAATTAACGAGTCGGTGAACTAATCTGTACCTCTAAAATGTCATGAATACAGCTAGAACGGATAAAATCGCAAGAGAGAACAGATTTGCGTATTCCAACATCAAGATACTGAGAGAAGTCGACTCTAACGACATTCTGTAGAGATTATTACATCAACCGTGAGAGAGAAATAACTACTGTATGTACTGTACACACTGTAAAGATACGAACGAACAACCAACTCCTTACCACCGTTACTCACCTCACCAGGTCAAATCATGGATCATTAAGCAATAAACAAATAAATAACTAGACAAAGAAAGACTTTGCTAGGTGGACGGCCTTACGCCATCCCTTGAACTGGGCCTCGTATTCCATCTCGGCCAGGTCCTCTGGAGTATCGTGGTAGCGGTCAGTCTCGACATCGACATCTTCCGGCTTAATAAGCAGAGTAGTTCGGGACCACAGTTGCCATCCCAGCCAAAGCAAAGGGAAGACAAGCAGTTCAATGTAATAGGAAAAGAAATCTGAGACATTCCAGGGTGCGAACGAACTCCATCCCTGGATCAGAATGATAACTGCTGAGAGAATAACCACCACCCAGGGTCCCCAAGGGTAGGTCCAGTTGACGTACTTGAGCTGGTGGACCTTGCCCTGGATGTCGAGCGCCTTTCTAAATCTGATGGAGGTGACTCCAATGAGCATCCAAGACAGCTGGTTAGACACTCCGACAAGGTTCTGGAGCCAGGACCAGAGTGTACCTGCTCCAATGAAAGAAGAGCCGAAACAGAGACCCGAGAGTAGCGAAGTGAAGAGCAAAGCAACGTAAGGGACCTTGGCCTTGGTCAGTTTACCGAAAAACTTGGGGGCGTATCCCTGGATGGCCAAAGTGTACAATAGTCGAGTTCCTGCAAACAGAGCGTGGTTACCAGCTGAGAGAACAGAGGTCATGATGACGGCGTTGATGAAAGATCCTGCAACCTTGGAGCCGGCCTTTTGGAACACAAGGGTGAATGGGGAGGTGGTGGTTTCCTTGGAAGACAGATTGGGGTAGTTGTAGGGCACGTTGATGCCGATCAGTAAAATCGACAGGACGTAGAAGATGATGATACGCCAGAAGACTGTCTTGATGACACGGGGCATGGACTTTGTGGGGTTCTTTTGTTCTCCGGCAGTGATTCCAATGGACTCAGTTCCTCCGTAGGCAAAGGCAGCAGTGACAAACACAGACGCAAAGCCCTTGAAGCCGTTCACAAACGGAGCTCCCTCGAGGTGCCAGTACGAGAATCCAAGGTACTCGTGGTCATGGTTTCCTCCACAGTTGACGACAATGCCGAGAATGATGAACACGATGATGGTGACCACCTTCAGCAGGGCCAGCCAGTACTCGAGCTCTCCATATGCCTTGACATGGATCACGTTGAGCACGATCAGAAAGACCCAGAAAATGAGAGAGATGGCCCAGCCAGGGAATTCGGACCAGTACTTGAACACGAGCTGGAGGGCGACCAGATCGGAGGCTGTGGAGGTGACGTCATTAAACCAATAGTTCCAGGTGAGGGAAAAGCCCACAGACTCAGACACGAACCGCGAAGCGTAGGAGCAGAAAGAACCTGCCACAGGCATGTAAGTGGCCATTTCACCAAGCGACAGCATTGTCAAATACACGAGAAAGCCCATAATGGTGTAGCAAATGAGCATTGAAGCTGGTCCTCCGTTCGCCAGCGACTTTCCAGTGCCCAGAAACAGACCTGTACCAATCACGCCGGCGATAGCAATCATCTGCACCTGTCTTCCAGACAGAGATCTTGAGAGACGATCCTGGTCGACGGGGAAGACGGTATGGTCTGCTGTTTGTGAGTTGGCATCATCGGAGAACTCATTGAAGGCCTTAGGGTATTTTTCCAGGTCGACACCAATGTCGTGTTTGACTGGCACTGCTTCCACAGTGATGTTACCGTCTGTTGAAAGACGAGACATTTAGGATGGAGTTGAGAGAAGATCAAAGTGTAGTGTACAGGAGAGGAAGAAGCGGGATATTTATCTACAGCTCACGCGACCTTTTTTTGGTCTTTCTGGAAACATTGTCCGTATTTGATCGGCTAGCATAGAGTTGGTGGGGCTTAATATTAGCTTAGATTAATGCAGCGTACAAGGCGATATTTAGCGTGAAATTAGGGCGATTTTGCCAATTTTTTTTGGATTAATCAATTCTCCTGCATTACAAGAGTTCATTTTCATGTTTCTTTCCCCATATTTCTTTCCCCAACATTCTCATTTTGCTTGTCCAAATATGTGGCTTATCAACAAGGTTTCATGCATATTTGCCGAGCATACCGGATTTCTGTGCTGGCACAAGGAAAACGTGCAGGTCACGTGAAATGGTCCCATATCCCAACCGATTGCATCATAGCGCTCTGGGGACATTGGGGGCGCCATGGCGCAAGTTTTCCCGTCATTCTGGCTCTTTTGGACACATTTGAAGAGATGTAACAGTGGTGGGGATCAGCAGGAAAAAATCAACCTGAAAAATAGTTACACTTTAGACTCGAGCTTGTACAAGCCACACGCTCGGGTGTGGCTTTGGACGGCACTCTTCGTATTGGTTACACGGTTTGAGTCTGTGGATTTGCTACCCGGGGGGTGCATGTGTACATCAGTCCAGTACGAGTACGACTAACGGTACAAGTACGAGCCCATCTCCCCAGATAGACCATCCCATGTCTCATATAGTCAGCTTATGAACAGTAGATGTGGCTGGTACTACTCGTACAGTACCGTCCTGTAGACAAGATCTAGACATCGCTGTCTTCACTTCTTGGAAGCTTGGCAATCAAACTGTCAACTGCCCGGGCCCGAGTCGTGTGAGACATTATCAGGACAGGAAGCATGCAGAAAGATGCCAAACCCTGGTTTTTTTCGACCCGAGGGGAATGAAGATCACCAGTTATGTGGCTTGCCAAGACGTAGGAGTACTTGTGCAAGTATGATAAGAACTGCCAATAAAAGTTGAGGCACTGTACGACTGTTTCATTGTGGAAAATGTTTCTTTGGATGATTTTTTTTCTGAATATCAACCGACTTTCGGTCTTGGCGTGACTGTACAGGTAGTACTGCTGGCCTGGCCACCAGCATGACCTCTCAATAGTCTAGACACTGGCCACTGAAGGTGCTACAACTACAAGTATCTGACACTTCACCACTCAATCCCTAGACACGCCACAACCGAGCCATTCTACAACACGAGGGTTCTGAAAGATATCGCAGTGGCCTCCATAGTATAGCTCTCTAGGAAGAGGCTGTCTTAGCGCGGTCGAGGAGTGTGCCATTGAACTGGGCCGTGGGGATGATACCATTAGAACAGACTAGAGTGCCTTGGACCAATAGAACAGCCGTGGCTTGTCTTCCGTGACCCATAATATGCTAGTATAGTACAAACAATTTCTAGACTAGATAGCCAGGTATATCCCCATTGTCCTACAATCTTGAGCCGAGGGCCAATAAAAAGCTACAAAGAGGAGCAGGGTTTTGGTTAAATGATTGGAAATATCTGGAGCTCCCGAATGGTATTAAAATCTACGTGGCTGGAGTCTTTCATGTGCTCTTGGAGTGAATTTTGAGCTAGAGAGTCGTATAGTTAGATTAATGGTTAAGGGAAAAGCCAGCTGGGGGCCCAAATTCGATGATCTAAATTCGCCAGGGATATAATAAATTTCTAACCAGAAAGAGGACAATGAGAGATTGTCAATAATGCAACTTTTGAAAAGTATTTCCATACAATAATTCATTTTATTGCTGTATGTCGAATGATGAAGACTCAGCCTAATACTTAGACTTTGTTTAGACAGAATTTGGAATCATTCGAACAACCGAGGAAGGTACGTGAATAACGAAAATTCCGCGAATGGGTTTGGAAATGCTCATATATCACAATATTCTAGGTTACAGAACATTCAACTTCTCTTCGTGAAGTTATAGCACACCCTTGTCTCTGGTCTGGTATTAGCACACAGCACCAAAACACTCTGGTGAGGACAAACACTGTATAATCTGCTCAATTGGTTCAATACTGCACATATCTGTGTCCCCAAGGTAACCCACGACACGATACTACAGTATTATTTGTATCAGTTGAATCCTAGGTTGAATGAACTCCTATAGGCTGTTATTTTCCATCGCCCATTGTCAAGTCAAAAGTGCGCATCTTTGATGTACTTATAGCCATGATCCCTATGTGTACACTGCTAACCGCCCTTATGAGTGATGCGACTAAGCCGCAAGAACCCGACACAAGAATATATATATATATATATATTAATCAGCTTAATTTCCCGTAATTTTCTCGATTTTATCCGTATTTTGTGTCTTTTTTCCTACTGTTCTTCCACCCGTCTATGCTCAACTGTGATGCGGCTCGGTGGCGAAATTTCATATATCATTTTAACATCAAATTACAATGCCGTAGAAGCAGCTGAGACAAATTGAAAAACGGGATGGAGTTCCGAAATACACCACAAGACCGAAAAAATCGGTTTAAAATGTTCTTCTGTCCTTTCCACCGCGTCCCGGAGATATCGGAGTTAATCAGTGCCCAAATAGGCACTGTAAGCTTAAAGTGACCGATCCAAATTTCAGTTGGGAACTTTTCTTATCGTGCAGTGCATCTCAGCATCTCAAGCCCGCTGCACACCTCTCCGACACAAGACCATGACAGTATCCGGCGACCTTTCCAGCGAAGACGGCGGCGGATTTGTGGTCAGCGACGCCAGTCCAGCCCCCGAAGCGCCCAAGAAGGAAACAAAACTGCCGACGTTCAAGCGGAAGCCGAGGACCGCTGCAACTAACAAGGCCCAGCTCAAGGAGTTCGATGACGAGGGTAATGAGGTGGTTCAGGACCCATCCAAGACCAGATCTGCTTCAAGTCAGGAGCCGGCTGCCGCGCCTAAGAGACGTGGCCGTTCCAGAGCCGTTATTGATGACAATAGCGAGGCTTCTTCGTCGTCGTCGCTCGCTACACGAGCTAAAGTCGCCACCCGATCCCGAGCCACAAAGCCAAAGGCGACACGCAAGCGGGCAATAGTGGTGAGTGACGACTCTTCCGGTGATGAGTATAAGGCCAGCGATGAGTCTGATCGAGAACAGGCCGTGGAAGATGGAGGGTTTATGATTGCGGATGATCTGGAGGAGGGCGAAGAAGAGAAACCCAAAAAGAGAAGAGCTCCAGCTAAAAAGAAAGCCAAGAAGGACGACTACGATGAGCTGGATGAAGACGGAAACAAAAAACCCCGGTATCTCAAATACTACGACCGGACTACCAAGGCTTTGTTTGAACAGCATCCTGAGTTGGAGAACACCTTTATTGATCTCGACAATAAACCGAGGATCCAGGTTGAAAAGGCCGAACAGCCAAAGTCTATGGCTGTAACTCTGCTGCCGTTTCAACAAGAGGGTCTCAACTGGCTTTTGAAGCAGGAGGAGGGAGAATACAAGGGCGGTATTCTTGCTGATGAAATGGGAATGGGTAAAACTATCCAGACGATTGCCTTGATCATCGCCTCGGGAGTCAAGCCCAACCTCATTGTCGCCCCTACCGTTGCTCTGATGCAATGGGCCAATGAAATTAACGACCATTCTGCGGGCTCTCTCAAAGTGGCTGTTTACCATGGAGCCAACAAAGATTCATTCTCTGTGAAAGATCTGGAGGGCTACGACTGTGTGATGACGACCTATGCGGTTCTAGAGAGCGTTTACCGACGTCAACAGAGCGGTTTTGTGCGCAAGGGAGTCGAGGGAAAGCAGTACAAAAAGTCTCCTTTGCATCAAGTTCAATGGGGAAGAGTTGTGCTAGATGAGGCTCATAATATCAAGGATCGGGCAAGTAACACCGCCAGAGCCGCCTTCAATCTCAATACCGAGAAACGGCTTTGTCTCTCTGGCACTCCTCTTCAGAACCGAATCGGTGAAATGTTTTCGCTGATTCGGTTCCTCGGAATCAAACCGTTCTGCGAGTATTTTTGCAAAAAATGCCCCTGCCGATCTCATGACTGGAGCTTTGTCAACAACCGAACATGTGTCACGTGCGGGCATCGACCCATGGACCACACAAACTACTTCAACCACGTGCTCTTGAAACATATCCAGAAGGGAGGTATCAGCAAAGAAGGCAAGGAGAGCTTCGGCAACATCCAGAAACTGCTCAAGCACATTATGCTGCGTCGAACCAAGGTCGAGAGAGCAGATGATCTCGGTCTACCCCCTAGAATCGTCACTATTCGACGGGACTTTTTTAACGAGGAGGAGAAAGACCTCTACCAGAGTATCTACTCGGACGTGAACCGGAAATTCAACACCTATGTGGCACAGGGAGTGGTTCTCAACAACTATGCCAACATTTTCTCTCTGATTACTCGAATGAGACAGATTGCAGATCATCCTGATTTGGTTCTGAGACGTGCCAACCAGGGAGAAGGAGGATACATTGACAATGCTATCATTTGCCAGCTATGCGACGATGAGGCCGAAGAACCCATCAAGTCCAAGTGTCACCACACGTTCTGTCGAGTGTGTATCAAGGACTACTGTTCTGGAGCCTCTGACTGTCCCGTCTGTCATATCAACCTGACTATCGATTTGAATGCCCCCGCTATTGAACAGGAGACCAACTCCAAGGAGAAAACATCGATTGTTCAGCGAATCAACATGACTGGTGGCTGGCGATCTTCCACAAAGATTGAGGCATTGGTCGAGGAGCTATACAAGCTGCGAAGCGACAGACAGACCATCAAAAGCATTGTTTTTAGCCAGTTCACATCTATGCTGGATTTGGTGGAGTGGCGGCTTCGACGAGCAGGGTTCCAAACCGTCAAGCTCCAGGGTAACATGTCCCCTACCCAGCGACAAAACTCCATCAAATACTTCATGGAGAACCCACAGGTGGAGGTTTTTCTGGTGTCTCTCAAGGCCGGAGGAGTGGCTCTGAACCTATGCGAGGCATCTCAGGTGTTCATCCTGGACCCCTGGTGGAACCCTTCGGTGGAGTGGCAGTCTGGAGACCGAGTCCATCGTATTGGACAGCATCGACCTGTTAAGATTACTCGGTTTGCGATCGAAGACTCCATCGAGTCGCGTATCATTGAGCTTCAAGAGAAGAAGGCCAGTATGATTCATGCGACTCTGGGACAAGATGACGGAGCCATCAACCGGCTAACCCCTGCTGATATGCAGTTTCTTTTCACTAACTAGAAGTATAGACATGATAGATGTTACGTATGCTCTATGGAAGTCTGTAGGTCATGTAGAAGTGACAGCGCCTGTCAACCGAAAGACAACTTCCTATGGAGCATTTGAGCCGTCAAAGATTCTGTATTATCAACTGGATGTCAACCTTTCTATAAACCATGGAATAACCGTCAACAAACACCTCTGTGCAATCTTGCGATGCTCGATCTTGGAGAAGCACGCCAACACCGTGTGCATTCATGGAGTCTACACATGCTGCGATATTTGGGGACGAAAAAGAACTTGTGGTGTCAGAAGAAGGAGGATGATGATGGTTTGAGTCCTGTAGTGTCTGGAGTGTTATCTCCATATCCAGAGAACAGTATATGAGCTGCCAAGTCTTACCACTGTCCAGAAGCCAGGCCATGAGGAAGCCAGAGCCGTAGAAAGCCTCGAACATTGAGAACTGGGAAAATGGGCTATGGGCCGTCAACACGTCCACAGCGTGCCATCTACCGGCACCAACATCAACTCTTTAGTTTGGCAGTCTCACTTCTAAGGAGTAGGACTACGATACGAGGTACGTATGGCTAGGGTCTGTCAGAACGTCAGAACTGATATTGACCCGTTGCGAAATCGAAAAACTGTGAGAAAAGTGCAAAATCGAAAAACGCAAAATCGAGCTGCACACCAACTAATTATCGTGCTAATTATACCGATGAGACCTGTTAGAAGCACCGGATTAATCGTAGAAGAGAGAACAAGCGTACGGTCAAGAGGACGAGAAAGAACAGGTACAGTATCGTAAATAGAGTGTGCAACTGTCTAATACAGAGACAGGTCAGCCAAAACACACAATCACATCACCAAAACAGACAGAATGCCTTTAGTTCACCCGTTCCCATTGCTTCATGCCGAGGTAGGACTAGTCTAGTCCCACAGCTCATCAGCATGTGGACATGACTGCACCAAAAGTAGATGGTGGAGAGCCATTTGGTTGGAGCCAGCATGGACTGAGGCACCGAATCGTCTTAGCCGCATCTTGGCGGGTTCTGACAACAGGGCTTTGTGTATCGTACAAGTACACACTAGTGCAGTACATACATACAGGTGTTTGTAGGTGGCTGGTGATGTCTGTTACTGATTCGGCTCCGGTGAACAAGCATCGAAAAAAGCACATAGTGGTTGCTTGTGATGTCCAAGCGAACCAGTCGTGTTGCAAGTAGTACGAGAATAGACAGTCAATGTACAGCAGAGGCATGTGATTACACAAACCCCTTTAGCTCCTTACACCAGTCTAGGATGGCTGAAACAGAACTACTTGTAACATGGTAGAGTTGAATCGTATATACTATTGCCAAAAAAAGTACGAAGCTCTGTACATACGATATTGTACTCATACGACTCTGGTACCTGTTTCTCACGTAATCTCCTCGTGACCACCGTCACCCATTCATCCACTCAGTCTGTTCAAAATAGTCGTCTTTTCTTGTATGTGCTTGCGCGTGTTTGTTTTGGTTTCCTCGTACCTATGCCTTTCTTCATGTGCCCATGCCCCCACTCGTGTATAAGTGTGCCTCAAACATGGGCTCCATGCGTCCACACGGTCTCAACCCGGACACCAAATGACCACGCCAAACCCGGGAAATTGTAAATACGCGCTTCATCCAGCAACAACTCTACTCATAGAGCTTCAGACTTGCTGCTCCCATTTTCACCTTCATAGCCGGACTGTTATAATTAGCGACCCTACAACTATGTATATACTAAGTTCGGGCTAATGTATAACAAGGACAGATGAAAACAATGCATCAGGCCCCAACGGTGTTTGTTTGCGGGAGCGGGAAGCGGGAGGTCCTGTGACCCACGTGACACGCCTCCGTGTGACTCCACATTGTTATTATTTTGCCCCCTTTGGCCTTGACGGGTTCGGCACTATTTTTTTCTTTCTTTTCTTGCTTTTTCTTTTCTCTCCGTGCCCACATTTTGACAGTTGCATATTGTTCACAAGGTGCATTGTTATGGAACCCAAATTAGACAGGGTGTGTCCCGTTTAAGACCACGCCCAAAACATAGTGTGGAAGGCTATCACGGGATTACCGGGACATGATTTACATACCGACTGGAGAAGTCTACTGGTAGCTCAGAAAAAGGAATTCCACGTAAACAAACCCACCAGGATCAATTGTAGATCGAGATACTAACATGGTTGGGTGTTTATATCGTCTTGGCTACGAGTTCGACTACTACATGTCATCCAACTTGCCCTGCTTGAGGCATTTCCCCACCATGTCTCACTCATTTATTGGTTTTAGTTCGACTGGAGATTCCCATGCTGATGAAAGACCCTGTGAAGGACTAATCAGAATGTGCAGCACTGGTAATAGCATATAAACCTCCGTGGGCTAGTACGTACGTGAATAAACCAAAAAGACTACGCCGTCAAATAAATGGGTATTCGACGACTGGCTCACAAATACCGTACACCCGATTGCTGCAATGTATCCCATCTCGCTGCTTCCGGCTGTCTCATTCACTCATTGTCTCCGGTAAAATAATTACTGCAAGGAGTTGATGATGACCTCACAAGTGCGATCGAGCTATAGTTGATACAACGCTTTGTCTCCGAACCCACATTTTCCAACATTGCTTTTGCCATAGAGACGTTGTATCACTCTGAAACGGTACTGCCAATAGAACACCCTCTGGAAAACTGCCACCACTCAGGAGAATCAGAGTCCATGAACGTCGCAAGGAGAGCTATGGGGGAATATATATGAGACACGAGACTCAGAGCAATGCAAAAATCAGAGGTCGAGAAGTCATACAATATCGACTCAATCGAATTGTCTCATGTCTCACAACATGTTCCAACTTTGGAGCCAGTGTAACATCACATCAGGAACAGGTTTGTGCGTCGATCGAAAAAGAAATGTCTAGGCGACCGTTACAAAGAAGAGAACATCACCACTACTTGTGCAAGTTGTATGTGCACTTCTAAGAATCAATCTACTTCTACCGTATTGTACTTGTACCTTGTCATTATGTGATATACATTATTATGTGTATTATGTGAGATGGAACCGTTTCAAAACGGCACCGAAATATGATGCAAACTAGACATGGCTAGTGGAAGAAGATAAAAGATGATTTCCAACGTTGATGAACGCGAGTTTTAGTGGAGAGGGCACACCGATTAGTCCTGGTTGTCCTGGCCGGGGTTGGAGGTCTCGTAGTCAAGGAACTTGAGGGTGTGGTAGAGACCAACAGAGAAGATGGAACCGAGGATAGGACCGACCCAGTAGATCCAGTGGTAGTGGGGGAAAGACTTTCCAACAATGCAGGGGCCCAGAGATCGAGCGGGGTTGATACCAGCGCCGGTGGGGAAGACGGCAACCAGATGGCCAATGAAGAGAGACATTCCAATGGGGAAGGGAGCCATGAAGGTGGCTCGGTGCTTCTCGACGGCGAGGAACAGCACGGTCAGACACAGCTGGGCAGTGCAGAACATCTCGATCCACATTCCTCTGGTTCGGGACACACCGTCACCGAGAGTGTTGATGAAGGTGACGGGGCCGGGGGTCAGGGCGTCGGCGACACCAGCAGCGGCCATACCGGCGAGGAGCTGGGTGATGGCCAAGCACAGAGCTCGGACGGGAGGAACGGCACCAACAAGGGTGAGGGCGAGAGTGACACAAGGGTTGAACTGACCTCCGGAGACTCGGAAGAAGATGAAGACGTTGACGAGGAGGGAGAAGCCGAAGCCGAAGGAGATCATGATGATCTTGGCGGCGTTGGGGCCGGCGACGGTTTTGTCGTAGTTGGCGACGGTGGCAATCAGGTAAGCGAACAGCAGGAACATGAAGGTACCGACAAACTCACCAATGCAGGCAATGAAGAGGTTTCGCATGTTCTCACCGAGACCCATAGGTCGAGACCGGGTGTAGGCCTCATCCGGGGGGACGTAGGCGGTGGGGGGGATGGCGTCCACGGGCTCAGCGGGCTGAGAGGTGGAAACGGTGGGCAGATTGTGCACAGACTCCTTGGTCATTGTCAATGTCGTGGGTTTGTGTTGGGGGGTTTGTGTTGGTGGAGTACAGAAAGGGAAGGCTGTAGAGAGGGAAAGCGAGGGTCTATATATACCCAACTGGAGTCACGAAGAGAGAGAGAGAGCCCGTTACCCAGACGCACAAACACACATGCGATTTAGACACCAGCCTAACACTACTCTGTTACTTGAACTGCTCTTCCCAAATTGGCTTTTACACAAGGTTGATTCATGCTGAGAGTTTGAGCTTTAAGTAGAGCAGGGTTCTCAAACTTTAACACCTGAGGTTGTCATTTTTTTTCGTACATACTTGCCACTAATCCATCGTGTTTAAACCGCTCAATATTTGGACGCGTTGTTTCATGTGATTAAGGAGTCCACCCATCACTTGTATCGAGTGACGGGCTTCCAGGTACTTTTCATCAATCCTCCGAATAACCTTCAGGACTCCACCATACGGCTACCTTTGTGCAACGCTTGTGCGTGGTGTGCGTGGTGTGCGTGTGCGTGCAGCCCAGCTCTCAAAAAAATGGTTCCCCAAACGTGCATTGCTTTTTCTTAGGTCCTGACAACATCTGTTTTTTCTTTTTCCAACGATTTTCATTTTTTGCGTTTTATGTCAATCCTCGTTTCATATCGTCTTGCCAGCAATGAATGGTGGAGCGAATGGTCAGCGCTATCTCGCAAACCCACACACATAATATTACGAGTGTCCCCACACACCCTCTATTCCCGGCAGCTAGTAAGTATCGAATGCTGATCACTCAGCTGATTCTGACCGAGACGCAGCAAAAGTAGTTGCATACAAAGACTTGTCCACAAACCCAATGTACGAACCTTGTTTATACGGGGCTTTGTGTTCGTCTGCATGGGGCCGCTTCGGGCCACCAAATGACCTACAGGGCATAAGACATAATGGCGCAACTCACAACGGGGTTCAATTAAGGCGGCTCTGGCTTGGAGGGGGTGCCGAAAGAGGCGGTTGTGGACCCCAAATGTGCTCGTTCAGGACCCCACTCGCCCTCGAAACGGCAGCATTGGGCCAATTGAACTAAAAATGTATTACTAACTCTTAGATATAAACCCTACCCGCTCCACTGCAAAACACTTTTTTTTTTTTGTTGCTTTTCGTTTTTCGTGTCGACAATCACATTGGGCTCTGGATAAACTTCCGTCAATTCCGGGAGCCGAGTACATACAAAAAGCTGTGCGCTGTAGTTAGGGCCCGTCAACGTCTCCCAGGCAACGACGCCCAAAAGGAGACAACCATGGGCTCGAAACAGATGAGCGAAGACAAGGCAACAATATTACTGTACGTGTGCCTGCGCTCTTGCCGTTTCGGATCCTGTGCGTCCGCACGTCTTGTATTCCTCTTGTCGAATGTCCTAATCCGGTATGGTAATCATGTTTGCACTGTAGAGACAAATAGACTCGAAAGGATCGCTGGAGGTGAGACCACGGGACCTCGAAGGAATGGATGGATGGATGTAGGGAGGGATTATCCTGCAGAGCCACTCTCAAGCGTTTCTGAGAGGCTTAGAACTGGATCGACATGGCTATATTTAGACAATGCCTATTGTCTATGCAGCCTCATGCATGTTGGAGTTTCACTTTGCTTGTTCCAATTCGGAGAGATCGTGTGCCAGACGTTGACGTATTGCATTTCTGACGTCTGCAAATAGCACGGGGCAAGTCTGCTGATATATATACGATATTATTAGACAAAAAATAGGGTACAATTCTGTGAGGTTTTCGTGTAGCGACCTACTACCCCTCAGTTGCACCATGCATGGAAGTTTCCATGCTCTATTGTGTGGTGTTCATCAATGCAAGTCTAAATGGCCCACCGTGTCTCAAGACGAAACCAAACCCAAGAAAAGTTTTCCTACCATTGTTCGTCGACGATATCTAATTATAGCCTGTCAGATTGACGGGTAGATTGGCGTCCGTCGGTGAATTTGCCGTGGCCATGTGATTAAGACCATTGTTAAGGATGTTACAGATCGTCGGGAGTAGAGCTTGTATTCGGCTTGTCGCTAAGATACGGTCTCCACAGATGGGGTTTAGTCATTGTTACTCACTCTCGTCGTCTCCACATGCAACTAACTCCTCGATGAACCCCTTGCTTGAGACCTTGCGTGTTGCAGGCCGTCGCGTTGTTAGTTGCGTGGCTGGCACTAGTCCACGATACTTGTACATACAGTAGTTCAGTCTAATGTGAGCTAAAGTATTGCTAGTCTCATGGTACGATAGAAGTCCCATATGGGAATTGGTTGCACAAGCGGCGGCTCAGCAAGGACTTGTGTACTTGTGATGGGGCATCTTTCTGTTCTGCTCTTCCACCAACCTCCGCGGTGCTGCCTAATTTGCTTTTTCCGAACCCTGAGTCTCAGATCGGAAGCAGTGGCTCTGTTGTGTGCGTTTTGCTCGTCAAAAGAAACGACAGTGAGGCATACCAGCGCAATGTAGCAATGGCCTGAGGATGGCCGATGACCCTGGAGTCTTCCGGCAAGGCACCAGATCACGGGCTGGGCCATAATATGAAACGATAATGGCCGGCTACGGAACCGGAACAAACTCTGTCTCAGCCGCGTGTGAAAAAGTCTTCACCGAATACATCTCACCCGGATGAGACAGCCAATGGCTCGTGCAATCAGACCGGTGTCCTGCCGTCCAAGTCCAAGTACAAGTGCCGGGAAATGTAGGCACAAATGCGAGCCTCTTTATTATCATGTATGTGCGATGTACTCCTCCCACATGGCTCGGTAATATTATTGCTATCAACCTGGGGAGCGAGATACGGGCACTTGTAGAAAACCCAGCTTCTGAGTTCAAGGCAAGATTAGGCTGGGATTTATGATAAACGGCGGCAAGGGATAGACGGCAGGTGGCTATTTTTGGCTAACAAAAAGTTATTACAGGTCCTTGGTTTCTTTTTTGCGTGTCTTCAGGGTTAACAGTCAGTCATGTCACCGCAACTGCAGTAGCTACTGCTACTGCAACTGTAACTGCACAACCGTCCTCTTGCAGAGGCTTGTAGTTTTTTGTTTGGTTATTCTGAAACAGTCGGTAATTAGTGTGAGATGCGTCTCAGACAAGCATTCTCTGTTTCTGGGGTATTCGGAGCCGAAAGCCGAGAAGTTTGCCTGACACGAGCTACTCGTAGTGCTACCGTATGTACTTTTAGTGTGGTTTTGAAGAGACGGAGAGCTCAGCTGTCTTCCAACTGTCAACGTCAACAACGTCTGACGTCCGTGCAGTTTCCTAAACAAGTGCCATAACACGGGCAGAGCCGGACATCTGGCAAATTCGCCCCTGTCGGAACGACTGGTGATATCAGACACATGACGATGAGACAGATGAGACTTGACGGAGCTGCTGTTCCATCTTGTGTCACCGAGTTTCGATGGTTGAGATTCAGAAGTATTACCTGTGGTAAGTAGCTCTAATGACTGGCAGAATTGAGAATAATGGGCTGGTACTGTTTGTATACCAGATTGGGCTACAAGTGGCTCCATTGTACTGTATGAGTTCTTGATCAAATCATCTATTGCACGTCTTGAGGCTTGTACATAGAGTAGCATGGAAGATATCTTCAGCAGGATACTGGTTATAGGATAACAGAGAGTGTTATTTTTGTGGGTACAATATGTACTCTACACCAGTCCTCTCTCGGTTGTAGCATTCCATAACTATACCAAATGCGTTTTTATTATTTCTTTTCATACAGTACACTAGCTAGCAATGTCCGTGGAATGAGAGAGAAACCAGCCCTTCAGTTATGTGAAGACAATAGCCGAATGTTTCGAGAAGAATCGTGTAAAGATGATCACTAACAAGACCATTCAAGAAACTGGTACAATCTGCCAGGAATAAGTGGATAATGGCAGAAAGAGCCGTGAAAGGAGAATACCATACCCCAAACGGTGACCAACGTAGCTACCAAAACTTTCATACCTTTGCACTTACTCAGTATCCGTGATTGGGTCAGCTCGAATCATCTACAGATGCCTCTGGACTAGACTAGATCCACACGTGTGGCTCTCGACACATTCTGATACAATTTCAAGTTGTATAACACTACTTTACTGTTCGGAAATGGCTCTGCTATGTCTCATAACAGCTGTGTCTAACAACAGCTATATCTAACAAACAATCACTTTTCATCTGTCAGCCTGATTGGATCGGTCGGCGGATAATAGCCAATGAAATTCATCAGACAAGGCCGGACGTGCAACTTGTATTCCTTCCAGTTGGGATAGAACTTGTCACACCAGTCGCAGGTGTAGCTAGCTCCCCGTTCGGCAGGTTCATCAGTGAAGATTTCGTAGTTGGAGTGCTTTTCGTGAGCCACATACGGGTCCACGCAGTAGTTGCTGATAGTCATCTTGGTGGTGATGAGATAGAATGGTGAGAGTGGAGAGAGATCGATACTGCTGCTTCACTTCTTCCGCCGTCTTAAGTATTCCAACATCTTAGTACTAATAGTACTCACAGCCCATTCAGAATCTCAATCCAGCACGCTCAATAGCCAGACCCAGGATGTACATAGACATCCAACATGGGGCTTCAAATGAGGAACTCATTGAGGCTGTTTTATTGAACATTATAATCAAAAGTCATTTAATCTCCAACCTGCTGCGGTGAACTGCTTATATAAGCCATAATGTCTTGTCATCCAGCCTGTCTTGTCATTTGTGTGTTTTGTTGCGTGTTGCGTTGAGCATTCTCAAACCAGTTTCAACAACCGTCGCATCCTCGAACTGCCGACACCCCCAATACGGTTCTACCAAATTATTGTACAGAAGTCCTAACAGTTATTGGACGACTCATACCACCGAAAAGACCCCAAAGAGTAGCTTTTGATCACAAAAAAAGTAATGAATTCCCATAATTATAATATTTAAGCAGGGTTATCTACTTTTAAACACCCACAAGAGCCCCACCTCTCCACATCATCAGTCTCACACCATCCATCTCACCTCCTGCTTCCACCACCACCAATTAGTCTTTCCATACCACGATCTTCCAACTCCACCTGGAACTGATAGGGCAGTAGAAAACATAATAAAGACGCAAAATCGTATAGCTGCTAACATTCTGTAGTCCTTACATGAGCTCAGAAATCACCCTTGGACGTTGGTCGGTCTGTATCCCCCACACACGCCTAACCCTAACCCATGCAGTATCTCAGTGAAATTTCTAAACTATCGCGAGATCAACTTTTCTCCACCAAACACAACACAATGCGCAGGGTGTGTCTGGGTTTTCGGCGCATGTCCACCAGCGCGGGTGAGGCGTGGCAAGCCGACAGGTTTGGGGTCTTGAGTCCGGCTAGCGAGAAAATCTTGCCGAAACCGCTCATCCCACAGAAGAACTACAATAACAAAAACGGAAAGCCAGTCTACACACCGCCCGAGGAGATTGGGGCGGCCGAGGTGCTGAAATTCAAGAAGCATAAGACGTTATTTGCCAAGGATATCCACCAGATTTTGAAATTACTCGGAGAAAAGCTCTACAAAGACCCGGACTACATCTTGGCAAGACACATCCCCAACCAGTCTCTGAAACGACTATCTTACGCTATAGACCGAGAAGGAGACCCTCAGGACAATTTGGTGGCGCTGGTGGTGGATCTGGCAATGCATTATCTCGAAGCCCGGGATCTAGCGTCGGTGGAGGCTGCATTACGACACAGTGAGGTGTTTGAGGACGCTGCGTTCGGCAACTATGAGGAACACGGCTTCTCGTCGTATCCTCAGTGGCTCGGGTACCAGATTGTGTCGTTGGCGGTGTCTCAGAACCTGCTCACGGCGGCTATAGCCATGACCTCAAGGTTCAACAGCATTTTTGGACCTCATCCCGCTGTGGCAGATTTGCTGTTCAAGGCCATTGCATACCATCCGCTGCACAAGAAAGCACAGCTGCTGAAACAGTTTGCTGCGATTCAAAACCTCACAAACGAGCTGGACCGTCAACCGTCTTACGTCATAGAAGAACTCATGGACTGGGCTCGGTTTCAACAACGTGTTCCTACTCCTGCAAATGAGCTTGCCGAGTTCTTACTCAAGGGATACAAGAGCAAGGTCTCACAGACGTCATTTGTGTCCCTACTGTGCCAGAACCTCGACAATGGGAACCCCTGGGGAGCTGCTTATTTATGGGAGCTGTACAAACCTCGTGATCTGATGACCTTGCCGCCAGCCATGATTTCTTCTATGCTTTCCAAGCTCACAACTACCCCTGAACTGCATTATATCTGCCGCGATATCATTTCCAACCTGCAATTTGACTACACGGCTTCTTTGGGAGCGTCCGTGATCGAGTTTTGCGCACACACTAAACAACTGGAGCTCGGACAATCATTTGCGCTGCGATGGCAGCAGATTTCCATCTCCCAACGACCCCGTCACGTGCTAACAGCTCTCTTGCATTACGCTGTAGTGTCACGTGACTCGGATATCACCGAGGAGCTTTCCCAGGAGATCAAGCGTCGAGACGGTCGGCTTTCTCTGTATGAAACACAGCTTCTGGTGACCCATATGGTGCGGCAATCGGTCGAACAGGGTCTGGAATATATTTCCAAGATGGACGAGCATGTGGGTATGCATATGTATGCCGCTGTGGCTGTGATTCTGCGTGACTCTGAGCCGGAACTGGCCCTACAGTGCGTACGGGAATACCAGCAGTTTATGGCTCGAGGAGGAGTTTCACCCGACCAGCATGTTATTGACTCATTTGCAGAGACGCAGGTTCATTTGGTACTCAACAGTAACCGTCCTAATGCCACAAGAGAGGCGCTAGCTCTTATTCAAGAGTGGGTAGCCTTTGATGGCACAGATCTACGCACTCTTAGTATTTCTGTAGAGGAGAGACCCAGCAGAGAGAGCCGTATGCGGATGTTGTTCAATGTGATCGGCAACTGTGAGAGAACGAAGAATCCCACTGCAAACACAAGGGGCAAAACCAGAGGTAAAGGTAGAGACAAACCCGTGTACGAGGCGGCTTGGGAGCATTTGAAAAAGGACGGACTGGGCGATTCCACCATCGACTTTGTCCTCAAACATTGATTGGAGGAATCGATGCTGTATATACTATTTATATAGGTAACAAGTAGATACCGGGTAAGGAGAGTCGGGACGTTTGTGAGACAAGGTGGTAGTCATCCAAAGGGTGTGGAGATCACAGCATTTTATAAAGGTGCTGTAAAGTGTGTTGTTGTGTGTTGTAGTGCTCAGCTATGTTGAGGTGGAGTTCTTAACTACACCAGGTAGTTTTAGTTGAGATCTCAAATAATAATAGTTATGGAAACTGAAAAGTCGTAATACCGGGTATTTCGAGCCATATTACGCACCCTGCCGTAAGCTGTAGCATTCTATTAGTCTGAAATATTGTCCACTTAACTCTCCACTAAATGTTTGTCGATTATAGCGTCGTTGATATGTTAATTGCTGCAAAAACAAGATGTTACTGGAAAAACTGTGACAATTACGGCATAGAATGATAGAGAGGATTCTGTTCTAACGTGTGACTTTTTAAAAAATTTCAATCCGGTCATGTAATGCTGCCAAAATCCCATTTTAAAAATTTACACACGTGACTTATATGGTCTAATATAAGGGTTCAACGCCGTTTTTTTTGTAACGGTTGCGGCCATATCCTGGTGAAAATACGGCTTCCCGTCCGATTAGCCATAGTCAAGCACCAGAGAGCCTAGTTAGTATTGTAGTGGGAGACCATACGAGAATCCTGGGTGCTGCAATCTTTTTTGATGAAGCCCTTGGGCAGAACAAATAACAAATGTGTTGTATGCCCACCTGCACTGCATCGTACGAGTACAGTACATACCCCCTTTTGTTGAGACTCGTTGATCATTGCATTTCTTTTGTCTCTAAATGAGCCAGAGGCTCAGCTCGTACCCAATCATCCATTTATAGCAATCTACAAGTACAGTATACTGTTTCGTCAAATTGTCTCACATATGGTTGGGTCTCATTTCGTCCCGTTTTTAGACTGTGCGCTGTTCAGATGTTTTGGGGAACCATGACACCCGTGACTTGCCAGAGTGGTTCACTGGATGTAGTGTGGGTCCTCTGTTACACAAACACAATGCCTGAACCTATATAAGTGTGCACAGCCACCTTTCAAACTGCTCCTGAGCCCCGCTATGCCTCCTATTCACTCACTTACATCTGACACCTTTCACGTATCAAACTGGCGCCGCGTCTAAAGTTCTTGGACGTTGCTTGTTAGTGGTATGTGCTCACACCAGTATGTACAGTAAGTAGGTTGAGACTGAGCTACAAGTACGAGGGAATGTTGCGGCGATTGTCGAGTATGAGAGAAAGGGAAATGTAGGGTCACGTGATTTCCCCATGACGCCACGTGAAGCCACGTGATTGGCGTTGCTGCTCCGGCTATTAATCACATTCACATGGTGCTGTATTTCTTTCCCCCTCTCCCTTCATACCCCTACAGCTACCTGCACATTGCACGTGCTGCTCAACTTTATTGCTCTATGGTGAACGTGTTCCAACTCGAGCTACACAGCACCCCACACAAGACAACAACAGCCAACATGGACGACTTTTCTTCGTCTCGAAAAGAGATCGAGGACGCCTTTTCGTTCGAGGGCGATAAGACCGATAGACTGGCTTCATCGCTCAATGATTCGCCCGAAGAAAAGATGATCCGAAACCATCTCGATTCCGTGCCTCCCCCCAACCCCTTCACGGTGCCGCCTCCCATGGCGTTTGACGAGAAGTCGTTTGAGAAGGAGCGATCGTTTGATCGATCGTCAGCTGCGGCGAGTCCATCTGCAAGCACGTTCCGTCAATCTGACTCGTTCGAGCCTCTCCTCACCAAAGACGATATTCTCGGAAGAAGCAGCAGTGAGAGTGTCAACAAGATGACTTCCCAGTCCCATGGAGCACCCCCTGTGCCCTCGTCTCGACCTCCGGCCTCTCGAGTTCCCGTCTCCGGCTACGACTCTCATGACAGCCACTCTGTCAGCTCGTCTCACTCGTCCCACTCACCCGTCACCACCCACCACCACCCTGCTCCTCCTCCTCCCGCCTCTAGACCCGTGAGAGAGTCTGGCGTGGCTCCTGTGACCGCCCCTGAACCAATTGCCGCCCCTGAACCAATTGCTGCCCCTGAACCCATTCCTGCTCCGGAGCCAATTGCCGCCCCTGTTCCTGAGGGACTCAAGTCCGAGCACAAGCCCGTGGAGAGAGAGCACAAGCCTGTTGAACGAAAGCCCGTGTCTTCTCCCGCTGAGAAGTCCATTCCCGCTTCCTCCCCCGTTCACAAGGCTGCTCCCACTCCTGCTGCCTCCCACGCAGTTCCTACCTCCCAGAAGTCTGCCAAGTCGACACCTGGCTCTTACGCCGGTATTCCCTCGCTCCAACTCATTGACGGAAATAAGGAGTTCAACCCAGACGTCTCCTCTTACTTCAAAAAGGTGCATCTTGACCGTGCTGGTCTTGACTACCATGTAGTTGCCGTCTTCGGTTCCCAGTCCACCGGTAAATCGACTCTCCTCAATGCCCTGTTTGGCACCCAGTTCGACGTCATGAATGAAACCGCTCGTCAACAGACCACAAAGGGTATCTGGATGGCCCGTGCTCAGCTCGAGGCTCCCCACTCAGCCAACTCGGCTCACAGCCAGGATTGTTCCGACTCGGGAGTGCTTGTGATGGACGTCGAGGGAACTGATGGTAGAGAACGAGGTGAGGACCAGGACTTTGAGCGAAAATCGGCTCTGTTCGCTCTCGCCACCTCCGAAGTGCTCATTGTCAACATCTGGGAACATCAGATTGGTCTCTACCAGGGCGCCAACATGGGACTGCTCAAGACTGTGTTTGAGGTCAACCTCAACCTGTTTGCCACCTCTCAGAACAGGTCGCTAATCATGTTTGTCATCAGAGACCACATTGGAGCTACTCCTCTAGCCAACCTGTCTACAACCCTCAAGACGGATATGGGTAAGCTTTGGGACTCTATTAACAAGCCCGAAGGTCTGGAGCATGCCAAACTAGAGGACTTCTTTGATTTGCAGTTCACAGCTCTACCTCACAAGCTTCTGCAGCCCAACGAGTTCTACGCCGACGTGGAGCAGCTGGCATGTCGATTCACTGTGCCCAAGGACCCCAACTATGTCTTCAAGCCCGTTTACCACCGAAACGTGCCTCTGGACGGATGGTCTTTCTACGCCGAGCAGGTCTGGGACCAGATTGAGCAGAACAAGGATCTGGATCTGCCCACGCAGCAGATTCTGGTTGCGCGGTTCCGATGCGACGAAATCGCTGCCGGCGCGCTCGATATCTTCCTTTCTCTGCTAGTCAAAATCCGAGATCAGCTTTCTGGTGGCGCTGTGGCCTCTGCGGTGCTCGGAGGGCTCATGGGAGAGGCTCGAAAACAAACAGTGGACGAGTATGACTCCCAGGCGTCTCGATACACTCCCTCGGTGTATTCCGCGACTCTTGAAAAGCTGGAGGACCGCGTCGACAACGACTTGGGCAAGGTGTATCAGTCGTATCTCGCCCAGCTGAAGCGTGAATCTCTGGAACAGTTCAACGCCGCTCTGGAGTCCTCTTCTGCTCTCACTTTTGGCGAAAACCTCTCTCGAGCCTCCAAAGCTGCCCATGCTCATTTCATCGACAATGCCAAGCAGGTGACTGCTGCCATTGGCCAGCCCAATTCGTCGCACTTCTCGTATGACGACACACTGGCTGCTCTGGAACAGGAGCTGGACACTCTGCGTGACCACAAGAGCAAGGTTGAGATTGACCGGCTTATTTCGCGGTCTGCCAAACGGTTCAAGAGCTCGTTCCACGAGGAATTCGACGAGAATCTCAACAAGCCCGATGAGACAGTGTGGGACCGAATTCTGGAGTCCTTCGAAACGCTTCTGAATGCGTCCATCAAGAAGATTGACCCCAACTATTCGCCTTCCGCCCCCAGTGCGTTTTCTTTCGGCTTTGGTTCACCCAAAACTTCTGCCGAGGGTCTCAAACAGATCCAGCAGGAGGCCTGGGCTGTTTTCGGTGCTGAGCTCAAGGAACTTTCCAAGGAAGAGCAAGTTCTCAGCCGTCTCAAAAACAAGTTCAAGGAGTCCTTCCGATACGATGCCAATGGAGTACCCATTGTGTGGCGTCCTGGAGATGATATCGACGGCGCATTTGCCAAGTCGCGAGAGCAGGCTCTGGAAATTATGCCACTGTTGTCGACTGCAAAATTGAGCTCTGGGAAGTCTATTGAGCCTACTGTTGCTCTTGAGGATGACGAGGACGACGATGACGAGACTGCGTTTGCAGTGATTCTGACCCCAAAGAGACAGGCGTCGCTGATTGAAAAGTTTAAGAAGCAGGCTGAGGGTCTGTATCTTGAGGCCAAGCGGTCCACCATTCAGTCCACTACCCAGATTCCTCTTTACATGTATGGTCTGCTGCTTCTGTTGGGTTGGAACGAGATTATGGCTGTTTTGCGATCGCCAGTCTACTTCATGTTCCTTCTGGTGGCTGCTGGTGCCGCCTACGTCATCCACACATTGCATTTGTGGGGTCCTCTGACTCACATGACCAATACCATGATTGCCGAGGCCACGGACATGGCCAAGGCCAAGCTCAAGCAGGTACTGAACGAGGCTCCTACCGGCGAAACTAGGGAGCGAGAGGCTCCTGTGGGTTCGTCCAGAGATGATGTTGAGCTCAAGGACTTGTAAGTAGAGTAGATTTATTGTATTGCCAGATGGAATGATGAGTGCGAAGCACCAGCTGCTTTTGCACCTGTAGAGTCAATTGTACGACTGCAGAGTGTCGATGTGCTAAGTTGGAGAAATTGCAGAAACAGGACAGACTTGGCTGTATCGAGCTAAAGACTGTCTGCGTCTTCCACTTGTAGACACTGTCATATTGACACGACCAAGAGCATCGTCCGTTCAAGTTACTAAAAATACAAACGATCAATCGTTCTCACTAAGCCCTTAAACATCTTCTACACTTTATAACTATGAAGTCTACTGCCATCATTTGCTTGTTAATAGGGGATATATACTACTACAAGTAGTAGCACAAGTTCCTTGAAATGACGACAAGCCTACTTGTAGTTTGATAGCTTGTGCAATAGTCATCCCGCGCTGGTCGTGCTACGCACTCGAAGCACACCCATTTTCGAAGTTTTCCGAGTCCCAGGCTTCTCGCACTGCGTAAAACATAACGCGCTTCATTAATCATCGTCATCGTCATCATCATCATCGTCAAAGATGTCCAGACCCGCCAAACCACTCCTTCCGTTCATATTCGTATCGCCATCATTATCGCTTCCGTAGCCCGTCGATAGTCGTCGTTCCATAGCATATCCATTGTTGTGGTTCTGAGCTACTCCGTTGGCCACGGGAGCCGCTCCATTGGGAGCCACACCATTTGCAGCGGTGTGTGCGAACTTCTCCGGGTCCGCCAGCTCTCCGAGCTCCGTCTTGTCCTTTCCTACTTCCATAAGAGCCAGCAATCCCTTTCTCATCTCGTCTTCAATTGGCCAGGGCAGCTTCGAGTGCTCAGGCCGCTCTCTAAAGTACGGAGGAGCTGTGGTGAAGTTTGCAATTCGCGTGGCATATGTCAGCAGATCTGCCGACGACAAGGTCGACTGGTTCTCGTTGTTGGGCTGGTAGTTTCGCAGCTCTCGTCTGCACTCTGCCAGTTTGCGGATCATGTCTCGAATCTTGTCGTCCAACCCTTCACTGACACGTTCCAGTGCCGCGATTGTCTGTGCCGCCTGTTGGTGCTCCACCAGCTCGTCCACGGCCTCACAAAACTGCGATTCTGTCTCCATCAGGGTTTCTGCCAGATCCTGTCGAAAGTCGTACTTGGACAACGCCTGTACGAACCGAAGCAGCGTATTTTCAAATGCTGGTAGCGCCTGATGAATCAACAGCTCCTTGTCTTCATCCATGCAGATTCTCGCCGAAGAAAGATGTTCCAGATGTGCTTCATCTTGAGATCGAATAGACGGCGACTCTCCCGCTTCACTTGCACTATCGGGACCTGGAGACACTTCCTCCACGTTTTGAAGCATTTGCAGCAGCCGCCGCCGGTCCGACACACCCACCACGTTCGACGACAGCCGTCTACGGGGCTTGGACCTGGTCAGAGCTATTGGTGCGGGCGTTGCAGCCGAGGAGCCTGGTGTGAAGGGTTGTAATGGCGGTAGAGGCGTTGAATTGGCCGGAGTTGAGTTCATTATGTGTGCTGATTTTATCCGATGGCTTCCACTCTTTTTGTGTTAGTTGGACTTGTATTTGGCGGTGTTGTGAATCTCCGATAGTCCATGCTTGTCGTTTATGCTCAGCGCCAAATTTCAAACCTTGTGGAGATAGTGGTGAGTAGCACTAGGCGAGAAGAAGGGGTGTTAGCTGCGATGGGTACAGTTTGTAGTGATAAGAAAGTGTTATTCGACGATATATTGGTGTATTTGAACGTTTTTAGACCTACAAAATGGCTTCATTGAATGATATCGGTGTACGTATTTTACTTGGTCTTCAACTTACATCAAACTAATTAGTTGACCATCTGACTGCAATAGTTAGCTTGTTTCGTCTCTATGTGAGTCATTTTGTTTACTCTTAGTTCACGTCCCACTTACCTGTACCTAACACGTGCCTGACCCTCGAGTCAGACACAACATAGCCTCGAGATATTCGTAGATTGATTAATTGTACGAAGTCACATCACAAGACCTAATAGAATCACGTGAGACAGGTGTGTATTTCCACCAGTCCTTGCTTCGTAGCTACTGTACTAATGGAGTGCCTCTTAGTCATAGTCACCTTCACACCTCTACATTCAACCATGTAGAGCAACTTATCGGGTGTCTCTAACAAACCCTTTAGGTACGGGATTAATAGATAAAACCCTCCACAGCAATCCTTGGAGTCACGTAACCCATACTACACCCTCCCCCCTCTCCATATCTCTCTCTAGAACCTCTCTCAGGTCTCTTGTCTTGACTGTACCCCCCTATATGCCAACTTTATAGGTGCTTAGTTCAGATCTTGTCAGCGGCCGTTTTTTTGGGAGGGACGGTATAATTAGTGTGCATAAAACATACATACAGCACAACCGCACAACACCACAGCACTGCGCAGAAGGCATAACAAGACACTACGACTGTACGTGACGACCCTACCACGCCTCCACTAGTGCAGACGACCTCCTCCCGAGAGTCGTGCCCCACCGTGCAAAGTGAAACGAACACACCGACGACTACTCTCCCTCCCCCATCAGCCTGTCCGTCTACTGCGCCACGTGTACGTCAAGGGCGTCACTTTTCTCTCCAACCAATACACCCGCCGTATGTCGGAAAGTATCCCCTTGGCCAATCTACAGCCACACATGGACGAGGACAGCGTGCCACTGATTGGCGACGGTCCCCAGACCGAGCGGCGAGGACACCGAGACCATCGCAACCGTCACAATCAAGAAGCCGAGGCAGAAGAACGGGTCATCGACCCGCGACATCCCGATCTGTCCACCTCCAACGCCGTGTCCAACGCCAAGTACTCGCCCTGGTCATTCATTCCAAAGATTCTCTATGAGCAATTCAAGTTTTTCTTCAATCTCTATTTTCTGCTGGTTGCTTTGTCGCAGGCCATTCCGGCACTGCGGATCGGCTACTTGTCGTCCTACGTCGTTCCCCTGGCCTTTGTATTGACGGTAACGATGGGAAAGGAGGCATGGGACGACATCCTGCGACGACGAAGAGACAATGAATCAAACTCAGAAACTTACACGGTTCTGGATCAGGTGACCCAGGTCGCTTCACGTGACATCCATGTCGGCCAGCTCGTCCAGATCCACAAAGACCAGCGTGTCCCCGCAGACATGGTGCTTCTCCAGTCGTCGGAAGAATCAGCTGAGTGTTTTATTCGAACCGATCAACTCGACGGTGAAACGGACTGGAAACTAAGAATCGCACCTCACATCACCCAAAAGCTGTCGGAAACCGATCTCAAGGATCTCGTGACAGTCACGGCAGAACCGCCGCGAAAATCCATCCACCAATTTGAAGGAAAGGTCACTGTTGGAACCGACTCCATGGGTCTCTCAGTCGACAACACAATGTGGGCCAACACGGTTCTCGCCAGCGGAACAGCCGTTGGAATCGTTGTTTACGTAGGCGCAGAAACCCGCCAGGCTCTCAACACATCTCGAGCAGGCACTAAAACCGGTCTGCTTGAACTCGAGCTCAACTCTCTGTCGAAAATGCTCTGCTTCTGCGTCTTCTTGCTCTCCTTTGTTCTTGTGGCACTCCACGGATTTGGAAAAGAATGGTACGTCGACGTGATGCGCTTTCTCATTCTTTTCTCCACAATCATCCCTGTTTCTCTCCGAGTCAACCTCGACATGGCCAAGTCGGTCTACGCATACCAGATTGAGCATGACTCTTCCATTCCAGACACTGTTGTGCGAACATCCACCATTCCCGAAGACCTTGGCCGAATCGAGTACGTGCTTTCCGACAAGACAGGAACACTTACCCAGAACGACATGGAGATGAAGAAGATCCATGTGGGCACTGTTTCGTACGCCGGGGAGGCCATGGACGAAGTGCGCGACTTTGTCAACTCTGGCGGGGAAGCCGGACCTCGATCAAGACGAGAGATCGGAAACCGAGTCAAAGACATTGTCACAGCTTTGGCCATTTGTCATTCTGTCACTCCTTCCTACGAAGACGGCACTCTGACGTATCAGGCTGCATCTCCCGATGAAATTGCCATTGTCAATTGGACTGCCGAGGTCGGCCTTCGTCTTGTTCGTCGAGACAGAAGCTCTATGGTCTTGCAACTGGAATCTACCGGCCAGCTACGGGAATACGAGATTCTCAACGTGTTCCCATTCACATCCGAATCGAAACGAATGGGCATTGTTGTTCGAGATGGAGACGACTACTGGTTTTTTGAAAAGGGAGCCGATACCGTCATGGCTAGCATTGTGCAGACCAACGACTGGCTGGAGGAGGAGACAGCAAATATGGCTCGCGAGGGTCTACGAACACTGGTGGTGGGCCGAAAGCGGCTGTCCAAGAAGTCGTACGAGGCCTTTTCTGAAGCATATGCGAAGGCGCAGATGGCAATGCATAGACGAGATCACGCGATCGCTCACGTGATCACGGAGCATCTGGAGCACGATCTGGAGCTTCTGGGTCTGACTGGTGTCGAGGACCGACTCCAGAAGGACGTAAAGGTGTCTCTGGAGCTCCTGCGAAACGCAGGCATCAAAATCTGGATGTTGACCGGAGACAAGGTTGAGACGGCTCGATGTGTGGCCGTATCGTCCAAACTTGTGTCACGTGGCCAGCATGTGCACACAATCACAAAACTCAAGGGCCGCGAGGCTGCTTTGGATCAATTGGAGTACCTGCAGTTCAAGACTGATGCTGCTCTGTTGATTGACGGAGAGTCCTTACAGCAGTTCCTGAACCTCTACCAGACCGAGTTCATTACTGTGGCCACAAAACTCCCCGCAGTGATTGCTTGTCGATGCCATCCTCAGCAGAAAGCAGATATGGCCTTGTTGATCAGACAGCATACAAAGAAACGGGTGCTCTGTATTGGAGACGGAGGCAACGATGTTTCCATGATCCAGGCTGCCGACGTGGGAGTTGGTATTGTTGGAAAAGAGGGCCGACAAGCCAGTCTGGCAGCTGACTTTTCCATCACTCAGTTCTGCCATCTCACCAAGCTGTTGCTTTGGCATGGAAGAAACTCATACAAACGGTCGGCCAAACTGGCGCTGTTTGTCATTCACCGAGGACTCATTATCTCCGTGTGTCAAACTGTGTATTCTGTGTCATCTCGATTCGAGCCTCTGGCTCTCTATCAAGGATGGCTCATGGTAGGCTATGCTACGGTGTACACCATGATGCCCGTCTTTTCGCTGGTGCTCGATAAAGATGTGGACGAGCACCTGGCCAAGCTCTACCCGGAGCTGTATAAGGAGCTGACAGAGGGTAAGTCGCTCTCATGGAGCACCTTTTTCATCTGGGTGCTCATTTCCTTGTACCAAGGTATCATTGTGCAAGGACTGGCCCAGGTGTTCACCGGTCTCGACCAGACCCTCTTCACCACCATGGTTGCTGTCTCATACACGGGTCTACTTCTCAACGAGCTGTTCATGGTGGCTCTGGAGGTGATCAAGTGGAACAAGACCATGGTAATTACCGAGGTGGTATCTCTCGGGCTATACTGCGGTTCCATTCCGTTTCTGGGCGAGTACTTCAACCTCGAATACTTTCAAAAGCCAGACTTATACTGGCAGGTGGCTGTCATTCTTTCGGCTGCCCTTATCCCCGTGTGGGCTGCCAAGGCCATAAAAGCAAAACTCAAGCCTCCTAGTTATGCCAAGGTACAGGATGCTTAATAGACAGTGCATGTTAGATTAGGAGGAGAGTGGTATCGGAACGTTAGATCAATAATATACGCAATATTACTGTCGGTTGTGAGTGTGAGTTATGGTACAGTAGAAGCACACGAGAGGGGCTTCAATTATGAGCTCTCCTATTATATAGTATACATACAAGATACACTACTGATTCAGAAGTGTACATAGAACGTTGACCGTCATACACAACTCATTTATTCACTCAGACGCATTTTTCTACTCCAGGACAGGCCAGAACTTCTTCTCCATCTCGAGAAGCTGCTCGGCAAAAGCCTTGGTTTGCTTTCTCACCTCCTCATAGTGCTCTGTAGACTCTCCATCAAACTGCACCTTATCGAACTTGTTCGCCAGCACACCCAGCTTCTCGACAAACTGTTCAAAGTCGGGTTTGGCCCACCATGAGATCATTGAGTCGATTCCCACACCCTCGATGGTCTCGGGGACTGCCTTGGGTGAGTTGATGTTCTTCTTCCGCTCAGAAGCAATGTAGAACATGGCCTCCTTGTAGACTTTCTCGAGCACCCACATGCCGGCCACCAGGGTCCGGATGTCGAGCTTTGAGTTTTGAGAAGACTCGATCATGAAGTTGATGTATTCCCAGACAGGAGGGTGGATCTTCTCGGAGCCATGGGACGACAGAGCCTTGAGTTGATCGAGTCGACCAGAGCTGTTGGCGAGAAACTTTTCGTGCTGGGCAATGGGATCGGGATCCAGACGCTCCAGCTCGGTCATTTTGATTTGGCGCTTCTCTCCAATCTCCTCAAACTTGACCATTTCGTTCTGGGCCACCACGTAGCAGCCGGATAGCAGAGTATGGAGCTCGTCGACGAGAGGGCCGTACTTGGGCTCGACCTTGGTCCACATTGGGTCCTTTTGCAGCTTTTCCAGCTCGGTGATCATTCGGCTGACGTAGCCTCCACATCCTCCGACGTAGATATGGTCTGAGAAGAGCCAGTGGTTGAACTGCTCATCGGTAATCTCTCGTCGGCCGACTTTGACAACCCACGGAGCCTTGATGGACGCAATGTCGAATTGTTCTTGAAGATCGGGCCATTCCATGGTGAAGTGATTGATGTTTGACGGGTTTTATTGGAGAGAGAAGGGAGAGAAGGGGACTTTTTATACCCGCTATATAACTCGAAAGACTCATTAAACTTTCGGCTACCATGCAACCTAGTCATCGTTTGACTCGTCTTGAGTCATCTGTCCAATGAGGAGTGGGGTGCAGCTGCAGGAAGAAGGGAGACGAAACGACATGTTGAGAACAGCGAATGGGTCACAAAAGTTGTGTTTGTAGCTGTTTCGCGCCCCAATCGTCCAATGGGATTGTCGCATTTACCCTAACTCCGAAACTCTACATCGAAACCACCATCCACTCATGTGTACGATCTACATCAATCGATCAACGAGTCTTGGTTTGACCCAACCCCCAGTATAGATAGGAAGCAATTTTATACGCGACGAGGTTGTTTCTGATGGCAAATGAGTGGTAATTTGCACGTATATCAGTCAAGGAAACGTTCTAAATCTTCTACGCAATAGCCATTGACCTCTAGCTACTCTTTTCCAGCCTTCTCTGAGGTGTCCAGTTATCTCCAAAAAGTCGTCGAATAACCTCTCTGGCTGCGGCTACTGGAATACGAGAAGAGGGTAAGATACGAGGGAGAGGGAGAGAAAGAGAGAGAAAGGTATAGAAAGAGACAAAGAAGTTACTAGTATACCTCACTGTAACAATGTATTATGGGTACGGTACGAGTACGAGTGCGAGAACCTGTATCAGAACTCATGGTGCTAACTGAACGATTCTCTCATGAGATCATCTTTGGGTGCGGCTTTTGTCAGCTCATGTCTTCTGTAGTAACCAACTACAAGTACAGTACAGTATGTACCGATATTGTAGACCGACTGAAATGACTATCCTATCACATTTCTGTTACCAACTTCAGTTTCTTCTTCGCCCTTTATTTTTTATTTTATTTTTTTAGTTTTTTGTCATGCTTAGCACTGTAGCTACAGTACAACTACTGGCGCTACTGTAACCTAACTCCATAGACTTCATAGTTGAACTTTGTTAAGAACACAAGTCCGCTGGATGGTTTTTTTCGGAAAAAAACAAAATTCTGACGTTTTAAGAACCTCACTGCTTGGTAAAAGAGTCCATTTGGGCAACAGAATTGTTTTTAAAAAAAAAGACTAAAATAATTTATCAAAAAATGTTTGTCTTACATTTACTATTATTAAGAATGTTGAATTTGGGCAACTCCGGTGAAGTGTGTGTAGTTGTATTTTTAGTTCACTTTAGTGACAGAACTACGCAAGGTTGGAAAAGCGTCCTGAATCCACAAATTCCACCCCCAACACCTCAATTTTTGTATCATCAATTGTAGCAGAAATACATTTCAATAATTTGGATCCATACACATGTTTACCGTTTTATCTCTCGCTACAGTAGCTGAAAGGATCACCACTTCTTCATTTGTTACAAGTAGCCACGATGTGAAGAGGTCAAGGTACCATCCCAATATCTTTGAGCAACCAACATACTGTGTAGTACAAGTACAGTACCTGTCTCCTCTAGTCATCCACAATTGGAGAGGATAGCCACAATTCATTCACCAAGGAACGCAACTCTTGGGCCTCCAGATGAGACATGGCTTCACCAAGAGCGGCATCGTGCTCTTCGGAAGTATCTCGTATCTCTCGCATGTGTCTGGAGGCGTAGTTCTTAGCACGTACACTCTTCTCCTTGAAGCCCAACCGCCACATGGCTACTGTCTGGTGGATGTCCATTGGGTTCGTATCGAGGTACTGAGTTGCTAGTTGACGCAACACAAATATCTTATGATGCTCGTAGTAGGTTATCAAATTAACAGCTTCCGAGTGGTCCATCTCTGGCTCCGCGTCGTAAAAGTGCTGAGTAATGAACACCAAAGTTGAATGAGGTAGCTTAAGTAACACGAACGAGTGTCCCTTACTTCGGGCTTCAAAAAAGGCCGTTTGGAACACCTTCCATCTCAGCAGAAAGTGGAGTGGGTTCTGTATACCCATGGCTTGTCGGTCGCATTTGCTGACTAAAAGAAACTCGCGTTCTTGGAGAGGATATTGTACCAAATCGAGGCACGTGACGGGGTGGAGTTTTCGACCCATTTGGTAGAGAGATGGCGTGTTGCACGTATAACTGTACTGTAGATGATGACTTTAGAATGTGTGTATTTGACGTGATTTAGAAAAAGGGAAAAATGACGTATCGCTTGTTAAAGTACAACACGATACAGACACTCCCTCTCAGCTTAAACTGTTCCTGTTTTAGATATGTCACCGAAGAGAAAGTGTTGTGATTGCGATGTATGGGAGCTATATAAAGCACAGAGATAACCAAAGCGCTTACAATAGGATCGTTTGATCGTCCATGATACATGTTTAAGACGTCAAGAGGAGCCCCCTATTGTAGTTCCCCTTCATTGGAGTCTGTGTTTTTTCAAGTACAGTACAATATCTAATTCAACTAATATTTGGAGTATAGTTAAATACTAATCCCTTTCTCGCTACTACTACTTGTACGAGACTTTCCAGTGTGCTCGTCTGCTACTCCTTCAAACTCAACAACTGCCCCCTCCAGCGTCGTTTTCGGACCAGTGTACCATCTGTAAGCAAACAGATAATAGTACATCAAACACCCTCCCCAGACCACAGCTACAATGACACAGGTGTAATTCATTGTATCCTTAGTAGGATGGGCAGTAGTCTGTGGGAACTGGATCAGTACTAGACTGAACATCAGAAAGACGCTGGCAAAGCCCCCAATCAGCTTGGAAGGAAATCTTCCGAGATAGAAGGGGCCTGGAACGAACCGGTTCTTACCATACAGCAACTTCAGAGAAATTGGAATCAGCCATCCCAAAGAAGTTCCTCCTGCTGCCAGCGAAAACAACGCCTGAGCAGCCGCCGCGTTGATCATACACAGACATCCGATACACAGAGCCAACAGGGCACTGCCCCAGACACATCTGATTGGGTTGGAGTACTTTTGGTTGACCACTTTAAAGAAGTCGGAGAATTGCAGAGCCCCGTCTCTTGAAAAAGCCCAGGCTTGTCTCGATGCAGAAGTGACACTGGACAACCCCATAGTCCATTGTAGGATGAAGATGGCCGTCATGACTCCAATTGTCCATTTCTTTCCCAGAGTATCATACACCAATTGAGCAAAAGGTTGCTGATAGACTGTCTCAAGAAGAGGCTTGACATCGTGGGGCATAACTGCAACCAGGACAATGACGACAACAAACCCCAGAATCCAGCCTACACTGATAGACGCAATGATTCCAAATGGCACTGCCTTGGTAGCATTTGAAGCCTCTTCTGACATGTGAACACACGAGTCGAATCCTCCAATGGTCCACGAGGGAGCTAGCCAGCCCAGAAAGAAGACCCAGGCGGTGGGCCATCCGTCGGTGGTGTTTTCAATTTGTCCAAACATGTAAGAAGCGGAGTTGAGATGGTTTCGCGCGCCTATGGGAAGTGCTATGATTAAAACTAGAGCGATAGCGACATTACCATAGATACACACGGTCTGTAGCCTAGCCATATGTCTGGTTCCCATGGACCCCACGCAAGCATGAGATACTACGCAGGCTGCAAAAATGCCGTAAAGCACGTAGGCACTTGGATTCCACTGGCCGTCTGTAGCCACAATGATCATACTGACCAGCATTTGAGCAAATCCATAATCAATGGACATGAGGCCTCCAGTGAGGCCCAGGAAGCTGCTGTAGCCTGCGAGAAAGCTCAGGGGCCGTTTTGCCTTCCCAGGAGCAAAATAGTACGACCACCAGTATAGGCCTCCTGAAGTTGGTAGAGAGGAGCCGAGTTCTGCTAGAGCCAGTCCGACTGTCATGATGCATACCGAACAGGTAAACCAACCCCACACCATTCCGTATGGGCCAGCCTGGAGAGAGAAAGAGATGGTTGAGGCTATGGAGGGGATCAGGCCCATGAGTGAAAACGCAATTCCAAACACTTGAACAGTGGAGAAGTTGCGTTTCAACTCGGGCTTGTATCCAATGGTAGCAAGAATCTCCGAGTCGTTGTAATATGAGTCGGGGACTTGTTTTTCGAGTTCTGACATGGTGGGTCGTGGTAGTAAGGCTCTCGTATACATACTAAAGTGCATGTCTTCAATTATATATAGCTAGAGAAGCCAGGTCTTATCGGAAAAGTTCTGTGGACGAGTTAGAGGCTCAAGGTGTCATCATTTGGTTGTAGAGCTGATCTCCGGAAGTTACACATTGTCTATTGACATGCTAAAGTCCAGTAGCTTCGTGAGACACCCGTGCTTGTAGCGGGAGTCTGAAGTCTACCAACTGACGCAATTGGCTGTCTAGGGGACCAAAAGGATCAAAAACTCATAAATCAAGTACTAGAAATGTTTCTGTTTTTCCACTGTGGTCCCTACTACCCTCAATCACTTGGCACGATCTCCCTTCTTCATTCTATGCAACCTTGACATTGACAATTCGTGGCTGAGATCCAAAGCCACAATTAACAAGTTTTTTTCTGAAATCCGTGAACGTAGCCACAGTATACGACAGATTGCATTGTGCCACAGAGCCTCCGTGTAATCACAATCGGATCCTGCCGTGCCCCAGAACGGAACTTGAACCCGCACCCCATGACTTGAGTGCATGGATAATGCAAGTGTCTTCAGTAATCGTGTTAACTAATAAAGTGATCTGTATCAACTATCGGTTTGAATAAAGTCAACTAAATACTTTGAGTTTTAATTTGCTACTGTCGTCACTAAAGAGCCCACACACTCAGCCAAGCGTCACCATCGGTTATTTATCACGTGATTCAATGTCCTTCACACATTCTGCCATACGCTTACAACGTAATTACAGTACTTGTACCCCGGATTTACACGTCGCAAAATAAGGGGCGTCTTTTTGGGCTGGTTTGAGGAATTTAAATTTGGACATGGGCATGGATGGATGGACAGTGCGAGCACCACAGATCAGCTAAATGTGCTATCAATAGACCAGAAATTGACGGATTATCACGTGACTAACGGTTGGCTAGCCCATTAAATACATTCTGGCAACCTTTGTCGTCATTTTCTACAGTTACAATCGATTTTTGTCGTAGGTCAAATCTCTCTGAAATGCTCTCAAAACAGACAGTCTGCACCACCCAATCCCCAATCCTCCCAATGTTATTTTGACGTCATGTGCGTCATCATTCCCACCTCCCCCAAACATGTATAATGATGAAGAGGAGAGAGCTGTTAGAACACTTGTATGGTTGTTGCGGTGATAAGTGCCTGTTTAAAGGCCCCAAATATGAACAAACAAGTCTCCCCGGATTAGCCCCAGGTTTTTGCAAGCGTCCATCGCTCCGCCAATGCCCAGTAATCTGCCCCTCCTCCTTTTCCCTCTCACGTGACCCTGCATACCCACTACGCACCTAAACCATAGCTCCAGCTCCAGTATCGCGCACACAGCTAGACGGACCAACAGCCAACATGAAGCCGCCACATCTGACGGACAAGCAGTGGCGGATGGAGCTGCTGGACAAGCTGGAGATCGAGGCGAAAATCAAAGATGGCGCGGAAAACATGCTGCAGGTGCTGGACAAGAAGGAGAAGTCCAAGACGGACACTACTCGGGAGGGAATGCGGTCGCGGGTGGAGAGTGAGCTCAATGCCAGTGTGGCTCGGATAGCGCTTTTGAACGAACAATTGCGCGAGGTTCCGGTCGGCCATGATGTGCCGATACGGGGTATTCATCAGCAAAATCACATTCACACCAACAACCACATGAATGGAGGAGGAGACGGCATGGATACAGACGACACCAACAATGAGAGCCCGTCGTGGCTCATCAGCAACATTGTGCAGGCGTTGGACGACCCGGCGGTCAATGCCGACGACCTCGTGACCAAGTGCAACGAGCTGGTGAGGGTCTTCACAAGATACCCCCTGCAAAAGTACGATCTGGTCTTGTCGCATGTGGGCGACCGGATACAGCGGCTGCTGTTACACAAACGCACAGAGGTGGTGGCGGCAGGGTACAGAGTGGCACGTCATGCTCTCACGGACATTTACTCGTTGAAGACAGCCCGGGGGTTTCAGACAGATCTGTTTGTGATTCGCAGTTTGGCACGGGACAACAGGTGTCATTTTGAGCGGCTGCAGGCACTCAAATTTATTCGTGCATTCACAGACGTGCCGCAGGGAGTGGCAGAAATCAGCATTGGAGTCGTGCGAGCTATTGTCGCTGTTGCAGAACAGACTGATGACAGGCTACGTGTGGCGGCTTTAGAGACATTGGCTGAGCTGCTGGTTCTAGATTCACATCTGGTGCATAGAGCAGGAGGAGTGCGCCCATTGCTGGCGCTGTGTGTGGAGGGCCCGTTTGAGCTTGCAGCTCTAGCTACCAGAGTTCTTCTCTATACTCTTGACTCACCAACCACGCGTCACGTCTTGCAAGGAGGTAAGGATCTGGAGTTTCTAGTGTCCGTGCTCACTGAGGTGCAGCAGAAGGGTCACGTGAATCCAGAGACGTTGCGTAACTCGTGCATGGTCATTGGTGTGGTTTTGTCGTCCTGGGCAGGTCTCATGTCTTCAGAAGGAAGTTCGTTGGTGCGAGCTTTGATCCAGTGCTTGGCCCTGCCGCTGCCTCTTCTTCGAGACATTGTTTTGTCGCTTCTGTTTGATTTGTTTCGCTTAGAAGCCCCCTTTTGGTCTCATAGCTTTGTGGCAGGCAAGAAGCTCACTTCTCATGGCAAAATCGAACCCAAGGCTAACAACCGGAGGCGCCCACGGTACATTAACCACTTTCTCGCGTTACTTCTGACCGTCTTCTTCAAGGAGGGGCTTCTCAGGGAGCTCCAGCAGGTTATTACCACCAAGGAAGACGAAACCAGTACTCGAAAGGCTCTCCTTCTAGTGTCTGAGCTTCACAAACTGGCTGGAGAAGTGCTCCCACGTGAGCTCTTGAGCGAGATCGAACGACTAGAAACACTGGTTATTTCAGCCCAGGTCCAGTCGTCTTCGGGACCCAACGCTGCTGCTGCAAACGCCATTTGTGCCATTCATCGCATTGATGCCATTTCGCGTAACCAGCATAAAACCGCGGCGCTCAACTCGTCCACTACCGTCAAGGTGCAGATGGGTGTGCAGATTGATGATGCTCACTTCCGGCAGCTCATCACAGACACAAGAGTGCTGCAGACAAAAAACTACACCAAATGGAACTGGAACGTACTGTTGGAGTTGATTGAGGGCCCACTGCTGAACCCAAAGCGGCTGGAAGAAGTCACTATCAAGCACTTTTCAAAGTTTGCAAAACGACTTATGTCGTTCTACAGACCATTCAAGTACCGGTTTTCGGCTATCAAAAGGACCAAATACAACCGGAAGTACGTGGAGACCGGTTGTGCTCTGCTTAAAACGTTGTTAGCCACCCAGGAGGGAGTTGACTACTTGACTGAAAACAAGTTACTACGGCAAATGGGCGAGTGTCTGGCTCAATTGGATCCCATGAGCGGAATTATTTCTCTGGAGCCTCTCTTCTCCGCCCAGAGACTCGAATCCACACTTTCCTACGGCTACTTTGAGCTGTTGGGGACCCTTTCTCAAGACAAGAACGGTCTGGCTATGATGGAGCGATGGAGAATGTTCAACATGCTGTATCACTTGACAGACGTGCATGAACGTCAGGATCTCCTCATTCTGATCATTGGTTCGCTAGATTACACAATTCCGAACCATACCCGGATCATCCTCTCTAAGGCTCTCACTACAGGTCCTTCTCCCGTCAGACTGTTTGCCACCAAACGTCTGGGATCTCTATTGCATGTGGGAGGCTACACTCAGCCTCAATCTAGTCCCCACTGGGCCATATCTCTTCTTGTGGGCCAGCTTTATGATCCAGATGTGGAGGTGTGCAAGCTTGCTGTTCAACTTTTGCAAGAGTATTGCTCTGTGACTGAAAATGTGCCACATGTGGTCAAATGTCGGCCTGCTCTTGATCATCTGGGTGCTGTTGGAGCTCCTCTGCTCTTGCGATTTCTGTGCACCTCTTCAGGTTTCCAATATCTGCAAAAGATGGATTTCGTTGCTCTGGAGATGGACAGCTGGTTCCACGGTCAGAATGAGGCCTATGTGGGTCGAATCGAGTACTATCTTGAGCAGTGCATGGTCCCCTCATTTGGCACTGTTCTCGATCTACAAGAGAAGGACGCCAAGGACGATGCTCTGGCATCTCCTCCTCCTCATTTCTACGGCGAGCTGGCCATGACAGAAGAGGGCTGTCAACTGTTGCAGAAGCGTGGCCACTTTACAGAGTTTGCCGATTTCATTCGTGAACACGGCCTTACTGCCCAAGACAGAGACACAGTGCTCAAGCTTAAGGGTTGCTTGTGGGCTGTTGGCCATGTAGGGGCTACGGAACTTGGAGCGCCGTTCCTGGATCAGTCGGGAGTCGCAGTGGATGTGGCTAACATTGCAAAGCATTCGCCAGTGTGGTCTCTCAAGGGCACCGCTTTCTACGTGCTTGGTTTGATGGGTACTACGAACCTCGGTTCTGAGATCATCGACGAGTGTGGGTGGAACAGCACGCTTGACGTTTATGGCAATCCCAGGGGCTATGCCTTGCCATATGAGTGGGATGGGCTGTTTACGGAGAAATCTACTGTTGTTCGTACGTCACAGACAGTGCCTCCCATTCTGGAGTTGCCTAAGATTTCGTCCGATCCGATCCGACGTAAAATCATGACGGCGCTGTCGAATCTGAGTAATCATATTCTGGCCAACGATGCATCGCGCACACTCATCAAGCTGGACGCGAAGTACCACGACCGGTTCGACTCGCTTACGCTGTTTCTGGAGGTGGTAGAGCTGCTGGAGATTTATCGGTATCGGCTTCCTCAGCGGCGATTTATCTTTGAGCTATTTAACACCCCGAAGATGCTGGAGAGGAACGCCCGACGGCAGAGAGAAAGAAAGAGACGAAGCCAGAGGGATTAGATTTGCATTATTTATAATATTTATCGCATCAAGAACCAACTACATTCTAACCGCGAGCTTTGCGAGAGTGTACAGTAGATGTAGACATACAAGAACTGGTACTTGTACTGTACTGATGAAGTGACTGACCGCTGATTGTTGAAGTATTGTTCATGAAGAAAAAATCAATATTTGTTTCGGTCGATTCCTGTGTGGTTCCTGAGAAAAGTGCCTGTTCGCATTGAGATGTTTTGGTGCTATAACTCTTCAGTTCAGACTGCACAACAGAGAGACAGAAGATGATGAAACAAAGGAGACTTGCTCGAAACCCGCCATACAAGTACAAGTACTCGTAGACTAATCATATGAGTATCTCAAACTATCCATATGATTTACAACACATTCTTATATGTCATCGCCACCTCTGTGTCTCTAAGGCCATCTTCATCCTGGCCCAAGGTTCTCCGCCAACAAATTCAGTAGCTTTAGTTGAGAAACTGCCAACACCGTATTGGCCAACTAGGGCCAACTCTCTGCGAGGTGTCGCAGAAACGTAGGAGTGACGAAATCACATCGCTAGAGCATATACTGTTAATACTATAAGATAAAAAATACTTCTGTTATATTATCCTGGAAAATTCATAGTCATGCCATAAACCGTACTAGAAATACTTGAACTATTACTTAATAATTACTCCAAAAAGATTAAGCTTACTTAGCTGTCTTTCCAGCAAGCTAATGTTAGAGGCTCTTCACATTATTTTCTAAAAAGTCAAACAACTGCCATAACAACCAGGAAACACACTAAAAAACCAATGTCATTGAGCTGTTGTTCACTTCACGTGACTTTTTTCCCACCCGTGCTCTCCCAATTACCTTGGAAGCGATTCCGTCGCCACCCATCTATCAGATGGTCTTCCCTAACCCTACCACTTACACCTCCAGACGCCATGCAGCTAAATACAATTAAACCGCGTCGCGTCATGTTTCTCTCTTTTCGCACCCCGACAACGCGTCGAGTAGTATTCAACATGGCCAAGCAGCAGACGTTAAAGTGAGTATGCGAAGCGATGGACCGAGGTTGGATCACATTGTTAACGCAGTTTTTTCGGCACTAAGAGAAAGGCTTCGGAGGAGGTGGAGGATAAGAAGGTGGCTAAAGTGAAGATTGAGACGAAGACCACCAAATCTCCTGAGCCCGAGACATCCAGCAAGCAGTCGCCAAAGTCGCCTAAGAAGCAATCACCAAAGTCGTCAAACAAGGAGTTGTCAGCCTCGAAACAATTCCTCAAGTCTTCTACATCGACAAGTTCGTTACCGTCTACCAAAACCGTCTGTGCTGAAACAGCCAAGAAACTAGCTGAGGAAGGATCGGGACATACCCATGGCCCGTTGCTGTACCGAACCATTGTGGACACATTTGAAAAGATCGAAGCGACTACTAAACGGCTGGAAATCACGGCCCATTGTGCCGCTCTGTTTTTGTCGGTTCTCAAGAGCCATCCTCAGATGATGGCCACTGTGGTCTACCTATGCATCAACCGACTTGGTCCCGACTACGAGGGTCTCGAATTGGGCCTCGGAGAGTCGCTTCTGATGAAATCCATTGCCGAAAGTACCGGACGAACGCCTGCCTACGTCAAGACCGAGTACCAGAAACTCGGTGATCTGGGCAAGGTGGCCCAGTCGTCCAAGAGCAACCAGCGAGCCATGTTTAAGCCCGAACCTCTCAAGGCTGCCAACGTTTTTGATACCTTTCGAGAAATCGCCCAGACAACAGGTAAAGATTCTCAGAACGCCAAAATCAACATGATCAAACGAATGATGGGGGCCTGTCAGGGAAACGAGGCCAAGTTTATCATTCGAAGCCTGGAGGGCAAATTGCGTATTGGACTGGCTGAGAAGTCGGTGCTGGTGTCGCTTTCTCAAGCCTTTGTCACCTTTGAAGCTGAGAACAAAGGCAAGAAGGTGAACCCGGATGATATCACTGCAGGAGAAGAAATGATTCGAGATGTGTTCTGCCAGCTGCCCAACTACGCGCTCATCATCGACGCCATTCTGGAAAACGGAATCATGCGCCTTTCTGAAACTTGCAAGATTTCCACTGGTGTTCCTCTCAAGCCTATGTTGGCCAAACCCACCAAGTCTATCTCAGAGGTCCTGGATCGCTTCCAAGACACAGAATTCACTTGCGAGTACAAATACGACGGAGAACGAGCTCAGATCCATAAAACCGAGTCCGGGGAAATGTTTGTGTATTCTCGAAACTCGGAAGATATGACTGTCCGTTACCCTGACTTGGTTTCCATCATTCCCAAGTTTGCCGGAGAGGCCAAATCCTTCATTCTCGATTGCGAGGCAGTTGCCTGGGATAGAAAGCAAAACAAAATCCTGCCGTTCCAGGTTCTGTCAACTCGAAAGCGGAAGAACGTGAACGAGGAAGAAATTACTGTCAGAGTGTGTATATTCGCATTCGACATTCTGTACCTCAATGGCGAGTCTCTTTTGACCCTACCTCTTGCCGAACGACGTCAGAAACTCAAGGAGGCCTTCACTGAGGTGCCGGGCGAGTTTCTGTTTGCCAAGTCGATGGACACGTCCAATGTTGAGGAGATTCAGACATTCCTGGACCAGTCCATCAAGGACTCGTGCGAGGGACTGATGGTGAAGCTTCTGGAGGGTAAGGAGTCTGGATATGAGCCGTCCAAGCGGTCGCGAAACTGGCTCAAGGTCAAGAAGGACTACATTGACGGAATTGGCGACTCTCTGGACCTTGTTATTCTCGGAGGATACTTTGGCAAGGGCAAACGGTCTCAGTGGTATGGAGCATTCTTGTTGGGTGTGTATAATCAGGACTCGGAGGAGTTCGAGACAGTCTGCAAGACAGCCACGGGCTTCTCGGAAGAAATGCTGCAGAAGATGTACGATAAACTAAAACCCACGGTGATCGAGACCCCCCACAGTGATGTTTCGTACGACTCCACGCCTGCTAACTTGCCAGACGTGTGGTTTGATCCTTCTACTGTGATTGAGATTCTGGCGGCCGACTTGTCTCTGTCTCCGGTTTACAAAGCTGGCATTGACCAGATGGACCGAGGTATTTCACTTCGGTTCCCTCGTTTCATTCGAGTGAGAGACGACAAGGGTATTCATGATGCCACCAGCAGTGACCAGATTGTCGAAATGTACCAGAACCAGGCTGCGCTGGTGGGTTAGCGGAGGACGATAGCATTCTAGTATAGCATTAATACAACATTACTTACGAATAAATGAACGATATGTCATCAAAATAAGGAACTAGACATCTCTCATTGTGGACTAAACATCAGTTGTACAGACTCGAGTCCAAGAGTTTGAGCAGAAGTTGTCATAGAATCATAGAAGACGTGGAAGTATATGATTGTATGTTTCGAAACGAGACGATTCCAACGGTCTTGTACGTACTCAAAAAAAATATCTGCATAATACATTCATTAACGACAACTTCATAAGCACTTCTGGCCCCCAGATCCTTAAAATAGAATATTATTACTTGGACTTCTACTTACACAGTACTCACCTTAGATAGCTTTCAAGGCAGGGCTGACTACAAGTGTTATACATACCATTCAGCGGACTTACCACTTTGTGTACAATATACAATGCATTTCTCCCTCTCTACTTAATCTTTCATAAGCTGAAAGTTGCTGTCCTCGTCATCATCATCAAACTCCTCCTCCTCTTGTTCATTGTCCTCAGCATGCTCAATAACGTCAACCTTCTCGTGCATCTCTGCTGCTCCAACCACAGCGGCCTCGTCCACATCCACCCAGGGCTTCATCTTCTGCACTTGCTTGGCGCATCGGTAGCAGTTCCATCCATCTCCGTCCCCTTGGGCCAGCTTGGTCACTAGACACACGTAGCAGTACACGTGTCCGCAGTCTGCCTGGTAGGGGTTTGTGACATCTGTCGAGTAATGCGACGCTCCTCCGCCTCCTTCCTGCTCCTCTTCGTCCCTGAAACAAATAGCACAGGTCTTCTGAGGCAGATGGGCCAGCTCGCCCTCAGAAGCCTCCTCCACGTTACCCACACGAGTCACATTGAGACTCTGCAGCTTGCGTTCGATTCGCCGCTTGAGTTTGGGCAACTGAAGCAGCGGTAGGATGAAAATGAGAAACTCGGTGAAGGCGTTCCACACGAGCTGTCTGTTCTGGAACTCGTACGACACCTGTCGAGATGACGTTCGCTGCGAGGGCACCAATCTGATCCGTAGCAGTCTCATGATCACGGTAGCGTAGCGGCCAGTATACAGAAATGCCACAAAGTTGCCGAGGGTGGCTGCCGAGTAGAGCAGAGATGCAAAGTTGGCCACCTTGAGAGCGCCTCGAGCCGCACTGGCTCCACGCACAGAGGTTCCATCTGTCGCCACGTCATCCTCCGAGCGCGCCAAAAGGTAGCCCTCGATTTTAGACCACAAATACCCGCCTCCCACTACTAGAATGCCGTATCCGAGTTTCTGGATCACACTGGGTTGGATCTGTAACTTTGAAGAGTGTCGTGAGTCGATGAATTTGAGGTTTTGCAGCTTTCCACCGTAGGTGATGGCGTGATCCCATACAGTCAGCTTGAAGAGAATCAGCTTGAGCGCCAGAACCAACTCAGACTCGTACTTGTCTCTGAATTCGGGATGGAAGTTTGTGAAGCCCTTGAACAGCTGGTTTTTCAGCAGATCGACGAGCTCGGCGTCGAGGAGAGATGCGTCCAGCTGGTGAACACGCACATTGGGAACAGGCGCTCCGATCTTGAAAAGTCGTAGAACCGAAGACATGAAATCCTGTTGCGGGGGTGAAGATGGTGATGTGCAAGTCTAAGGTGTACCTCGGTAAAAGTGTAATTTCATGCACCCCAGCTTTTCACCTGTACTGTGAAAGTGGCAAAGAGATCTGGTAATGTGTATAAAGGGGAAAACAGAGAGTGTGTGTGCGTGGGTATATATCTGAGTATCCCGATGGAGGGGTCAAATTCTACGCCTGGTTTATTCTGTTCAACGCCCAAAACACTGACAAGCTTACTAATCAAGCCCTCTCACACCCTTGATGCCTGGACAGTTAAGTTAAGTTCCAGTCGGACACGTTGATGACTAATCAAAGTTGGGCGTGGACTGATAAAAAGTACATTCCAGCGTGTCGAGTGTGAGTCGTGTTGACATCAGAGACAGTGGACGAATACTTATAAGCTACTTGTAGGTTAAGGCGTATATACCTGGAGTATGGAGTTGCATGTGGAGTACGAATATAGATATTGTACATACCGTAGGAGAGGGAGAATGAGTTGAGTGAATAATTGTGTTCTGAACTCACTACTTGTAAACAATCTCCGCAAACGCCTCAGATACGTCGGATAGCCCGCCTGGATAGGTTTGGCTTGTAGATCTTCATCTTTGAGTCCAATACGACTAATTATTGAGACCTGTGTGAGACATGATGATGATCCGTATCGTACGAGTGTGATGTGGTGATCCTGTTCGAGGACTCGTTTGTAGTGGGGCAAGAACTACATTACTGTAAGTATTATTAGTACCAGTAGTTACGGTACCATACTTGTACCTACTGCTTTTTTGGTGCTGGAGGGATACACGCCTGTCTCTGTTATGTTTCAGTTGGTCCCCATGTGAACTATGAGCGTCCTAATTAAGCCCGAAGTAAGCAAACAACGTCTGTCTCTGGCTCCTGTCCACGGGCCGTAATTAGTGGAATTCGACGGGGCCCTGTCCGTTGACTGTCTCTCTTTGGTGAGCAGATTATATCTGTGAGATACATTGTCTAAGATAAGAATGTCTGATGGGTGCATACAATACCAGCAGGCGTATACTGTACTCGTATTTGTACTGTACTCTTCCCGCAGTACTAAGTAGATCTATACAAGGGGTTGTTGTTTGCCGGTTCACTTCCTGTTATTACCCTGTAACATTGAACTCATCAGACCCTGCTTTAGAGGGGATTCTGGAACCTCTTGGAACCCTCTACTGTATTGTACACCCCTGTCGACGAGACCATGTCGGTTCCTGACGGAATGTGTCTCACGCATTTCCATGTCCAGGGTGTGCTCCACGGAAGGGCCTAGCGGGTGAGGGGTGTATAGAGGGTGGTTTATGAAGGGTGAGGAGTCATGGTGACAACTTTTACACAATTCTGTTCATGTTGTACTCGTACTGTACTCGCTCTGACAGAGTTGTACGAGTAGGTAATCAAAGCTATACGGTTATCAGACCGCCATATCCTCCCACCCACTCAAGGACATCAATAAACAAACTCCATTTACTCAAATACGACCCAGGCTCGTATACCTCTCCTCTGTACAATGTGTTTGTACCGAATGTACAGTACCACCATGTCTCATGTCTATTCAGCGTGTGCGTTTTATCTCGGTTTCTCCTTTGAGAAGACAGGCTGACAGAATGAGGTGTAGACATGAATGATTGAGGGCGAATACGCCAGCAACAATGGGAGAACCAATAACTTTCAGGCAATATTGATAGACGGAAACTTTGGAATCAAAGTCTCGTGCGAGAAGCGCCAAGGGTGTGGAAAAAGAAAATTCCTATTTGATCACACTAAAGTACTCTTAGCAACTGCACAATTGACGGCTTGCATTTGACGGCCCAAGACAAAGTGCCTATCCCGCTGTAAGTCTCACTACTTCTACTTGTAGTAGCAGGGAGTCTTGGTTATTTGTCAAGTTCAGAGTGTGCTCGTGCTGTATAGTTACTGTAGATGTACATACTTGTACCCTGCTGAGCGTGCAGAGACCAGTAACCATGACGACCGGTGGATACAAAGTATCCACCACGGGTCTATTAATAACCAGCTGATTATTGCGCCTGTTGAACTAATACCTCCGATTATTGATACCAGTGGTTGTTATACGTCGGTGTACAAGCCCTAATCCGAGTATATTCTGCGGTGCTTGTGGGTCCACATCCCAAATGAAACACCCCCTAAGTCGACATTCCAGCCCCTCATAATATTTCGCAGTAATTTTGCTCAGACACGAGTTGAAGAGGTGCGGGAGTCAACGAACAAACGGCTATCTCATGTTTTCTCCTCTGTCAAACTTTTCTATTTGGGCTGTATTTGGAGTTTTTGTTTTTGCCTCGTCTATAGAGTTAACCTCTCGGGGTCGACGGAAGCCGATCATGATAGACAGTTATGCCAATCCAGTCAACGGTACGACGAGGGCGGGGGACAGCAACGGTTGCCGCAGTTGCCCCATAAGCCGCAGCTGGGGCTTCTTCAGCCTCCACGTGTACAAACACTTGTTCTGAGGTATTGCAGTCTTGTCAGGTTTGACTTTCGGTAGTCAAATAGACTTGCGGTCGGCGTGGAGTTTTTGTCCTCCAGAATTTTGTCTTTCCAACCTCTTTGTAAGGCGATGGGGTCGGTGCATGATAGCGGTTACCAGGGGTGGGGGAGGCTGGTGGGGTGACGTTTGTCTGTGACGTTTGGTGAGAGTGACGTTTGTGGGGTGGTCGTCCAGTTGGGGTGCTCTGTATTCGTCCCGTAACAGTACAGGTAGTACTGCTTTCGGTTATGGCTGTGAGCCTCTCCGATGTCTCAGGTATCCAGTCTCATTTCCAAATACCCCCATTCAAAAAAGGTCAATGTCTCAGTTGGTTCATCCGCAACCGTCGCACGTTCAGAGCGCAAAAAACACCTCCATATAATGCGAGAAGCTGCACACATGCGCTTTCAGCGGTTGTTTTCGGAAGCACTGTACCATAGTAAAGTGGTTTGACGTCTGTATTAGGACGCATCAGTGCCTTCTTAGGTGGGGGTAGATGTAATCACGGTACAACATGACAGACAGATATTGAAAACTGTCACGGGATAAACTGTTCTGGTATAGTGACACCTCCCGACGTCTGAAGGACCAGGGCACTACCTGTTTGGGCCCGTACATTGCACAGTGCCCAGACTTCAAACCATACGCCCTGAGCAATCACTTTTGGTCTCCCCGGTACAAGTAGTTGGTGAGAGTTCAATAGGTCGCTTGTTCCATTTTGCTTTTTCAGCTCTTCTCCAGTGGGGAAGCGACAGGGGTGGTGCGCAGGAAGTCAATGTTGCAGACAACAGAAAGAGACGAGCAAGAGGACATGGTAGCTGTAGAGATTATGGGCGGCAGTGACGCTGTGTTTGGTCATGTGACATCAATCAATCAATCCCAAATCGCAACTGTTTTTTCCCCCCGGCACCTATACTTATCGCTCCGCGCACGCCGCACCTACTCCAGATGCCCATCTTCGCCCCACGTCATGGCCAAACCTATATCAGATTAGCGCAACTTTAATAGAGGGGGAGGGATACGAGACTCATAAAAAATGGCAAGGCAATTTTGCAAAGGCAATTTAGAGAAGGCAAAATAACAGAGCCTGGCAAAAGAGATTGCCAAAGGTGGAGTGATAGAGCGATAGACATCTGGCAATGTCAGCATGTCCGAATAGACGCTCGATTCGAGCGGCAGCCTGACGTTCATCAGAAAGCCGCAATCTCTGCAGACTAATCATTTCGGCATACGGCTGCCAGGCACTAGCCTCCGTTGTCGGGGTCTTGGCCGTCACGTGAATACTTATATTAAGTAATTGCCGTAACTAATACACTCTCAACTAGTGGGCTCCCCGCCTCCTCCACCTGCAATACACACTGACACTCAGATGCGGATGAAGCATAGACGATCACCGCAAGACAAGAAGATCAACCGTCAGGCTTGTGTTGATCGGTGCGCCGGCAGTACGATAGAAGGGTTGATCATTGAAACACAAACGGAGATACGGCAAATGAATATGGCAAACAGACACACCACACCCTATACACACAAGATACTCAACACAAGTAATGTCTCCGTCACACCTCCACGCGACGCGTTGGCTGAGACAGTGAGATATTTTGTCCACAACTGGCCACAAGACATTTTTTTCGCCTGTTCGTCAATCCCAGACTTGCTCTTTGTCCCAAAGTAGGTTGAGCTCTCCAAGACCCAATGTGCATTAAACCTCAGCATCAGGGATGGCACTCCGACAACCTGGACTTTGTCTCTGCAGAACCATGTTGATGCTTGTTTCTTTTTGTGTTTTTGTCTCGCTCAAGCTCTGCGTTTCTTTTGTGTGCGGTGAGCTGAAAGCTCCCTTTCAGGACCCGAAGCTCCGACTCCAATGACATATAAAAAGAATGGTCCCCTCTCGAACATCAGATACCCCAAGCTAACAACAATCACACTCGTTTGAAACCACAAGCAATGGTCTCTATCACAAGGACCCTCCTGGTGGCCCTCCCACTCGCCCTGGGTGTCACTGCTACCCCAACCGACTACGGCCTCGTTGCCCGACAACAGCAGAGCTCCTGTGTGCCTCCCGCCGACATTGGCACCCAGGCCGACTGCTACAAGAAGTGTACCGATGCAATTGGATCTTTCTTGAACTGCAACGGAGTGCAATCCTGTGTTTGTAACGTTCTCGATACCTCTCTTAACGTTGTGGACGAGTGTATCACCTGTGGAGCCATCTTCCCTTTGGTCCACGACTTCATTGAGAACACTGTCATCAAGAACCTCCTCCAATGCGACAATTACAAGCCTCCGGCTCAGACCCCTTGTGAAACCCCTTCTCCTACCCCCTCCCCTCCCGCCTGCGATCCCGTTGCCGCAGCCTTCGCCGCAGACGACCCCAACATTGTGACCATGTGTGTTGCTGATCCTGCCACTTACACTCACAACATTGGAGATCTGGGAACTTGCATTACTGACTGTCTGTACGCTGTTTTCCGAGCAAAGGAATGCAATGGTCTACACTCGTGTATTTGTTCCGCTCTTAACGCTGTGGTTTCGTCCGTTGCCCAGTGCTTCAAGTGTGGTACTCTTTATGACGAGATCCACGGACTTGTTGAGGCCCTTCTGATCCCTAACCTCCTTGCATGTGATCTTGATCCTCGACCTTCTACCACCTATGTCATTTGTTGGGATGGCCAGACCACTGCTGTCCTTCCCAGTGGCTGTACGTCTATTGTTCCCTCCGGAACGTCTCTGGCTACCGCTACCGCAACTACCGCCTCGGCTACCACCTCTGCGCCTAGTTCTTCCTCTGCTCCTGGTTCTTCCTCTGCTCCTGTCACTTCTGGTCCCCAGTCTTCTGTCGAGTCCAGTGCTCCTGCTTCTTCGTCTGAGGCTTCCAGCTCTGCTCCAGCTTCGAGCTCCCCTGAGTCCAGCGCCTCTTCTCAGGCCACTTCTTCCTCCCCTGAGACTAGCCCTTCCTCTTCTGCAGCTTCTGGTACATCCTCTACCGGAGGTATCACTCCAATCACCACTGGCGGCCAAACTTGTTTGCCAAACTCTGAGATTGGAACCCAGGATGATTGTTACAAGAAGTGCACAGACGCAATTGGCTCTTTCTTGAACTGCAACGGAGTGCAATCCTGTGTTTGTAACGTTCTCGATACCTCCTTGAACGTGGTGGACGAGTGCATCACCTGTGGGGCCATTTTCCCCTTGGTTCACGACTTCATTGAGAACACCGTTATCAAGAACCTTCTCCAGTGCGACAACTACAAGCCTCCTTCTTACACACCTTGCGAGACTGCCGTCCCTACTCCGTCGCCTCCTGTCTGCGATCCTGTTGCTGCAGCCTTCGCCGCAGACGACCCCAACATTGTGACCATGTGTGTTGCTGATCCTGCCACTTACACTCACAACATTGGAGATCTGGGAACTTGCATTACTGACTGTCTGTACGCTGTTTTCCGAACAAAGGAGTGCAATGGTCTGCATTCGTGTATTTGTTCCGCTCTTAACGCTGTGGTTTCGTCCGTTGCCCAGTGCTTCAAGTGTGGTACTCTTTACGACGAGATCCACGGACTTGTTGAGGCCCTTCTGATCCCCAACCTCCTTGCGTGTAATCTTGATCCTCGACCTTCTACCACCTATGTCATTTGTTGGGATGGCCAGACCACTGCCGTTCTTCCCAGTGGATGTACGTCTATTGTTCCCTCCGGCACCTCTCTGGCTACCGCCACAGCAACAACTGCTTCGGCTACCACCTCTACTGCTGGTTCTTCCTCTGCTGCTGGTTCTTCCTCTGCTGCTGGTTCTTCCTCTGCTGCTGGTTCTTCCTCTGCTGCTGGTTCTTCCTCTGCTCCTGTCACTTCTGGTCCCCAGTCGACTGGCGAGACCAGTGTTCCTGCTTCTTCTTCTGAGTCTTCCAGCTCTGCTTCAGTTTCGAGCTCCCCTGAGTCCAGTGCTTCTGCTGAGGCCTCGTCTTCCACCGTTGAGTCTAATACAGCTGCTTCCAGCTCTCCTGTTTCTTCAGGAGCTTCTGGATCTGCTTCCGCCTCTTCTTCGCCTGTTACTTCATCCCCAGCCTCCTCTGGTGCATCCTCTTCTGGTACTCTCACTCCTATCACCACTGGCGGGCAGACCTGTTATCCCAACTCTGAGATTGGAACCCAGGGTGACTGTTACAAGAAGTGTACCGATGCAATTGGTTCCTTCCTTGAGTGTAACGGCCTGCAGTCGTGTATTTGCAACGTGCTCGAGACTTCTCTGAACGTGGTTGACGAGTGTATCACTTGTGGTGCCATTTTCCCTCTCGTCCATGATTTCGTTGAGAACACTGTCATCAAGAACCTCCTTTCTTGTGACAACTACAAGCCTCCTCCTTACACTCCTTGCGATACTGCCGTCCCCACTCCCTCGCCTCCTGTTTGTGACCCTGCCGCCGCCTTTGCTGCTGCTGACCCCGCTATTGTGACCATGTGCGTCGCTGATCCAGCTACCTACACTCACAACATCGGAGATCTTGGCACCTGTATCACTGACTGTCTTTACGCAATCTTCCGAACCAAGGAGTGTAACGGCCTGCATTCTTGTGTCTGCTCGGCTCTCAATGCTGCTGTTTCGTCTGTCGCTCAGTGTTTCCGATGTGGAACTCTCTACGACGAAATCCAAGGTCTTGTTGAGACTCTGCTGATTCCAACCCTGCTTGGATGTGACCTTGACCCCCGGCCTTCTACCACCTATGTTATCTGCTGGGGTGGTCAGACTACCGCTGTTCTCCCCAGTGGCTGCACTTCCATGGTGCCTTCCGGTACTTCTCTTGCCACTGCGACCACTGTTCCCGTTACCAGCGGAGGCTCTGCAACTGGTTCTGTTACTGCGCCCATTACATCTGAAACTGGCGGTGCTGTGGAATCTTCTACTGACAGTAACGGTTCGGTCATTGGAACTGCCACTGAGAGTGGTCCGGAGACTGTCACTTACACCACAACTGATGACCAGGGTAAGACAGTGACTGTTACTTCATGCCCTGTTTGCGAGTCCAAGACCGCCTCGGCTTCCAAGTCACAGGCCACTGATACTTCCGAGGCTGTCACTGTGACCACCACTGACGCTAATGGTTCCACGTTTACTGGCATTATTGTGCCTCCCAAGACAGAGACGATCACCACCACTGATCAGCACGGATCTACCATCACCGTCACCGTCTGCACCGAGTGCACCAAGGAGCACCCAGAGTCTACTAATGTGGTTCCTCTTCCTACCGGATCTGATACCCCTGTTATTCCTGCCCCTGATGTCTCTACCCAGTTCATCACTTCGGCGAAGACCATCACTCTGACCACCACCGATCAGCACGGAAGCACAATTACCACCACTTTCTGCCCTGTCTGCGAGAACGGCGGTGGCCCCGGTCCCCAGCCTACTTCTGGCTCTAACCCTGAGCAGCCTGGTTCTGGTTCTGGTTCTACTCCTGGATCCCCTGGTTCTGGTTCTGGTTCTAACCCTGGTTCTCCTGGATCTGGTTCAGGCTCTAACCCTGGTTCTCCTGGATCTGGTTCAGGCTCTAACCCTGGTTCTCCCGGCTCTGGCTCAGGCTCTAACCCTGGTTCTCCTGGATCTGGTTCAGGCTCTAACCCTGGTTCTCCCGGCTCTGGCTCAGGCTCTAACCCTGGTTCTCCAGGCTCTGGTTCGGGCTCCACTCCTGAGCAGCCTGGTTCTGGCTCTGGCTCTACCCCCCAGTCTCCTGGATCTGGTTCTGGTTCTAACCCTGGTTCTCCTGGATCTGGTTCAGGCTCTAACCCTGGTTCTCCCGGCTCTGGCTCTGGCTCTAACCCTGGTTCTCCCGGCTCTGGCTCAGGCTCTAACCCTGGTTCTCCTGGCTCTGGTTCAGGCTCCACTCCTGGTTCTCCAGGCTCTGGTTCGGGCTCCACTCCTGAGCAGCCTGGTTCTGGCTCTGGCTCTACCCCCCAGTCTCCTGGATCTTCTAAGCCTGGCAATGGTATTGCTCAGGCCAACGAGGGAGTGGCTGTCAAGCCCACCATGGTTGCCATTGCCATCATTGGTCTAGTCATGATGGTTTAATTTATTCTTTCCATATAGTGTCTATTTGATTTCCCCGCACGAGGACGAAGTCCGAGTGTATTTAATGATTAAAATTGTCTGATTTTAGTTGACTTTTGTATTTAATGTTTTTTGTTTTTTGGTTGGATTCTTGGTTGAATTTTTGTAAAACACATGAATATGTCAATCGTTTTTCTCATTTGCGGTTAGAGTATTTGTTATAATAGTGAATGGCTAGATTTTTTCGTTATAAATATTGACGAGAAACTAATAAAATATATAGTACATAAAGAGACATCCACTATAAGTAGTGCAGCTCAAAGGATCTCGCAATGAGGACTGTCCAGCTCCAAAAAGTCGCTCCAAAGAGCCCCATGAGCATCAATGCCACAACTGGGATGCCCATGATCCTGTGGTTCTCTTGATACAGCTTGCGGTACTAGCTTCGACGACACGGAGTAGCTGATTGAAAAACAGTAAACAGCTATATTGAAGGAACTTATCTACAAGTATTTACATACTTTGATTAATCCATAATCCATACCATTATAATACATACTATATACATGCTAATTCATTGTATTGACCGAGTTCATGGAGACTCGCCGCCATTTTTTGGGAGCCAGCAGCGGGGTGCCGGGCATTGACGCCGTCTCGTTGGGGGTAAGCTCGTCGACAAAAGACTCCTCGTTGCCGAAATAGAGAATCTTGATGATGTTTCCAAACACCACGGCAATGGACTTTGTGCCGTAGCGCGTGACAGGGCCCACCGATCCGATTAGAAGACGACCCATGGGCAGATGTGTGGCCAGCCCGACGCCAGGCACCGTTTGCGAGCAGTCGCCGCTGTCACTCTGCTGCTGCTTGTTCTTGGTCTGGTTGATGAGCGACGTTTCGGGAATGTCGTAATACGACACCTTGCCCGACGCGCTCATGATCCAGCCCTCCCATGTGACTGCCAGGGGAGGTCGCTTCTCAATCACCGAGCTCAGCTGCCTCTTGTTGTGAGAGCTCATGGCGTTGAGCCGCGAGTACACCGAGTCGGGGGTCTGGTAGGGAGATGCAGACGTTCCAAATAGCGACGTGTCTCGCACGGGGTCGCTATAGGAGATGATCTCGCCCGTGTCGGCCTCGTTCGGCTGCTGTTTGCGCGACACACCCATGATCATGTTGATGCCAGTCGTCTCCCAACCTTCGACGTTGCTCATCCAATGCTGTTTCTCCTGCGACGCCTCGAACGACAGGCATCGGATTTCTCGGGGATCTCGCTCCACTCGCAAGCAAATGTTGGACTTGGACCGCGAGTCTAGAGTTACCGTATGGCAGATGACGAGCCCGAGAGTTTCGTAGTCTGAGTAGGCCACCGAAATAGACTCAATAGACGTAGAGCCACAGAACCGGCAATGAATGGGGTTGGAGTGGAACGCCCGCAGAGTTCCGCGCTTGTAATGGCCCACATGCATGCGTTTGACCACCGTGCCGGTCTGCAGGTCCACCAGCAGCACCTCCAGGTTGATACCAATGAGCACCATGTTGAGCTGCGGCAAAGCTACCAACTCCACCATGTCGGAGGGCAACTGGAACTGCCGCGATGCTGCCGCACCTCCTCCAGTCATCATGTGAACGCCGGCAAAGCGTCCCATCCCCATGGGGCCACCGGGACCGGGTGCAGAGTGGTGAGAGCCAATCTCCTGGAGATCCAGGACCCGGAAAATCCACTTTTTGCGCATCGGCGACACAATGAAGATCTTGTTGGATGCTGACGCCATGACGATCCGCTCCATCATGCGGGGGGTATTGATGCGGGAGGCCCAGATGATGGTGTGGTGGTCGAGATGCAGCTGGTCGGGAACGGGGCCGGGGCCAGCTGTGATCGACTTGGTCAGCATATCCACAGGCACACGAGTAGCTGAAATGGTGCCTGCATCCACGTCTGAGGTGTGAACAACCACCAGATAACCGCAGGAAGTCACCACCAGCAGGTCTGTGTTGCGGAAAAACGCCAACACGGGCTTGTGTCTGAAGAGAGGGGATTCTAGGCATGTTACCACCTGCCCAATGCGATAGTTGAACACAATCACGGTGCTGTGCGACTTGGAAAACATCGCCACGAGCTGGTGCGACGTGTTGAGCTCGCACGAGTGCAGCGGCCAGTACTTGCGGTGCACGGGGATGGACACAGGTTTGTCCACGAGTGTTCCACGGTGTGAGCCGGCCGAAACGGCATTCCACAAAAACACTTTTCGGTCCATAGACACGGTCAGTACATGCGAGCCCTGAGTGTAGATTTGCAGGATGTCCAGCATGTGGTACCCAATGAGATCCTTGGCGAAAAACTGATTTTCCGATACAGGCACCTCATCGATCGCATCTGGCTCAGGAGGCAAAATAACCTTGAGAATGATGCCTGTAAGCGAGAGAATAAAGGTCAAGGACGCGATAAACTCCAGCGCAAACGATATTCGAACCGACGGCAGGTACGACAGCACGTCTCCGTCAGAATACAGAAAAGCGGCTGTTGCTGACGAGCCATATTTGCGCACAATGAGCGGCGAAATGACGTCCACGGATTGCGAAACAACTGACTTGACCATGCTGGGCGTGAACAGAGCCACAGAGTCGACTCCGTAGCGGCTGGGAGGCAATCCAACCAGAATAGCCGCAATGTAGAGCACAATGAAGACTGCTGTGGTAGTCTGGGTCGTGTAGGGCAGCTTAATATTGTGGAACGACGGGTGCAGGTACACAAACGCTCGCTGGTGGAGCTTCAGGCGTCGTCCGTCTTCACCGGACGAGTTTTCGAACCGGTCAATGGGAAGCTCCGTGGAGATGAGGTCTTCCAGCTCGACTCGTCGGACATCCACTGACAGCACCGACAGAAAGTAGGTGAAGTGCAGAGTCAGATCAATGAGTACGGCTAGCGCTGACGCCAGAAAGACCATGGACGCCTGCGGGAAGTGTGAATAGGAGGCGGCCGATGCAAGGACGAAAATGGACACGTCCACGGCCACCTGTTTGATTGTGAGAGGCGCGGAGGCCAGTAGAGCTGTCTTGAGCCGTGTGAAGGGGTGGTTCTCCTCGGGCGTTCGGCTCACGGCATTGACAAGTCTGAACATGTTGCCGGTGCCGATGACAACCACGCTAAACGGGAACAGCACAAAGCAGTGTGTGGAGCGGGGCACAAACGCCGGCACAAACAGCGAGATGATGGTGCATGCCGACAGCACCGAGAGCGCGCACTGGACGCAGAAGGACACAAAAAGTCCGAACCGCGACCGCACCGATGTGATGTTTGACAGCGACAGAATGATGTATACAAACAGCAGCAGGTAGGCCGCGAAAAGCGTGATTTCGCCGAGCCGGTGCGACACGGACCGCTGCGACTCGTACAGCAGTCCTAGCAGCGACTTGCCGAACGGCTCCGATAGCCGCTGGACCCTGTGTCGTGTGGGGGTGAGTTGTCGTCGGTGTGATGGGCTGTTGAGAATCCGGCGCCACGTAGTCTGTGCGGGTGTGTTATCAACAGTCTCTCCGTCTACACGCTCCACCAGCGTGAGAATAAGCCCCTCAGCGTCCACCAACTGGCCGTTGCGCACCCTGGGGTGGTAGAAGAGCGTCTCGAGAAGGGTCTCCAGAGTAGGATCCAACGGCAGCGGCAGCTTGGGCGGCTGGGGCAGCTGGGGTAGATCACGGTACGACAGCAGATGCGAGGTCTGGATGCGGCCCAGGTCGATGCTGTCGGTGACATTGTCGTAGTAGCTGTCCAGCTGTGGGTGCAGCGTGTCGAGAATGGGGGCAATAGAGCCCATGAACTCTGGTCCGAACACCGAGTTGTCGGTCGCAAATATCGTCTGCTGTACCCGGAGCGCTGCGCTGGAAGTGTTAGCCGCGCCCACATCGCTCACCGACACGGTGGGGATGCACAGCGACACCAGCAGAATGATGTAGGGGTACGCCAGGGTGAAGGAGACCGAGGAGGGCCACAGAATGAAGGCGTGCGGGAACTTGACAATGTTGGCCGCCAGCATCGCCAACCATATGCGGATGCGCTCTTCGGTCCGGGCGGACCACGCCACCCTTTGGTTTTGGCTGGCCATGCGTTTTTTCGACCCTGTTGAAGAAGTTGCCTTCATCGGTCCATGCGTTGTGTCTGATGTGGAGTGTGGTTGAGACTGTATCGTGTATTTGTGCGGAGGTGTACTGTGAGTGTCGATGCTCTGGCTGGTTCTTGGATGCCTTCTGGGCGCTTTAATATCAAAAAATGCAGTCGTGTCAGTAGTGGTGTTGTGTAGTCTCCGAGGTCCTGTTGGTGAATTTTTCTGAGGTAAGCAAAAGTCGCCAGAAAGTCTATTTTCCCTTGTGTGTGTGGTGGTGTGTGTATGGGTGTAAGCCCCAGTGGAAGACAATCTCTTGTTAGCGGGTAGCGTCTGTACGGGGGAGGTTTGATATAAATTGGGCGAGCCAAACTGGCAAGGTTGGGTTCGGTGAAAATTGAATTGGGTGTGAGTGCGTGTGTGGGGAGATAGAAAAAACTGGCCATGAAAAATGTAAAGTCAAAGGGATTGAATTGAGACGGACGGAAAAACCTCCGGCGACGATTAGAAAACGATCTTGAGAACTCAACCAGCGGGATCGCGTGGTTCCTCTTAATTACGGCCTTGGAGTTGGGGGGAGGGGGCTACGTCTTCGGCATCTGGGACACAGCTCTGTAGTATACTGTACATCTGCTCCTGTATGATAGGCCAGTCAAAATAATAAAATCAGGGCAAAAATCCGATGAAAAAAAAGAACTGTTTGAATGAATGTACTTGTACAGTGCACAATGATTATAGACCGCACAATGATCATAGACAGAACAAGGCCCGCGCTCCACCCGTTCCGTCGTCAGACATCAGACCAACTCTGACTGTACACTCATTCACTCTAAAACGACAATCGAATGTTGTCGTCTGTGCGGTCACATGAGAACATAGCCTCGGACTGGCGGCAGTCTGGGACCAGTTTTCAGCCTGACCCAGATTTTCAACCGTCTCTCCCGTCAGTGCTGCAAAAAGCAACGCCAGCAACAGAGTCTCAAACCCTGTCGACGCACTGGGACATGGTATTATGTGGGTGGCCCGGAGGTAGCGGCACGGGTACTCGCAGACAAGACCCTGTCATGCAGTGGTGTGCAGGATATCTGGCCTTGCCAGAGAGCCTATGTTTGTTGTCTCTGGCCAGACCAAGAGCCCACGACTGCGACGTACAGTAGACCTCGCCCTGCATCCGTTCGCATCTCTCGTATCCACACAAAAACAAGCCTCGGCGGCTTTTCCTACCTTGTTAACGTAACTTTCCTCGGCAAGGTTTGGGCTATGAGATGAGATGGAGGTAGGCAAGAGCTGAACTGAGTCTCGTTCTGGACTGATCTGGACACCTGAGTCAGGCTAATAGTTTGATTGAGCCGTGCTATCTGGGCTTTGCTAGCGAAATCGATAGTCTTTGGCCATTGGGGGTGGCTCCTGCACAAGCTGTTGTACAAGCTGTTGAACATGCCCACTTGTTCCTTGTTCTAGTGTCTTCTGTTACAGTAGGTGTTGTACTTTACAGACAATGATCACATTCCAACCCCCTTCCCACCTGTCAAATTACTCCCCAGTCCTATCTCCTATACCACCTGTCCCGTATATGCCGCGCCGTGTACGATCAACAGCCATACTACCGAGATGGCATCCCCGTGACCGCACGCTTCTCGCCTCCAGTCGGATCTACCCTACCTTGTCAGACAATGGCGCAACACATCATGTGCGCTGAGCTGTGCTGTGCGGTGCTGCACCGGCAGCCAAAACACAAGAGCTGGCTTCTGCAGGAACATGTAATCGAATCTACGGGAAAAACCGAGTGCAACAAGCCAGCACTGTCGTATCATGGATTTTTGTTACTAGTCGAGTGATTCGGTTTTAGCGCCTAGCTACAAGTAGTGCCCATCAGAAAAAAGTGGTCTTATATATCGCATGACGTGGCGTTCGAAAAAACACGAGCGAGCTGCGCTAATGCTGGCGCTAATAGTACACTCCCGGTCCGATCAATCTCCTCCACACAACCCGTCTCGTCTGTTTTTCCGTTACCTTTTACCTTCTGCCTTGTCATGCGTAGGATGTGCAACAGTAAAAATTTCAGAACCAAATATGGTCCCAAATCTTGCCCACGGTTGGCTTTTTAGTTGCAAGGTGGTCCCATATGGTGGTCATGTGGTGAAGACTCCTTGGGGTAACTCAACTCAGGTGGCCCTAAGAACACGGCACTACCACCGGAAGAACCACAGCGCGCATTCTAGAAGACGTGGAACTTGCTAGAACGTAGGGCGTGCACATGGTTGCAGCCCGTGGTCTCCACTCTCTCAGCATCCTCTCTTCCTTGCTTCCAATAACTCACTTCGACAGCAGTGGTTACGCCCTGTTGGACAAAAGTGGTTGTGTGGATCGGAGCTGGTAATTATACGAGTTTGCATGTTGCAGTGTATGTCGGAGGATAATTGAGCACAGAAAGCAGTCTTGTCGGTGTTCTGTAAGAGTATAGTACACTATGTACCGGTACTACTTGTAGTTACAACCCTTATACCACTGCTATGTGCTGGTAGCTGCGTTTGTATATACGATCGATACCGCTACAGTATGTATGAGTGCTCGTACATATCACAAGTAGCAGTGACCGAAGGTCTCTACTCGGGGTACGAGTACCTGTTTTTCAAACAGTAGTTGCCCTATGTCCACTCTGTGGCTGAAAAGCTGAAAAGTCGTTATTACGTCTCACTAGCCACACGCTAGCCACCGCCGATGAGTCGTCTTGTGATTGGTGCAAGACGAAGATTACAACTGCAAGAACCAGTCGGATACTCGAGACCGACCTGACGATATTAAATCGGGGGAAATCGATAAAAATAAAGACCCACCCTCGTTATTACATGCTTGCAAGGGCTTTAGCTGGTTTTCTTGTGAAGTGGCCTACATCATGTGTTGACCCTCTCTCTACCGTACACTCTCCCCATATCGTATCTATCGTGTGGATTGGCATCTGTTGAGTTAGCCAAATTAATTGCAGCTGCAGGGGCGCCATCTCGCACGACATCAATAATGGGGTCTTTGAAATGGGAAAAGTTGCCGTGTGTTGTATAACGCCCTTATGAAGTGATTACCTCCTTGTCTTTTATACCCAAGAGACAATTGAGTCTCCTTGACTGTTGGTTTTGAGGTGAAATGTTCCTCAAATTCAGCATGTTTTACTTAGATCTGTACTTGACAGGTTCAAGTAGTCAAAAAAGGAATAATAAAAACACGCTCGATTGCACATCCACAGCCACGGTTTCGACCTCTACCGACACCCATAAACACAATGTTGAGCAGTTTATTTCTCATAATATATCTTGAATAGATCTAGGCTTCGTAAATCTCGTATTTACCCAGCCATGACGTCATATAGTGCTACTAAGGGGGATATTGTCCCCGTATGTATCGTACTGCCTCATAATTAATTACTGTACTCACCACAATTGGTATCGTAGTGCGCGCGCGGCTAGCTCCTTTGGTTAGCCACTCCGTCTTCTTATCCACGCCTGATTACGTCAACAGTCTGACATGTGCTACATGTGATTGTTGGGCGGCAGCTACCAGGTTCTTTTACAATACGTGTCTTCAGTTGTATTTCGTTCATAATGGTTCAATAAATAAGGGTGGGTTACACCAATAAATCATGCTGAGGAAGTTGACTTCGCTCCTTGTGTTACTCGGTCAGTTTGCTCTTTCTCATAACTTCAACCGTGTGCCATTCTCTGGCCAGCCATAGTAACAGGCCAAAGGCACACACCTGGGCGGGGAAGTTGACCATGAAGCCAAGGGACACAAACCCCAGCACCGGATAGAAGCCCGCGGTGTAGGTGGGTCCCAGGAGCACAGCTGAGCCGATCACGGCCCATTGCAGCCACTCATAGACCACGTGGGATGACAAGGGGAGAGCTGTGAAGATGGCCAAGAGGCCAAGCCAATGAGGTCGCTCCGAGAAGAAGTTGTAGACGCGTTTTCCGGTCGAGATGATTTCCATATTGTTTGTCGAGTTTGTGCTTGTGCTTGTGCTTGTGTTCTTGTTGCTGGAGTCACGCGACTTGATCTTCTCTAGCTCAGTATCGCTATCGGATTCAATGGCGGAGTTGTTTGCAGAGGAGAGTCTGTAGTTTTGATGTGTAAGCGAAGGGGCAGGGAACTCCTCTTCCGGTTCCAGGGGGTCGGCTTCGTCGAAAATCTCCACGAGAAACACGGTGGCCTTTCGCAGCCACTTGAGAACGGGGCCCTGGGACTGGACGGACTGGCGTCGTTGTCGTTGGTACGCGTCGGTGTCGAATGAGAACCGTCGCAGCGGTCTGTCTGAGGATGCGGAAGATTCGGAGTAGCGTCGATTCCACACCTGGGGCACGTGCGACTGCTGGGGGGGCGAGAAGGATCGCTTGGGTGAGATGGGCGAGATTGGTGACGGCTCGCTGTCACTAGCTGTGCCGAGATGCGTTTCAACTGTGTGGGTATGCAGGGCGTGCAGCGCTGACGGGGAGGTCTGCTTGAGAGTCGAAATTTTGGGCAGGGAGCGGGGCTCTAGCACGTTTTTGAGTCCGAGGGCGGGCGCGTCGTCAAAGTCGGACGCAACCACAAATCCTTGGATGGGAGACGGATACATGGGTGGCGACCAAGGTTCATGCATTGTGTGTGATTACGTGGTGGGGATGAGGTGTGTGTAGAGGGCTGGTAAATGGGGGGGGAGTTGCTTTTAAAGTAGGAAGTATTGATGAGATTTGGTTTTAGTCTGGTCGTCACTGGTATCGCTTGTGTGTCTGGATCTCCGACTTAGGGGGGGGATTACTGGCTGTTTCTCTTTACATCCGGATTCGTGTAGATATATATATCTGAGCAGTGTCTAACGCTTTGAGCGCATCCCTCATGTTCGATAGTAACTTTGCCGTTTGGCTTTTTTTTGGGGGGCTACTTTGTAGGCTCTTCAGCACAGTTAGACTCATATCACCGGACTTATATCCAGCAAATGTGCTATCCAATACAAGCACTACAGTGCCCATCAAGGGGGTTCTATCATAGTCAATCTGCCTTAGTGCGATAGACAAGAGGGTCTTAGCCTGTGCCAGACTTGGCTGGCTGGCTGTAGCATGTGCTGAAATGGCTGTTCCTACGTAGGGTGCACCCACAGTCATCTCCACAAACCATGTTAAATCCCTAAAAGTGCTCGACAGGGTTGTAGTGGAAATGCTCTCGGAGACCCCAAGTCAAACCCCACGGTGTATGAAACATTGCTGGGTGTCGGGACAGCGGAAACGAGCTGTCTGTCGAACGGTGGTCTGGACCGTCTAGTTCCTAGTTCCACAACCTGCCCCACATGTATTAGAACGAATTGGCTATATGGCCTATTGGCGGGGGGAGGGGGACAATGTACCACCGTCTTCTTTCGAGATTCGGCTCCAACCACCCAGAGATATGCCCGAGAAAGCAAGATGGATACAAAAAAGACGCCTGTCTTCACGCTCGACGCAAGTTAGACACGGGACAAGCTCCGGTGGCAACGCTTGAGTCAGGCAAGACGGGCGCTTTAACTTGATCAGCCGAGCCACTCTAGATTTCTCATCCTCATAGACTCCAGGTTGCACTGTCACATTCTCATAACAACATACCCCTCATGGCCAAGTAAGATATGTGAGCTAAGAGCTGACTATTGCCTACCGCTAGACTCTTGTATTGTGCGCTGTGGGTGTTTAATTGTTCCGTACTTGCAGTAGAGAGAATCCGACAGTCGAGACTTGTACTGTAAAATCCCCCCCCCCCCCCCCCACGACGCAATGATCTGCTTGCAGGCAAATTTTTTGCTACTTGACAACCTCTCGAGAGGTTCGGCTCTACCTCTTAAGTTCTCGGGTGAAAGCTACTCTCTACCTTCTACGGAGTTATCGTTATAGCCAGTACAGTTTGTTCTTGGACACTTTTGGTAACATGATAACTGCGTGCAACTTTGGTATTTTATACCGTACCATACAGAACCTGCTTCGGGACACAGTCACCGGAATCATTCGGAACGGCCATGTGGGCTATCTGCACATCTACGTCGTACGTGAGACAAATAGGGGTATCACAAGTTTTATCGTCATGCTTCTGACCCCAGACAATTCACTTCAAGGTTGGGTTTCAGGTCACGAATCTGAAAGCCGGCCAGTAGATCAAAAAAAAAGTGAGTGCATAGTGGGCGGGCGAGCGAGCTGAGTCATTGAGAGAAAACGGCTGTGACCACGAGGTGAAAAATTTGCCGTAGTGCCGTTTGCCGCACTGTGTGGCACAGTTGCTGTACTCCAGAGTGCGGGCACATTGCATTCCACACCACATACTTGGACTTGCTTGTCTCATGACGATCAATTCCAGCACATACCTCTGGGTCTCACAAATGACGTCGACGGACTTGTAATGGAATTTCGCACCTTCTATTCAACGGTCACGCGCCCCCGGCGGATACTTTTTGCTCTTTCCCCCGGTCGTGAAACAAGAAATGTGAACCTCATCTCGGCCGCCTCATCTCGGCTAACAGGTGTAATGCCCACCCTGCAGCCACCGTCGGACATATCGGCTTGACAAGCTTTTCATTTCCAGGTTAATAGTGCATGGTAGGAGGGACAGACAATGTGACAGTAGTGGAATATGGCATGTTGAGCTCAACTACCACCTGTAGAGACCAGTGAATCTATCACCAACAAGTTTTCTTATCTGCCCTTCCTCCAAAATGTGGGCCAATGACAGCATGAGCCATGTAGCACTGTTCCCCGCTATATCGTGTTGCATTTATTTATTTGGCCCTATTAGCGGCTTTAATAGCACTCTTGGTATCATAATTGGTGATTATGAAGGAGCTGCGAAGATCGTGAGTCGGACCTTCTGCTAGACATACAGCAGACGGGAGAGGCAAGACAGAGGAATGGATTGAAATGTCCGAGTAACGAAATGAAATAATGTCAGTGACATGTCCGAAAGAAGAGTATAAATACAAATACAAGTACAAGTACAAGTACAGTAGTAATCTGTCGCCAATATGTCGATCAAATGGCCGTTCGTAGAGCCGTGTTTTAGGATAGCTAATTACTATTTTATTCGTACTTCTATCATATATTTCTTTATATCCCGAATGACTCAAACTCCCAACCTGAATGCACTGTTGGTACAGTATCACCAAACTCTACTCACAATATCCCCCTTTTCAACCCGCGCCAAACTCGAACCCACACCTTTTCGTCTCCCCATATGCAAACAAAATTTGCGGGGGGGGTGGAATTCCCACCAATAACCTCAGTTACAATCAGCATTCGCTAATGGGGGGTTGTCCGGAGGTTGCAACAAGTAGGTCGAGGGGTGGATAATGTGCAATTTTTGAAATAAATATATACTAATTTACATGCGGCCAATCATATGCCACGTCTAAAACGAAAATTCACCCACCAATACACCCACTGTAGACCATTCGTGGCCTGCGGCCACTCATTTCAAGGAACCCTAACCTCGTCCCTCCCAACCGTCAGCCAATGAAAGCAAGCAAAATTACGTGACAAGCTTAAAGGTGTAATACTGCTTGGAGAGGGTACAACACCACACACATCACCACCACACACAAACCAAAAAAAAATGTTGAGTCTGGTCCGACCCGCTGTCACCCGATCGATTCTGCGAGGCGCTCCCGGATCCATGCGGCTGCTGTCCTCCACAGCCCGGCTCCACGCCCCCGCCACAGACTCCGCCATCAACATCTACGCCGGAGGATCTGCCGCTGCTGCTCCCCCAGCAGGCTTCCGAATTCACAGACCCGCCACCTGGGAGGAGAGCGAAGAGGGCGCTCTTTCCAAGGCCACCAAGTACTTTTTGCTGGCCGAGATGTTCCGTGGCCTGTACGTTGTGCTGGAACAGTTTTTCCGAGCTCCTTACACCATCTACTACCCGTTCGAGAAGGGACCCGTCTCTCCTCGATTCCGAGGCGAGCACGCCCTGCGACGTTACCCCAGTGGTGAGGAGCGATGCATTGCCTGCAAGCTGTGTGAGGCCATCTGCCCCGCTCTGGCAATTACCATCGACGCTGAGGAGCGAATCGACGGATCGCGACGAACCACCAAGTACGATATCGACATGACCAAGTGCATCTACTGCGGCTACTGCCAGGAGTCGTGCCCCGTGGACGCCATTGTCGAGACTCCCAACGTGGAGTACGCCACCGAGACTCGAGAAGAGCTGCTGTACAACAAGGAAAAGCTGCTTGCTAACGGAGACAAGTGGGAGCTCGAGCTGCAGTACGCTCTGGACGCTGATGCTCCTTACAGATAGAGAGGGGAAATGCATTTTTATTAGGAGAGCGAGCAGTTGGGGTTGCGGAAAATAACAGGACTGTAGCGACTGTTGTTTTACGGCTCCATCTGCGAACGAGTGTAGCTATCAGTGTCGTAATAAGAGCCAAGCACTACAACCGGAGAGCGCATGTGTTGTAAGAAAACACTTTCTATTATCCGCCCATCTGAGTGTTGTAGGCGCTCTCTTTACGGTCAATTCAGTTGTAGTGCTTATTGGCGAGCCACATTATGTACGAGTAATGTGCTCGAGCGAATACATAAATAACTGTGCGGAGACAGTATTCATCATATTAGCACCTTGTACAGTACAAGTAAAGTCTTGTCCATCCTTTGAGATTGCTTTTGTCGATTCAAGATGGATATTGTATAAGTACTCGCGCAATTGTACACACAGTATTGTAGATCTGCAGGATATGAGTGGATGCAGTATGTTACGTGTGCTACACATTACCACGTAAATCACGATAATACGGAATCTAAATGGTTCTGCGGCTCAATAACACTCAATAACGGACAGATTCTGGACGGATTCTGAACACATGTCTTGCCACATGTCTCTCTTCCCTAGCCTAAGACAACCTCCTGACCTTCAAGTAGAGTGTATATCTCATCATCTCAGCATCAAAGTGTAGTATCAACAAGTGGTCTCGATATATTTGCAGCTGTAGACTTTTGGGCATCTTTGTAATGTCGATTTAAAGCCCCAGATTAGCGAAATCCAATGATGTATTTTTCATGTCATTGGACGTTGTATTCGTTGTTCTAGGTCGACGCTGGTTGTGATTACTGTAGTCTCTAGTCGACATTTTAGTTGACAACTTGTTGAGGCAAAAATACACCTGGGAGTTCGTTTGTAGTGTTCCCGCAGGGATGGAGAGCTAATATTTATATTTATAGATACAAAATCATCTAAATAAAAGACTTATCTCGGTTCAAATGATCTACATCAAGATCATGGATGAATATGTGCACTTCCATGTGTATTCAACCTCCATAGTTAGTTGACAAATTAGTGAAATTGGAATACACTTTTTTGGAGATCTACAGGACAGCAGTTGGTGAGCGAGAAAAATCACGTGCTGTTGTATTATCAGTGAAAGTAATGCAACAAACTGACACTGAAATTTCTCTTTCACTCATTTTGGGCCTTGTACTGGCTCGTTATGTTGAAAATTGGCCATGTTTGAAAGTATCTCTCAAATCAGTCAACTAAATAAGACCCTTCTCAAAACCAATTGTTTTTTTGATTATGTAAGCTTATCATAACTCTGCACTTGAGCACGAGGTGTCTAATTAAGACATCCCAGAGTGATCCAAAATGGTTTAAATTACTTTAAATCCATATAAACTGAGTATTTATTGTATTTATAAAAAAACATTAGCCGCATATCTTCACATTGCCCTTCCCTTATGGCACACCAAGTTGGAGATATGCTGTAGAGTCTACTCTCATTAGGTCCAACACCAGTCTTAGGAGGTTTGTATGGAAATGAAGTCTTGTGATCTGAGTAATAAAGCCATATAAGCAATATTCTCTAGTCTAACAGTTTCTCATCGAGTTCCATTCGGCTGTTATATGGCTTTGATGGCGTCCAAGATATGAAGTTCATCCAACTTGGATGTCTGACATGAGTTACGAGATAAAATATGTGTGAATAATACTTTTCACGAGATTAAAAACAAAAATGTCTTTCAATATTTCCGATATAGCATCGCTAGGGCCGGTTTATACAACCCAGTGCTCCGTCCCTCCCTCGCTTATGTAATACAAACCCTAAACCTCGACATGCATGATTTCGAAAATTATTTTTGTCGTGCATATCTGTATCCAAGACAAACTCATCACCACCACATTACACACAAAAGATGGGCGTTTCAAGTGCTTCTGAGGCCACCGTTGCCAAGCTACTGAGCCGAACGCTTGCTCCGTCCGAGGACGTGAGCCGACGAGTGCACAAAAAGAAGTCTGCGACCCAGCGAAAGCTACGGCAGAAAGAGCAAAAACAGAAGGAGGAGCTCAAGCTGCTTCTGGACAAGGAGCTCGCTGACAAGAAGCGCAAGGCTGAGATCAAGAAGAACGCGCGGCTGGTGCGATCCTATGACGTCAAGGAGTCCGAGTACGCGATGGACGAGGAGCAGCTTCAAGCCCAGATCATGAAGCACGTCAACTCCAAGCGGGGCTCCCATATGCTCAAGTCCAAGCAGCTTGCTGAGCTCACGGGTCGTCTGCCCAAGCCTAAGGTGAAGCACAAGACGTATCCCAACTATGTCGAGCCTGAGGAGGAGGAAACTGAGTCTGAGGGAGAGGATGAGTTTGAGCGGTACAAGGGTCAGCCTGGCTTGACTCCTGGTCTGGCTCCTGTGGATTACGAGTCGAGTGACGAGGAGGAGGTGGATGAGTGAACTTTGCGAACGAGCGAACCCATCTGACAGCCTGAAGGTCGTGCTCAACATTCCTCGCCGTGACAGTTGTACGGATCAAACGACCCGTTATTGAGTGGGCTGTTGCAGAGATATCTGCAACATTACTGGACGATTGGCAAATCATTCACAGCTGCATCACTATGGCAGACGACAACAGCATGGATTTATTGCATTAATTTATTGTTATTAGAAGTGAAGTACTGTACTGTACTGTACTTGTAGCTCGTACTTGACAAACAGAGGTCTACTCTCTCGAAGGTGGTTATTTGGTGTTCTGGTAGCTAAACCCCTTCAGGGTACATTAGTCCAAACTAATATAGGTAATGTTGAGTCCTACATTTTGGTCAATCCAGGTATATCGAAATATATTAATATATATTCGGCTACATTTTTTTCTCAAAGATCCTCCTTGGATCTCGAACGACGCTGGGATCTGTATTGAACCTCAAGCTGGCATTTTCTCTAACTAACTTCCAAGTAAATGATCCGACAGAGGTAAGAAAAGCGTACATTCATTTCAAAGGTTATTCTTTCACAGCAAAGTTATAATTAAATGAATGTATATGCAGGAAAAAAAAAAAAAAAAAGTAACGGAAGGACAATGGTAAGCCAGCTATAGCAATCTGCTGATCAGATTTCTGCAGTTCTTTTCAATCAATCAACCAAGTCATCCAATGAATCTAATGGACTTGAGTGGTTCAAAATAAATCTCTTATCCAGCAGATCAAGATGTCTCCATCCAGTCCCAGTAACATACTACTACAAGTAGGAGTTCCGATGTGAGCACCATCACACGAGGCTTCAAAAGCTGTTTCAAGAGGTATTTCGGACGCTGAAATTCATTTATTCAGCCCGGCCACCTTCTTAAAGCTTCTAACTGCTCCAAAATCGTTATCGATTCAATACCAACGAAGTTGCAATCCTTCACCGTTGGTTGTTTTGCTACTTGAATCTTTAGTTGACTCCCCTTCTACTTGTCGGTAATTTTTAAGCCCATCTACACATCACTCTTTCTCAGCTCCTAGAACACCCTAGAACTTATCTCGTGGACCCCAAACCGGTCCCCACTGACCACGAAACTTCCATGCTGCTTCGATTGCGTATACCTTGCTATCTGAGGCACCAACCCACGCCCCAGCACGTCGTTTTTACTCGTGCCCAGCGTGCAATTAGATTGTGCATCAGTGATTAACTCGAGACAATTGGGATCCGAGATGAGGCGGTTGAAGGGATGAATAAATATCACGCAAAAAGAATCAAAATATACTGCCCATGGCACACGTATATTTATCACTATTTTTGCGTGATATTTAATTGTGTCCCCACCATCGCCCTTCCTCGATGCGATCCCGCTCCCGTACCTGTAAATTATAACTCGCGATTACGTCACTAAGTTGAGCTCATCGAACATTGGGGAAACTGGAAGAAGGTCTTGGAACAAGAGCTCGCACAACTGAACACTTTATGCACGACGTCAGAGACCCCAAAACGGCCGCAAAATGGAGCCAGAGACCCGATTTCGCGTGGCAAAAATACACAGCAAAAAACCACTCCCACGCCACCCCACCAACGCCCTTCTTTCTCCACTGGCACGGGACTGAGCAGGCAGTGTCTGGATCTTTCTACACCCTTCTTTGTGAACCTTATTCGCGTTAAACACTCCCAGTACTCTTTGTGCCCTCTAACTTTCAGGCCCATCCTCAAATTTTTTGGCAGTGTATATACAAGCCAATCTACGAGAAGTTGAGGCCTCCTGGAAAAATTAGACCTAGACTCTCACAACAACACAAACACACGACACAGACAAAATGGTCAAGGAATCAAAACTCTACGACGTTCTCGGTGAGTATGAGAAGAGAAGAGAAGAGGAGAGTGAATGGACGGAGCGGTTGAGATGAAGCTGAATAGTATGAAGACCACACACAGACTTGTGATCAGAGTCTTATCATATCAAGGATCAGAAGCGAAGCGAAACTGTGGTGATGTTGAGTGGGAGGGATTGGCAATGTGACAATGTGACAATGTGGCAGTATGAATATGAACACAGTGCAATCTGAGGATGGTTCTGTGTTTGTGTACATGACTGGCTGTTCATCTGGATTTGTCACACTGGTTAGTAGCAATGTTGCGGCTCTCTCATTACCATCCTGCGATTGCCATGACCAAACCACACAACCTGGTATTACCAGACACGCTACGTGCTCCCACATCTCTCCTGTCTCTCGCTCAGTCGTGCCACGCACCCCGAAGTGCTTTACTAACCCAGGCGTCAGCGTAACCGCCACCGAAGTGGAAATCAAAAAGGCATACCGAGTTGGTGCTCTCAAATACCACCCCGATAAGAACCCCGGCAACGTCGAGGCCGAGGCCAAGTTCAAGGAAATCTCCATGGCCTACGAGGTTCTGTCAAACGACCAGAAGAGAGCTGCATACGACAACTTTGGAGAGGCTGGCCTCGGCGGAGGAGCCGACGGAGGAATGGGCGGCGGATCTGCTGAGGAGCTGTTTTCGCATTTCTTTGGCGGCGGCGGTGGCATGGGCGGCATGGGCGGCATGTTCGGCGGCGGCCAGCCCCAGGGCCCCCGACGATCCCGTGACATTGTTCACGCCGTGTCCGTGACCCTCGAGGACCTGTTCCGAGGAAAGACCTCCAAGATGGCTCTCAAGAAGACCGTGCTCTGTAACGGCTGTGACGGTATCGGAGGCAAGGCCGGCTCCGTCAACAAGTGTGAGACCTGTAAGGGTCAGGGATTCAAGTTTGTCACCCGACAAATGGGCCCCATGCTGCAGCGATACCAGACCAAGTGTAACGACTGTAACGGCGAGGGCGAGATCATCGACCCCAAGGATCGATGCAAGGACTGTAACGGAAGAAAGACCAAGGAGGAGCGAAAGGTGCTCGAGGTCAACATTGATAAGGGTATGGTCAACGGACAGAAGATCACCTTCTCTGGTGAGGGTGACCAGGGTCCTGATATTATTCCTGGTGACGTTGTCTTTGTGCTGGATGAGCAGCCCCACGCCCGATTTGTCCGACGAGGCGACGATCTGTACTACCACGCCAAGATTGATCTCAACACTGCCCTTACCGGTGGCTCTTTCATGATTGAGCATCTTGAGAAGGAGGAGTGGATCAAGGTGGAGATCATCCCCGGCGAGATCATTTCGCATGGCACCACCAAGGTCGTGGAGGGCAAGGGTATGCCCTCCTACCGACACCAGGTTCACGGCAACCTGTTCATTCAGTTTGAGGTCGAGTTCCCCGCATCTGGCTCTCTCAACGAGGAGACTCTGCAACAGCTGTCTGCTCTTCTGCCTGCCAAGCCTGCTCTTCCCAGTGTGCCCGAGAGTGTCCATGTTGACGATGTTGTTCTGGCTGACGTGGATCCTCTCAAGCACCGAGGAGCTATGGGCGGCGATGATGAGATGGACATGGATGAGGATGGACCTGGAGGAGCCCAGGGTGTCCAGTGTGCTTCTCAGTAAGAGATTAAGTACGGTTATATAGAAACTCTATTTATGTTGCAACCTTGGAGGTGACAAGATAGTAGGTAGATAGAGGTTAGAATGGATTGATGATATGAGAAGAGAGCCTGAGGATCTAGTCCGCTGAGGATCTAGTCCGAATGAGAACAGTAGTGTAGAAGGAGATGTGAGTATAATTGTTTGTAGTTCGGCTGTCTCCACGGATATATGAGTACAGGATGTACAGCACAGTACATATGTTGGTGACAATGTAGGTGTGTGTACATGTTCGCGCAAAGCTATGAGGATCCCACTGATATCTCCGAACACATGCCATATTGAAGTTAAGAGGTACATTCGATCGTATTTATTTGCTTTTTGATCTGGTTCCTGAACTACTGTAACATGACTGTCTAGGCTCGAGAGCACTTCTTGTACATGTAGTGTTCGAAGCAGAGAAGGGTGGTGCTATTGATTCCAGGGTAGTTTTTGGTTGTTTGTGCCACTATGTGATAGCTGTTTTGGTATACTTGTACAGTAGCTACTTGGTTTAGATGAGTAAGCGTACGTAGTTATTGAACAGTATAGTGTTCTTAGTAGCTAACACCCATATATAGATATATTGACCCAATTGGATCATGATAAATGAGTTGTCTGTACAGTACTTGTACAAACCGGTATTATGAATAATGGCGGACCTTGTCGTATCTTTTTCTATTTGGATTGATAGGAGCAACATTCAAGCGTCTTGTTCTTGGGCGTTGGCTGTGTTTGGACACATACCAACATCCCCCTTTTTTCCGCCATTATTTGTCTATGTTAATAAATCACTAGAGAAAAAAGACGATGGGGAATCCAACGGTAGTATTTAATCACAGGAGGGCTAGTGAATGAGACTAGTTGATGGGTTCTTAGAGGGGGTTTAAGGTGGTGAATCAGTCGTAACGTTCCTGCGTTACAATAAATGGTACAGTAGCGTGTCTGATGGTGAGTCTAGAGTTCCGAGTACATGACCGAATGAAACGGGAGTTGCGGCTAACAGATATTCACAGAATCCTTGAATGATTAATTGACTTATTTTCCTCATGTCATGTTTTCCTCATGTCAAGTTTTCCTCATGTGGGTATGTTTTCCTCATGTTATATCCTCTGGATGTCCAGTAGGGGCTTTGCTGTTTGACTGAATGGATGGATACTGGGGCAGTAGTCCTGTTACAACTACAGTACTGGTTGCAAATACTCATCTACTGTTGACATGAGTAGTACATACTGTGACACCCAGTACAGACTACAAGTACTTATAGCATGTTATTTCGGGCTCCCCTAAGATGTCGGTTCTTGTCGTTCAGCAACTGAGACACCAACGGTAGATAATCGAATGACCCCGCTGATTACTACTTGTAGTGGGAATGGGCAAGCTGGTGACGCTCCTTTTTACCGCTCTCAAAGGCTCAACACACTCTCGTACTCGTATCTACACATACCAGTACATTGTTCGATTGACATCCAAAGATGAAACATTGACCCCACCATACAAGATTGTCCATTTCTCACAAGTTTTCGGCTCCATCTCTCACACCCACAGTTTACATCTGTGGCTTCTCTTCAAACAAGCTACCTGTACTTGTAGATGATTAGGTTGGCTTGGCTCTCCATTTGAATCCGTCGCTAGCTCGAAAGCAACTCGTATTCGCTTCTCTTTCCGTTCGCTTAGCTTTGCTTCCCCCAGCCTCTCGCGAAGTCGACAAGACGCCGCCTATAGCTACATTTGTAGGTATGTCCTTGAGCTGACACTGTGTGACTACGGGATCAGCTGATGGGTAAGAGTTATGGACACTATCCGCGCTCTACAGTAGTGGCGCTAGGAACTTCAACTAAGGCGGCTCTCCGCGCTACTGCTCTTTGTGATGCTTTAAAACGCCCGTTAGTGTGGCTAGACGTGATTTGTGGGCGTAAGGGTGAGCCCACTGGTGGATAAATGTAGCGTGGACTCCAGATACATACCAGTCTTGATTTTCTTCGCCATTCTCTCCGCCACTCGTGTCTCATTGAATGCAGGTCGTCCACGGAAATGCACCCATGTCGTATCCAAGGTCTCAGAGGACGTGACCATACTCATTCGATGCTGTTCCACATGTCTTTGGTAGCAAGCAAGTGCCGTGTCTCACAAGCGTGCACTTGTACACTTGCTCGACGCACTGATACGACCACAGAGGCTACTAATCGAGCTACAAGTAGAGACAAGTATCGTACATGTCTGGGTGGAGTTGAAGTACAATTCAGCTGTACTCGTACTGTAGGAAGGAACCAAAGGCAGCCAACTATCGACACAGCCCCAGAACATTGGCTTCTGTACGTTCATATCTTGTGCCTTGCTCTGTACCTGCACCAGCACCAGGAACGGATCGAATATGGTAATGCAGCCATACATGATGGACGGTTCGATAGAGAGATTCACTTTGGGGTCGCTCTCTTTTGCCTTTGGTGGGCTCGACAAAGAGGTGGCTGCAAGATGAGATATGGACAGATGAGATGTCCTTGTGAGACTGTAGATCGTGGTGCAGTAGGTGGGAGGGGGGTTCACTTTTGAGTATGTTTGAGAGGAGGTAGTCTGTTTGAAAGCCGTTTGGTCAATCAATTGAGCGATTCTGGGTCGATTTCAGCTTTCCTCTTGTCTCTGCGACCTTTACTTGTCCGTTATACCTGTCTCCTCTCGTCTCGCGTCCATTTCCCATTTAGACCGTGTTCATCGCGACCCAGACCCAGACTACCCTTAACGCATGGTGCCGATCACGCACACCCTTTTCCACACATGGTTTCAGTTTGGAATGATGGTCGACGTGTCCATATCGAGCTTCCTGAGCTCTTCTTCCAGCCTCCTCATGTCAGGGGTACGTGTCATGTGACCGCGTCGGATCCGTTTATAACAATTTTCTGTATGTACTGTAGATGCTAGATGCTCGGTAGACACTTGTGGTTGTCACACTTCCTGTAGAGTCCCATTGGCCCTCCACAAAGGCAGGCAGCCAAATTATGCTGGGGATATTATTTGAAAATGAAGACAAAACAATGCCAATATTACGAGCTAGCGTTTTCTAGTGAAACGTCTTGTGAGAAGACTCTGACAACTGACACACAACTGCTGGAGCCCCCGGAATCTACTCGGATACGTCTACCTTTGGTCGCAGTACAGTTTTATGATTGTAGGGTTATTTTGGCTTGATTTACTCCTTGATTGAGAGACTGGGGAACAGAGCCCCTACGGGCAATACCAAGGAAAAACGGTGCTCGCGCCGGAGTGTGGTACATTCCGAGGCCTTTGCAAGTGGATACCCTGGACAATGTCTGCACGTTGAGCTGGTTCTCGCTGCTGCTCCCACGTTCATACGTCATCCCATACCTCCGTTGAGAGTGGTCCTGAAACCAACAACGAAAAGCGTGCAGGCCTGCCAAATCTAAAACCGCAGGTTTCACTTGGGTGCACTGGTGTCGGTTAGTTTTAGTGCGTGAAAAGATGCATTTAATTTTTGCACGTCTCACGTTGAAACACGGGTGCAAAACAAGGGTGCTTCAGATGCGACTATCAGGAATGAATGTGAGTCGGCGGATGGCTGGAGGGCACGTGTGGCCGAAATCTGGGGGACTTGCAGCTGGTTTCGGACCGTCCTAGCTGGGTATGTACACGTTGTACTGTACGAATGTATGCCGACTCTGTTGATACTCCCCCTCCCGACGCTCCCACACAGTCTTGTGTTGTGCACCCTCCACAGTAACAAGACTATAATCAAGTACTGTAAATCAAGGATGTCAAAAAAAGGACAAAAAGGTCAAAAAGAGACAGTGACAAAGGCAAGGGGTAAAGAGTAAAGGGCGAAGGCAAGGTACGAGTGGAGGACTCTGCTGCCATGACGCCAAAGTGAAAACCGGAAAAATCAATGTTGGGCCCCAAAAAAAAATTACAAATGCCCTGCCCAATCTCGCGGCGCCGTCCTCACGCTCCAAGCTGGCGTTTGGCCATCCCACAATGGATATTTATAGCACCACAGCGCTCACATGGGAGCACAATAAACTCACATGAGCTACCTCCCACATGTGGGTGCGTACACAAAAATAGATCAGAGTGCCAGCCTCAGACGAAGGTTAAAAAACAAGGTGCACACTAACTTTGCCAAAAAGCCAGAATAGACTCCCTTGTACATACATGTATATTGAATATACATTGGCCTCACCACCACCGCACAACACAACACACACACACACCAAAGTGCGACGTACTCACGCCCGAGAACCAACTCATCTGGATACTCGCAACCCCCACGCGCACCCGGCACTCTCCCGCAGCTCTCACGACTCGAGTCCCGTAACGACAGGCCCAGAACCAACCCCAACTCTCCTCACCTCTCCCAGATACCCATGAACTGCTCGGTGGCCGACATGGCGGGTTCGCACGTGCCCTCCAACCACCACCACCCACAAGCACAACAGATACACGATCCCGACGCCATGGACTCGTTGCCGGCGCCGCCGCGCCACCTGCCGTTCCGACCGCCCAAGGGCAAAAACTCCAACACCAAAAACCTGTCGTTGATGGTACCTCAAGGTAGCAACCAGAGCCACAACAGCCACAGCAATAACAATGTCTCGCCGCCTCACACATCTATAGAGCCTTCGATAGCGGCGCCGCTGCCGTTTGTGCTGCCTGTCAGCTCGACGCCCGTGCGAGCGTCCGCCCCCTCGGTTGCTGCTGCTTCTCCTCTGGCAGCCTCCTTCTCGCTGGGACTGTCTCGCAAGGGTTCCGTCAAACGATCCCACGTCGACGCCGAGCCCGAGGACGCAGCCTACGACAGTGACTACCGCAGCGAACACAAAAACTACCACTCCAGAACCTCCCCAAAGAGACAGTCCCCCAGTCCGCAGGTACAACCAGCCGCTTCTGCCACTGTGTCTAGTGTGCCTCCCTTCAGTATGGAACCACCACCGTTTACGATGCAGAGACGAACATCGCAACTGAGTATCAGTATCCCGCTGGCCACGTGCTCCGGCTCAAACACTCTGCCTGCCCCCTTGGGCACCCCGACGTCCCAGTCGCACCATTCCGCCAACTCCGCGGCCTCTCAGCTGTCGCTGTCGGACTCGGAATCGGACCCCAACTCCGATAACACTACACACACTACACCGCCACCAAACTACGACGATGCGCTTCCACCCAGCAAACATCACCTGTTCGCAGAGGAGCTCATGACTCCCTCCGTGCACCATGAGAACGCATACCCAGATGGACCCTTGCTCATCTACCCCAGCAACGTTTACCTGTACTCGGAGCCTTCTGTGGAGCTCGCCCGTACGTTCGACGTGGTCATCAACGTGGCCAAGGAGATTGACAACCCGTTCTCCGAGGAGCAGTATGCTAATGATGGACAGACCAACCCCGAGTACGTCTACGTGCCCTGGGGACACAACTCCAAGTTCCTGCCTGACCTGCCGTATCTCACGCAGCTGATTGATGACAGAAGTGCTGCTGGCAAGCGTGTGCTGGTTCACTGTCAGTGTGGAGTCTCAAGAAGTGCGTCGCTGCTGATCGCTTACATTATGAAGAAGCAGCAGCTTGATCTGAATGCAGCCTATGACTGGGTCAAGTACCGGTCGCCGGAAATCGGACCGAACATGACGTTGATTTTTCAGTTGATGGACTGGCACAAGCATTTGCTGGGCGAAAAGGATGCGTTGGAGAGCGACGAAGATTAGGTGCCAGAGGCTTTTGTCAGTCTAGGCCGGCTACACGCTCAGTTTTATGCGAGCCAGAAGTCCTGCCTTGAATTAGGGCTCTACAGGGGACTTCACCATCGCGACACCCGGTCTACTGAGTCCTGGACCAAAAGCACTCGAGTCTGAGCATTGATGCAGACTATAGGGCTCAGAGGAGGATCATCTGAAATGAGGCCTCCATCTCAAGGCTCATATCTGGAGCTTGTGATCCACAAGATATTTCTCACCAGCTTCAAGGACACTAATCACTTTCCCTCTATGCAACACAGTGCGTTTGTTTGGGGCCTGGGCTCTCACGCGCAGGCTACTGAACCCGTACTTCTACTTTTTGTCACTGGATGACTTCGATGGACACTCAACCCACCATATATTTATTCTATTGCATCTTACTTGCAGATTTCATTTCAATACATCTTGATTTCTATCCGGGGTTGTAATAGAGTGAGGGCTAGCCGTGGCCATCTTGGGCTCCTTTCGGGACTCTCGGGACTTATTTAGGGGTCGTCATGACTTACTTAGGGGCCTCGAGGGTCTCTAGATCATTTGCTTATTTATTCTAATTTATTCTAACTAATTATAATAACTGATTAAGACCACCCTATTATGTACTGTACCGGTACTGTAATCACGAAACGTCTTTCAGACCGTTATATGTGACATTACATACTAGTGCTGATACTGTCACATCTGATACACACACTCTACTATGTTATACACGCTGGTCTGCTATTTATTTTGTACAATTAATTTTTTGTCCCTCTGCATGTCAATATTATGTCGAGTATATCCCATATTGCTGTAATGTAATTACAGTGACTGTCAACAAGTGTCAGTCTGAAGAATAGTATCAGTTATGGAATCGTTCACAAGTATAGTACAAGCTCCGTGCAAGTACTTGTACCGTGTAATCCAGGAACACCACGCCTGCTGCCAGACTCTGACATTTGTCCGGATGTTTCAACTGCACCCTTCACCTTGTGCATGGGACATCTTCTCATGACAGAAAGGGAACAGAGTTCGGTTGGTGCACAATTATTACGTCACTGAGACGGGTGGGCAAGACACGGTTGCCACCATGTATAACAGCTGTCTCTGGCCATCTCCATCTGACATGCCTCATGTATCTGGGATGGGCTCTGGCACCTCGGCGGAAGAAGCAAAAGCAAACCGATGTGACAGGCAAAGCCAGTGCTGTACAGTACATACTTGTAGGCGGCGGGACATATGTCATCAGCCATCACAGATGACCGGATACAAGTATGACTGTACCTTGACAACAGGTCTGGGCACTTGTACGAGTATGCATGCACCAAGTGCTCTATTAATAGTGTAGACTCTGTCTCCTCTCATACACACACAAATCCGGCCATCTGCACAACCCGTTGCATGCGTTTTTCCGAGTGGAGATGATAGAAGCGTGAGTAGCAAAGCCGTGGAGACCAACGGTGGCGTATATAGATTTTTGATTTTTGATTTTTTGAATTTTCACTTTTTCATCCGAAATATGACTCTCTAATGTCATCGGTCCCAAAAATCACGTGAACCTGAATATGAAAATCTGTAGCCGATTGGTAGATGATCATCATATGGTATGTAGTTCTGCCAGTAGATCTACAAGTACTTGTACGATACTCGCAACGCCCCATGACTCTTCGGAAACCGTGACCCGGGTCACCTCACCACTGTCTCTGTTTCAAAACAAAACGGCTGAAACAGAAACATGTAGCCGAGACGCTCCAAACACAGATAATTGATCCTTACTGTAGACTGCAATACGAGCTGGGTGCGTGCGCAACGGTGTGGGAACTCGACAAGATGAGGGGACAACTTAGTGCTGCACCTCTCTTGATGTGCGTTCGGCACGAGTTCATGTACTGTACGATGGGTACGAGAAGCGAGGAGTCTACAATGTCGGTTAATTGACTCTCTCAAGAGAGTACTGTACGATTCAAGTGCACTAGAGTAATCGTACCCTTGGGCATGTTAACAATAGGCACCCGTCCTGAACAGGTTCTGTACAGGTACGAGTTGGTACAAAGAGTAGCGTCTAGCGTCTAGCCCTGTTGTTCGGTATACACGGGTAACTTACATTCCTGAAGAACTATCTATAAGTAGCCTCCTACATACTCGCATCACCCACTTCAACCAGAGCCGTATTAAAACCGTTTACTTTCTCTTCTCAAAGTAAAGGCTACAGGGCTCTTGCAAGCGGCCTCTCACTACCGCGCGTCCGTTTATACTCATTAACTATTCATCTAATTCATGTCCACAGCCCGTCTCCTACCCTATGCGTGAGCCTTCTTGATTTCGGCAATGTCCTCCAGAGCCTTGGTGGAAAAGTAGCGCACGTCCACATCGCCGTCGGTGGAAAGCCGCTCCAGGTGGGGGATCACGGTCGATGTGCAAATCTCCTCAATCACCTCAGGCGAGCTGATCTTCTCCTCGTGCAGAGCCCGCACCAACTCTGTGTACGTCTTGGCCACATTGAAACGGATGTTGGGGATGGGGTCGTTGATGAGCTCGGCAATGAACGGCAGAATGGATGTCTTGATCATCGACTCGTCCACCACGGGGATGAGTGTGGTCACGGCACAGAGGGCCGTGAGTCGGTACAGGTAGTTGGAATCCGCAGCAACGACGATAATGTGGGGCAGAATCTCGTCCTTGGCCCAGTCCACACCAAACACCTTGGTCAGCTTCTTGAGGTTCTGTGTGGCGGCCTCTCGAATCGAGTAGACGCTGTCCCACAGCCAGGTCATGCACAGGGGACCCAGCTCCTTGTCGAAGAAGGAGACGCCCAGCTGTGTGGCCAGCAGAGGGATGTACTCGATGATGGCCAGGCGCACTCGCCACTGCTTGTCCTGCGCGAGATCCGAGACTGCAGGAAGCAGACTCTGGCTCAGTAGATCAATACCAATCACCTTGTTGACCAGATGAAGCTTGGAAATAATGTTGAGCCGCACATCGGGGAAGTCATCCTTGAGCATCTGCAGAAATGTAGGCAGCAGAGTCTCAATTGTCTTCTCCTTGCCGAGCAGCGGTGCCAGGGCCGAGATCTCGGAGCCCAGAGCAGCCCGCACGTGCTGGGACGAGTCCTGAGATAGTTCCTCGACGTTGGCAACAATCTTGTCGAGGTTGGCGGGGGTAACGAGCCGGCAGAAGCCAGGCACCTGCTTGGCCACCGCTGTCCGGACCTCAGCCTCGCCGTCCTGCATGAACTTGATGAACTCGGGCACAAAAGCTCGCTCCATCTCGTCCACCTCCGTCTTCTCCACGCCCTCCTCAGGCACCACTGAGGTGAGCGACTCGGCTAGCTTCTCGAACCGGTCGGCGCACATGTATCGCACCCGCCACGAGGGGTCATGGAGCAGTGCGAGAGCAAACTCGATCAGCGAAGACGTGTGCTGCGAGTTGCCCTGTCGCTTGAGCTTCTCGGCCTTGGCAATCAGCACGTTGACCGACAGCAGTCGCACGCTGTCCTGGTCGTCGCCCACCTGTGCCTTGAACATGGAGTAGATTTCGTCGTCGGCCTCAGGAGAATCAGCTTCCGCGGGCAAAGCCTCAATCACTGCAGGCAAGTGGGTGGCGGCAGCTCGACGGACCATGGGGGTGTCATCTCGTGTGAGCTCTCCATACTGCTTGAGAAGCTCGGGAACAGCCTCGGTAGGACAGTGTCGAATGGCAGCAGCATAGAGACCGGTGGCAGAGACCTTGGAGGAAAACCACTCTGCAGAAGAAAGCCGTTTCACCAGAGGCAGGATGGTCTGGGCCACGTGATCACGTGACGGCAATCCCTCACAGATTCGGTTGATGGACTCCACGGCCTTGTCCCGAACAACAGGCTCCTCCATGCAAGACAGGGTCTCTAGAGAGGGGATCAGCAGGTGCGAGTACTCGGGGCCTCCGATGTAGGGAACCAGGTTGGCGAGCTCCTCAGCCAGCACGGTCAGGACCTCGTCCTCGTCCTCCTGTGTGACATCCTCCAGAAAGGGGATGAGTTCGTCACGGCATCGCTCTTGGCGTAGGGCTGCGGCGATGAGCTGCAGTTTTTTCATAGCAGAGATTCGCAGCGAAAACTCGTCGTGTTTGAGCTCGTCCATGAGCAGAGCCAGGGGGTACAGCTCGTCAGGAATGTCAATGTTTTCTTGTTCCATCTGGGTTAGTGGGTGGGACCAGGGGCAGAGCGCGGGCGGCAAGTCTCATGAGTGAGTGGAGCAGATCTGCTATCCCATCAAAACTAATTGCCGTCCTTTTGTGTCACTGTTCCTTCTCCTGCGGTTCTTTCGCCCTCTCATACTCACGTTGATGGCTATGTTGTGTGGTTGTTGTTGTGAAGAGAGTGTGGTGATTGATGGTCACACCCAAGCTCAGTTTAACGTGCATGTCGAGGGTTTGTCGCAACCCTGGCCCTGGTTCGGGGGTCGGGTTTGTGGAAAATTGGGGCCATGTGGGGGTCTGAAAATTATCGAGATTGGTCAGACGGTCCACAATTGTCTAATGATGTGTTTTTTTCACGTCTCTAGCTGTACTACTTTGGCCTCATCAGACAATTGTCTTCTAGTAAACACGTACATGTTTCTCTCGCCGTATAGTTTGATGCACTTTCTCCCAACCTCGACCCGCGAGTGAGCAGTTGGAGTTGCAGTAGCAAGTGAAAAAAGGACTGGGCCCGTCAATTATGAGGAATATTTGGGGCACGAATTATTCAATTGGCTCTTAATCTATAGGCACGAATTACTCAATTGGCTCTTAATCTATAGGTGCACGAAAGTTTTTTCCACTAACAAATTGTCACATTGTCACATTGTCACATTGTCAAATTACCACCCATTATTATCGTGCATGCCGCCATTCCACAGATCACTATAACCTCACAGGTTAGGACTGGCCTGGGGAGATGAGTAGAACCACTTTTGGGGCGATAGAAGGTACATTTGAGGTATTAGAACTTTTATGGTGGTTTCAGATTGCTATTGGTATATCGGCTGCTGACTTTTATTGATTATTTTTTCTCTCCAAATATGATTCTGAGAGACATGTTCTGTTCATATATGTACAGTGTATGTACTATTCAGTCCTAAACACTCTAAATCGATGATGTATAGATAAGTTGGAATAAAAGCTGAGCCGGAAGATTTTGATCTATTCAGAACTCTCAACATCACGAGAACCCCCAGAAATGTACATGTAGATCCGTGCAAGTACCTGTACTCGTAAAAACCCACCTGCTCATGGTCGACAGTCAACCCGCCCATTACCCTACCGTCAGTGTGGTGTTGTGGGAATTGCACCCGAGATGCGAGTGGGGGGAGGTTCAGAGAAGCAAATTAGGCAAGCCAGAAAACATGAATTTTTTAAAAATATGAAGAAAAAAAAAATGAAAACCAAAATTTCAGAGAGAAAAAATAGGCCAGACTCGAATGTGAAACATGTATAAAAATTGCCAAAATCTGCCGGAAAAAAGACACGGGGATTACGTACCATCTAGTCTTCATCATTTCACTGGAATCACCGGCTTTTCTCACACCACTCCGGTCTCTCAGTAGGGTCACATCAGTTGCTGTATCCATGCTACTCACTTATACTCGTACACTATGTACTGTATCGGCACTTATACCTCGTTTAGCAAGGACAACAAATACTAGAGATCTGTTGTTCAGAGAAGAACAGATTTCCCCACGACTTGATATTCAACAACGTCACTGATACAGTCACGTGATTACCACGACGTCGCCATCAGCTCTGAATCTTCTCACTCAACAGCATGCCCACACTCAGGCGGTTCTACGCGATTGATCCCACCCCTTTTCCGGAGCTCAACAAGGATGAAAAGCTAGACGTGCGGGCGATGCAGCGCACGTTCGAGGGCGCGTACTATCGGTCGGCCATGGGTCAGTTGGGGTTCGCGCTGCTGGTGCTCAAGGTGTTCAGCGTCAAGTTCATGCCTGTGGGCACCACCTTCACGGCCTGTGGGATTCTCATTTTGGTGGTTGCGCTGCGTCGCAAACGGATCACGGACCACATGATGTATGAGGAGACGCTTGGCAATCGGATCTTCATCACCAGTGGCAACGCCGTCATTTGGTTCGCAGCCTTCAGTTTGGCCAGTTATATTGTCATGTTGGTGTTGCTCATGAGACTGGACTAACGAAAGGACAGGCGACAGGTGATAGAAGAAGATCACCAATGATAGAAGAATAACCGGGCAGGGATTGCCAACGACAACCTCAGCTAACTATTTATTACCAATATTTATAGAAACCACTAATGACACTGTCCAGCGCTGAATTGGCAATTGGCACTGGTCATTCTATGGTAGGAGCTCGTAGAGAAGCCACGTACTGATCTGGGATAGTCAGTGAACGGTTCTCGTTCATGTTCTCGTGCCGTACTGTAGTGTACGGTTCTTGGTCGTTCTGGAACTAGATTAGACCCATTCGGACTGATAAACGGGTCACGCCGTGTATTGAAATTCCTATCCCAACTAAAGCTAAGTAATTATGGGAAAATTCTTAGAGAAGAGAGATGTGTACTCGATGATAATCTATATGAAGTGAGCATTTCTACTACAATGCCAGGACCATTTCACTCTACATAATGTCGATATCAATCCATATTTTATGACCAACCCCTGTTTCAATCCCCAGGTGTATTTCACTTGACCAATTCCTTCCACTAAAATCTAACTAACTTGGGCTTTAGGAAAAACCTTCTGAACGAGCTATCTAGGAGGAGTCTGGCGAGTGACGTGATGATAGGCAATACGTTCCAGGAGCAACCCCGAGATATAATAATCCGACAGTGCCATTAGTCAATGACCGGGCCCCTATGTTGATAGAGCTACTAGTCCTCGGACAGTCGTGGTAAGAGGGTAGACCCAGACAGACCGCCGCGAACTACTTGTAGTTTTGAATAAGTCTAGACTTGAGGTTATAAGACGCTAACAGTGTCTCACGAGTGGGCATATTGGATCCCCTGGGCTAAGCTCTTTTTGGAAAAGTCCACTACAGTAGCTAGAGTTAGGTACAAGTCTAGATCGAACTGCTTTCAACGCAGGCCAAAGACCCTTGTTCAACCCAGTCTAGTGTCTGGATTAATCCATAAAATAGGCCAATTTAACGAGTTCCCCTGGTCTAGAGATTGTATCTACACTTGTAGGGGTACAACTGTAGTTGGTTGTACTGATAGTCTCGGTCCTAGATCAGAGGTTACAGTTCCCCAGGTCCACATTTGATTAAAGCAATCAATTACTATTTCGTTACATCTCCTTATCAATCTCTTTTGCTGCTTGTAACGGTCTCGGGAACCAGAAGACGCAGAAACAAAGGTGGTATATCATCTCCGCAGCTAGCTCTCCACAGGCTGGAAGGAACCATTGGTACTCAAACAAAGTCCAGTTTTGTTGCACGTGTGCTTTAAAGGTCAGGTAGACACCTGCATAGACGATTCCCAGAGCCAGTAGAGCCATGGTGAGCATGGCACTTCGTCTGGCCAGTGCCGACTGGTTAGTTTTCTTCAGATACCGGGTGGTGACAACAAGACCCAGCATGATGGGGATGTAGAAGGTGATCTTGAGAGCCTCGGGAGAGAAATCAGACATGTCAATGGGGAGATTGAGAGGCTTGAGCAGGAAATAGGCCACACAAAACCAACCTCCCTTCACCACCCACGACAGAAAGTAGAATTTGAGAGACTTGGACTGGACAATGGTTCCATAACCTAGAGACATGACAATCAGAAGAGACAGAAAGAGCGAGTCGGCCACAGGCTTGACTATGGATGCCACCGTGGCGACTAATTCAGGCGCAGTTTCGTATTTGTTCGTCATAGACAGATTGACAAACACCAACACGGACTTGAGCACCAGTAGACCCATGGCCTTGGTGAGGTACTTCTGGACAGGTACCGCGTGTTTCGAGTTCTTTTTATACGCGTAGAACCAGATGGAAAAGGTCACAAAATGATAGATGATTGAAATACGGCTCAGTAACAGCAGACCCACCTCGCCACCTCCCAGAAACCCATATGCGCTTTTGATGGACATTTTGGCGGCAAAGTCATCGTTGGGGATCACAGGGTGCACCATGGCACAGTACTGGCCGGATTTAAACACCGTGTACCGGAACTTTTGGATGCTCTGGAGATTCAGAGGAAAGGAGAAGACTCTGGAGTACAGGTTGTCAGTCTCCTCGGGCTTGACCTTGAAGGTGGCATATTCATGCTCTTCACATTTATTGTTGTCGATGGCAGCATCGTCACACACGCCTCCAATCCGGTCATAATCTCTCCACTCGAAAATCGCCAAGGCCATCACTCCAGGCGTCTCCAGCTCGTCGAATGAGAACTGGATGTACGTGTCCTTGGCAGGGCCCACACTGTCTTCTCCAGCGTTTACATTTGCACATGCGAGACGCGTCTCGTTATCCAAATATAATACTTCGCCTTTGACCAGTGTCAGCCACAGCAAGAGTAAGAATTGGGGTATCATGTTTACTGGTATGGTTGTGATGTCAATGTGTCAACGATATGAGATTACTGTAAGTTACCGCTTGAGTGGCACAGTACATACAGTTATCGGATGATAAGTAATTCACAAAACTACGGAGGGAAAATATTCAGAATGACAGATTATGAGTATGGACGACGAAGCTGGTTTTTCTTTTGATTTTTTACCCGACCCTTGTATCTCAAAGTGTTGTTTGTCTCCCGCTGACTTGTTTTGTACCAACTCCTTCGGCTATCATGCATGATGCACGTCACGGTTACGCGTATGTTTGGAGTGATGAAAAGTACAGTGTAGAGGGCTCATTTTGGATCGAAAAAGTATCGGGTTTTAACAGGAGACCCAAAACTGCGAGAAGAAGTCTGTCAGAAGTTTTAGATTCGAAAACTGACAAGAAATGAACATTCTAGATCTCTCCGTGATCTCGTCAAGATCTGCATCTGTTAAGCATATCTAACATTCCAGCTCGGAATGTCGCTGGTGTCCGTGAGAGTGTAATACCGGAACTTGTAGAGAAATGGACTCTCTCTGATCTTTGTAGACAGTGATTTGGATTGGCCTAATTGCACCAAATGTCTTTTTTGTTTATAACACATTTAATCAGGGTTCTTTCATCCATCTATTGGCTAATTTCTCTTTCTTCCAGACTGATCCCTCTGGGTACAGTAGCTACGAACAAGAACTAAACTCCTTCATATCTAGCCGATTCGTAGGAGCTCAATTGGAATCGACTCATATAACAGATTGAACTAGACCATCTCATACATATCAGTCTGTAGAAATCGCTCATGCATCCTCAAAGAGACACCTTGCGTTTGCTGTATTACAGTGCATACTATTCTTTCCTTTTCTGTAACAGACGATTCCAGATCCCTCAATAATGACTTGATTAGTACAAAATAAACAGGAATAGATATACGAAACGATAATAAACAATCTATCTCTTAAAAAATAGTCCCCATATCCACTCAAAGTGTCCCAAAGCAACGTCTCTTTTCGCTCCCTGCGAGTCGAACGAATGATTCATGCACCCACCAGACACAATGTCCTCCAACCTCCGAATATTATTAACTCAATCGTTGTACACTCAATGGGAATCAACCAAAAGATCCCTTCTTAACAAATTAAACCATACAACAACATCACAAGCCACCGAGAACCTCCTTCAAAGCCGGTCCTTTACTTTCTGCACATTCTCGCGCTTACATAATCACTACGTTCAAACTTTATTTTAATTCACCACTACTCTATCTGTGTTCACTCCAACCCACCTACACATACATCACCACTTTTGAAACACCACCATGCGCGACTATAGCGACGTCTCCGAGGCCGAAACGGAGGTAGCGCCGTCGCCATACAAGCTGGGCAGCCGACTCAAGCGGCTCAAGCGGCGTATCGACGACGATGACGACTACTCTTCCGACGAGGGGCCGTCCAACCACTCTTCACAGGTGTTACGCAAAGAGCCCAAGCGCAAAAACTCGTCGGATATGAGCCGGAGTGCCACACCCATGCCACGTGTCGGGTCCGGTTCGCGCAAGAAACGGGACGCAAACGGCAGAATGAAGTTACAACGAATGTGTGACAAGGGCAAATACGAGGAGGCGTATCAACTGGTCAGGGATGGCGCGGATGTCAACGACAGAGACTATGCCGGCAACACAGCGCTCCATGAGGCGGCTCTGAAGGGCCATGTGGACATTGTCAAACTGCTGTTGGACCACAAGGCCATAGTTGACATTCGGTCGGGACCTACAGATCTTGATACCCCATTGATTGATGCGGCGGCCAACGACCACGTTGAGGTGGTGCAACTCCTGCTGGAACGTGGAGCTGATCCGCGTATCATCAATGCGCTGGGAAAATCTGCCATGGACTCTGTGGACGAGGAGATGCCGCACTCGACGAAGATCCGCTCGTTGATCCAGGAGGCGCTTCACAGCTTCCGCAACCGGCCACGACCCCCAGAGTCACGCGAGGACGACCCCGAGGCGTTCCCCGACCCGGAGCTGCACAAAATCTACAACCATGGAACCGGAGGAGGAGAAGGAGGAGGAGCTGGAAGCGATACGGGATCTAGCAGGAGACGTGGTGTGCGTGCGCAGGCCATGCGCAACGATCTGTTGTGGCTGGATCTTACCTCGAAAAACGGTCGCGAACAAATCTATCAAAAGGCCGCCGACGGAGATATCGAGTTCATAGGCTCCTCACTGGAGGGAGGATGGAAGCCAGATACCCAGTCCTTGTGTCTGGCAGCACGTCACGGCCACACAGATGTGGTGGGGTTGCTGCTGGCATTTGGATGTGAGTGTGACGAGCCTGGGGAGGATGGCGAGACTGCACTGTTGCGAACAGTGGGCCGGGGTCACGTGTCGACTCTAAAGCTGTTGCTAGATTCTGGAGCAAATCCGTTACGCAAAAACTCACAAGGCAAGACTGCTCTTCAGGTTGTCAAGGAGCTGAGTGGCTACGAGGAGGAGGTTACCCTGTTGGAGGAGTGGACTAGTAAAGGGAGTGGCAAAGACAGAGGTGACAGCAAGCTTGTCAAGTCAGAGAAGGCAGATAAGTCAGAAAAAGCTGACAAGTCTGATCGCGATAAGGCCCGACTTGAAAAGATGGAAAAACGAAGGATTGAACGGGAACGAGAACGAGAGAGGGAGAGAGAAAGAGACAGAGAAAGGGTCAAGGTGGAGAAGGTCGAAAAGAGTGAAAAGTCTGAGAAGCGAGAGAAGCGAGAACGAACTAATTCTACTTCTGAGAGACACAATTCAACGGCTTCCACACACTCTGAGCGACACAATTCGACGTCAGAGATCCGAGACCGTGAGCGGGAACGTGAACGTGAACGAGAACGTGAACGTAAACATGTCAAGAAGGAGCCTGTGGTGGATACCCACGCCAACATGTCGTCTTCATCTCCTCATCACGTGGCATCTCCCCCCCGAGTTGCCTCGCCCTCCCAGATGTCTCCTGTTTCGACTCCTATGTCTCGTACGTCTTCTCAGGCCGACGAGAACAAGGGTTCTGTGAAGCACGAGCGGACTCCAAGCATCTCTTCTATATCTGATAAACTACTAGTCAAGAAACGTAAGCTGGCTGGTGGCAAGGAAGAGATGGAGCGACGCAAGAGCAAGGAGGAGGTCAAGGTGAAGAAGCGGTCTATTTCGTCTGCTTCCGGGGCTTCCAACAAGCCACAGTCTGTATTCGACAAGCTGTTTGGCTCTAAGCAGAAGGAGAAAGAGGAGCAGCAACGTGTGGCTCGCGAGAAGGAGGAGGCTGCACGGCTGGAGCGCCAGGAGCGGATCCGACGTAAGAAGCAACAGCAGCAGGAGCAGCTGGAGGAGGAGAAGCGCAAGCTTGAGGAGGAGAAGCGCAAGCTGGAGGAAAAGAAGAGGCTGGAAGAGGAGCGGCTCAGGAAGGAACAGGAGAAGCGTGACAAGGCCGAGAAGGCTGAGCGTGAGCGCGTGGAACGAGAAAGGAGGGAGAAGAAGGAACGTGAGAGAAAGGAGAGGGAGGATAAGGAAAAGAAAGAACGGGAAGAGAAGGAGCGGGCCGAGCGGGTTGAGAGAGAGAAGCGTGAGAGGGCTGAGCGGGCTGAAAAGGCCGAAAAGGAGGCCCGAGAGCGCAAGGAGAGGGAGGAAAAAGAGCGCGTGGAGAGGGTGGAAAAGGAGAAAGCCAGGGCTGAAAAAGCTGAGAAAGAAGCCAATGAGGCAGCGAAGGCTGAGAAGGAGGCCAAGGACAAAGAGATCAAAGAGGCTGCTGAAAAGGCTCAAGCCAAAGAGGTCAAAGAGTCTAAGGAATCTAAGGAGCCTAAGGAGTCTAAGGAGACTTCCAAGGAGTCATCCAGAGAGTCTCTTTCAGCTTCTTCATCTGCTGCTGCTTCCACTACTCCCTCAGCTGCCACTTCACCAGACAGTCGCAAGTCTCCTCTCATCAAGCGGCCCAAGGAACTGGACCGTCAAAAGTCCAAGGAGTCGCTTGACCGGCGGGAGATTGAGCGGGAGAAGGAGCGCAAGCGGCTTGAGCGCCAGAGAGCCATTCTCAAGGGCATTGAGGAAGACGAGCGGCGGCGAAACGAGATGCGACGACGCGAACAGGAGCTCAAGGCTGAGCAGGAGCTGTTGGCTGCGAAGGAGCGAGAAAAACGCGAGGCCGAGGAGCTGGAGCGGGAAAAGGAGCGGGAGCGACAGCGGCGTATCCAGCTTGATATCGACAGCCGAAAGGCGCTCCCTTACGGCCTGCGAGAAGCCATATACGAGCCTCGGCAGGTTGACCAGATTTTTGCGTTTCTGCCTTTGTTTGTGCGTCAGTCGTGTTTCCTCGACATCCAGCTGTCTCTTCTTCTTGGTGTGAAAAACTTTTGCGGTTCGTATCCTCGAGTGGCTCGTCGCATCGTGTCCACCACCGAAAAGGAGCGACTTTGGAGCACTTTGACTCCCTTGTTGTGCCGAGCTCCAGGTCCTGGCGACGATTTGGAAATGGTGGGTCTTGAGCGACAGGACGAGCGGCGCAAGTTTCTCGGCATGAACTGTTTCTGGGTGTCTTGCAGCGATGTGCTGGAGGTGATTTCAACGAACTTTCCTCTGCTGTTTGATGCTGTCATGTCTGTGGCTCCCCTCAAGGTTGACATTGATTGGGAGGAGGATGCTGAGGCTGCGGCTGCTACAGCGGCATATGTGGAGGCCGAATCGGAGCAGATTGATAAGGCGATTGCGAAGTTCCCGTTGAGAGTGAGAATGAAGCTGCAGGCGTTGAGACCTCAATGGCCGTGAACCCATTGAGCGAGCGACGCGTAGCTTGTGAGAGTGCTGACAACCTAGAGAATAGCCTAGCTACTATGGACGGCTCACAAGCGTGAAGCAGTTAATGATAGTGAACCGCCTGTCTCCACTCCATTGGCGTGTAGAAGGAAGGCAAAATGCTAACATGTAATTTATTGTATTATAGTAATGATGATTGAGAGTGATTCGGTAGTGGGTGTGTGTTTTGACCATTTCCAGATTTAGACAGCAGTTGTGAATCTTGTATAGTTCTCAGTGGATCTGGTAAGTTACTCGAGTTCTCTCATGTACTTCTTTCCAAGGAATGGGCAGTACATTGCTTGTGTGTTTGAAGGAACTGAAATCCAAGCGTTAGTTGGATTATCACCAGCCCTTCATTAAAATCAAAACCAGTCTCAACTAGCCACTGAGTACGAAAGACGGCCTATCCAGTAGCAAACGTAGACCAAGACCTCTTGGTATGAAAACTCCCATTCCAATTGAGCCATGATATTGAGAGTAGCTTCTCGAGCCTCTTCTCCCTTGTGCTCCTTGATGTAGTTGCAAACCAAGAGATCGTGTTCCTCAGTCCAAGCCATTGTCCAAAAAAAGTCGTGATTTTGCGTGCACAGTCAGATGCTGAGAAACGAGACAGCATGTATATATATACACATTGTGGTCTGTTAGTTTTCCACATACCACTTGGCCTCATATTACTGGTGTGGATAATGTTGGAATTGAGTATCGCCTGCTTAGGTTCGGGTCTGATCTGAGAGAGAGAGTAACTGGCAGTTGGGTGTATATTCTCGTTGCTGGTGTGTTTATGGCACGTGACCTAGCTGAAGTGGTACACCAGCATAAGTTGTAGTCCTTCTAATGACCCAGAGTCCATCTACCAGCCGACAGGACCCGTCGTTCTACGACACAATCATTTGCCTGTGGTTCAATAATATGAAACATCCCGGCCAAATTATCAAGTGGGAAGTTTCATCATGCTCCGGTGTGGTGATATTCGAAACAAAGGATTCTGAGCTGGCACACGTGACTCGAAGTATACCCTATGTGGGCGGCTGGTCATAAACTGCTCACGTGACTCAATAGTCCAAACAAACGAATTCCTGTCATGGATTCGTGACCCTTAGGGACGACTCTATGCACTCTATGCATGGTTGTCTTGTTTACGACGGCTTTTGTTAAGAGTGAAATTTCAATTACAGCTACTTTTGGAAATGCTGCCCAATCTGTGATTACAAAACTTTTTGTATTGCAACAACTGCCATTTACGTCGGATTTGTTATAAAATAATATTCTCTCAGCAGCATTGATATATTTTCCATGGCTCTACTGTTCCTGGAGCATTTCATAGAATCCCCCAGCACACTTGTATTTAACAAAATTCCAAGTAAATTGACTCAACTTGGTCAAGAGCGGAATCGAGCTACTTGTACACTGGTAAATGCACTACTGTACTTGTAGTTTTGGGCAACTTGTATCCTATAGGGTCCCCAGGTTCTATCCGCAGTTCCTTTATAGCTATTGGTACTCCTATAACGATAATCTACCCAGTACGATGCAGTATGTACATGCTGAGTGCCGTCTAGTAACCTATACTATGTCCATGTATCATTCGTCTATATCCACCAAGTCACTGTACCATCTACAAATAACTCACCTTGAAACCCATACTGAGGGTCTGCAAAATCTTGATCCACAGCATTTTGAGGGTGTCGACAACACGCTTTCGAATCAGCGGGTTAGCGGCAGACAGAGACACAATGACGATGAGCGCAAGGGTCCGGAAAATGGCATTGCCGTCAAATTGCGACTTGAGCGATGTCGAGATGATCTGCGACAATGTTCTTGGTTGTCTGGAGGACTTGGATAGTTCCCGTGTGGTGTCACGGGTGACATCGCGTGAAGATGTGGATGAATCAACAATAGGAGACTTGATTTCCCTCGACTGTGTATCTCTCGAAACCCTCTCTTCTCTTTCCTTTTCCTTGGCGTCACTCTTTTCCTTTTCCTGAGCCTCCTCCAGCAGTCTCTTGTGTTCCTGCTCGGCGTGTTTCTGCGACTGGTCCAGCTTGTGGGTCATTTCCTTCTTCTGCTCATGGGAGAACAGATTGGTGTTATTGACAAAGCTATGAGCCACATCCCACTGCCCGAGGTCGGGCAGCACTCTCAACAGGTACAGATCCAGCACCTTGTAGAACGCCGTTTTGGTCTTGACGTCGTCACTGCCATTGTCGTTATAGGTGACAATGAACTTTTCCAGGTTGTCGGCCATCAATTTCGCGTCGGTATCATGTCGGATGGACAGAGAAGCCAGCAAAGCCAGAATAGTGGGATGAATGTTGCCAGTTCCTCCCGAGGCCGTCACCAGCTCGTCCCAGACCGACCCGGAAGTCAGCTTTCGAGCCAGAAGCTTTCGAGTCTGGTTCCACTCGCCCGAATCGCTGCCGCTGAGATCCCCTGTGCTGTTCAACAGAGCCTCTCCCGCCTGTTTGCAAGAAGCGTCCAAAATCGCCAGGTACAACGACCACACCTTGATCCACAGAGACAGAGGAATATTGTGGGGGTTTTCGGCGTCCAACACGGTCGAGCCGTTCTGCTGTGCGCCCTTGGCGGTGATCTCATCGAAAAACGGCCGAATCAGCTCGTACGAGTTGTAAAAGTTCTTGTTGACAAATTCCCGCGCAGACTCCCCAAACGTCTGGTACATCTGGTCCACCTTGGGCGTGGCAGCCTGGTTCACTGCAGATGTGACCGAGTCTGTCAACAGCGTGGATGTTGTCATTTGTGGCATTGCGGGGGGCATTTTTTTGTTGGTTTGGTGTCGTGGATCGTAGACGAAACCGCGGCGTGTGTAGTGTTCTGTCTGTTCAAAGTGGTCTCTGAAACTCAGAGAATATCGTCGTTACCTCGGTATATGCACCGAGAGCTAAATACAGCGGGGGTTGTGTGGGGTTGTGGAGGCAAACACATGTGATTGGAAGGACAGAGTCATGTGATCAGCGCGGGATGGGAGGGGGGTCACGTGACAGGAATATGACTCAGAGAAAGGTGTTCCATGTGCACGGTGGGTAAACAACTCGTCACGTGACCTCCCCCTCTCTCCCACCCGCCAGACCATCCATGTCTCCATCTGCCTCCCTTGACACACCCCAGATATTTTTTCTTAGCCCGTATCTAATCATCAGACTACAGTAAAAATATATAAAGTTGGGGTTAGGGTTGTCAAAAAAACGGTTGTCGAATAAACGTTGTCAATGAAACGGTTGTGTGGATTTTCTGGGGTTAGTGCGATGGATGGGGTTTCTCGGAGGCTGGGCGGCGGTTTTTTCTAATCTGAGTTTTGTATCATATTGTTGATTTGGGGTCTTGTCTGATTTGATTACTAAGTACTGTGCAGTAGTAATGTAGAGTTAGTACTTAGTATTCTCCCCACAGAAATTGATGATGTTACTTTCTGTATAACAAAATATCAACTATCAAATGCCAACTATAAAATTCCAGCTATCTGTTACATGCAATGGTCCATGTCTATCAATGGTAACGGTGTTGACACAATACTTCTGATGGCAGTCGTGTCTCCTTGAGCATCTCGACGACGAGTTCAAGGCGTAGATACACTGAATCAAGGCTCGCCATATTTTTTAAACCCCCCCACAGCAAGCCCATTGAGGTGTTCGTGGTGTGTGGGTCTATTCCGTACTGTACTGTAGTCCTAGACAGACGGGCGATTGAGGAGGCTAAAACAGCGAGACCAGTTCAAATGGTCAGTTTAGAGGAGAGGGCCAGACTTTTAGCAGACCTCAAGGACAGTTATCTGGGAGCATTTACTCCAAATGCTGGAACCAACTTCTATGGATCCACTTTAGCTGCCACATTGAAAACGCGTTTCGGATTAACTTGAACCAAGGAACAAGTGGAAAACAAGTTCAGTATGTATTGTACAGCAGAATGATGAACACATGTTGGTAGATCTGTTGGATCAAGTGGAACAGAAATGGGTCTGGCTGGCTCTTTTCTTGATCCTGTGGATCAAGAAAAGTGTGCAGTACATACTGTACTGTCCAAGGCTCTTCGGAAGTACTGGATCCCATCTAGAACAGCGTCAGCGGCTGAGAAGCCACTTTTCAAGAGCTCTATACGCTTCCAACAGCTATCAAGAGACCAATTTTGGTTCTTCAGCAGACAGAAACTTTTCAACTACAATTGTCTCTCGTTCCACTACTTATCGCGATGCTCGATTACGAAGCCATTCCAGGCACCATTTCTTTCGTGGACAGCTCGCAATCTGACATTGTTCTCCACCCTACTCCCTCATGTCACCCCGATCATCCTCTCAACCGGTCCTACCGACGTAAACTACGAATGTTCAGCATGGTCACGTATACCGTTGCAGTGACAGTCCCCTCTGCCTCCATATACTCGGTTCTCACCTCCATCTCTCATAGCACAGGTCTCCCTCTGGCGACTCTCAACCAGGGAACAAGCTACATGTTTCTCTTGTTTGACCTGGGTTGTAGTATTTCGCAACCTCTTTCTCATCAGTTTGGCAAACGACCCGTCCACCTGGTTGCAGTGCTAGGAACCGCCCTCATTCAGTTGTGAGCTCCCAATGAGACTTCTTCGGGGCAGTGGATCGGCTCCAAATTCGTTCAGAGGTTTCCGGGAGACTCTGTCGAGTCTTTTGGTGAGTACTGGAGAGACCCTGCTGAGCTTCACCCGAGACATCCCCGCGAAGGATCATAGGGAGAGAAATAGAGATTAATGGCAGCTTCGATTGCGGTGAAATACTGCTACCCTTATCGTTTCTTCATTTCTTTAATATTTTACAACAATTTTATACCTTTCCTTCGCAGGCTGAAGACAGTTGTCTGGGAGCGAAAACATTTGTTAAAATAATTAATAATAATAACAAAAGAATTAAAAAAAAAAGACAAAAGGGGGGGGGGGGGGGGGGGGGGGGGGGGGGGGGGAAAGGGGGGAAAGAAAAAAAAGAGAAAAAAGAGAAAAAAAAAAGAAAGTATGTGGTAGGTATACCTGTCTGAGATACCCTACACGAAAAGTTCTTGTGATTGCCAGCATGCCAGAACCCATCGTATTGGATCACGAAGACCTTATGAACAGAGTCGGATTCGAACAGACATTTTCCATTCTAGAACTCACCTACAGCGACACAACGTGTATTGGAGAATACAAGTCGTGAAGACGAATTATAAAGCAATAAATAGTCATTAATCATTATATACAACAACCACACTGCGATACAGTATATGAAGCTGCCATATTAGCCTTGAACATTTCTACGTCAAAGGCTATTTTCCTACACGTAAGCGCGCCTTCCAAATTACTCCGAGAGCGCCTTCAAGATTATTCCGCGAGCGCCTTCAAGATTATCCCGACAACGCCTTTCAAACGACTTATTCCGAATTGTAGAGGACACACTCGGCTATGTCTCGTGTCTCGTTAGAACCACACCAACGGATAACTCACATCCCCTACCGCGTGAACCGGAGGCCCAACTCTCCTCTGGACATCCCGCTCAGTCGCCGCATCCATCTCATTCGAAGGAGGAGCGTTCGCCTGGGCAAGAATGTTGCTGGCCTGCGCATGCGTACCTCGCTCAAAATGCTCTTCGGGCTGCAATAGACCTCTCTTGATAAGGTAAAGCTTCAGAGCATGCTCGCTGTCCTGATACGTCGGGAGCACATTGTCCTCATGGACCCAGTCGTCGTGACACAGACAGGGCGTCGAGGAAATTGTCGAGGTGGCTGTAGTCGATGTGGAGTCGATTCGCTCGAGGTCGGACTCGGAAATGGACGATCTGCAGGAGCTCGACTCCGAACTAGATCCTCCAGAAGAGTCAGCCTCAGCATCCATGTTGCACTCGCTCGAGCACACGACACAGGACATGTAAGGAGGAGGCAAACAGCTCTTTACCATGTGTTCGAATCTGATGTTTGACAGCAGTTTCAGGAAGGAGGAGGCTCGTGCGTGGGTGGAGAAGGGCACGGTGAGAAAGTTGGTGCCTTCGTACGCGACAAAGAAATAAGGCTTCTTGGACAGTTGCGGGTGGCTCCAGTAGTCGTAATCCACGTCACAGACGGCCATGCACACCACCTTCATACAGTCGAGGTTGTCGATATGCACGTAGAAGCCCTTGTGGCCGGCCTTTTGGGGTACAAAAATGAGCCGTTCAGTGGTGATCCAAACCGATCCCGTCTCGGTGTCGTTGGTGAGATAGCTGACCGCGGCTTCGGGAGGCGCATAAGTGGGCAGTAAGTTTTTGAGCAGCGACAGGTTGAACCGTGGAGCTGCTTGTGTGATTGTGTGTGTTGCTAGGGAGGAGGCAGGAGCATCAGAAGTTATTGGTCGGATGGTGCTGGAAGTTGGGGTTGTGGTGTTGGAGGCTCGGTGGGTTCCGGCGGTTGTTGGTCTAGGGGTGTCTGTTCTGAGCGACATTTCTCTTGCTCCTGAGGCATCTGGCACTGATTCGGACGCCCATTTTTTGAGTCCCTTTTTCAGCGAGGCGACAAACCGGTCGCGTTCGGATCCCCCGGGGTTCTTTTTGGCCTGTTGGTGTCGTTCTCGCTGCCGTTTTTCCTCCCGTTGGCGCTCCTTCTCCTGCCTGAGCTTGTCCTGCTCCAACTGACGCTGTTGGTGCAGCCGGATGATCGATTGGCGGTATCCGGACGACTTTGACGAGAACTTTTGCAGTAGCAGCTCGTTAGGCAGCAGAATGGGGGTTTCGCCTCCCACGGGAACTGGTGCGAGCATGTGGATGTTGTGAGTGTGTGGGGTGGCAAGTGTGGGGTGGCAAGTGTAGGGGTGAGACTTTGTCGTATATGGTCTTTAGTTGTGGTGCGGGGGGATTGGTCAAGTGGGTCAGGTCTCGGGAGTTTCTGCGTTTGTGTTTGTGGCTGACTTTGTCCGTGTCTGTCCGTGTCTGTCCGTGTCTGTCCGTGTCTGTCCGTTTCTGTCTGTGTGGTGTCGCTGCTGCCACTACCTGACGGATGATGCCTGGGGCTCCTCTTGGATCCTGCCGCTAATATATATTTCTTGCTTCCTGCAGCGTCAGATAGACACAAGGTGTGCGATTGACATGCGGGGAACCAGATGCCGGGCTGGAGGTTAAAGGCCCACAGGCTTTTCGCTCTGGGTTCAATTTTATTTGTTATTATTGGCATGATTAGCCCATTTCGGCGTGACGAGGAGACATAATACGGGCGGACGGGGACCGGTGGCGGTCGGCTGGAGCCCGGGCGGAGGGACATGAGCATCCACAGGACTTTGTCGAGCGTCTTTTGCGCCCATTCACACCAATGTTGTGCAGAGTTGTTTCACAGCCCTGCCTCACGCCTCAACTCAAAAAGGAGGGAGAAGGAGAGAGGAAGAGAGGAAAAAAAAAGACCAAAGAAGAAAGGACCACCCTTAATCCTAGGGCAATTTTTACCGTCCTAAAATACACCCCTGATCAAGTGCAAGTGGGTCAAATGGGCAGGAGTGGGAGCGGTGGACGACACTACTTTGGAGCAGCACTCAGCCAGGGCCGTGACACAATCCCCTCAAGGATCAAAAAATAGTCAACCATGAGCAGTCCTGGATCCATTTCCCTTTCTCGTTCCCCAGCATGGTTGGTTGTGCGCCTCAAACGCCGCCATGCCGGAACCACAGCGACTCGGTGCAGTCGGAACCCATCCCAAGCCACCATTCATGTGCGATAAGAGCTATGTTTCCTTGCTGGGAAGTTTTGTGCGGAAAATTGCATTTTTTCTGCTGCAAATATCCCGGTGGGTCCACCGTCACTATCGAATCACCAATACCAAATCACACTATCAAAACACACTATCAAATATAAGTGGTGCCAAGAGACCTATCCAGTAGCACGGAGTCATGAGACGAAGACAGATACGACAACACACAGCTGAGATCATGTGTCACGAGTCGCGAGTCACAAGTCGCGCGTCACGAGTCACGTGCCACACCACAAATCACGTGCCTCAGCACAATCATGTGCCATGTCGTACTCTTGTCATCTGCCATCTGCCTCTCCCTCACTCGGCAAAACCTCCCTGCTATGCGGCTGGTCTCAAAACAAACTCCATCGAAAAACCCTCAGCCGTATCCAACAAATATTCTTATTTGATTACAATACGAGGACCTCCAGTCGCTGTCAGCTCGACTCAGGTACCCCCAAGGTCCCCAAACGAATCCAAGACTCCGAGCTGGCCATTTTCGACGCAATCTGAACACAGAAACAACCAACTTATGACACATTCCCCCGTGTTGGAGTCACTGAAGACATGCTCCACTCACCTCTCGCCAAGAGTCTGCGAACCGTAATCCGGCATTTGGTGCGGCGTTTGGTGCGCGAAATATGTATACCTGTGAACAGAATGAAGAGATAAGAGAAGAGAAGAGACTTTGGTTTGGTTTGGTTTGATTTGGTGTGCCAAAAAGACGGAAACGGGGCGTTGCCACGTATTTATCGGTCACGTGACCGAGCAACCGTATCGAGGGCCCGTTCTTTTCCGTGTGTGTTTCCTTGTTCTCTCTTTTCTCTCTGTCTGTTGCTGGTGAATCGACGACAGGGTAATTTCCCCCATGGTTAATACAAATAAAATTGTACTTAGCATGCCTTTTTGGCTGGAGTGGGTTGGGGTTTGAATACTGTGAATACTACCACGACAGCTTCAATCGACGACTTTGGTACAGTACCAGACCAAGGAGGGCGACCCAGGGATGTTCTTATGATTGTTCAATGCAATGTCTCCTTTTGATGCTCATCTTGACCGCGGTGCGACCCCATCATATAGGTACAGCTTGTAGTGTAAAGTATGAGTAAGTAGTTGTATAATCTGGGAGATTAAAATGTAGCCATTATATTCGTTTCAAGTCTCAAAAACTGGATTCATTTGGTACCATTCAATCGAGATTTTTTCCCTGATTACTATGATATATTTCTTTCTTGGATACGACCTCTGTGGGAGGAGTTGTATTGACTTAGCCAGGACCATAAACTGCGATTAGTCAGCATATATAGGGGCACTGCTGTTTCTGGGACCACGGAATTACGTCGATTAATTCATTTCCGACAGTCCTGAATGTGTTGTTGTCTATTGACGGTGATAAATATGTTGATTACTCACTTCTATGTTTTTTTTCTTTTTTTCTTCTTCTTTTCTTTAATAACAATACATTAAACTCTAGAATATGAGAAGACTACCAGATGTCCTGATAATAGCACACCAGACGCTCGTGCTTGCTCGTTCACAAGAGATTCTAGATTAGTAGATAGCATTTTCTACAATGGGCATCTCGACCAAGCTGGTTCCTCTCATCACTATGTAAGGAATTGGCCCCGTATCACCCTACCGGGTATTACCTTCAACACTATGGGATGATTTTGAACTCACTTATTTGTTTATTTTAATTGAGAAATCCCGAGAAATCCCGAATAAAACCCCAGATCCAAGTCCACACCTTCAATGACCCCAAAACCTTGCAAATACCACCCTTTCCCCCTCTTCAGCTCACATGAACACCAAACTGTGCAGTTTTAGCCGTTCCCTAGTTATCTCCACCCGGGGCAGCAGCACACATGTGCACCTTACAAGTATGTACATACTGTACCCCACTTTCCTCAAACATCTGGCGCAGGCGCGCAGGAGCTGGACATTCCAATTACTGGTTCTTTGCACGGGAACACGTGTTGTTATTGCTGTGATATGTTCTGATGCGAGCAGCTGTTCGTTATTTGCTCCTGAAGCGTGGTGTTGTGTTGTGATGATTAGTCAGAACTGACGTCATGGAGAAGAGGGGGAGAGAGTGACTATGGTCGAGTTTGAGTATCATGAGAGTGTGAAGAATGTTACTGAGGACTTGTCTGATAAATCTTCAAGGAGGATTGGTTTTAGAGGGGCTAGTGGAAGATGGACAGAGAGTAGATCCTTGTGAAAGATGGACAGAGTATAGTCTCTAGAATGATCCATACCAGGGAACGAGTCTTGAATTGCTGTTATTGTCATTGCCATTGTCATTGTCTTTTTATTGTCATTGCTATTGTTGTTACGGTGATGGTATATCTTCCATATGCTCCTCTGAGGTTTGGTAGAGTTGTAGGGGTGGATTTTATTAGTTGGAATTTTGTTAAAAGCGCCAAGAATAGTTGAAATTATTGTTAAGATAAGTAAGGGATTACAAATGTCCAGAAAACGGTGATAGAACCAGGGTGGCTTTCCTACAAGTTAAATAGCAATCACAAGAGTCCTGGTATTTACCATCAACTATTTTTTTCTCCCCTCTGAACTGTCTGTTCTGGAGACCCAGTGAGATCTGATGGTGTCCTTCGAGAAGATCACGTGACGAACCCCAATAATTTCTGAGCCGCACCACTGGGGGTGGTGTTTTGGGGGGTCTTCGGAAGGGTCTAATTGAGGTATTTTGGGCCCATTTTTTTTTACAAAGCGTTTTTCAGCTCATTTTAAATACAACGAGACTTTTCGTTTTCGAAAAGCAGTAGAATTGAAGGGCTGGCGGGTATTGATAAACCTCATTAAAGCGACGGAGTGTGATTCACGTGAGCTGAGGAGAAGTGTAGAGTCAGAGTATAATGATTGCCGAGTGCTGGAGCCGGTAAAAGTCGGGAGAGGTACCAGATCACGTGACCCCTCCCCTCAGCCCCCATGCAGGTTCTCTGGTGACAGTTGAAGATCTCACTATTTGAGATGGTGTCATGCCGAGAGGATCCACTTGGACGGCTCTAATTGTTGCTTTTTTTGAAAAAGAAAAAATGCAATAATAAAATGCAATAATAAAATAAAATAAAATAATAAATGAATGAATAAGATAAAACAGTAAAAGAGGCTTTTTCCCCTGTCAGTGAAATATACACCACCCCTCAATACCTATCTAATATCTTCACCTTCTGCCGTTTTATCGATCATACGAATTTACCCTTTTTTTAAATGTTTTTTAATCTATTTGGCGGAAAAACTGTGCTGCGGAACTAAGGTGCTGTTGAAATTACGTGCAACTTAAACATGTGCCAGTCCTGTGATAATGGAGGGAATAACGGGAGATATAATTCATAAAACGTCTATATACTTCGTTGATATACAGTCCACACGGAGAATATCCACCATGACTATTTCAATTCGCTCAACCCGGTCCAATTGAACCTCTTTAATCCCACATTGTCAATCCCCACTCCCCGCTTTAGGCCGGATCAATCAGCCCGCCTTTTGTCTGGTCTCCACAATCGAGCCATCATTATTTGGTAGCAATGGCGCCACGAAGGAGGCAGTTGTCGAATGGTCCAGTTCAGCTCGGGCAACACCCCTAGACTCCTCTCTGACAGCTGACGTAAGCCCTTGTACCAATGATGACGTCACCAGAGTTGCACTGGTCGCTCCGCCGACGCCTCCCGGTCACGTGAAATGGGCCCATGGAAAACCAAAGAAGAGTTTCAAACCCTTGCACATCATCTCCAAAACACACGACGCTCTCCAGTGTCTCCAGTCGGTCGCCAAATCGCTGCGAGCAACTTTGGCATGCATAATAGATGCAATTATGATGCCTTAGAGATGGAGGCGTGGGATGAGGGGGAGGGGTCTCAACGGGGCGATTGAGTAGAGGTATTGGAATATGAGTGGTATCGGCGTGTTCTCCTCGCTGGGGGGATTCAAACCGTGCACTTTTCACCGCCGCATCTCCACTTTTCGTCGTTTCAGATGGACCTCTCTTTGAAGTCAGCAACTTTATCGTAACTTTGTTTGTCAGAGAATCGGGCAGAACGGGCAGAGGTTGTGGGGCGATTTTTCGACCGAATAAAAACGAGAGTAATCGTAAAAAACCAAGAATAAAAATCTCTACATTCAATTGATCATATCGATACCAAAAAGGGGTGTATTTTATGAACAATTGAACAATAATTAACAGTATATTTTTTATAATTTTTCTAAATACCATTCTTCTCTGCATACTGACCTGCACCTACCAGTTACAAGTAGCTCATGTCTGTCTCTCAATATATTCACTTTGCCCTTCGATAATCTTCTCTGCATTAGAATTGCTTGCTGTTTGTATCCATAACTCGTGTATATATAGTCCGGCTCGCCCGGCCTTGGTTCTCTCTCTCTATCACCACCTACCAACCACCACTTATCACAATGTCTTTCCCCAAGCGAGCTCTGATTGCTGTTACCGACTACAACGGCCCCTTCTACCCCGACGGATCCAAGACGGGACTCTTCTTCTCTGAGGCCTACGAGCCGTTCGAGGTGTTCCAGAAGGCCGGCTTCGACGTGCAGTTTGTGTCCGAGGACGGCAAGTATGGCTACGACGCCCATTCGCTGGACCCCAAGTTTGCCACCGAGGAGCAGCTCGATGCCCAGAAGAACCCCCAGTCGCAATACAACCTGGTTCTGGATGGCATTCTGCCCGCGTCGGAGATTGACGCCTCCAACTACAGCGTTTTCTTTGCTGCCGGCGGCCACGGCGCCATTTTCGACTTTGTCAACGCCCCCGTTCTGGGAAAGATTGCCGCAGACATCTACGCTGCTGGCGGCATTGTCTCTGCCGTTTGCCACGGCCCCGCCATCTTCGCCTCCATCAAGAACGAGGAGGGCCAGCCCATTGTGGCCGGCAAGGTGATTACCGGTTTCACCGCCGAGGGTGAGAAGGAGATGGGTGTTTCCGAGGCCATTACCAAGCACGGCAAGAAGCTGGTGCCCGAGATCGCCAAGGAGGCCGGTGCCGAGTACCGGGCCCCTCCCACCCCCTTCCAGGACTTTTCCATCACCGACGATCGAATTGTCACCGGAGCCAACCCCGCCTCTGCCAACTCCACCGCCGAGAAGGTGGTTCAGCTGTTTGATGCCATTGATGCTCCCACCCAGTCCGGAGCTTCTGTTCTGAAATAGACGGAGACGGAGACGGAGTGAAGTCGGTGTTCAAGTCGGCGCTCAAGTCGGCTGGAGTGTCGACATGTATTTAATGAAAATGATGATTTGAATGACGTCTGAACTGGAATGTAGATTGCAAGCTGAACGAGAGCTGATTACATAATAAATCACTGCGAGGGGGACTGAATCTATGAATCGATCAGGAGACAGAATAATAATCGTCTTAGTACTAATATCCACCCGCTATCATGATCTTGAATTTAAACCATTTTCAGGATCGAACTGGGTCGATAGTTGTCTCCGCTCAGAATGCCTCAGTTGACCCAACTGCTCTACCTTGGAGTGGTGATAATGCAGTATAGGAGAGATGGTTATGGCGATATCTAGGAGGTATTGCAGTATCGAAAAATAAAAAAATAAAAAATAAAAAACCGAAGCGTCGACGAACCAACTGACACGCGACTGGCAATGCAAATCGAAACGATTTATAAGTGTATGATTCATTGAGCGCCAATAACCCGGCTTCCTAGGTATATAGCTGTAATGAATCATTAGAATAAATAAAATAATACCGGTTTTGACCGATATGTCACCATGCTATTCAAAACAGGGATTTTTCACGACAGGTACAGAGCTGCTACAACTAGAACAGCTACGAGTACCACTGGTGGCATCGGATACTACCTGTATTTATTCAAAGACCCAAAAATATTGTAAAAACTTGTCCAATAGTTGCTCCAAGACCTACTACAAGTAGTACAAGTTCTTGTACTCAGAACTTCACCATTTCCAACTGGCTGTTATTTCTCTTCAATTAATTCACCCAAAAAATGGCTCAGGCCAAACACCAATTCAAGCAGAACATGGCACTGTGAGCCGTAGTCATGTCTAAATCAATCAGTGAAAAATAAAATCACATTTTAATCAGATATGCTTTATTTCACATATTAAAACCACAATGTTCTCTTTACTGAGACCAAGACCATAAGCTGAATCCAGGACTAGTAGAGATGAGTTGTGACGACTGTGGAGAAGGAACAATCTAGCTATCAACTGATTGATGTCCGTCTTGCCACCGTCGTAACAATCAAAGGACCGATTAGATGGACCTCAACTGGTTGGTAATCACAGGTAAGAGGGACCAGAAAAGAGGTGCGTTTCAACAGAGACCGTAGATGCTAGGATTAGAAGAGCAGTTTTTTGCGATTCAGGGGCAGCAAACTGAGCCAGACAGAATCAAACGGACACGTGGGATAATTGAAGTCACGTGATCTGGATTTCTTGGAAGTACATTGATCGAATCACGTGATCTGAATACCTTGGAAGTACATTGATGGAGTCACGTAATCTGGGAGTGAGTCGACGATAGTTGCAATGGATGACTCAATTGACTGGAAGAGACGAGGAGAAAAGTGTGCTCATGTTGTAAATATTTATATTTAGACAATTTTGGACTTCAAACTGACCATATAGGTCTGTAACGGGACTTATCCACTGTGTTGTAGTGGAAGGATTTCCAAGTATTTTTAACTGTATTTAATAAGACATTTCCTAATTTCTAAGCTACTTTAAGAACTTATCAACATATTTTCTAACTATTTGAATTGATTTTGTTTAAAATAGAGAATAAACGCATATATTCAATCTGCTCACTAGTCTATCAAACCTGTGTAGAATCAATATTATGGAGATAAAAAAGTGGATCAAAGTAATAATATAAGTGCCAGATTTCAATTAATACTACTTTTATTGCCTTTTACTACTTATATCGATCAGCAGACGACGACTATTTTCGACTCAAATTAATGATTCACTCTTCAGTTGGGTTATCAAGTAAATTTAGTTGGAGTTATCTGGTACTGTACCGATTGAACTAGCCAAAAAATGAAATAAAAATGTATTATGTTAGTATAAAAACGGCCTGGAAATATTGGCCTGGAAATATTGGCCTGGAAATATTGGCCTGGCTTTTGAAGTTATTGCCGTTGTAACACTTGTTTTCTATCTATTTCATAAAGCCGATTAGAACCTCCAGTTTAAATCTGCGTCGAAATGGAACACTACTCAATCATTCTCGGAGACATCCAAAACTGCACCAGTAGCTGACAATATGAAGGCTGCTTCAAGTCATATTTGACAGGATACAATGACAAATTCGTGCTTCATAGGTTTACTTTGTTCTTCTCCAGATACTGTAACAATATCTAAACCCTGGGATACAGAATCTTAACAATGATTTTAACAATTTTGTAAATATGGTAACTATTTAAACAAAATATCGACGTTTCAATATTATTATGTTATAACAAATAAAATAAAAAAAATACAAAAAACTAACGTTAAGTAATTGATTCGGCTTCGCGCGTCATACCCTATTGAACTCAACTTGTCCATTTGTCGATCTATATGATTAGTATACACGCACTTATGGCGAGATGGAGACCAAGTGTATCTAACAGAGTACATACTATACTACTCGCCCTCCAGCCACTCTCCAAACCTCTCCAGCCTCTCCTCATCTTCCTCATCACCTCCCCGATCCTTAGTCTTTCTCCACTTGGTCTCGTCATAATCAATGTATGCCTCGAGTTTCTGGCCACCAAAGAAGCGACCGTTCATCTTCTCCACGCACTCCGCGGCATCGGAAGCTCTTTCAAACTTGACGGTCACCACTCCGTCGGGCTCCAGGTCGTATAAAGTCACGTTTGTGACTGTTCCGATAGCTCCACAACCGTTATAAATATCTTCCTTGATGTCCATTTCGGCATCCACGTCATCCTGGAGCTCCTGAATGGTAAATACCCGTTTGAGAGTGACCACCTTGGACGACTTTTCACGAGACTCCGTCTTGACTCGTTTGACCTCCTCCTCATCCCAATCGTTGAGCCTTTGCTGCAATTGAGTGTACTTCCTCTTGGCCTTGGCCTTGGCTTCTTCGGAGTAATTGGGACCGGAATTCGTCTCTTGCTTCTTATTGTCGCTACTGCCCTTTTCCTTGTCGAAAACTGCCGGCTGGACATTCAGAGTGACCATTGTGTCGCCAACGTAAACTGGCTGATTGTGCAGCATATCCACCGCCAATTTCACGCTTTCGGGCTTGAAAAAAACCACCAGACCGTCGCCCTTGCCCTTGCCCTGCTCATCGACATAAACCCGAGCCTTCTTCTTGCCAGTGTAAACATCTTCGGCCAACACTCCGTACTTTTGGAAAATGTCCACCAGCTCATCGTTGGTAGCAGTTGAAGGAAGCCCACTGACATAGATGGCCTTCTGAGGAGGCTTGTCGCCCTTCTGCTGAGCCTTTTTCGCATTCCGTCGCTCCTCAATTACCTCTTTGCGCCTCTTTTTGAGCTGCTCCTGAACCGCCTTCTTGTCCGAAACCGGCTGGTTTTTGCCCGTATCCCTCCCACTCGGTTCCGCCTTCGCAGTCGCAGTTGTGTCCGTCGTCTCCCCAGCAACCAGAGCCGCTTCCAACTCGTCTCCCTTATCCTCCACCTCCTCCTCCTTGTCCTCCTCCTCCTCCTCTATCAACCGCCAGCCTCTAGTCACATGGTCAAACTCGAACATGGTCCCATCTTCCTCCTTCTCATACAGATACGTGCCCTTGATCGTCGAGTATGTCACGTGATCGGGGTCTCCACCGGCGGGCGGTAACGGGGCAATTGCCGCGATTTCCGCCAATTGGTTGTCTGACATGTTGGAGTGAATTAGTATCGTGTAATTGTCGAGCTTGGAATTCCATATTGGTGGGCGATTTTAGGTTTCAGATTAAGAGATATGAATTGATTTGGGAAAAAAATTAAATGAAAAAACAAAAAAAAATCCTTGATTTAATGAATTGATGTATTTGTATTTTTGTATATTTGTATTTTTCTCCATTTTTATTGACCTTTGGTATTTTTTTATTTCTTTATTTCTTTTGTGGTTTTTTTTAAAAATACATTTTTAATTTTTAATTTTTAAATTTTTAATTTTTATAAATTTATTTCATTCAGCCTAAAGCAACAACCAAAAGCCAGACTATTTTGTGCTCATTTCCAGGTGAATTGAACTGATCTGGGAAAACGAAAAGAAATATTAAAACAAAAAATTCATTGAAATGGCGGAAAATCGAACTGGTGAACAATTTTCCACCACCACTCTTAACCTAACCCATACTCACCCACCCACCTTAGTCAGCCGTAGTTTTAAGTTCGCCTGATGAAAGTGCTTTTCTTTCACCTCAAGACCCTCAACCCTAGTCTTTGATCACATCCGTTTTACGGTGAGTATGGCGCGGCACCGCGCTCGGAGATGGGCCACGTGACGTCTCCGGTGTCGGTCTGTGTGTGTTGATTTCGCTCTTTTCTGCCTCTTTGTGTTTGGATCAACAACGATGAAATGTCCCCAATGTGAGGAGGTAGAGAGCGGCAGAGAGTGAGGCACAGACACGGTGGTAGGACGACGAGAGCGGTGAGAGACGCAGGTTATGTTGTTGGCTGGTGGATGGAGCTGTTGGCTGGTTGCTGGAGCTGTTTGCTGCTTCTGTCTGCTGTTGACTGTGTGTGTTCTATCATGATGTTGTTGCTGTGACTATGTGGTGACTTTGATGTGACTAATGCTGACATGAATTCAGTGAATGTTGGCCACCGGATCTGTTGGTGCTGATTTAGGGCTGTCATACGTGTTCATTTGGCCCTTTCGGGTGTTGATTCAGTTCATTACAGACCATCTTGGTCTCCCACCTACCGCCAGTCCCACGAATACACGCATACGCAGTTGTCAGGCTGACTGCAGAGAGAAAAGATACAGCAACTCACAGGTCAAAGAGAAGACACGTCATTAGCGGATAGTGCTCGTCAGGCAACACTCAACGTACAGCATCCAACAGACAGCACTCGACAGATCACCGCAGACATCATCATATCGCTAGTGAGCTGGCGACAGACCCACATCTGTGATCCCAATACTGCATCTCCACTACAGATCTGCTGCTGTCATACACAAAAGCTGGTCTCTTGCACCCAGTCTGACGAGCAATAGTGTCTTTTTCCCGTCTTACGACCTCGCCTGCGATCCGCACTTGCACTTTTCTTCACCTCGCTAACCCAGATGTCCCCCACCGCTGAACAGATTGCATGGCTGTTTGTGTCGCAGTACTTTAAGCGACTGCACTCGGACCCCAGCGAGCTGCACCACTTTTACGACGTCGATGCGAAGCTGCTGCACGGCAAGGAGCAGGACGACACCGCCGCGATCTCTGGCACAGAGAGCATCCAGGAGCGGATTAGCCAGCTGCACACCAAGGGCTGCAAGACGCTCATCTCGTGCCTGGACGCCATGGAGGGCCCCAACAAGTCCATTCTGATCCAGATCATCGGCCAGATGTCGTCCACCGACGATGGCGTGCCTCAGAAGTTTGTGCAGTCCGTTGTTCTCGAAAGCAAGAGCGGCACCAACTACTCCATCTACAGCGACGTGTTCCGGTTCCTGAAGGATGACGACGAAGAGGTGGCCAAGGAGGATGTCAAGGAGGAGCCTAAGGAGGACGTCAAGGAGGAGCCCAAGAAGGAGGTTGAGGCGAAGAAGGAGCCAAAGAAGGAGGAGCCCAAGAAGGAGGAGACCAAGAAGGAGGAGCCCAAGAAGGAGGAGGCCCTCAAGAAGGAGGAGCCCAAGAAGGATGAGCCCAAGAAGGAGGCTCCTGTTGCTGCTCCTGTTGCTACTCCGGCCACTCCTGTTGCCGCCTCTTCTTCTTCCGCTGCTTCCGCTGCTCCTGAGACCAAGGAGGAGCCCAAGAAGGAGACAGCTGCTGCCGCCCCCCCTGCTGCAGCCACCTCCGCCCCCGCTGAGCCTACCAAGCCCTCGGGACCTATCTCTTGGGCTGCCCGAGCCCGGTCTTCTGACAAGCCTGCTCCCGCGGGCTCTGCTACCCCCGCCGAGACCCCCTCGCCCGTGGCTGCCGCTGCTGTAGCCAAAAAGGAGCCTTCCAGCTCTCCCACTGTTGCGGCCGCAACCACGTCCTCCGCCTCCTCGGCCGCCGGCAACCGAAAGGGAACCTTCCACTCGGCATACATCAAGGGCGTGGACGGCAACACAGACTTGGCGGTCGTGGAGGCCGCGCTCAAGAAGATTGGCAACGGCATCTCACACTTCGAGGTGACCAAGTCCAGGAACAGCGTTTTTGTCGACTTCAACGACGCCCAGACGCTGCGAAAGGCTCTGGAGCTGCGGGAGCTCAAGGTCGGCGATCTGACCATCATCATCGACGAGCGAAAGCGCCGAAAGCCCGGCTCTGGCTCTGGAACCAGCAACGGTGGCGGTAGCGGAAGCGGCTCGTCCGGAAACAGAGACTCTAACAAGCGTCAGGGAACCAAGCGACGTTAAATAGATTGTAAATACACGGCCCTGGAGGAGTTCATTGCACAATGTTTTCTTTTCCATAGTCGTGAGGCTTAGTCGTGTGAATCGCGCGGCTGTTAGCTGCCTCCCGGGGTTGTCCGAGCCCCCATGGCAAGGATACGTATCACGTCTTTCTTGAGAGACGTGTATAGGTTAATACAGTAAAAATTCACTGTTGTATTTGGAGAGAGTAGTAGTAGAAAATGTTCCTATAGAATGTTCAGTTCAAGTTACTGATTTGATGGTTTTATTTTAAAATTATTTTGTAACACATTTGAACTCTATAGATTTTCCAAGTACTTATAAGTATATTTCCAACTAATTACACTTATAGCTGGGTATATATAACTCTGATATCTCGAAACAATCGTACTGAAAGGGGTGATTATTTGTCGATATTTGTTGAAAAACAAAGTATTGGTTTTTCAATTGTATACTTTTTATGTCTGTGGGAGTTTTGGATCGTTGGAATGGCACCCCCAGCCAACTTTTTTATTTAAGTATTCACTAAGTAGACTCAACTAAAGTTGTTAGTTAAAAGTGTTGAAATTTACCGTCCTCGATGTAGTTGATAGGGTCTATCGAATATCTTGAGATTTCTAATAAGTATTTATTGGAGATATTTGAACAAATTAAAATCTCTTCCAGATGTCTAGCAGCTTTCTAGCACGAATTTTGTGTGCGTCATGTCTGATTTTCCACATAACAAGATGATGCGGCTGAAACTGAGCTTAAAGACTTTGGGGGAATCTTGGGGGGCTCGGAGGGTTGTATTATGGGTACAAAAGGGATATGTATTTTTTACCACGAGTGGATTTATATCTCATATGAAATAAATCTCGGCCAGGCCTTGTTTTTCTGGCCTTTTTGGTCATTTTTTGTGCTATTCGAGAGCTCATGGATTGGGCAAGGCTTTTGCACTTGATGTGCATGCATGCACTTGTAAGGCGAAGCATTTCACTACACCATCACCAGTGTGAAACGCCAATCTGAACGTCGACCTGAAACATCGACCTGAAATAGCACCGATTATACCCAAGCCCGATCAACTGTTGATTGGGTCTTTCTCATACCCCTCCGTCCCATTGCCAACACCCCATTGTCATGCTCCCGTCGGAACTGGTTCAGCTCATCGCTAGTCATCTGGACATGGCGTCGATCGTCTCTTTGTCTCAAACGAGCTCGTCATGGAGATATGCGGTTTCCGAGGACGTTTTCCGCTCCCGAATGAGCTCCCTATGTCCGTGGTTCGAGCCCCAGACGAGCCAATACAAGACCTGGAAAGAGTGTGCTCTGGAGTTCGTTTGGAGAGTTAGCAGAAAGACGTTTGCGCCATGGTTAAAGTATAGACCTGGAGATGGCCTTGACGATGGTGAATTCAACTTCAGCAAGAGTTTGACCCCAGATCAGTCGTCCCAACTCCTGCGAATATCCCTCTCACCATCGCAACCCTCCGTGTACACCAGCAAGTACGGAATCCAAGTCTCCTTTGCCAACGTGGACGTCTGGAGTGCTCCGGACTTCCAGGAGATTCTGTCCCTGCCTCAACTGCTGGCTGTTCTGGTCATCTACCAGGACGTGACTACCATGATCAGAGGAATTCTTGTGGTCAAGTACCGAAACTCGCCTGGTCTGGAGCCCGACGTGAACACATCTCTTCCAGTGTGTCAAAAGTATCGCCTGCTGACGTCTGGATCGCACCTGTTTCTCCATATCATTGACGAAATTGAACCAGAGGGAGATATCCACTATGGGGAGTTTTTCCACGTGACCGGAGGAGGACTCAGGCTGCTGTTCACGTGTCAAAAGCCGGTGGTGTGTTTCAACGGTCTCTTTTACTTTTTCTCCAGGCGAAAGCTCAATTGCGTTCAGGTATGTCTCAATGGTTCGGAGGCTGGGACGGATACAACATCGAAAAGAGGTCCAGAACCACCTACCACTGTTATCTACAGCCGCTCCACGCGCCCCCTCAAAATCAAGTACTGCCTGTATATAGGCTGTGACGGCTACGCTTTTCTGGGCACCCGGGACCGAAACAAGCAGCTGATGTGGAACATGTTCACCAACGAAATCTTTCCTCTGACTCACCAACTGTCTCAACCTCAGCGATTCGGATTCCATGCCGCCAAATACGCCTGTGACGATGTGACTCCGTTTTACAACGTGTCGGCTCCCGGAATCAACTGTCTCGACGCTGAAGATGCCGAGGCGTCGGGAGAGGAGCCGGAACCGCCGGTGATGAAGGCGTTTGCTTTGTTTGTGTCGTTGCAAGGGTTGGAGGCAAGACAGGATCTTGTGTGGTAGTGGGAGGCACTATTGCGAGTCATTGGGCCAGTAGATAGCCACAGACAGTCGCAGATAGCACACAGCAGCAGCAGGTGAGCCGCCAAAGAGAGCTCAGATGCGTTGAAATCAACAAATAAGACACGTGACCTCGGTGGACACATGGCGCGAAAAGTATTCTCGCCAAGTAGAGTGACTTTTTTGTTGATTTACTCTGTCACGGTAAGTAAAGTGCATACTAATCAATTGTCCTGAGTTAGTGATGTTTGTGTAGCTGAAATCTCGATAGATAATGACATTACAGAGAAGGAAAACATATAAATCACTTCACCGTGTTTTTGTCGTTATTTTCCTGCAATTATGCCGTACTTTGATGTCTATTAGTTGTCCTGGTCACATCTCTGTCCACACTATGTTTTTATGTTTTTTTAAACAAAAAACCTGACTACGTCCCAGATTCTAACTAATCTCCAACTATGGGACACATTCATCTTAAGTAAACATGTCAGCCAAAGACTTACACATTATTCAGAGAGTTACGTCCAATATGTCACTCAGAAACGACCTCGGGACCTCACAATTGAAATCAAAAAGATCTACCGTCATCTCCGCAAGATTCCCTATCCAATGAGCCCCTCCAATATCCAACAGCTCCATTTTTCAGGTTTGTCATCGCCAAAAAATAAAAATAATAAAAAAAGGAAAAAAAAGAGAAAAGGAAAAAACTTTAAAAATACGTGCACCGCGATTTTATTTATTTTTAATATATAGATCACGCGTCGGAATCGATAGCAGAACAACACACAACACGCGCCACAGGCCAGCAAACGGCGTCGTTGCAAATGGCGTTTTCTTTCGATCACGAGAGCATCAAGAAATGGAACCGGGCAATCACGGCTGTTTCTCGGATCGGCGAGAATCTCACGTGGGAGGTGACGTCGGAGGGCCTGAATTTGTCGGTGATGAACGCGTCGGGTCTGAGTCACATGACCATCAGTTTTTTGCCGGGGTTTTTCAGCCGCTTTGAGAGTCGCCAGCGGCTCACTTTCCGCACCGCCAACAAGGGCATTTTCAACATTTCCAAGCGCATGGAGCAGGACCCGTCGGTCAAGGAGTGTCATGTGACTGTTCTGGAGGACCACACGGTTTCTGTGCAATCCGAATGCGTCAATCACATCAAGCGCACCTATTTTCTGTCCTACGAGCTGCTTCGGTCCGTTCCTGTCATTCCCGATGGCGCCTATACGTCGTCGTTTGCGCTCCATTCGCGCCGGTTCCGCGAGTTTGTCGAGCATCTCAAGGGCGAGCAGGTGGAGATCAAATGGGATGCCATGGACCAGGAGCATCTTGGCGGGGAAAACACCCATTATGCCGTGTCTATGAAGTCGGTGACGGCTCCAATCAAGAATATTCGCGGCCGGGTTATTCGCCAGGCGGTCAACAGTCGATTGAAGATCTCCGCCAACATTTTCGACGATCTCTCGGCCCATGGAGGCCAGGTGGCCATGCCCATGGTGGATTTGCGGCACTTTTTGAGTCTGTCCGAGTCCCTGTTGGGCACCATTCTGTGCCAATTTGGCGACGAAAACACCCCTGCGCGGTTCGAATTGGTGACCGAGACCCTCAATGGACCCCATGATGTCGAGTGTGTACTCCATTTCATGAATATGACGTCGGCCGCGACTCTGGCCCGCTCCAAGCGAAAGGTCGCCAGTCGTCAATTGAGCAGAGACGAGTCGAGAGACGGGTCAGCAGCGGCTGCTCCGGCTAAAATGCGACGGTTCAGTTCAACCAACAGTTCGGTGGCAGAAACGGTCGATGATAACGTCAACGAGGACCAGATCTACTACGACGACACCGTTCTGTATCCGGAGACGGCGGAGGTTGGAGCTGATGCAACTAACGAGGAAATTGGACCCACTAATGAGGAAATTGGAGCCACCAACGACCAAATCGCCGACGACCAAATCGCCGACGACAATCTGGAGATGGAAGAACCGCTGTTTCTCGATGACGATCTGAACGACCCGGATCCGGTCTCCGAAATGGGACCCACTCAGACCACCCGAATGACTGGAATTCTGGATTAGATTGAACGGAATGAACAGGTCACTGCGATGTTGCACGTGATCAGCACCAGAGAGCTCCTGTTGATACTTGTCGCACTTCTCGGGCGTAAATCAGCTGTTTCTCGGCTCTCCCGCGGTCCTCGTCCACTAAATGGAAGTCTCTGAATAACCCCATTGCATCTCTCGGGATTACCAACCCTCGCCAACCGTTCGTGCTATGGGTACCACTCGAGGGTTGATGGTTTTCTGCACCAAAGAGTTCTAACACCTCTCATGATGGATTCTACTGCAGAAAACTGCTGACAGAAAGACCCATGCTGATCGCTCTGAACTCATGTCTCTACGACCATCGAGTGTCTTCTGGCATCATACGTCAACTCAGACTCATTCCAGGAAAACTGCAATGCTCTTCGTTATATTTGATCAGTTGAAAAAGATCCTTTCTCGCGCGGTGACATGTTCACACATGTTGATATGATACGATTCCATATGAAGAGTCACGTTTGGCTGGAATATCACCTACTTCCTCAAATGTCAACTAATGGACTGAGATCGGAACACAACTTGATAAAAATGGCGTGAATTGATCTACAAAATAAATACATAATAAATAATAGATAGAAGCTAATTAATTTATATTGAATATATTGAATACATACCTGATATATGAAGTCATGTGGCCAATACCTTGCTTATAAGTACAAGTAGAGATACGAAGATACGGAGGTAAACAGTCGGTGAAAAATTGCAGATTAATGTGACTACGGGATCATGTGACCGAGTCTAGATCCCCTATAAGGTCACATGACTCGTTCCAGTAATAAAATACAGCCAGCAGACTCAAAATTGAATAGCTGGACACTTTTTTGTTTTGTTGTTTGTTTCGTTGTTTTTTTTTGTTTTTTTTTAATTTATTTATATTTTTTTAGCTAAAAATCAACCTCAACACATATATACTGCTCAGATAAAAAAGATAAGTTGATTAATGGACTAATTCAATGATTCTCTACAATACCAACAAATTCTCTTTTTTTCTACATCAAGTTTCCAGCTACGTAAGAGTACTCGTAGTCCTACTTGTAGTACCATGTGAACCTCTCGTGTCCAATGGCCAAGATAGCAGCTATTACTAAGCAAAGTGAATTGGACGACTCCAAAGAGGTTATATTTTCACATTTCAAAGCTCACGTGACTCGATTTTCCATATTACGTGTTTGTTTGACGTCGTGTCGTCAACGTATCGTATCCAGAGGACAACACGTGACCTTCAAAACGAATAATATTGACCCAATGACAATGGACTGTTTACTACAAGCTGATTCTTTAGACAAAACTAAACAAAATGATGTCTTCCAATTGTCCCTGGAATGTCACCATTTTCTCCAGGATATGTTCAATCTCTTCTGAGAGATTATCACAGCTCAAAATCGCACCAACTCGTTCCTCTATAAGATTTCTTTTGCTGAACCTGAATGGTCTCTTCTTACTATAATATCACATCACATATCCAATCATCGTCATTATTTATATTCCAACCTGGTCAAAGTGAGTCAATACCAACAGGGTCTCTACCTCTGAGCCTTTTCATTCTTCTCCTGAATCTTGGCCATTCGGGCGGCCTTGACCAACGGCGCCAAAGTGCTCACATCGTCGGCAGTGAGCAAAAACTCGTGCTTGAGCAACTCGGAAGCACTGGCTCGCTGGTCCGCAGACACTTGCAACGCCCAGGCCAAAAACGCCTTGAAAATCGTGCTCAGAGCATCGGGCTCCTTGAGCTGAGGAGTTCCATTGGTGGCAATGAGATAGAGGGCTCGCAGAGGCGACTCGTTGAGATAGGGCGGCTCACCTTCGATCATTTCAATGCTCATGATTCCAAGCGACCAAATATCCACCTTGGAACCATACTCCTTTCGAGACACCACCTCGGGCGCCATCCAGTAGGGAGTTCCCACCATGGTGGTCCGCTTGAGATTGCTTTCGTTTATCTGGGCGCAGAAACCAAAGTCCGTGAGCTTGATTTCGCCCCGCATCGACAACAGAACATTGTCCGACTTGATATCCCGATGAATCACGCCCTTGGAATGCAAATGCTGCAGTCCCAGAAGCGTTTCTCGACACACGGCACCAATCTGACTCTCGGTCATCATGTTGTAGGTCACCACATCCGTCAGAGAACCTCCCTCCATGTACTCCATCACCACCCACAGATCACCGCCGTGCAGGTACGAGTCGATGAAATTGACAATGTTCTTGTGCTTGGAGTCCTTCATGACCAGAATCTCGTTGATGATGAGCTCCTTCTTGGGCTGGTGCTCGAGATTCATCTGCTTGATGGCTACCGACAGATTCGAGCCCACCTCATACGCAGTGAACACGCCGCCAGAAGCGCCCTGGCCAATCTTCACCAGGTTGCGATACAGCTTGGTGGGGTCGCCAGGCGTGCAAATCTGGTTCAGACGAGCCACCACCTGCTGGTCCTTTCGTAGTCGCTGCTCCCGCTTTCGTTGAGACGCCGCCGCAGCAGCAGCAGGATTACTAAGAACCTGCTGTGTGGATGACGTCACCGGACCGCCAACCTGGCCCCCGGTCGCCTTCTGCAACTCCAACAGCTGTTTCTGTTGAATGAGCTGCTTCTGCTGGGGAGTCAGACCCGAAGAACCGCCAGAAACAGATTGTTGCGCCTGCTGCATCGACCCGTGTTGCATCTGGGGCATGACAGAAGGCATAGCTCCCTGCTGAGCACTCTGCTGCTGTTGCTGCTGCTGCTGCTGCTGCTGCTGTTGCCGCTGCTGCCGCTGAACAGCCTGAGCATGCGCTGCAGCGAGCTTCTGCTTCTGCGCATGCCGCTCTGCCCGCTCCTGCTGCCGCTTCGCGTTGAACGCCTCCAGCTGAGTAATCATCTTCTGACGATACTCCGAGTTTGGAGCGTGCACCGAAGGAACACCGAGCGGAGGCGCAGGCGGAGGTCGCGGAGGAGGAGACTTGGGCGCAGCCGAAGGAGGAGCCGCTCCAGCACCACTATCGCCAGATGCCCCAGCACCACCGGTCTTCTTTGGAGACGCGGAGGGCGGCCGAGGAGCCTTTCTGGACGCCACAAAGTGCGCCAGGGGCTTCTCCTCGGGAGTTGCCGGCGCCTCCTCCCGAAGATTCTGCCTCGACTGAGAGAGAGCGAGGGGGGTGACGGGAGGCCCCTGGTTCGAGGTCCCCGAAGACAACGACGACTCACGTGTTCGGTCACGTGAGGGAATGGCGGGCGTAGCAGTCGTGGCGCCACCACTAGCAGTAGCTCCAGTGCCTAGAGTGGCGGTAGAAGACGACGCAGAACCACCACCAGCTGCTGGAGGAAAGGGAGCAGACCGCGGCTTGGCGAAATAGTCTCCCCCTCCGACTCCACCTCCACCGCCAGTGCTGGTACTAGTATCACCCTCGGTATCCAGATCCACACTAAGAGGAGTGCCCAGATTAAGCGCTCCCAGAGTAGGAGTGGTGGCGCCAGGAGACGCAATGGGAGAAAAGCCGTTCTGGGCATTGTAAGGCGTGGTAGCAGTAGCCCCAGAACCGGCCTGATTGGCTCCCCCAAACTTCTGCCAAACTCCGTCGTCCTTCTGATCGGTGTAAAAGGCCATAATGTCCATCACCGCCTGAGGGTGCTGCTCGGCCTCGACCTTGGAAATGCCGGACTCCGACAACAGCTTCTGCCACGGCTTGGGTAGTCCAGTGAACTCGCCGGTGTCGAAGTTGAACCCCACGTGGGTCACGTGTTTGGCGTCGTAGGGCCCCGAAATCTTGGGCGTCGATGGCGCGCTCGTGTCAGACTCAGACCGCCGCACAGTCGTGTTCTTTCGACTCAGAGTGCCCATGGAAGACACCAGGTTCGAAAACACGCCCTTCATGCCGCCCCGTGAAGAGATCGACTTGGAGCGCTTGTCGCGAGACTGCATGGGCTGTGAGTCACGTGACGGGTCCACCGCGCGACCCAACGCGGCGTTGGCGTCGTCAATCTGCTTGCGCATTGGAGCAGCGGAAGTGGACACGATCCGACGTGAGTTTTTCGTTGGCGCGTGCGGAGTGGTGGTGGAAAACGACCGGTGAACTGACGCCGCCGATGGGCCCCCTCCAGGAGAGGTTACGTGAGCCACTCCTCCAGGAGACATTGGGGTACCTCCTGGAGTACCTCCGGTAGGTCCACCCCTTTCTCCGTTAGCAGGGCTTGAATAGCCATAGGAGGGGACATACTGCTGCTGCCGATCCAGTGTCGCTGCCCTCTTTCGGCCATCTTGACCCAGCTGGGATTGGGTTGGGATCGGTGGAGCAGTCTGTGGAGTGTACTGCTCAAAGGCGCCTGTCTGCATCTGTGGAGTGATGGGTGGAATCGCAGGCGCCTGCGAAGTAGGCGCTGGGGGCATTCCAGAAGCCGCTGATGCTCCCGTGAGTCCTCCAGAAGAGGGTCCTGGCCGCTTTTGAGCCACATCTACTCCACCCATACTGGAGACACTGGCTCGCTGAGAAGCCGACGACTGGTTCCACGACTGGCCAAAGGAGGACGACGACGACGTGGACGACGCGCGCGATTTGTGGGCATCGTCAGATGGTTCGCCATGTGGCTCGTCACGTGACTCCCCAGCGCCGCCGGCCATGTGTTCGTCGAGCCGGAGCAACGACTGCTGCCGCTTGGGGAATACGGGCGACGCTGACACGTCCCGTGATGATTGCTCACGTGACTGGTCACGTGGTGACTCCGACGATGACGAGAACGAGAGGTGTGTGGGGCGGCTCTCGCTCACGTGATGCGACGTCTGTTCGGCGGGGTCGATGATTGTGGTTTCGAATTCAATGGGGGCGTCTGTGTTAGTAAGAGAAAAGGGAAAAAAGGAAAAGAAAAAGAAGGAACTGGTGATGAATGGAAGATATGGAGGAAGATGTGGCAGTGGCAGGTTGAAACACATTCTGAGAGGCTGTGGGAGGCTCTGAAGACATTCTGAAGACATTTTGAGAGACAGTATGTCAACGGACAGATAGTGACTCAGGCTCTCCACAGACTCCCTACCTGCCAAACCTCAGAATTGATACCATTCTGGGCCAAATACTCCATCAATTCACCCTCAGGTAGCGTCAAATGCAGCACTATCCGACAATACAGCTCTTTCCCCCTCTGTCATCATAGTGATGCTGCGCTCAAGGGCCCTCAAGAGGCCCCAAAATGCTACCGGAAGACACCAAAATACACCAAAACCTGCTTGTGATCATTCCAGTAAATCAAACCACAGGCAGAAGTACCGGCAGTTGGCTATTTTTACCAGTAGTCGGAAAAGAGTCAACTGCCAAAACTGCCAAACTGCTTCTGTGTACCAAAGTATGACTTCCAACCAAATAGAGTAATCAGAAGAAATCAGAAGTCGTAGAGAGCCTCAAAAAGTCGCAAAAAAAGTCGCACTCCAACCACTTCCATCTCTTCAATCACTTCAATCACTTCATCACTTTGTGCTTCCAAATTCCGTCAATCCAAATCAGAGGCGCTTTCAGTACCTCTGATCTGATTCCACCACCGGCAACCAAGAGCATAGCTTCTGGTTGCCGTCTGGTTTGTTACTACTCACCCAACTTCTTATCAGTCTCAGGACTAATCTCTCTACTCTCATCTCCTTTAGGGAGCGAAAAGGACTCGATGGAGGTCTGCGACACCTTGGACTTGTGCAGTTTGCGCGTGGCGGCCTTGTTGGGAGAGCTGCCTGTCTGCGAGTGCGATCTGTAATGGCCGGTCACGTCGGATTTGCTGGGTGAACGGTCGGAAAAGGAGAATCGCGATACGCGGGACTGAGAAGGAGAGTCCGGAGCACGAGCATCAGCGAGTGCTCCGTAAGACATTCCTGTCACTCCTGTCACTCCAGTTACTCCTGTCCCTCCAGTTACTCCTGTCCCTCCAGTCACTCCATCCTCAGCCCCTCCATCCCCAGACACTCCATCCCCAGCCCCTCCAATGGCATATGTCGCTGGCGTGGACTCGTCACGTGGAAGATCACGCTCCAACTCGCGGACTCCAAAGTCTCCCGGAGAAGACTCCACGTGATCCACGTCCGAGTCGTGAGTGGCGGGCGAATAGTGGCCCAGCGACGTAGAAACGTTGCCCGTAGAAACGTCGCCACGACCAGGACTGCTCACGTGAGTGGGGTCGTGACTGCTCACAAACTTCTGAATGTCACTTTGGTCGCTGCTCACGTTGGCCCCCATGGTGTATTTCTCCGAGTCAATGTCGGGAAAGGCCCCGGGGATGGGCGACGGGGGGTAAGATATGGGTGCATGGGAGGTAACGGGGGTCACGTGGGACGTGTTGTCGGTGCTGTCGGTGCTGTCGGTGTTGGCGATCATGTGATTAGCATAACTGTCGTCGTCGTCAATGCCGTCATTCATGTTACCCATGTCACCTGTATCACCGATGTCAACCTCACCCGCGTTATCCTCACCCTCATCTCCATCATCTTCATAATGCCTGACTTCGGCGTCGTAATTGAACGGAAGTCCAGATCGGGGAATCCCTGCGAACCCGAGTCCAATTGCTGAACCCGGCTCTTCTCGACCACCAACGCCGTGGAGGCCGTGGAGGTCGCGGGGATCGTGGCCCCCTCTGTTTGTGTTTGTGGCGACCCCGTTCGTGTCTCCGGCGCCGGTTCCGTTTGCACTCATCGCCGGAGTGCCTCCAGGAGTTCCTCCAGGAGTGTTGCCGGGGGTCATTCGACCATAATCAGAGTACATGCTGGAGGGAGAGGTGGGAGAGGCCACGTCATTGATGGTTGGAGTGGCGGTGACAGAGTCATATCCATGATGGGGCGGCGAAGAAGAGACAGAACCCCCTGCCGCCACAGACTCAACATACTTATTGTAGGTCTGGAACTGGGCAACATGAACATCGGGGTCGGCCTCCGACGACGACCGAGATCGGCCGGTGGCGGTGTTAAACGACGATGGCGAGTCCATGGTGTTGTCGTTGTTTTTGTGTCGTATTTGTGTCGGTGTTGATGGTGGTTTTGTGTCGTTTTAGTGTCGGTTGTGGTTGGTTTTGTGTCGGGTTGTAGGATTTGCGTCACTGGTGTTTGTGTCGCACAATGGGGCGGTCACGTGATGGGTGTTTGTGTCGCTGTCTGTCGCTCACGTGATGTGTGCTATGTCGCTTTTCGGTCGGTCACGTGATTTGCTGGGCGGCGGCTCGCGGCTCGATTCAATCACTCGCAATCTCAACACGTCGTCTCCAACTCGTGATTCAGATGTACAAGTAAGGTCCAAATGGATTTCCCACCCAGCCCTTTTTCCCATACACAAACCTTATTTTCAAAAACAAATAAAATTCTTTATTAAAACAACAGATTATGATGTAATCATGTGATCAGAATATGGATGCAATAATAATATTATGCGAATTTCTTAGACCATTTACATGATTTTTTTCATATTTTTGGTATTTTTCCTCGTTTTTAAAAACGCCCATTTGCACGTCTATTTTATAATATTCTTTTTTTATATTTTTCCCCACCAAATCAACTATGGTCCTAATCTCTCAGGGGATCGAAATTGTGGGCAATTCCAGAGATTATGATCTCTGTAGATTCAGATCGTCAACACGATGGCTTTGAAAGTTTCTCTGAATTCATTCGACAAAAATCCAGGGGAATATGAATTTCTGTGAATTATTCCGAATTTCATCAAATTACTTCGAAAAATAGGAAAAATTCGAAAACCGCCCCAAAAAACCACTTTGAGGCAAAAATGAATCAGAAACTCGAAACGAACATACAGCACAACGTTTTATTGTCTTCCATTGTTATTCTGCGCGCTCCCGCGGCTCTCCTGAACTCGTGCATAATTCCAACGAGTTTGACACGTGCCGGGGGGGTTGGATTGTATTGAAAAATTATATATAAAATTTAAAAATGATAAATAAGGCGTAGAAATTTACTAAAAACATTGAACAAAAAAGCAGAAATAAGGGAATCACGTGACACAAAAATATGGGGTACTTTCCATATTTTTCCGCCACTTTTTATCCACTTTTCCATCTAGTTGTTAGCCCCATTATCCCCGTTTTTCAACTGACACAAATTTAAATTCAGATGGCCGAAAATGGAATAATAATTTGAGAATCAAAGTGAAAACTAAACACACGGCCAAAAAAAATACCCCCAAAATTCTCCCAAAATCTCGCCCAAAATTGTCAAAAATGGCCCCACCATGGACCAACCCCTAACATAGAATAGCCCTATCCCTACTGCACACGAAACTAATCTCAGACACATTTCTGCAACCATTACAAAAATGCCCGGAGCTCCGAAATAATTCAGAAGAAAAGTAGTCACATGATCCATTGTTCAATCAATCATCTGAGACCCAACAAACACAGCTGATTACTGTTCTTTAATTTTCCAAGCCTTTTTGTAAATATACAATTTTTGGCAAGATATTCCACACCAATGCAACTCCATTAGTACAGCCCTAACCCTAACATTCGAATCCCTTTTGGGACGACCGATCCAAATTTCCTGGGTTAGGGTTTGTTCAAACGCTCCCATTGGTCGATATCATATCTCCTCCATGATTTTCTCCCAGCCAATCAAAAGCCTTATCCACTTATCTACAGAGATAAGGCAAAGGGAGCAGGATAGATATAAAGAAGACGGAGGGATGTGCATGGATAAATAACGACGAGCTGAGATACTGCGCTGATACCCAAAGGAGATGTGAGGGATTGGCCGGTCGGTAAGGTGATGGTGTTGGTTGTGGTTGTGGTGGTGCTGAGGAAGTTGGTGTACTCAGTGGCTTATGTCGGCGGATTATGTCAGCAGATTATGTCAGCAGATTATGTCAGCAGATTATGTCAGCAGATCATGTCGGCGGATTATGTCTGTGACTTATGTCAGCCGATTATGTCAGCGTGTACGTCAGTGGCTTACGTCATTTGTTCATGTGAGCTTACATCATTGCTCATGCTGTGCACCGCATCGCACCACATCACATGACTGACGTCACATGACTAACAGCTCTGAAGCGTCATGTCGCAATGTGTGGATGTCCATGTGCCCACCACATTGCTTCTGTGGTGACCACGTCACTTCCGTGGTGACCTCCGTGGTGACCACCGTGGTCATGTCATGTCGTGCGTGCTGTGGCTGTGGCTGTCATTTGTCACGTCACAACATCCACGTTGCACCGATCCCATCACCCTTGCTCCCCCACCTTCCTCTAGCTGCAATCGATCCGTTTGTTACCCTCCTTTAGATCATTTTAGTACATGACTCGGTTCGCTGGTCTGAACTCTATTGGGACATTTTTTACATCCCAACGGGACCTAGAACAGTGCCGAGAACCGTGCCCAGCGCTGGTGGCAGGTGCCCTAGCCCTGCGTCTGGGTCCGGTAGTGAACCCTAGCCTGGATATCCCAATACGCGTGTTTCCCCTAACCCAAATTCCCCAACCCGGACATTTCCCCTAGCCTTCTGCCCCAACTCAGTACCCTGCCCTAGCCCTTTCTCCCAACCCACACCTCCAACTTTTTAATCAACCCTAAATTCAAATTGAGTTCTGGGGCAATGTGGAGAATGCATTGCGTCACCCCCACAATTGCCCTCAAATTGAGAGTACATATTTACCGACAGCCCCGAAATCTCTAGCTTTATTCCTACCAAGTTACACGAACACCCTTCATCACAAAAACACAGCATCGAAAATGGTTCTCACCGGAAGAGGAGGATACGGCAATCACGTGTCCAAGAAGCAGCAATCTCTGTCGCCCAAGACTTCCCCCGTTTCACCTCATCTTCAGCCCCAACAATCATCGTCGGCTGAATGCGACTCTGTACCCAGTACTCTGGCTCCTGTTTTGTCCTTTTCGTCACCTAATCAGCGATTCACAACTGGTCGAGGCGGCTATGGCAATCGACGTCCGATTAGTCAGATGATGCCCGACACTCCTGAGGAGTACCTGGAGGAGTGCTACACAGCTTATGAGTATGTGCCTCCAGTGTATTCTGTGGGTCGAGGAGGACTGGGAAACAAGGTCACTAATCACAAGAAGGAGAAGGAGCCCGAAAAGGAGGGAAACCGACTTACTCGAATGTTTTCCAACGCCTCCAACTCCTCCAACTCCAGTCAAAAGTCGCGAAACTCTCTGCATGCCGTGAGATCGGAGCCCGGTCGTGTTTGGGCCAAGCTCAAGACCACCATGACCAATTAAGAGGATTACTTCCTCAACATTCATCATGTGACGTCGTTTCGTCACCCCATACACTACTCGTGTCAAAAGCCTCAGGCACTATTTATTACTAACGGGATTTTCCCTGTGAATTTTTCACTAATATCATTTATTAATTAAGACTGTTGTTTGTATTGTATTGCTTCCATTCGATCTGGGGTTTTTTTTCTTCTATTTTTTCGAACTTTTTAATCCTTTTAGTTTTTTAAATCGATTTTTTTCACGATGTTCCAAGGTGTTGAGGTCTAGTCCCGTGCGCTATTAAAGATGACTCATTTAAACTTTTTATTTTAAACTTCCGGCTTGTAACAAATAACAAAGCCTTATTTGCACACTTCCATTTGTTGTTCCAGAAGCCAGCCAGGTAGAGGAGTGTGCAGCTCCAGGAACAGAAGCCATGTAGGCAGGCAGCCGATTATGTCATCGTCTTGGACGAAGGGTAATCTGGGTTATGTAATCACACAATCGTGCTGACTACTACAGCATGTTACTAAGCGACATTGCCACTGTACAACTCACTGTACAAGTCTCTCTGGTTACGTGCTAAACATAGACTAATCACGCTACAGTAGTGACCCGGTTATCCGGATAGACTCATATTTTTGCAGCCGCACCAGAGTGAGGTAACGTTGCTGTTTTGTATTGTGGCGGTATTCTGGTTGCATCAGTGTTTTCAGGGTTCATTTGCGTGTTTTTGTTTTCCATTTATAATTATTTTAATTATTCTGAAAAAAATAAATCCAGAAATACTCAATAAATGATCGAGTAATAGTCACAAGTCTAGACCAAGTCTTACATGTCTAGAAACCTTGTTGCGAAGACCACGAGGGCAGGAGAGGCTGAAGAAGCAAACCCAGTCGTTCGGGAACGAGATTGACAAGCCGTGTAGAAATAAATTAAATCGATATAACAATATATAAAAATGAAATGATCAGAAAATGATTGAAAATGATGGAAAATGAAACGAATAAATTCTCTGTGGCTCAACATCAGACCCTAAAATATTCCATGCATTTTTTCTATTATTTCCACAATTTCCACCAATTTTCCCAATATCCGCAACCAAATCAATACATCTGCATGTCTCATCATCGCTCTGAATTCGGTAAGGCAAAACCAACTTTATTTCGGCCTCGGCACACCCAAATGTAACAATATGTTCGTCTGCACATGCACCCTACATGCATGCACTCTTCCAAACTTGTACTTGGAACACAAAGCCACCACAAAGACACCAAACGGAGCAAGGGAACCAACGGACCGTGACCGCAACGCACACAAGTGACACGTTCGGCTTGCCTCGATCACATCCAGCAACCCAACACAAAAAAACCAACACAAAAACAACCACCATCAGACGGAGACATCTTCCTTAAAACTGGGTCTAAGAATAGATCACAAAGTCCTCAAACATGCACTCTTCTGCACAAGTGCACCTGCAAACGACCAGTCAGATGAAACTGTAGCAACTCTACAGCTACGGCTACGGCTACAACTCCGAGTCGACTGCTCGATCCCAAACTTGCTCCTTTTTTTTTTGTATTTTTGTCAGTTTATTTTGTTTTTCTTGTTGTATTTGTCCCTATCAAAGACCCTTATCAGACTACTCTCAACGGTTTTCCCACCCCCACATTTTTCCAAAACCTTATTGTAATAGTACCTTACACGAGTCCACGACGTAAAAACTCGTCAAAACAATCTCCTAGAGACTCCAAACTGCGTCCAGTGGGTATTTCGGCGGTCCTGATTACGTCGGAACTTTCAGATTTGAAATAACATGTCTCAATGCCACACAACCACAGCCCTCAATCCAACATCCAAAATAAACTACACACAACAAGTTATACCCCCATTTTAACCGGTTGAAAAACGCACTCAATCGACAGAGAAAAAATACGTCAATGGTCACAAAATTCACACCGTTCCAACCGTCCCGTTTATGGCGCTCTCCAGCCACTCCCCGTCGTCTTATCCCCCTGAATATGTGTACTAAATGCAATGATATGCACATGGTGAACCTAATCAGAAAATTTTTATCTGATCAATCACGCGACTACTTGGACTCATACTTGTATACTGAACATATACTGGTAGTACAATCAATCTGTTAGCATTTATCTACTTTACTTAACTTCCTCCAGTCACATACCAGGTCATTAGAATACACGTCTAGAACGTTTTACATTTCTTGAAACAACACTTTCGCCTCTGGGGCCCTAGGACTCGCTTACAAGCGCTTAAAAGCCCTCCTCCTCACCTCGCTTGGTCTCCTCAACCATGTCGGCATCAGGAATGGAGCCACAGATGGTCTCGGTCATGATACCGGTAACAAGGTAGGGGTCAATGTTGGAGGCGGGTCGTCGGTCCTCAAAGTAGCCGTAGCCCTCCTTGGCCACAGATCGAGGAATTCGGATGGAGCAGCCTCGGTTGGCAACTCCGGAAGAGAAAGAGCCGATGGAGCCGGTCTCGTGTCGGCCGGTGAGTCGCATGTCGTTGTCCTCGCCGTAGACGGCAATGTGCTCCTTGTGTCGGGCAGCAAGCTTCTCGATGGCAGCCTCAATGTGCTTCATTCCACCGGGCTCTCGCATCGACTTGGTGGACACGTTGGTGTGACAGCCGGCTCCGTTCCAGTCTCCCTGCAGGGGCTTGGGGTGGAAGGAGATCTTGATGCCAAACTCCTCGGCAACTCGGTGCAGCAGGTATCGGGACATCCACAGCTCATCGGCCATGGAGATACCCTCGCAGGGACCAACCTGGTACTCCCACTGGGAAGGCATGACCTCGGCGTTGATACCGGAGATGTTGATTCCGGAGTAGAGACAGGCTCGGTAGTGGGCCTCAACAACGTCTCGAGCAAAGACCTTGCCGGTTCCGACACCACAGTAGTAGGGGCCCTGGGGAGCGGGGAAACCGCCCTTAGGCCATCCGACGGGGTTATCGCTCTCGTCGAACATGGTGTACTCCTGCTCGATTCCGAACCAGATGACCTCCTTCTCGTGGGCGCTCATGAGCTTGGCGCACTCGTGTCGGTGGTTGAACTTGTTGGGGGTTCCGTCGTTGTTCCAGCACTCGGCCAGAACAATAATGTTGTCGCCTCGTCGGAAAGGATCGGGGTAGATGGCGGCGGGTCGGAGATAGATATCCGAGTCGTGGCCGGGAGCCTGATCTGTGGAGGAGCCGTCAAAGTTCCACTCGGGGAGGTCTTCGATGGAAGTGGGCTTCTTGTCTAGAGTCTTGCACTTGGATCGGATGTTGAAATGGGCATCGATCCAGATGTACTCGGCCAGGACAGCTCCGTGCTGGGGGAGGTCCAGGTATTTTGACAACTGAGTTAGTGGGAGTCAGAGGAGCGAGGGGTAGACCTTGCGGTAGACCTTTGCGACAGTTTGTGACAGTTTGTGACAGTTTTGTGACAGTTTTTGTGACAGTTTGCGACACAGACAACCATGTCACCCACGACATGAACCCTGAGTCTGCTTTTGTGTCTGTGTCTGCATCTGCTGCAGCAACGTTGGCAAACCGTATCGGATAGCCTATCGCCATCACCTACCCCATGGGAAGGGTTCCGTGTCACCGGTTGTGGTCGGCTGTGGGCGCTTTGGTGGTGTGCGATGCAGCGTGCAGCGTAATGGGTGCTGCGCAGATGCAAAAAGGCTGCGCAGATGCAAAAATACCCGCGAGATGACGGCTGCGGTCTGAGTATTACTCAGGTTGCGTCTGGTGCATCTTGTGCGTCTAGTGCGTCTGGTGCGTCTGGTGCGTCGGATGTATCAGGTCCGTCAGATGCGTCTGGAGTGCACACTGTACGGACAAGTTGTACAGTGTCGATATGCTCAGCACGCAACCACCACCCGACCACCCAGACTGTGTCACCAAATTAGTTGCACAAAACCACCACCACAGCCCACACCACCGGACCAAATCGCAGAGGCGCAAAGTCGCCCGCCGCCCTTCTGATACTCACGTTGGAAGCTTTCGAAATGTTAATGTTGTCGGTCATCGTAATGCAAATAAATAGAACAGAGGACTGTTGTAGTGTTGGATCAAGCGATACCGAGACCCAAGGGACGTGCCACGATATATATATAACGTGTGCCAAATTGGGAAGTGCTAAAATACACAAAGTCAACCAAAAAGCCAAAAGGTTGATAATTTTCATGCCCAAACTTAAAGTTTAAAATTTGGAGATATATAATTGTACAGATGAGAGCTTCCGATGCACGGAAACCGCCGGTTGGAAGCCATAGAGATGTGCTACAGATATGGCGGAAAGGGGGTCGGGGTTGTTGGAGGCCCTCATAAATTATTGGCCGCCAAATTTATGTTCCTGGACCTCCGTTTGTGCCGATTGGGAATTTCTCCCAACAAGTCGTAAATTAGACTCGGGCATGTCTGAGGTTAATTTGGCCGACAGAGTTTCTAAATTTGGGCGCAACAAAGACATCTTATCGGCCAATGAAGTGTCGACAGAAGGATGTAAGATAATGTAACGGTCGACAACTGGCGTCGGGATGAGTGCGAGTCGACGACGAGCCGAGTTTGGGGGAGGTGAGTTGGACCGGGATTGTCGTGAGGATGCGGCGAGTTTGGTGGATATTTTTATTTATTTTTGCGGTTCGGAATGGGTGTTTTTTCTGTGTTTTTTCTGTTCCTTTTTTTCCCTTTTTTTTTCCCTGTTTCCCTTCTTTTCCCTTTTTTCTCTTTTTTCCCTTTTTTTCCTTTATTTCCTTTATTTCCTTTATTTCTTTTTTCCCATTTTTATCCTATTTTTTTTTTTTTATAATCACATTATCCCCCTCCTACCCTTCCTTCTTCCTTCTATCCTTCTCCCCTTCTCTCCGGACCCTCACACGATAATACAAACTCTCATCTGTCACGTTCCGCAGTCGGATATGATTCAGATAAGCGTTTGTGTTTCTGGCCAATGAAAATATGGCGGTTTTGCTGACCCGTGGGGGAGTGGATGTGTGCGCGATGATGACAAAAAAAAGGGCAAAAATATGAGGGAAAAATATTCCTCCTTATTCCGCCCCACGACATTGCCGCGGTCATCTTCCTGTAGTACAAGTAGGTCTGCTTTTCGCCTTTTTTTTTGTCTTCTTTTTTCCATTTCCCCGCTGATAACTGTCGAGCGATCCAATGACAACGGGGTTATTAGCCGCTACAGTATGGGGTATCTGCACGAGTCAACTTTGTCATGTCGCGGGTGCAAACGGAGGCCCGGGATGAACTGGGTGAGTAGGATGGGGTCGACAGGGTGCCAGTGACACAAACGGGGTGCCAGTGACACAAACAGGGCGTCAGTGGCGTCACAAACAGGTTCTGGAGACACACATGTTCTGGTGACACAACCAGGATCGTCGGCGATTGTCCCAAATTGTTCGAGTCTGTGGCCACTCTTTTTGTTCCCTGGCGACTCTTTCTGTGTCATTAACGAACGACTCTGGAGGCAGTTGCATTGCGTTTGTGTCAGTCTGGATCAACCTCGGCAAGTCACGTGTCGACGATAACGACGATAACGACGGTGTTGGCGTGGCGTTCGAGTTTGTGACATGGACGACTGGTGCTGATGATTGGCGCTGGCGCTGACTCATCCACTTTCCCACTGACTCATCTACTTTCGAACTAGCTCATCTACTTTCCGGCTGACTCACCACCAACTGACTCATCACCAACTGACTCATCACCAAACACTCCCTAACCCTCCCTAACCCTCCTACTCGCCTTGTTTGTGGGGTTTGGTTCATGTTCACAACCGTGATAAACTCGGCATGGTCATATCGGCACATCTTCACATGTTGCAGCTCACCTCGGTAGTCGAGCAAAAAGGAATGTGGGGTAGTGTCAGTCACGAATCGTCCATTTTTCCGAACCAGCATTTTGGCAACAGTCACAATTGTTGGTATTGGTGCGGTTACGAATGCTACTGGGACTGGGTGGTACTGACTACTACTTGTAGTTGGCTCGGTTACAACTGACTATCCAGTCTCCTCCTGGTTGAGGTTCGTTCTGGTTTGGTCTGATTTGGTCAGGTCCGCTCCTGACCGCCTGACTCCAACAGTACATACTCGTCTTCGGAAACACCCACGAGAACCCACCTCCTCATTCTAGATCTAGAAGATCACCTTCTCCTTCCACACTTCTTCTCTTCCACTTCCATCTTCTAGATCTTCCGCTCCTCTAATTCTTCTGTCACTCTAGCCACTGAGACAGAATGACCCCATCACCTAACCGCCACCCGCCTCTCTAATCCTCTTATCTCCCTACCATTCCCAATTGAGTTTCCCCCACGGCTCATGATTAGCTCCTTGGCTCCCTTGACTCCGCCCTTGACTCCCACGGAGAATAATGGCCCGTTGAGTGCACAAAAACAACGCTAGGCGCGATCTAAACGCCCTGTCAAAATTTCCCGTCAAAATCTGCACTCCCCATCGACCTGTCATCTTATCAGTTGGTCCAAGCCCTCCATTTCGGTTCCACCGGTGGTTCCACCAGATGCTATCTCGACGCGCTGCAGTTTCGGGGATTTGCAGAGCAGCCAATTGGATTTGGAGCAGCCAATTGGATTTGGGGAAGCCAATTGGATTTGGAGAAGCCAATTGGATTTGGAGAAGCCAATTTGATTCTGAGCAGCCACTTTGGTCACCCCACTCTCCCTCCCCCTCCCCGGACCTTTTGGCTCACGTATTCGTATCATCGTGTCTCAAGTCTATCATTCCATGCATCTCTTATCTCTCGGTCGTATCGCCGCTAGTGGAGATAACAGCCCTAAAGATACGACAACCGGTAACCGAAAAGGAGTGGCCTGGTTGGTCGGACCACGTGTCTGACCTTCAGACGCGACATCATTCGACGCACATCATACATCGACATGGCATACATCGACATGGCATACATCGACATGTCAGCATACGTTATCGGTGCACATAGATTACAGTACAGTCGAAATCTATGGAGATAGTGAAAAGTGCTATGGACTCCATGGATGTGTATAATGGGCCCTTCTGAACATTCCTGTCTGGTCTATTTTCACCAATCTCATTTCCTAATCATTCTATGCCCTTATCAGTAAGGGAAGAATTAATCAGGAATATGATCTCCTTTGCCATAACTCTTTGAAGTTGGTTCGGAAAAACAAAAAACATGCCACCGTCCTCTAGACTCGATTTGAACCGATGACAAACGATTGGTTGGTTGTGTTTCTTTTCTTTCTCTTCTCTTATCTTCTCTTTCTTTTTTTTTTTATTTCTTTTTTTTTTCTGTTTTTTTTTTCTACCAACAAAGTTGGCTATCTTGCATAATCGGCATTTTGTCTTGTTTGGGAAGTACTAGACAAACATGATGGAAGCGATATTATAACGTCTCCTGGTGGCTTACATCCACCCCGGGATTGTCACCCCATCTCTCTATATCCCACCAATGTCATCAAACATTGACCAGTCCACTCTCACTGTTATTCTTGAAACGGTCTGAGTTGGAATATGTATCTGAATTATCAGAACGAGTTCTGATTTCGGATCTTTTCACATATCGAGACTCTCCTGCTTCAGTAGACCATGTCGTCTGGGGCGTTTTTTATTTCTTTTCTTTTCTTTCCTTTTTCCTTTCTTTTTCTTTTTTTTTCTTTTTTTTTAGAGCTATGTCGATTTTTCTACATTTACATTTCTTTTAATTATTTTGTAAAATCGACTAAAATAGGCTCAAAAAAATAAAATTCTACCCGTAATACTCGCTCCGAACTTACTCCAGACCATGTCCAAAATGTAACCAGCAAATGCCTCGGGAGATTCTAGCTTTCAAACACCGTTATTGTGGCTGAGACAGTGCTTCGAAAGTGTTGCTGGCTCAAGAAGCAATGTTGTAATTCTGAAGTTTTGATTTATTTTTGTTTTGTTAAAAAAAAAATCTTTTTCTTTTTCATTTGTATTTCATTTTCATTTTCATTTTCATTTTTTCATTTGTGAAGGCTCAGTTTGGCGGTCCTTGTAGCCCCATTTACTACTCTTGATTTTCCCAAATTTTCCCAGATTTTCCCAGATTTTCCTCATTTTCCTCATTTTCCTCATCTTTATATCATTTTCCACATTTTATTTCATTTTATTACATTTTTTTCTCAACTTTGCTTTATTTATTTGAATTTTGCTCGCATCCCTTTTCTTGCTACAAATACGCCCCGATTCATATCGCCAAATGATACCGATAATATGTACATTCCGATGCTTGCTGCACGCATATCACTACGTTTGGACCTGGCAGAATCGATTCCTGTCGATCCGGGGGCCCCATCCAATTTATTCAAATTGATACGTATTTTCTCATCTTTTCCATTACTTTCAAACCCCTCAGGTTTTTGGAGCCATAGAAACAAATCTAAGAAAATAGCTCTGAGACAGGTATTGTGATCTCGATCGGGCTACCGGTGTACTCGTATGGAACGTGACCATCACATGTTGCACGAGCCATGTGGTGACCACATGAGCAGGGTGGTGACCACACTACATACGCCATGGCAATCACAAGGTCCTTGTCGCCACCACCCGGCTCATGTCGTGGTCGCAACACTGGTAATGGCGGCGTCACCGCACTGCACTGTTGGTGTTGCGGTCTCTACAGTGGCATTGATCTTGTCAGGTCCCCCTCGGATCACATGACTTGCTAAATAACTCAGGAAATGTGGAGACCGCTGTCGATCGCACACAGCCCTTCGCTTCTCCTTGTCCATGCCATGTCTCACACTGTGTTGGCTCGGCGTTTGAATTGAATTAGATTTTTCTGTGAAAATCACCATAATTACTGCTATTATCGTGCATTTGGATCGAATCTAACCACAGGAAAATTGGCCAAAAATCGTAAAATCATCTAAAAAGGAAATTGAACCTCAGAGAGAAACTACAAGTAGTCTCGTTGCTACGCCCTAGGAGTGTTCGCGTGACCGGTACGACCTTAGCTACATGACTCATGTGTGGTGTTGGCGTAGCAAGCTGCATGGTGTAAGTGCATGTAGCGTGCATGTGTAGTGCATGTATGGTGCATTTGCATGTATGGTGCGTTTGCATGTATGGTGCATGTGTGCAGTACACACTGTACTGTACATATACCACAGGCGTCATCGAGATAAGGGGGAAAAGTGCTGTAGGGAGTTTGTTCATTACATGAATGTGGTTTCCTTGTGTCCGAATGGTGTCCAAAGAGCGTACTGTACTTTTAATTACTACAGGTACAAGTACTGTTTATAATCTCGGTGTTGTAGTGGTAGCTACTACACTCCCTAATCTGGGGTGTCATAGCCAACGCACAGTATGGAGACGAGGACAATACTTACATTGGTACAATGAACAAGAGGCACCAAACGGGAATACAAGCGACAGACTGAGAGATATTCAACCTTCCTGGTCACGTGAAAGGCGGGGGATGGGGGGACGGAATCAATGGTTCAGTGTCACGCCAAACGTGGGGAAAAGAGAAAAACAGGAATAAAAGCCATACCGACAGAATCAGGAGATCTGGACGATTCCATTGACACCACGAAGAGACTAATTGGGACAACGTGGAATCCAGTAGAATGTCCGAGTGAGACTTGCCAGTATCCATACAGATAAAGTTCAATTAAATCACGTGACCAAGTCAAACTCTCCACCTTAATTTGCGCCGAGATCGTGTCAACCAGGAGATGGAAATACTGGCCGATGGGGACACTTTACACGGAACGTGAAAGCATAACAAGATCCAGCGGATATGATTTACCGTGTGTACGAAATTTTGCCTTGTTTTGGTTATTTTTGAAATTTTCATCTGGTGGTGCCAGATTCGTAGTGTGTGGTACATACTACTGTACATGGCAGTGGTGGATCGACGGGTGACAGAGAGTAATTTTGTTTGGTCTGGTGGTGTATGGATATCACGTGACCTCCATACACAAGAGGCTCTGCACGCTTTCTGGGGGGTTCTAATGTGTTATTTCCGGTGTAAAAGTAGCAAGTCACGGTGTTCTTTGGGGGATGGTCCCCGGGGAAAACGTTCAGAATGGATTTTTTCGAACGCAAAAAGGTGAATACTAAGATACAAGTCCATTTATTCGGTATTTTCAAGCGTCAGGCCAGTAATCTGTTGGTCGTCAGCACTCTTGTGCTGTTTTACTATGGTGGCCGGCGGGTGTGGAGAGAGCCGCCGCTGCCCCGAATAAACGTGATTGACAAGGGATAGAGGGGGTAAGTACATTGCTCAAATAACCCAGGTGGAACAACCAGCCACATAGGCTGTAATTTTGATTCAGTCTTCAATCCTCCTTCCTTCGGTGGTGCCTTGGGGGTTTCACTGTTGGGGCCTTATAGGCGATGAGATCTCGGTGGCCCTTGGAGGTAGGTAAGAGGAATTCCACGGAAGAGGTGAATACGGCAATTGGGGAGATGAAGGTGAATATGACAACAATTGGGGAGATGGAGGGCCATTTTTGAGCCAACAGTGGGCGGGAGGTGCTCAGAGGAAAGATGAAGTGGTTTTGAACGGTTTTACAAGGCCCTAGAAGTTACAGTATACTATGAAGAGAGCTCCAGAGTGGTATAAAGAGCGATTTTGGCAGTTGTTGAACGCTCAAATTTAAGAGAATGGTTGGAGAAAGATTTTAGACGGGAATAGTTGCCACTAAGCGGAATCAAACGCCCAAGACTACAGACATGGACATCACAGGGAGTCAAAAAAGTCACTAGAATAAGAAAGCATGGACGATTGAAAAGAGGGATGGGAGAGGTCATGTGGGTTGTCCCATGGGTTATCACGTGGGTTATCACGTGGGTTATCACGTGGGTTGTCATGTGGGTTGTCTCGGGAGTGGTTGCGTGAATTATAACCACCATTCTCTCGACTCTGGAGACTACAAGTCATGTGACAAGAGATTTTTTGTCTTTGTTCGTTTTGCCATGAGGTTCGAGTGGTTGATGGAGTCACGTGGATGTTCTGAAATCGTCGAATCCGGTCACGTGAAAGCTGAACATTCTTTCCTTTTATTTAGCGAATACGGTGGTAGCGAATACGGCGGAAATAAGCGACTACCTCGGCTTTTGGCGGTTATCAGTTCTTCGTTACCTGACCGCAATGGATATAGGGAGTATAAGAAGACTGTTGTCTAGGAAGCTGACAACATTCTCCAGCCGATCATGTGGGAATGTTTGTCTGAGGAGAGAGCCAGAATGACCTCAGACCCAATCAGACCCAATCTATCTGGAAAAGTTGCTCTCTTTGATGGTTCTCCAATCGTTTCCGAGGTCTGAGGTTTGAGGAGTTGGATAAATGGACTTTTTTTCATTTTTTCATTTTTTCATTTTTTCATTTGTTCATTTGTCCATTTTTTCATTCTCTTTTTTTTATTCCCCATACCCAACTAAACTGAAGTAAATTCAAATATCTTTTCAGTGACAAAACAAGGAGTTTTGTATGAAAAAGATGGAATTTGATAGTTGAAATCAAAATAAAATGCTTTCTCTAACAGGTTTTTCTAACCTTTATAAAACTTCCCTGTTCTGATTCTCTCAAACATCCGATAAGAACCCTCAGTCCACTTTTACCTTAACAAAATGTCAAGTAAATTTAGACCATGGAAACTGTGTGTTAAGATCACAGGGAGTCCACTATTGACGGGGAAAATCTGGATTTTGGTGCAGACAACGAATCCAGCCAGGGTGACAGGAGATATTTTCCTCATTAATCGCAAGAGGGCCTATTCTGTCACTGTCACAAAGGCTACAATAAAAGGCTACTGGTCGGTCTGAGAACACCGGTATCACCGCCAGAGACAAGGAACAATGGCATCTCCTCCTCCTCCTCCTCTTTCTCCTTAGCCTCCAGACTACTCCTCCTCCTCCTTTTTCTCTTTAGCCTCCAGACTACCATTCTTGTTGCTACAACTCCACCAACAGCCAACAACAACGGGATAGTCCCTGTGGTAGAATCACCAGTAATAACTAATATCCAAGCCAGAAGAAACGGTAATATGTGCCACCACTGTATGTACTGTAGACAGGATCATCATCACAATATATGACTCGACTCAGTCCAGACTCCTCCACTGAGATGGAAAGTCTCCACTCGCTTTGGCCAAGAACTGGACTTGCCTTGGATGATGATCCGGTTAGTGAGATGCGCGGAAGTATCCCAGATACCATACATGTTGTAGGAATAAACGGAAGGATCTGAGGTAGAGGGGAATGCCTTGATTAAAGGTAAATAAGCCCAGCAGATTCCATATCGGAATATACGACTGAGATGGCGCTATTCTCACGCTCAATTTGCCTATCACGATACCCAACAAGAACCTCTCGGGCTGAACTTGTCTTGGATGAGCAGGATTCGAGTCAGTGAAAGCTCTTTAAGACACAAACCGCTTCTGGTACTCGACCAGCCAACTTTGGCAATTTCCGGGCTTTCTCTGGTTACTGCAGTTTTGCGTATCCAATCATCCAAACATGTTTAGCCATGATTTCCCTTCTCCTGATCTATTTGGTATCTAATGTCATATTGAGTGTTCTGGAGTTCCAATAACAGATTAAATATCTCATTGCGAACTTTTTCAGTACAGTACAGCTGATACAGTACAGTACAAGTCTGTAATTCATTCGTACTTGTATATATATACTCCCACATTCTGTGGAGAAGGTGGTGAGACACTGGTAGGTTCTGTTGGGATGAAATGACATGTCCAGCAGCTCCGGGGGATCTGGAGTTGATTTCTTGTTTGATATTTGTGTACCCAGTTTCCGTTGATGTTTTTCTTTCAGTTACCAAGTCATTCAGTTACCCCCCACCCCCCATTCATGTTGCTTGTCTACACAGTCGCTTTAATGAGAAGTGGACTAGTTGGGGACTAGCAACCACGCCTAGCTACTGTACGCTACAAAAGTAGCCAAATAAATACATGAGTGTATGGCTCCCCATCCCTCGTATACATAAATATTCCTATATAGAACGGTGCGCTACTGATCTTAGACACTTATCCAATTTCAGTACAACATGGCATTCAAAGCCGAAATCATTCAAAGCCGAAGTCATTCAAAGCCGTTCCAGAATATTCGTCCGATCAAGTCCCCGGTTTCCCTACTTCTGTTTCCAACGCCGGTACTATCGAAAACGTTTCGGCGTTTGCAGATTCCGAAAGCAAAACTGAAACTCCCGGAATCATCGGAGTCAACGGTGAAATTGATCGGGACACTGATCAAAGGATTTTGAGCAAAACTGATCTTTTCACTCTGTTCCCTTTTGATGCTGGTGTATGCGATTCAGTACCTAGACAAGAGCACCAACAGTACAGCTGCAGTGATGGGGCTTGGAGAGGACCTGAAGATGGAGGGAGACGATTTTGCGTGGTCTGGAACAGCCTTTTATCTTGGCTATCTGATTCTCGAGTTCCCATCAGTATATCTTCTCAGCACTCTCCTCTCGTCAAAACTGTGTCTGGACCCCTGGGGAATCATTGTTGCACTCCCAGGAGAATCTTGATCGGTGTCGCTAGACCTGGAGACAGCTAAATGTGGGAAAAAATTATCACCATCGCCGACATTGGTCCCCATACTTACTCTTGCCGTGGCAGGTGGACTGGGATGAATTAGAATGTCGAGAAGAGGTCGTAGAGAAGATCAGATAGAATCTGTGCATAAACAGTAGTGCCGATATGAGATCACGGACTGGAGTATGGGTCTGTCTGGGTCTGTCGGGATGTTTCTGTAACGCTATGGTCTCATCGCGAGCCCGTATCTCGTCCTGGATATGGACTGGGCTGGACGGAAAGTTGATGGGGTAATTTGGATATGCCTAGTGTAACCTGGCTCTGAAAAGCCGGAAACTTGTGTCATCTGCCCTCAGCGTATCGCTGATAGTGATATGATTGACTGTGGACATATTTTATAAAAAATAACAGTGTCGTGTCGGAACAGTTGGTATCAAAGCTTTTTGAACCGATAATAACGTGGTCCTTTGACGTCTTCAAGTAGAACTTCTTGAGATGCAGTTCAGAAGACAATCTCACAAGAAGATATTATCACTGAAAAAAAGTCGCTGTTATCAACTGCCTGCGCCTGGTTCCTTCCGTGCTGAATGACAAAGAGTTCCCCTATCGATGGCACCTTTCGAGTTCACCTCTGTCAGCTTTCGTCATCAGATTATCGGTAGTCATGACGAATCTGCTATCAGATTCTTAACCAAATCTGATCAGACCGATCTGGCCAGACCAACCTGAACGCACCCTGGACCAAGAGCTATAGGACTGTACAGCAACCTCGTAGAACTGCCACAGATACTCGATGGAATTAACGATGGGTAGACGTGATAATAGACAAATGTACAATAAAGCGCAGGGCTTATTAAGTAAATTACGATGGTGTGGTACTTGGGCTGAAGTTTCAAAATCTCTCGAGTGAAGAGTCGGATTGCTCCTTCTCTGGCCTCCTCAGAGATGACTGTCGATTTCGAACAAGGAGGAGATGTCGTGGTAGATCTCCAGGCCCACTAAATTGAGTCCTCTGAGCTTTTGAGAAGCCATTGGTCGATTTTGTGAGGTTAGAGCCTCCGAGCTCAGTCGCGAGATGCAGCTGGTCGAGTCTGAAGGAGAGATGGAGTAGTGTAGGAGGCCTACACTGGAGTCAACTAGACAGTACCTCTCCCTATCTTCAAAGTCTCGTGGAAGACGTAGTTTCGAGAAGTCGAAAGAAGCCGCTTGGTGGTTTCAGCCCAAACAGCCCATTGGTTTGACGGCTCCAATTCATGATGACGAATATCCACAAGATTTAAATATATCTCATTGGAAAGTTGTGGAATAGAAAACATGGCACAAGTAGTTTCTACAAACATATCTTCAAGAAATGTCTCCAAGAAATATCTCCAAGAAATGTCTCCAAGAAATATCTTAATGACTTCCAAAACAGCCACTATGGATATCGACTGTTAATGACTCTACAACTCATTCAATTTTTATCTGAGTGACAAGTGTCCAATTGTGATTTATTTGGATGGAAATTATGAGCAGAATATTGTTCTCTTCTTAGTCAATGTCGCTTTAACGGAGATACTACAGTTGTACTCTACGCAGCTAAGAAACTTGCAATTTTACTAACATCTGTAATTTGATCTACAAGTATGTACTGTAAGTTAGGAAAACGATATGGACTTCAGCAAATGATAAATTAGACCTTTTTGAATCTTTCTATCAACTACAATCTAAGTCGTATCTTTTTCCCATCATTCTACGTCCATTTTTGTGAGTAGATATATGCATAGCTCTACAGTCAGGATGTAGATATACACAAGGGAACAGAACTGGTGTCTAAAGCTACTACAAGTAGAAGCTGTAGAGATGGAATTATTCAACTCCAGAACATTTGATGTCCCCAAATCTGACAATTTATACGGCGCACTGAATTATTAAAAAATCATAGCTTACATACATGACTCCATTCCAGAGACGCAATAATGAACTAGAGATCCTGAGTATTTCAGAAAATGATTATTGCTGCTCCAGAAATGCTACGGTTTTATTTTCAGACAATTATGAGTAATATTGCGTCAAGATAGCTCGTTTAGAGATGTTCTGGAAAACAGAGATTCTTCAAGACCATTCAATACTGCTCAGAACAGGTATATATTCAAACCAGAAAGATAATAAATTATCTCTACCCTTTCCATACCATTTTAGTTTATCCTCCCCTATCAGACCACTAACTGAACCCCCCCCAAAGATCCCTACTTCTAGCTGATTTACCATTTATTCAAAAATTGGAGTTTTTCAGCCAGTATTAAAAAAGAACTACCCTACTAAATTCCTCATATCATAATAAATGGCTTTTGTTGGAAAAAGATCCGCCATAACAAGGGCTCCAGAATCGACTCCCCCAATAAATACCCTCTCTCTTCTCCTTACACCACCTCAGCGTTCATTCCACCTCGGGAATGATTCGGAGCAACTTTTTGCGTCACGTGACAACCACCCCTGCCCCCCCTAACCCTTCTTATCACTAGCCAGTCCTAGCAGTGCGGTCGGAGGTTGTCGGAGTCTTTCGGATCAAATCTGTTCAGCCCTACATGGAGCCTCGGTCCGGTTACCCGAAAATATCTCCCTCCGATCCCTCCGATCACCTAACCCTACCCTACTTGTAGCCCTCCGGGACCTCCAATTATCCGTCGACACGCGTCTGTACATGTTGCAGGACTAGTGTAAAGAATTTTCCGCCCTTGGATCGGTTTTTGCTAAGAATAGCTAGCAGTTGCATGTTGTTGCTTGTGGTCCGCATGTGCTTGCATATGGGTTAGAGATGCATGTATACGTTGCACGTTGCATACATATACACGCCCTTGTGCATATTCGTGCATATATATTGCATGTGGCTAATGGAATGTTGCAGGCCTCGGAAAATAAAGGAGGTGGGTCTGAAAAAAACAAACGACTGTGCGACGACGACAGGGAGGGATATGCAGGATTCGGATCATTCCGGAGCCGTCGGTCTGTCGGATAAAGCTTGGGATCACGTGTTTTGCGCTCAATGTCGGCGGATTAAAGAGGAAAGAAAATCCGGAGGGAAATCAAAATGGGCAAAGAATCATGAATATTGGAGGTAGGACGAAAGCAAGAGCAGATTCTGAACTAGCGTGTCTGCATTATCCGATTTCTGAACAAAGTGCCGAAAAATACTCGTTTTTGAGCCGGTTGAATTGAATCTGGGGACGCACTTGGCATGCTGACTGACGGTGAGCTAAGCACGTCTCGTTTCTACAGAAATGCCAAGCAATAACGAGAGAAAACTATACGCTGGAGCATGCGGTGCGTGCGGGGTTGTGGGGTATTAAATTTGGAGACTCTGCGGGAAAAATCAACCCTGGTATGTCGTGCCGAAGATATATGTATGGTTTTGCAAGGTGGCTGGTGGTTACAATATCGTCTTTTGTAGCTCGAATACAGTAGCTAGAAGGATCAGAAGTTAACAATGGGGTATTTTCGAGCCTGAATAGTACCCCAGAAAACCTCCTGAGTTGATAGCTGTCTTTTTAGCGGACTTCAGATGCAAGTTATTGGTGCATGTATGAACATATGCGAATGTGGCTATAGAATGTGAACCAGGGCAGCAATTGAGAAGCCGAAATTTGATTCCGGTTTGAAACTCCATAATTGAAAGGATCAAAGGGGTTTGGAATACATTTGAGGGGGCTCTTGGCCGAAACAAAGAACCCCATGTAAAGGTATCATACTGCAGCGACTTGGAATTGTGGATAGAGCGGCAAATAAAGCTCGTATTGAAATTCTAACAACATTGGTGGATTTAGAATGGTCCATTTAGTATATTTGGCAAGTCTAATAATTCATGACTAGTTCTTAGGACGAGTTAATTCGACATCATTATCATATAGACTACCGCATTCATCAACACTGTATAACACGCACAGGAGCCAAACCTCAGACTTCCAAATTGAGACGGAGACTTCTGGGCTGATATTTTGCTTCTGTTTTGCGTCAACTGCCAGAAACAAGGACTTCTTAAGCAGCTCTATAGCATTTTTGTGTGCAGTTTTATGTGCATGTGTTACAAGTAAGACAACAATGGTCATGCACACAAAAACAGCAAGTTAAGTGTTCCAGACAAGCCAGAAGTTCTTCCCCCTCCTCTTCAGTAGTCTCGAATCTAGCTCCGAAAGCTTCCAGATACCCCACACCTTTATTATCGGTCTTTTTCTGCCGGTCTAATGCTGTATCTCAAACCACCAATATACAGCGTACCTGTGGTAGACTTGAGACTACCCCTGTTACCTCGTAATCCGCTCGTCATCATCAGTAATAGTCTCCAACTAACGCCCACTTAATTGATGCTAGCACGAGACTGTCTCAATTTGTTTTTGTTCCCCGCTAAACGTAGAGCTAGTGGACTGGGGTAGACGACAGTATAGTTCGAGCTAGACGGATGGTGTGGCTCCAGAAATGACGGTGTGAGACAATCAAACTTGTTATACTGAGATCGGCTGATAATGCTACAAGTAGTTGTCAGTGATTGAGAAGGGCCCCTTGAGCTGAGAATATTTGATATTCACTTATTTAGAGAATTTTAGTTAGTTAGTTAACATTAGTTGAAGTTTAGTTGGATGGAACATCCAGGGGGACCCTATTGGTCTTTGCAGAGAACCAATAGAGTTGAAATTCGAACCAAAAGATGGATAATCTCTGAGGTATTACACGGGGCCAAAATTTAGCCAATTAATTTACACAAAATTGCGAGCCATCTCAGTTCTCAATTATCACACAAGTAAAATTACTTGGGCATATTGTTTGTATTTACTTTAAACGCAAATCCCTTAGTTAACATTTCTACCCAACTTTTTCCCAAAACAAAATACCCGTCTAAAAACGTCCTGGATAGTAAAATGGAAAAATAAATACACAGATGTACTCAGAAACGTGTCAGAAATATACAGGTCCACTTCTGGGTCTTCCAATATCAGTACAGTGCTGTACTTTTCACAGTTCCATCCTATGTCATCAGTAGTAGGACCACATTCTAAACCCAACATATCTCGAGATCCAGAATCCAGATCGAAACCTGAAAAAGTGCATTATTTTCCAAATCGCCTGTTTCATATATCCATCATCTTCTCTCGCTGCTAAACCGTACAATTACACACATATATACCACCTACTGGACCTAACTGGATACCTTCAACATGCAGATATGCCACCACCAATCTCCCCAATAACACTGCCAGAAAACAAATAAAAACACAGTCGTACTCGGAACACTCACGTGAACATTTCCAAACACTTTCCCCCGCCTCTATATTACCCCTTCCAATACCCCAAAATATGACATACGCGTACATTTCAGAACGCCGCTCATACAAGACACGTAGCATTTAGTTAAGGTAAAAAAACTCTAGCCACACGCGCTATACGCGACACGCTACGATTCTCGTACGGTACATGTACTACAAGTAATACCGGTTTTTACAGTACAATATGTACTGTACCAGGTCACATTGTTCACTCATACATACACCCGGCTGTCGCCAGGCAATTCGTTATCATTACATCCTAGTCAATAGTGTGTCGTCAGTGCCGGGAAAAAAAGCACATAGTTTGTCCAGTGTCACGCGCAATCATGATCTTCGTCGTCATCAGGTGCGCGCTTACTCAAGCCAGCCAACAGCTCGCTCAATGCCCCGGTTCCACTGCTTCATCATGGCGGCCCGCTCCTCCTCGTTGGTCTTGGAAGCAAACTCGGTCATGCCCTCGGTGTTGATGTCCTTAAGATCCTCAATGGACTTCCACACGCCAACGGCAAAGCCGGCAGCAATGGCGGCACCCAGAGCGGTGGTCTCTCGCATGGCGGGTCGCTCGACCTCAATGCCAAGAATGTCGGCCTGGATCTGCATAGCAATGTCCGAGTTGGTCATTCCTCCGTCGACTCGCAGCTTGGTGAAGGGCTTACCAGAGTCCTTGGCCATGGCGTCGAGAATGGCCCGGGTCTGGAAACAAGTAGCCTCCAGGGCGGCTCGGCAAATGTGGGCCTTGGTGGTGAACTGAGTGAGACCCAGAATGGTGCCTCGGGCGTCGGTTCGCCAGTAGGGGGCAAACAGGCCGGACAGAGCGGTGACAAACACCACGCCGGCAGAGTCGTCGACCTGGGAGGCAAGCTCTCCAATCTGCTCGGAAGACTCAATGAGACCAATGTTGTCTCGCAGCCACTTGATGCACGAGCCGGCGACGGAGATGGAGCCCTCCAGAGCGTAGACGGGCTTCTGGCCCTTGAAGTGGTAGCCGACGGTGGTCAGCAGGCCGTTGTTGGAGATGATGGGCTTCTCGCCGGCGTTGTAGAGCAGGAAGCAGCCGGTTCCATATGTGTTCTTGGCCTGGCCGGGCTCAAAGGCCTTCTGGCCGACGAGGGCGGCGGACTGGTCACCGAGACAGCCGGCCAGGGGGATGTTGGCGAAGGGGCCGGTTCCGATTCGGCCGTAGACCTCGGCGGACGAGACAATCTTGGGGAGAATGAGCTTCTCGACGCCAAAGAACTTGATGAGCTTCTCGTCGTACTTGAGGGTCTCAATGTTCATGAACATGGACCGGGAGGCGTTGGAGGTGTCGGTGATGTGGGCGCCGCCGTTGAGGCCGCCCGTGAGGTTGTAGAGCAGCCACGAGTCGATGGTGGAGAAGGCCAGCTTGCCTCGATCGTAGCACTCTCGGGCCTCCTTGACGTTATCCAGGATCCATCGGACCTTGACTCCGGCAAAGTAGGTGGACAGGGGCAGGCCACAGAGCTTGGGGATTTCGTCAGCGCCGGGCTGGGCCTCGAGCTTCTTGACGGTGTCGCCGGTTCGGGCGTCGGACCACACAATGGCGTTGTACAGGGGCTGGCCGGTCTCAATGTCCCAAAGCACGGTGGTTTCTCGCTGGTTGGTGATTCCGATCGCCTTCACGTCGGCCACCTTGATGCCCTGGGTTCGCATTTCCTTGGCCACCGACGACATGCACTCCAGACACGAGCTCACGAGCTCCTCGGGGTCGTGCTCCACCCATCCGGGGTGGGGGTAGATCTGGGTGAATTCGATCTGGTGGGATGCCACGGGCTTGCCGTCAGGCGAAAAGAGAATGAAACGGGTGGAGGTGGTACCCTGGTCGAGAGCTCCTACGTAGGAAGACATGTTGTGGGGTTTGTGGTGGGTCTTGTGGTGGGTTTTAAAGTAGGGTGTGGAGGGAAGAAGAAAGTCCCGTGGTGCCGGGGAGACCGGTATATATATAGTTGGGACTCTGGGGGCACACAAACACAAACAGACCACCACACCACACCACAGAAAGAGACACAAAACCAAAGTCACACAAACACCCAAGAAGGTTTAGCAAGTGACGTAAAAGAGGTAAAAGAGGTAAAAGAAGTGAAAAAAGAGGGGTTGTGGGGGTCTAGAGAAGGAGGAGGAGGGGGAGGAGGAAGGAGATGAGAAGGAGAGGAGGGACCCCAGACTTGGTTCACTTCGGTGATGGTGGAGACCCGGTCGAGAGTTACACAGACGCAAAAGTTCCGACTCAATCAATTAATCAACAACAAATCCAATAAATCCAATCATTCGATTCAATCCAATTCAATCCATCCTTCTGCACTGATTCCCTCATTTGCTCGCTGTCGGCCGGCGGCTGCCCCTCGCAACGTTGCTGTCGCCTACCTTTTTAGCGCATTCTTTTTATCTGTGGTCTTAGACTGGCGGTTTTTCGACTGCAAATTGCTGCAAATTGCGGCGCCAAAACAGGTCGAATTGGGGCGTTGGTGGTATCAATGGCAAGTTCCCGACGCGACAATCAAGCTTACACCATCACTATTTCTCCACGACCTCTGTATCAAAAGTTATAACCGCTTGTTTTCCCACGCACAATGACGCAGTGGGCCAGTCCCATATGCATTTTTATTTTTGTCCAACCCTAACAGAAAAATGGCACGGATTAATTTTTGGGTCCAGCTCCGAAAAATGGGGCCCAAAAAAAATGGGGTCCAAAAGAAATAAGAAAACGGCGAAACACACAGAACCCGGTCTCCGGGGCGCTTGGCGCCTGGCCCAAAAAAGCGCTGGATTGCCTTCTGATTGGCTGCAGATATCCCGTCTGATTTCCCCTCCATTTTTTGCCCCGCTCGAGACCCCAGATGATGGGGATCCCCACATGAGTTTTTCCTAAGCTTTAGCGGCTAACAGAGGTAAAAGAGGGTAAGAGGGTAAAAAAGAGGGTAAAAAAAGAGGGAAAAAAAAGAGAAAAAACAGGAAAATAAGAAAAAAAAAAGAAAGAAAAAAAAAGAAAGAAAAAAAATAAAATAAGAAAGAGTAGGAGAATGTATCGTACTGTACGATTGTTACTTACATGAGTGCCGTGGAAAATGCTAGCGGGGGCTGAAAGAATCAACAACCTGATATCACCCAACATCATCATCACTCTCTTGTCTATTCCATCTACCCTGTCATTTCTTTCTCATCCTTGTCTCGGCAAATTTTTTTTTATTCGACTCAATGCCTCGGTCTTACGGAAAAACTCCCTCCAAACAGGCCATATGCGGCTACTCGTACAGCGTCCGGGGGCATTCGTACGTGTCTTGTTCAACGAGGGGAGGCTGGGTTTTTCCGCGTTATTAGCGACCGCGACCCAAACTCTTTCGCCTCTTTGTGCCCTTTTTTGCCCTCCGACTTCTTATGTTTTTTTTTTCTTTTTTTTCTTTCTTCCATTTTCCTCGCGTCACTGGCCGACTCTGCAGCCCTGGAGCAGCGGCGTTTGCCAGACAAAGAAACGGGGCTCGCGAATGAGGTGTTTAAATAAGGTTTGAAACAAAGAAGGGGGTTAAAACGGCTCTGGGACGTGGCCAAGCGGTGCAATGCAAGGCAAGTCTCGACAAGATTTATGTTTTGGCACCGCAAAGTGGAAAAAATAGCGTCCGAGACTGGTGGACATTTGTCGACAGGCAAATCTGCCCATTCGGCTCAAAGTTCAACGGTCTGTGGGGAGACACGACACGAGACAATGGTGGACAAGGAGGTGAAGCGGTTGAGAGTAGAGAGGGGTGGGGTGAATGGCGATATCGGCGAATGAGGAGGCAATGGCGACATGACGTTTCCAGGGCTACAGGTGACTTTCAGGATTGTACAGTCTGTAGAACGAACATTCACTTGATTGGCATTCAACTCATGTTTTACCCCACTTGCAAGCCACAGCCGAAAAGTAGTCTATAGTATATTCTACGGTATGGTATACAGTATACAGTACAATACTTGTAACTATGAGTACTACTTGCACAATATGTACGAGAACTCCTATCGATAGAATCTTGTAGACTCCAATTTTGTGTTCCTAACCGTGTAAGACTAGCTCTGAACATCTCTTTCTGCTCTCATCCCTTCCTCTCTTCTCAGTATCCCTTTCTCTGACTCTTCTGTCACTCTTCTGTCATTCTTCTGTCACTCTTCTGTCACTCTTTGTATCTCAAACGGCATTGAACCGCATTGAACGGCTCTGGAGGTATGATTGAACGGGATCACGATGCAGACAAAGACGAGCAAAAAATGGGCCAGTTTGCGTGCGGGGGAATGCCCCTGTAGGCGTCACACAGCCAGTCGCGTTGACACAGTCTGTTTCGGGCTCTGAATGCGGGCTGAACGGCGACTGGCGCGGACTGAACGCACACTGGCGCACTCTGCAGCAACAACAAGCAGTTTCAGTCAGATTCAGACTCCGCTTCGACTCCGATTCAGACAATTCAGACTCAGACTCAGACTCAGACTCAGACTCGACTCCAGACAAACGTTCTGCGGGCTCCACAATGCATGGCTGAACGCTCCAGCACCTTCCCCAGGAGCAGTATCAGCAGACGGTGCATGCCCCCGCCATTTGAGACTTGTACAAGTCGTCTGACTGTCTTTTTTTGTCGGAAAAATTGAATGGGAAAAGAATGGAAAAACGAGGTGGAAAAAACAAGCAAGAAACGCCTGGGAAAATCGGAAAATCGGAAAATCAACTCCCGTAAATCATGTGATTCACGTGACCCGAAGGCGAATCGCCCTCGCACGAACCGCGCTCGTACCACCATTCTTGTTTCCCGAATTGTTCCGGAAAACTCTATTGTCTCCGCCGCGGATTAAACCGAATAAACCTCGGATCATTTGTTTAGCAAAAAAACATATTTAGTTATTTATTAATTCTATTAATTCAATTTAATTCTTTGTAAATTCTCCCAAATGCTGCCCAAATCAACACCCAAATTGACTTTGAACACTCACATAGAAACTGCACGCCCTTCTCTCCGCCCCGGTCGATGGTGATGAGAGAGAGGGAAAAAAGAGGGAAAAAAAGAGGCAAAGAAAGAGACGAAAAAAGGAAGAAAACTGGAGGCAAAAAAAGGACAGAAAAATACCGTGGAAAAACCTCCAAAACCGCCGAAAACGCTCTCCAAATTCAGCCAGCAACCACGCTGTCAAACCTGCCACGCCAGCAACATGTATATGCGGACTAAAAACCACAAAACGACAAAAGACAAAAATCTAAAATAAAAAAACTAAAAAATATTAAAAAACAAGGACTAAAAAAATCTAAACCACGTCTAACCCCAGTCAGTTAGGTGTCCCCCTCCTCCAAAGAAGCACCAAACAGGGAAAAAAATAAAAAAAAGGACAAAAGGACAAAAGGACAAAAAGGAAAAAGAGAAAAGGGAAAAGGGAAAAAAAGGTCGTGGACCGGTTTTTGGACGTATATATATAATGGTGGTTTCGGGTGTCATTGGTGTCATTATCAGCACTAACATCTACTCCTCACACAGTGGTTGATTGATTCGACGACTAGAGCTCGACGACTAGACCCAGACCCCACTGACTCCAGATTCGACATCCATCAAACTTCACAAGTCGTCTTCAAGCAAATCACCCAAATCACCCAAATCACCAAATCACTTAATCACCAAATCACCAAATCTTCTCCATGACAGACGCAATTGTACACTCGCCCGAAACCCCCCTGTGGCCGCGAATCCGACACCAGCTCCGAGAACCGTTTGCCGAGTTCTGGGGATGTCTGATTCTCATTCTGCTGGGAGACGGAGTGGTGGCCCAGGTGACCCTCTCCGGCGGCAAAAACGGAGACTACCAGTCCATTTCCTGGGGCTGGGGTCTCGGAGTCATGTTTGGCGTCTACGCCGCTGGTGGAATTTCCGGCGGCCATCTGAACCCCGCCGTGACTCTCTGCTCCTGTATCTACCGAGGTTTCCCCTGGCGCAAGTTTCCCATCTATCTGGTGGCCCAGTTGCTGGGATGTATGACCGGAGCTGCTCTGGTCTATGGAAATCACCGGTCTGCCATTGACGTTTTTGAGGGCGGCAAGGGCATTCGAACCGTCGGATTGCCCACTTCTACCGCCGGAATCTTCTGCACCTACCCCGCCGAGTTTATGAGCACCACCGGCCAGTTTTTCTCCGAGGTCATTGCCTCAGCCGTGCTCCAGTTTGCCATTTTCGCCATCAACGACCAAAAGAACCTCGCCGCCGGCCCCCTGGCACCCCTGATCCTCTTTTTCCTCATTTTCGCCATCGGCGCATGCCTCGGATGGGAAACCGGATATGCCATTAACCTGGCCCGTGATTTCGGCCCCCGATTGGTCACCGCAATGATCGGCTACGGCTCCAAGGTCTGGACCACGGGCAACTACTACTTCTGGGTGCCCATCATCGCGCCCTTCATCGGCGCTGCCCTCGGCGGCTTTTTCTACGACCTGTTCCTCTACACCGGCGACGAGTCGCCCCTCAACTGGCCCTACATGGGATTCGACCGAATTTTCTACCTGCTTGGAAAGAAGGAGGCTCCCAGAATCGAACATGATATGGGTATGGTTGAGGAGGCTCCCAGTAAGGAGGAAATTGCCCATTTTTCCAATTCCCCTAATGTTTCTAGTTAGTTATTTATTGCATGTGGTAGACCATGAGCGAAGCGAGTGGTCTACGCGAGTGTTATTTGATTTTTGAGAGTAATGCCATGAGCGTATGATCTGATCTTTAATGAGAGTTATTTGACCTTGAGGAGTAGCGAGCGTAGATCATGAGTATAGACCACTTTCGTAGACCACTTGGTCTGTTTCAGAGGATCGGAGAGTTGTCCAAATTGGTTAGAAACCCGTCAGAATATCAGAAATGAACCTTTAGTTACTGCTTGGTCAAGTCTGGTCAAGTCTGGTTAAGCTGGTTAAGCTGGTCAAGCTGGTCAAGCTGGTCAAGCTGGTCAAGTTAGTCAAGTTGGCCAAGTTGCTGTCTGGTCAACTGTTCAATGGAGAAATTGGATGAATCAAAGCGTCAGAAGGAGTAGGAACGGCTTGAGATATTTTGTTGATTCTCAAATTGAAAAGGGTTGATTTGGAGACATGTTTTTGAGTGGTGTGTTGTAGTTAGATTTAGTTGAGAAAAACATTGTTATTTTTTTCGGACTCCAGGGGAATGTGGGATTAGGAGGAGTTCAAAAATGGATATTAGAATGGCATGTTTTTGGCAATTCTGTTGAAATATCTAACACCTTTAATACTACTGCACTAAATTTTGAGAGATGTCGAGATATGCCTTTTACATGGTTTTAATTTAGTTTCAATTTAGTTGGTATTTAGTTAGAGAATAGTTAAATACTAGTTAGGGTATACCTCTGTGGACCACTCTGAAGCTGAAATAGTTCCCAGAACAAGTCCAAATTTTCAATGACAGTTATTATCCGTCTTTGAGTCATTTTAATCAACTTCTGAACCCCCGCCCCCCCCCCCCCCAGATACTCCCTGGGAGCGCAGGGAGCAATACTACGAGACGGCAATACCACGAGACGGCAATACTGCGAGACGTGTGATGGCATGGTACTACCGCAAACCCCCTGACAGATGATTCAAGCGGCTGAAGAATGTAGCAGGATAAAAGGACCAAAGAGGGGAAGTGTTTCTATCTTTTGGTTCACTGCAGGGAGCCGTGAAAGTAGTTTCGATAAAGTGATGACAGTTTTTGTTCTGGTGATGAATCCGATGAATGATCAATAAGCGTCTGATATGAGACGTCAGTAGTCCCCAGAAACATCAATAAGTCTTTAGCAACGTCTCACGTGTCCTCAGCAACGTCTCAGACGTCTCAGCTACTCGCCCTTCAACACAGATGACTCAGATTGGAGTACTGACTCCACAAGGACAAGTTTCGGAACATTAGACCGCAAAAAAAACCAGTTAATCCACGGAATACTACCTTTTGCAAGCTGAAATCAGGTCATTTTCGAACTCTATGGGTATATTTTCCCCACATTGACTCTACTATGAGACTGAGACAAGAGGCGGTAGAAGGGAGAGAAACAAGAGGCGGTAGAAAGAAGGAACGGAACAAGGAAAAAGGGGCGCTACTTGTAGAGAGAACAAAAGCGTCAGATAACCCCGTCATGAAATTGAACTACATGTTCATAAATTGGAGACAAGACGGCAATTATGATTCAAAACGACTCAAGCGACTCAAGCGACTCAAGCAACTCAAGCGACTCAACGACTCAAAACGACTCAAAACAAAACGAAACCAACTCAGACACTACACCCTTCCTTCCAATTACCTTCTATTAATCCGCTCGACTTCTTTTCGCCCCTTGGACACTAAAAAAACCCTCTTTTCATCCCCACATTTCTCCCCCACTTCGATCACCACCTTCTCACCACACCTACCGTCTCAACCTGGCTCCAAAATCCGCTAGTCCGACCCTAATAGACGCCAAATCCAGCGCCCTCCTTCTATACAAACGGCCCGACGGATCATTAGGACATAATTAATCCGATAATGACGTCATCAAAAGGATATCAACCCCACCATAGACCAACCGAACAAACCGAAACCAAACCAATTTAGACAAACAAAAGACAAACAATCAACAGCTCCAAGTGACATAAACACGTCTAATTACTTACCACTAATCCACTACTCCATTATAAAAAAAAAACAAAAAACAAACTGCCCTTGTCCACCTCCGCCGGTTAGACAGCTGCCAAACGACCATGTTTCTACGTGACATGACGTTGACTTGTGCCAAAGTATAGTTTTAGCACGGTTTACGCCGTTTCAACGTCTGTAATCAATCATTTGTATTTTATTTAATATTTAATATTTAATATTTAATATTTTATGTTTAATTTTTTTTAATGTTTCTCAATTTTTCGAACTTTCACCTCGAGCCGGAATTTCTTTTTTTCCTCCCTCCAAAATACAACCTTCTAAAGGTATGTAAAGGACAGGGCTAGGGCAATCCATATTAAGAATAAGATTACAGGGCGGGGGAAAACTAGCAAAAGCTAAACCTTAGGTTTAGGATCGCAGCGGGGAAGAAGACTACCAGCGGAAGACCGTCCCCGGGCTAGGCTGGTGGGCTGGGGTTGTGGAGTCTCGCCAGGGTTAAGGTTGAAAACGCAGCTATTTTTACGCAGCTATTTTTTGATTCCACAAGCTGCACTCTAGTGGAAGTAGCCCAAGTAGTGCAATGCAGACCAAAAATGCGGCCAAAAATGCCACCATATCGCTGCAGTCACAGGTTAGGGTTGTTTCCAATTTGGACCCGTGGGTTGTGGTTGCATATCCAAATTGGATTAGTGGTTAGGTTATTTCTCAAATTTGAGTAAATGGGTTAGGGTTGGATCTCAATTTGTATTAGCGGCTAGGTTTAGGATTAGGGTCTATCTGCATCTAGGAAAGTGTAAATAGTGGATCAGCTGGTGGTTTTTTTATTAAGTGAGACACGGATTTATTCATGGAACTTTGCTCAGTTCGATTTGGGGTTGGGAATTGGATTTTTTGATATTTAAAAAAAATTAAAATTTTAAAAAATTGAAATAAAATTGTTGAAATAAAGAGTCGAGAAAAGTTACAAGTACAAGGTACAAGCTACTTGTAGTTGCAAACATGTCAGAACCTCGCCGTGGTCTGTTGACAGAAAGGGACCTTGTTTTAGTCTCCTTTTATGTCTATGCATCTTTCGGAATAATGATTTTCCGGTGTGGCTAGCAGCTACTTTCGGGAGCATTAATGGACGTCTAAAGACTGTCAAACAGTCAACACATCTTCCAGGACCCTCCTATTCCCCTCCTTAGTGCCGCTTTGTATCCGTTGATACTCTCAATGTGTTGAGGAGCCCCCTCTATGCATCTGTGAGACTCATTATGGGGTAAAACCTGGAAAAAAATGCCGCATTTGCGGCTCCCCGGCGCAACACTGCTCCTCAACTTTTCGTTTGTCATGACTACAGCCTCAGTCATCATTTGGTGGTGCTGCTGGGAGGCACATGGTGTACAGTGTAGTACAACCGACCCCACTTGGGATGGTCTTTTCCCCACAAAGGTTGAGGTAGAAGACTAACATTAACGCGGTCTAGTTTTAACCCGGACATATTCTGAGACTCTGAGACTGTTCTGGCCCGCGGCCTGTGGGACCCGCAGGTCGGAAAGGAGTTGTGGTCAATGTGCTGAGCTGTACATTTTTTATGCATGTCACCAAGCGAATACGAGAGCCGAGTACGAGGGAGAGGGAGAGATCCGACTCTGAATCTGAATCTGGGGCCAGGGTTAGCTACGGATCAACTGACTGTCTTAGACATGTTCCACCATGTCTTATAACGTATTATATTAACGTATTATAACGTACGAGTACTGCCCTACGTGTAGGGTTGGTCGGAGTCCATCTACGGCCCTAATTGACCCATATTTTACCCTTGACAAGCCCCGCTAGTCGCCGTTGCTCACCTCATGTCTCACAGTCAGACTTAGACCTCCTCTGCTGACATAGTCAACTGCATTTTAGATTGTCCGGTCGCGTGGTGATCGGCGTTACGGATTTTTGGCAGAAAAAAGAAACCAACTACTTGTACTTAGCAGAAATTTTGGTTGGTCGTACGAGGAGGAGCGCGTCAGGAGAGCAGGTGGGGAATCAGAAGGGATTCACGGGGATGGGTGGAGGGGATGGGGTTTTCTGTTCTGTTCTTTTCTTTTTTTTTCCTCTTCAGAATCTAGCAGAGCTGATCGGTTCGGTATGGTGAGAATACTGTAGGAGAAACCATTCTGGGAGACCCGTGTTTTCTTCTTCCATTTGGTACGCGTAATGTATTAATACTGTAGTAGTCTGGCCGGATTATCCCGGTCCTAAAAGTCCAGAATTTTTTTTTCCAAATTATCAAATCCATCAAGAATTAAAAGGCATAAACTGAAGTCGGCCTCCTCAGAAATGGCTACAAGTAGTGGCAATAAAAGAAAAAAAATAGAAGAAAAAAAATATAAAAGAAATAAAAGAAAAAAAATACAGAAAGTCTCCAGTTCAATGGTACAGGGGCAAAGGTGATATAGCTCTGGACAATCCATTTGGAGAGTGGAACAAACAAGAGATTCGATTGATCTCTTATGCGTCAAACTGTTGGAGATTTGTCGAGGAGGTCTCCACATTGCGACTAAAACTGCTGTGATCTCGTGGAAGACCGAAAGACGAGGTTATCCGGAGCTCCCGGTGGGAAAAACCATCACTATCCGTGTCTGACACTCCTCCAGGACGTACTTCAGAGGGATCTGGACTGGAGCAGGACCAGAGACAACGAGATCGACGACAGCATGAGGTGCTTGAGGGTTTGAGGGTTTGAGGGTTTGAGGGGATCAATAGCCTCTGGAAAGTCCGACGACTCCTGGTACTTATTGTCTGCTGGCGTCAGAGATCATCCTGGAGACCATGCCAGCAACGGAAACTATTGTAGTCTGAACTCATACCTGAAAACGGTTACCCCATCTTCATAAAAGAGATAGATCCTCCATCACAGTAGAAGTCTGGCTGTGCCACCTGTATCTACAGGAACAGTTCTTGGAGAAGACAGTGCCAAAGGTGAACAGACGATGAAACTCCCTTGGGTAGTCGTGAGAGGTACTGGATGGGGAAAAGTTACAAGAACGTCCACTCCAGAAAAGGTAAGAGCACACAATGCTTCTTTTTGATAACACCAACGGATCTTCACATACCGCAGGGTAAACAATACTGAGTCTATGGAAACAACTCGGATATACCAAGAAATACACACCATAACCCTCGACCGGTGGAGTACAATCATCTTATTTTTATCTCTCCATCGACACCCGTGGCGTTGCTGTGGAGATTCTGCGTTTTCCCGAACCTATGCTGCGCAACCGGTCAGTAGCTTGCTCCAGACCTGACCACGAGGGCAATAGATCCCACAAGTGATATTTTCCTCTTGACCATCGCTAGATTGTGGAAGATGAGGCAGGAGATTCAGACAGGTGATCCAGAAGATGGCGTAAAAGACGGACCCATCAAGAGACAATCACCCCTATAGCAGTCTTTGCTGAGCCACCATGTAACACTTGCGTCCTGGGAATCTGATCCCAGGTGAAGTCAGCGGGACACGATAAGCCAGTGAATTGAAAAGTCCAAGATAATTCCAAGTCAATGACAATCATTGTAATGATCAGCTGGATCAGATGGATCTCCGCGTACCACTTTGCGTCAGATTCGATTCACTTCAACTCTTCCACATGGGATTCGTTTGGGTCTGGACTTCTTCCGACGGAGTTGTTATTCGCAAACTTGTCCAATTAGACACTAGTGGGCTGTACTTGTGATATTGTTGCACCATCGAATCAACTTATTCTGTTCCGGCATTTACTATCGCAACACCTCCTTTACTTCGAGTACCAAAGTCTACCGAGTCTCGACTGAAGACTTCCTTCCCGATCAGGGGACGTGCACAGATGTCGAGTCACTGATGCTTAACAAGCACTGACGAATGGATATCTCACGAGTCCTTTCGCTGGTTTTCACGCTCTTTCAGTTCACCGGTTGAAAAAAAGGAGTTTTGAAACATAGGAGAGATTGATGACGAGAAGAAAACGGACTGATAAGAGAATGGACTGAGAAGATAATAGACTGAGAAGAGAATGGAATGTCTGAGAAGACGGAGTGAAGCTCGACGACCGACCGACCACCTTGTGGCTTCACAAACAGGGAATATGATATCTGAAGAAGGAACCAGAATCTCAGACGACCGGGCTCTTTGAATGTAAAGGATTTTGCACAAAAAAAACGTGTCTAATGACTCTTTTCCTACAGGATCGATCCTAATCCCACAGATCAGCCATCTTTACCTCAAGTCCGACAGTCATCGACCTGGCTGGACGGTCACCAGGGACGGAGTAAGAGGCATCAATCAGTTATTGGCTCACCAGTGTTCAACTCCACCGGTCACCCATAGACCTACAGAGCCCACCTCGCCAACTTGTGGTCCTCACCAAGGCCGTCTGACACAGTCACCTATCGCTCTGGACTACAGTACACTGAATGAGTATCAAAAGACACAAGACAAGTTCATCATGTCCATCTTCCATTTCCGTTGGTCACTATGCCTCCGAAATGGTCTGGCCATGTAGCTCCCGATTGCGACTGACTACAAAATTTCAAACTGATGTTCAGTACTGTACTAGTTAAGTACAGGCTCTGTCTTTTGTTGAACACTCGACCAATGTAGTTGGTAACTACTTTAGCCACGCTCTCGTCACTATTATTAGTTAAAGTATTCGCACAGTTTAAATTGAAAAGAGTTAAATCGATCCGCTAGGGAGAAGAAGAGAAAGGTGCGCCAGGCACAGCAGGAAAAGTCGCTTAGATCTTGCCGAGAAGGGCGGTGACGACGCTGAGCAGCGAGGTAAGGTCGCCGGCGAGGTTGGGAAGCTGGGGAGCAAGCACCGAGGTCAGGGTGGAGATGGTGCCGAGCAGCAGGGTCAGGGCGGACACCAGAGGGTGGACCAGTCCATCAACCAGCAGGCCAACCACCAGAGTAAGCACGTGCTCAAGCAGGGTCAGCAGAGAAGTGACCAGGGGGGACACAACCACTCCATAGAGAATGGTGGCGACGGTTCCAACAATGGGGACGGTCTCGAGGTCCTTGATCAGGGTGGTCAGCTCGCCGTTAAGAGAGGTGAAGGAAGAGGCGAGAACCTGCTGTTCGTCAGGAGTGGTTCCGGTGGGCTTGAGAACGGCGTCCAGAGTGCCGACAACCAGGCCGAGAACGGTGTTGACGATCGAGGTCACATCTCCAAGAGGTCCGGACAGAGAGAGTTGTCGGGCGACAATCTCGGGGGCGGGAGCTGCGGCGGCGGAGGCGGCGAGGGTGGTGAGAGCGAGGTACTTGGCGGAGACCATTGTAGTAGAGGTGGAGGTGGAGGTGGTGGTGGTGGTAGTGAGTTGGAAGAGAAGATGTTACTTGTCTGGGGATCTAAGTGGGTATCAACGGTGGTATTTATGTGATTGAGAATGATTTGGGCTCTCTCATTGCAGCTGTTGCATCCCCGTATAGAATACGCTGCTAACAACGTATACTAGCCAGCCAATTACTCCACCATGCACACAATCTATCGTGGCTCCTGTCACAATCACCCCACCGACGGACGACGCACTCTTAGCATCTCCTCCACCAATCTTACCTCCATGTAAGGTACACAGTGTAGGGTTACAACGTGTGCGTCTTGGTGGCTTGCAATAGACGGAATTGTGGCACGCGGTGGTGTTTATTTGGCTCTGGGGACTTGAGTCGGTGGATACTGGAGTCTGTGGAGACTGGAGTCTGTATAGATTGTTTCCAATGGCGAGACGTAATTGCCGACATTCAACAGCTTCACCTGTCTTTCAACGGCTGGTTAGCCTCTTCGGTATCGGTCACAGCTCGTGAGGATCGCCAATGTCCAGTGCAAATCCGTCCCTGTGGAGCTCTCGGTCAACTTTATCGTCTGGAACGTCTGCCAGGTGGGCGTTATCGTATGCAGGTAGGGTGGATTAAGACTGGGCTAAGGAAGAGTGAAATTTCAAAAAAAAAAAAAAAAATAACTCCTAAAAAAAATAACTAAACCTCGAATGTTGTCAGGCGTGAAAAACGATGAATCTAGGAGAAAAATGGGAGATAACTTCGAAACCAGCCCGTCCAATCACCATCCACACAATGATTATCGCCTCTCCGAGTCGTTCCTGCAGTGTATCACCCGTCTTGTACGAGTCTACTGTACACTCGAGATCACTAGTGCAAAGTCTGAGCTTGAATGGCTGGTTTGGAGCGATATCATAACACTGTGGCTACTGTCTGGTACTAACCAATAACAAACCTCCTTGTCTGTCAATCACAACCAACCAGCTGAGATTCCGTCACCACCAATCGCCCCCATTACCAGTAGTACCAGCATCTCCACTAGCATCTCCACTAGCACCTCCACTAGCACAACTAGTCGACAGAGTTTTGGTAGCACTGTAGATCTCGGCTCATGCATTGGCTGGCCACTGGCGTGAGATGGTGGTGAGCGGTTTTCTCTCCTCATGGATAGATATCGGCTCTCCATTTCCAGGCTTTACAGTACTGAATGGGCACAGTAGCGAATACGAGAACTAGCGAATACGGGGGGACGTTCGTACGGTTCCCAATAGAATAGACAATCATACGAGCCCCACGGTCGTAAAACCCCAGACTGTCTTGCAATGGTCTCACTTACCAACGGCTGAGACGTTTCGGTGAGACACGATTCAGACAACTTCAAGGAGGAGCCAGGGGACATGAATCAGACTAGTAAAACTAACGGCCACTCCAGCGGCCACCACAGCAGCTACGGGAACCAAATAACCACGTCCAAAATTAACCACCCACCTGCCTGAATGTACAGCTCTCGTACCCTATCGCCGAGATCGGACGTATGTACTAGTACTACTGTGGCTACCCGGAGCTACCAATGTAGCCAGAAACAGTCGAAAAAGCAACTTGCTATTGGACCCCTCTGTTGGGCTAGTTGTAATTGTCCCGGCTAATCTCTCGGCAGCAACTTCGAGAGTCGTCTAACTCTGTAGTGTGGATCCAGGGTCTAGTGAGAAGAAGCAACCATTGATCGAGTGTGCGACCTTGTGGGACAATCTTCCGGTGTGTTGGTGGTCGAAAATGGCAATCGGCAATCCGAATCCGAATCGGAGTGGTCAACCGCAACACTGTCAAGTCCTCCCCAGCTACTACCCAACTACTCACAAACTATCATATCATCTAGCCCACCAAAGACTCACCTCATTTTGTCTGCTTTTACGTGCTGCCTCCACAGAACCAGCAACTCACCTTCTAATCTAATAATGCAATTATAGTATACATTGGCTCATGGTATTGCCGGCCGACACCAGCCAGCTACACATCAGCAGCTTCGAAAGATTGTCTCTGCTCACCATGGTGCTTTTCCCTCGACTTTTTGGTGTCAGGATTCAGCGTCTCCACAATGATCATGCTGAGCACCGAGGACGGCAGCGAGTGAAGCAACCGGATATGCAGGCCCTTGAACAACGCCCGGCCCAGGCCCACCTCCTTGATCAGATTCTTGCCCACCTGAAACACGCTTTTCTGGTCGTCCGGACGCATGCCTCGAATCTCGTCCGACACCGCCAGCTGTTGCCGGGTCTTGACCACGTCCAGAAAGTTGGACGCCACCGATGCAGTACATGTGGCGGCCGCCGAGCTCACAGCGTACTCCTTGAGCCCCAGCTCGCCTCGCTTCTCCATCCACGCCTTGGTCTTTTCATATGTGACCCACCAGACCACCGAGTGCGGCAGAAACACCACAATGCCCATCACGTAGCCTCGGAAAAAGCCTCGCAGACCCTCGGTCGCGTAGATACGCTTGATGATTTGCAACGTGCTGATGTTTTTCGACGAAATCTGCATTCGGCCCTTGATCACCTCCATGGGCGTCCAGATGAAGGACGACGCCAGTTCCGCGACCGCGCCACTGATGACGTAGTTGGCCATGGAGTCGTCGCCTATATACGGCGTGAGAAACCGTTTACATTGGCGGTAAGACACCATGTATGTGGTGAACGCCGGGGTTGTAAGGGCCACCGATGCGCCCAGGCCACGCCAGTAGCGGTGTAACGGGAGAATGTAGTTGAAGTTGGTGGATGTTTGTTGGAGGGTTCGAATTGTGTCCAGGGGGTGGAACACGATTTTCGAGCCTACTGCTCCGGCCCTGAGTTAGTATGACTATTGGAGAATGAGAGTGACAGAGGGGGTTTCACTAGATTTTGCGGTAGAGAGTGACATGCGATTATGTTGGACGGGATCACCAGACACAGACAAAAAGGAGGCCCGTAAGCACACAGTCAGAAGCACAGAATCTGACATAGAAGCATAGAATCTAAAGCAGACGCAGAAAGTGGTACATCAGATGACTGGCTGGGGCCCGAATCTCATATAAGATCATGCATGATTCAGTAGGAGATCCAGACCCAGGCCAAGCAGCAGAACAGACAACGTCTGCTTCGTTCTGTAGAGCTTCCGGATGTCAGACTGGACCGGTGAATCAGTGAGTGGCTTAGGGACGTTGCAAAAGACGTCCGGTATTGTGCCGAGAACTAATCTGAATCTGGAATCAGTCTTATGATCGCCTTGGAATCGGTCTCATGGTCTCAAACCCTCACACCGCTCACATCTCTACCATCGTCTTGTCGGTTGATGATTTCCCACACAATTCACACGACTCTTGTTATGACACGAGCTCTTAACAAAAAGAAGAAATAAATACCGGCTCATAGTACTCGCACCAGCACTGTACTCGCACCAGCACCGTACTCTGACCGGCACCGTACTCACATCAGCACCGTACTCACACCAGCACCGTACTCGCACCAGCACCGTACTCGCGCCTGCACAGTACTCGCACCAGCAGCGTTCACACCAGCACACACTCGAACCGCCAGATCATGATCTGATCACTCCGATCCCACCACCAAAGCCACACACCAATACTCACACGGAAGCCATGATTGTGCCGAGATCCATCTTCTCGGGATTGTGTCACAAAAACGAATGTCTAGGAAATGCAAAAAGCCAGTCGATGAAAAGCCAGTCGATGAAAAGCCAGTCGATGAAAAGCCAGTCAGGGGGAAAAAAGCCGGTCGATGAAGAATCCAATCAATGAAAAGAACAAGTGTGATTGGTCGATGTAAAAAGTCCTGTCGTAGCTCAGAAACCGTCTTAGAACGTGTAGCGAAGACCAATTCGTGTATCGTCGTGTAGATGTAGAGTTTGGTTGATCTGCAGGTGGAGGGTGGGTTTGGTTTGGGAGTGTGGAGTTGAGTTGAGCACGTGGAGGAGCTGGATCTGGCGGCCATTCTCTCATACTAGTAGTATTATCATTGGCCAGTCATATTCACTACTCTTGATCTGTCTTTTCCCTCTACCACTGGCAGTTAGTGAATGGTGTTTTGAGTAGCTACGATACCGTTATACTCCGTGATTGCTACTTGTAGTATAGCATGGTGTGTTGTGTTGTGTTGGGTTGAGCACATGTCCGCTCACCCGTGTACTGTACGTCACGTGACGGAGTCTGGCGCAGTTTGAGCAAAACAAAAGTAACCGATGATTGACGATCGGAGATAGCTGCTGTTTTGGTCGTCTCCAGTCCACCAATCATGTCTGCTCCTTGGGTTAATCTCAGCTCTTACAACGTTGCACGGCTGTTTTATTAGCGTCTTCCAGTCTCTCTATTGGCTGGATGTTGTGTTGGGGAGGGCAATGGGTTTTCAAAACTCAAGTAAATTGTGAAAAAAATAAGACAATACATAAATACCAATTAAATGGCTTCATTTATTTGTTGAAAATAATACCAAAAATTATCACTCAGTTTTATGCTGTTCTGAGACTCCATGAATGGTAGTCCGATATCGTACCGGTAGCATTCCCACATTTATCTTATCTGGGGTGGGCGTTTTAAGTTGAGTTATGTCGCAAAATTTATCGGAGTTGTATATAGAGTGTTGAGTTTGAGAGTGATGAGATGATATATGCTGTATTGAAAGATGAGGAGAATGGAATGCAAGGGGATTGGTCGAGGAAGTTGCTATAGATGATTATCATATGATATCATGTGACATTTAGATCTCTCAAGCTTCGGTCGAGTCAGTCGAGTCAGTCGAGCAAGTCGAGCAAGTCGAATCAGTCGAGCGAGTCGACTCTAGACTAACCAACAACCAACTCCATTCGACTCTATTCGACTCAAGCCTTAGGCAATTACCCGACCCAGTGTCTAGTGCCGGCTTCATTGCACTACCATGACGCTAGTTTGAGGGTTCTTATCAGCCCCATCAACAGACTAGCCTGTATTTTGCGTGTTGGATCGCGTATTGTGTGGCTCCCAGAGAAATATCGACATGTCCAATACCTCCAAGATCGACATCTTCAATACCTCAGTATCGACATGTCCAATACCTCCACCATCCACATCACCACTATCTTGACCAACATTGGCCCAATCAAAAACAAACCAGACATTCTTACTCCTACAATCAAGACCACCTGTGATACCCACCCGCCTACAACCGACCGCTCCGAAACGTTCACTACCCCCAATTGACCGACATACTCACCGTTACGTCACGGCTCGGGATGAGTGAACTTGATTGGGTAGCTGCAGAGCTCAAAAGAAGGACAATCTCTCCGAGACTCCTCCAGTCCCCGCAACCGCCCTCACTCGTCGGTGAGACACACTTAGCTCCATTAACCCCGTCCACACGGTCATGTGGATGACATCACTAGCCCCAGCGATGTTGAAGCTAGATGGGATCTAGCTCTCAGATAGGTAGCTCGTCGGAGTCCGCGTATTAGCAAGCGCGAAGAGACAAGACAGACGAGGAGGTCACCCACGGCAGCAATGGCATTGAGCCAAAAAGAAGAGAAAAGAAGAAAATTCAGGAGGGACGGGGGTCGAATCATGTTATTATATATTATATATATATATAATATATATTGATCATTGTCTTCTGTTTGTGGTCACCTCATCCCGTTGTACAAAACAATCCTACACTAGCTACAGAGCCTGGCTGAGACAAGTCAGAAGGCGGAACACGTGCCATCTCTGGTGCAAATACTCCTTTTGTCGCTCTCTTTGCAATAAGACAGAGCTGAAATATGGCTCTATTTCAACAAGCTCCCGTAGCAACTACTTTCAGTCGTATATCGGGCTACCGTACATACTCGTACTTGTTCTCGCTGGTAGTATACAGTATGATACAGTTTCATACGAGTTTTAGTCTAGTGGGAAGGTGGGGACAAGAATAGACGGGTATTTTCTGGACGCGTGGTTGGCGGAATTGGAAAATTCAAGCCATAAACCAGCGCCAAATCGGCGGAAAAACACTTCCCAACACTCAGCTACTTGATGGGACCTCTCCAACAGCCCCCAACACCGCACCCACACCCTGCCCCATCCCACACGGCACTTTTTAACTTCGCCTATGCATCGGATCCCTACCTGCAAATGCATGGCCAGAAGTTAGGTTTCGCAGGTCCCAAATAAAGTTTCGCAGGTCCAGTGCCTCGTACCCATAAAAAGACCCCCCTTCTGCCGATTTTTACATGTTCAGTCTACGAGCACTTAGCGGCGTTGTAACCCGGTCCCTTGTACGCGCACCACATCGACGAACCATGTCCCACGCAGCCAGACTCTTGCCCCACCGAGTCCCCCAGAAAAAGGGCCCCGAGAGAGACCCTTCCACTCTGTCCAACTACGAACACTTCAAGCCGACAAACACCACCGTCTGCCTCAAGGTCGACTGGACGGACCAGAAGCTCGCAGGATCGGTCACCTACGACCTGACGGTGGAAAACAGCCCCAAAAACCTCGTTCTGGACACCTCCTACCTCGACATCCAGGAGGTCCAAGTCAACGGACACAAAGCCGACTTCTCCATCGGTGAGCGACACAACATTTTTGGATCACCCTTGACCATCACTTTGCCCCCCAACTCTGGCGACAAGCTCCAGGTCAAGATCGCTTACTCCACCACCCCCTCCTGCACTGCTCTCCAATGGCTGACTCCCGAACAGACTGCCGGAAAGAAGGCGCCTTACTTCTTCTCCCAGTGCCAGGCCATCCACGCCCGATCCGTCATGCCCGCCTTCGATACACCCTCCGTCAAGTCCACCTTCGATATCGAGATTGAGTCCGACCACCCCGTTGTCGCCTCTGGTCTGCCCATCAAGTCCAGTAACGACACCGGCAAGTTTGTGTTCCGGCAAAAGGTGCCTATCCCGGCCTACCTGTTTGCTCTGGCCGGAGGAGACCTCGATTCTGCCCCCATTGGCCCCAGATCCGACGTCTACTCCGAGCCCTGTGACCTCCACAAGTGCCAGTATGAGTTTGAGGCCGACACCGAAAAGTTCATCAACGCAGCAGAGAACATTGTCTTCCCCTACGAGTGGGAGAAGTACGATGTGCTGGTGCTGCCTCCCTCGTTCCCATACGGAGGAATGGAAAACCCTAACATCACCTTTGCCACTCCTACCCTGGTTTCTGGAGACCGACAGAATGTTGATGTGATTGCACACGAACTGGCCCACTCGTGGAGTGGTAACCTGGTCACCAACTGCTCCTGGGAACATTTCTGGCTCAACGAGGGCTGGACCGTGTATCTTGAGCGACGAATCGTTGGTGCTCTAGAGGGTGAGCAGCAGCGACACTTCTCTGCCATCATCGGATGGAACGCTCTGGAGGAGAGTGTCAAACTCATGTCCCGAGACCCCGTCCAGGAGTCGTACACCCAACTGGTCGTTGATCTCAAACCCAACGGGGGTGCTGACCCTGATGATGCCTTCTCCTCTGTGCCCTACGAGAAGGGATCCACATTCCTCTTCTTTTTGGAGACCGAGATTGGCCAGGCCAAGTTCGATCCCTTTGTCAAGCACTACTTTAAGCACTTCCGATACAAGTCCCTGGATACCTACCAGTTCATTGATTGCCTGTTTGATTTCTATGCCAACGACAAGGAGGTGACCGACAAGTTGAACGCCATTGACTGGGAGAAGACTCTGTTTGCCCCCGGACTCCCCAACAAGCCCAAGTTCGATACTACTCTGGCTGATGAGTGTTACAGCCTTGCTTCCCGATGGAAGGACGCCTCCGATGCCTCTGCCTTCTCTGCCAAGGACATTGCCTCTTTCAACTCCTCTCAGATGGTGGTCTTCCTCATCACTCTGAGCGAGTACGAGGGCAAGGACGGATTCTCCTGGGCCAACAAGAAGGAACTCATTTCCAATATGGGCGACATTTACTCGCTGGCCAACTCCTCCAACCCCGAGGTGATTGCCAAGTGGTACTCCATTGCCATCCTGGCCAAGGTGGAGTCCGAGTACCCCAAGCTGGCCGACTGGCTGGCCACCGTGGGTCGAATGAAGTTTGTTCGACCCGGCTACCGAGCTCTCAACTCGGTTGACCCCAAGCTCGCCAAGGAGACCTTCGAGAAGAACAAGGACTTCTACCATCCCATTTGCCGGGACATGGTTTCCAAGGATCTCCAGTAGGTGGTTGTGATGAAAGCAGTTAATGATATGATGTATATAGTCGATCATGTTGTGTAGGAGGTGTGTGAGATCGGTACAGTGCAGTACAGTACAGTACATACCGTAAGGTGCTTTTGAGTTTTCTGGCAGTCGCGATAATGACGTTCTGGACCTCTACAATCGCGAGGTGGACTCGGCCACAGAAATTTTTAGGGACTATATTGGGGTGAGGAAGGTGTCTGTCAGTAGTAGGATACCTGGCGATTCCTGGCAATTATGATGAGAGGAACCAGCTTGGTCGTAGACGAGATATCCATCCTGTTAAGAGTTTCACTGATCTAGAATCTTTTCCTGGTGAATGAACAAGCACACACCAGAAGAGAATGAGCAAGCCCACCAGAAGGGTGTGTGCCACAATGGGAACGTGGTGTCCCTGTAAGTCGTTCCGTTAACTTATCTAATCAGCATTAATACTTATAATGTTCAATGGATACTGGGTGCAGTTAGAAGACATGGGTGCAGTTAGAAGACATTAATTAGTAATATTCGTGTAAGCGTACATTCATTTCAAAGGTTATTCTTTCACAGCAAAGTTATAATTAAATGAATGTATATGCAGAAAAAAAAAAAAATGTATTATGTTATTAAAAAAAAAAAGAACTCTGGGATGACTCTAGAATGACGAATATCTGGTTGATCAAAACCAAAGCTTTATCAATTGAACAAGGGGGGACAAATAAACAATTATTATCATATAAAATAGTCTGAAATGTGTCCCTAATGAGCAATATATGAACTCCGGACAATGTTCATTCCTAGATCACCGATTTCACGATTTTTCTGCCCGACTGGTCTTCAGATTTCCAATCGCTCGTGAAGAGCTCCTCTTTCTTCCAATATTAGATATTATTGTTCGAATCTTCATTGTTCTCCAGAGCATACAAAGTGGACTATAGCTAGTACAAAGTCCTCTGAATGAGAGAAATGTTCTCAAGAAAGTACCTGACGCCGTCCACAAGTAGTTGTACTTGTTTATTACGTCCACTTTCAATCCACTGTGTGTGTTGTTGTTGTTGTTATTGTTGATTGTGTGTGCTCCACTATACTCCGCCAACATGAACCCATAGAGAAAAACAGACAGTCATCATTCAATAATCCGAAGCAATAATGAACCACTTTGTGGTACCAAAATGATCAAAAACTCCTCCTCTATCTCATTGTATTAATATATCACCTCGAAAGTTGGTATTTGATTCTCCAGTCGGCGAATTCGAGGTGCTACGATACAATGTGAAATACGACGTCTCGCCCAAGGCCTACTACTCTCATTACAATTTCGCATGTTAATTCAGTAAAGAGTTGCCAAAAGTGGTCTTTGACTAAGCATCAAAGCCATAGAGGGGTCTGCCCTGTCGCTTGAGGGCATGCACCACATCAACACCAGTGACGGTATTTCGACGGGCGTGATGAGTGTAGAAAAGGGCGTCTCCAAGCACTTGCTTGATGACATCCTTCACAATGTCTCGGCTGTCCGGATCGATGTTTGAGGAGATTCTCTTGACGCCTCCTCGTCGGGCAAGACGACGGATTGTGGGCTTGTTGATGCCCTTTCTGAGACCTCTTCCGCCAGCCATTGTAGTAGTAGTAGTAGTAGTAGTTGTAGTTGTAGTTGTGGTGTAGAACCAGAAGACTAATGAGGAAATTGGACAGGGAAGAAGGTGGTATTTATACTTCCCCGGCTGGCTTGAGGATAGTCTTAGAGACCCTTTGCACTACATTGAAAGACCCCATTCGAGTACTCGTACGGGTACATCTCAACATTGATTGTCTGTTTCAGCCCCAAACTCAAAACTCGTGAGGCCGACTGGTGTCACCAAACGGGAAACAATAGCCGAGACTGCAGGAGATAATGCGGGGCTGCATAATCCACGCACCCCTGAGACTAACGAGATGGATATCACAGACATGATCGTGCCCCGATAGGTCCATTAAACAGTGAGTAATGCCATATTGGGTGGACGTGCCACGAGTGACTCAAAAAAACCCGTCTGCGATAGTGACGTCAATGGACCTAGAGGACATCTCTAGGATATGAAACAACGCTGCACCCAGGTGCCCCTAGACTTCTGCCACACCAACGCCTCACAACCGCAAATGTGATGAACAAGAGTATGTTTTCTTTGTATGATCAAACCAACTCTCGATCTACGGGCGTCTGCCACACAAACAAGAAGTAGCATGAAACATGGCCTCATTAGGTCATTATAGGACCAATGTACAGTATAATGTTGTACAACAGTCGCCATATGATCCACAGCATCAAATCACCATAATAATCATGCCCCCTACTGCCACCAACTCCATGCCTCCAATTACGATAACTTCCACGCCATCAATCGCCACCATCATATCTCAGAGAGCTGAGAAATGTCTCGATTTGCCTACTCCCTATGGACAAGTTTCCTACTTGAGTCGCTTTTCAATCTGGTACCATTCCATCTCGACGTCTTATCCTCTAGTCACAAGCAAGCAGTACAACGATCAACTGAAAGATGGACATCTCATTGTTCAACGAAACGTGTCTACAAATGAAAGAACCCTTAAGATTGCCAAGGAACATGTTCCGTGGATCGTGTTTGCCGTCCACGTTCTGCTGGACTATACCACTTCTGTCAGTATCATTTCGGAGCACCTGATTCGTCTCAAAGTACCCGACATCACCGTCGAAATGGTTAAACAGATTCTCCCTTGGTGTATTCGCAGCATGGATGGCTCGGAAACAAAATGGGCCGAGCTCTGCAAACCGAGAAAACAGCTCCACTACGACGAAATGATGAGTCTTTGGAAGAAGATCCACAAGCACCACGTGTCCCACAAGTCGCTAAATCCGAGTGCCAACAAAGCTGGATTGGTCTTCTTTGGTCTCTACAGAGAAGAACAGGGAAACTCTTACCTCATCTACTTTATCGACCACACCACTCAAGCTACCGTTTCTCTTTCTGCCTTCCAACCCATGCGCCCAAACGACGTTAGAGACAAGCTACAGAGAGCTCTTAAGGCTTTCATGAAGACTTATGGTCAACCCAAAGCCTTTCTGTTCATGAACCCCTGTTGGGGAGAAACCAAGTGGCTTGCCACAGAGCTCCAGATGGCAATTGCCAATCTTCATCCTTTTGATCCGATTGTTTCCATTTACAAGACAGAAAAAGAGGATGAAGTGCCTGTCAAAATCGCGGAAGCCTTCCGCAACATTTCTTGTCATTTGTTTTCAGAATACCGGACCAGACGACATGTGGCACAGAAACGACGACCATACCAAACTCCTCTTTTGAAAGTGGATCTTCCCAAAGACGCTCACCATAGCGAGACTATCAAGTCCTTCTTGCCTCATAATATGATGCTTCCAGCCAGACATACCGCTCGGTTCTGTGTCCAACATCCTCCTTTGGATACGACATTCACAACGTGCTCATCCAGCAACGTTACATTGTTCCGAATGAAATTCCCCGGACAAACAGTCAAGATCCCACCTGACAACCTCCACGACCATCTTTCAAGCCTGTCCTTTCCTGACCCTCGATCCGATTCTTATGTCCAGGCACATCCTCCACTTGTTGACATGGGTGCCGTGGATCTGGCTGTCATCTCTCAGCTGGTTGAAGAGTCGCTGACCTTCAGTCTGGCATCACATCAGCTCCCTGATTACAGTGGTGATCTGAAATTGGATGCCATCAGTCAACGCATTATCGACTACCTAGCACAGAAGCATATGAAAGTTGTCAATCGCTATGCGAAAGTGCTCCAAGATGGAAAGTCTCTGCCCGAAAATGTTGAGCCGGCTCCTCCTCGAGGTACCAAGCGTGTTTCAACCGAGACTCCCGGCACTTGTGTCAAGAGAGTGAAGATTGGGGGTGATTCTGGTAAGACTGAAGATACGATCAAAGGCTCAGAGTCGGGCCGAGTGAGGTACAAGAATGACCCTGGTCAAGGGAAGTCTCCAGCACCTATACAAAAGAAGACTAAAAGACGAGGAATAAAAAGAGTCCGATTTGTGGACGACTCTGATACGGATGAGTCTCCCCCATCTCCCTCCAAGACCACCCTAGATCCGGAAGGAAGGTGGGCGGCAATGTCAGCTTCTTTCAAGAGTTGGTTTGATGGGTTCAGTTGGTGAAATAGTATGTACAGTATATACGGCAAGTACTCTACAGTAGATGATATGAGAAAGTATTGTAGTTGAATGGGTTTTTGTATTGAAACTGCATACTTCACCCCGTCTTGACACTGGCATTGCTTGTCTCGGTATCCCGAATAAGCAAAACCCATCCGGCACGGTTCGAGGTTGGCGACAATGTCTGTTGGTTGGCCAGATCTCGAGGTTGCAACAAATCTTGGGGCAGTACAGTACCACACCCTGGAACTGAACCAAAGCCATTGAGTCGCCTGGGTCCAAATTGGGGCTGTTTGGTCCAATGTGGTGTTGAGGGGAATGAGGCAAACAGTGATGTGTGATTTTGGAGTGTAGTAGAACAAGACGAGATTCCAGGTACAGTACAGTACTGTATTCAAACGAATTAGTGATTACCTAAGCTGAAAGTACCAGTTCATTTTCTCGAAGGTACAAGTAGCCGCAAAAACATTGTATTGATCGTCTCAACGTGTTCTTTCATCTGGTTTGTTCGCATACATAAACACACACGCGATTTTATCTTTGAATTTTATCTTTTTTATTTCCCTTTTTTTGCCACAACTTTATCCAAATTCGGTCGCAGTGCCACCCCTTGAGGATGTCTGAATTATTGTCTTGTTCTTGTAGTAAGACAAAAAGAGAACCTCAAAAATGCAGCCTAGTTGAGAAAGCCCCGCGAATAGGGCCGTTTCAGCATCCCAAGTTGCAGAGTATTGTTCAGTAGACCATCACCGATCACGAGCTTTGATCCACGGATTGTGGCCAGCACCGGTACACTTGAACACTTGAAGTACTGTACAGTACTGTACTTGTACTTGTACTTGTACTCGAAATCAGCACAGGTACGGTGAGAGAGGATCTTTTTGTGATATGTGGATCCGACAATCCATTTATTATGAGTGACTGCCTGGCTGTACTCCCTTGGCCAGCCCCTCCTTTGAAGCCTCTTGGACTCCAAACGTCACCTCAATGCATGCTGTCCGTTCTGCCACACCAGAAGCAACATCGTCAAACAAGACCAACATGAACCACACGAGAAAATGGTTATAAAAGAGGCTGAGGCCACTACCTTGGTTTGGACTTTACCCAGCAACAGCTACCACTACACCCACAACCACAACCACAACCACAACCACCTCCGCAACAAACACCACCTCCGCAACCATGCCCCCGCGAAGGAAACAGTCTGCAATGATGAGAAAAGTCACCGGTGCTCTAAGATCCGGCAAGACTTTCAGTTCCAGACACAGGTCTGGACCATACGTTACCCAACCCTCGTCTAAGACAAAGTCGGCTTCACCCAAGTCGGCTTCTCAAGAACCTGATCCTGTCGCTTCTTCCTCCAAGGACCCAGCTACTCCTGTGAAAAAGCGTGCCTCCCCAAGAAAGATTGCCCTCCCTTCATCTCTTCCCACTGGGTTCGTCGATGAAAGTCTACAGAAGCGGATGGACGAGATATCTGTTAAAAACAAAGGTGTCTCTGCTTCGACTGAGTTGTTTTCTCAAGAACGTGTGCCTGTCGCTTCTCCCTCCAAGATCCCAGCTCCTCCTATCAAAAAGCGTGCCACCCCAAGAAAGATTGCCCTCCCTTCATCTCTTCCCACTGGGTTCGTCGATGAAAGTCTACAGAAGCGGATGGACGAGATATCTGTTAAAAACAAAGGTGTCTCTGCTTCGACTGAGTTGTTTTCTCAAGAACGTGTGCCTGTCGCTTCTCCCTCCAAGATCCCAGCTCCTCCTATGAAAAAGCGTGCCACCCCAAGAATGATTGCCCTCCCTTCATCTCTTCCCACTGGGTTCGTCGATGAAAGTCTACAGAAGCGGATGGACGAGATATCTGTTAAAAACAAAGGTGCCATTGCTTCACCCAAGTCGGCTTCTCAAGAACCTGATCCTGTCGCTTCTTCCTCCAAGGACCCAGCTACTCCTGTGAAAAAGCGTGCCACCCCAAGACAGATTGTGCTTTCTTCGTCTTTTCCTCGACTACTTGCCTCTGGGCACGCTGATGAAGTGAAGCAGAAGCGGATGGATATGTTGACAGCAGATGCTCGCCGTCTCACTTCCGCTTCTCCTGCGCCCGAGCAGTCTCTCAGCGAGAGTCCACACACCCTTCCAGTGTCTGAAGCCCCAACCGCCAGCAAACGACATCAATCCGATGATGACGCCCCTGAGCCATCTCCTAAGCGTCCAAAAGTTTGTGCCTCTGGCAAAGACCCCGAAGAGGAGAGAGTGGACAACCAGGCTCCCGACTCTCTCGGTTCTGTCCTGGACGAGGACCATGCTTCTCGAAGTCTAGGAGGAACTACCACCGGAACGGCTGCAAATATTTCTACTCAGTCCACTGTTGATTCGCTGCTTGAAGTTTCTTCCCAACCTCCTGATGAGGAAGAGGGGCAAATCAGTGATGAGGAGATGAATACTACAGAATCCATTGAACGTCACACTCCGCTGTCCGATGATGATTCAGACATTGTTTATTCTAGGGAGGGAGCCCGAGCTCTCCACCAAGACACTGACGAAGAGGAGGAGGAGGAGGAGGGAGAAAAGGAGAAAGAGAAAGAGAACGAAGACGAAGAGAACGGAAGGGAGGAAGAGGAGGATCACGGTGAACTAGATATTGCCTTTTCTTGTGTTCATCCCTTAGACAGAAGTGATTCTTACTACCCTATCAGTTTGCACGTGGAAGGGCAAGAGTTCTTGGATGTCCTGATCTCAAAGGGAACCACTTACATGAAATTGATCGAGAGGTTGGGTGAGAGGTTTCCTGGTGTAGAACTGAGAAGTATGCACATTTTTTTCTACAATGATCTAGAGGACACACACGAAAGAGCCGGTGCCTATCAGAGAAACGCGACCTTGCATTCTTCGGGGATTCACGCTTACCGAGCCCCTGTTGGCACCAACTCTTGTACCAACGTTTGGCTTCATTCTCAGACGAATGGCGGTTAATTGGCCAGAAATCAGCCACTGTACTGGTTCTTGGAGATGATTTTGTGTATAATAATGATCTTACTGTATAATGGCAGAAGTAGCTATATTGTAGATGTGCAGTACGTGTATATATATACTGTATTTACAGTAGCTACACTTTTCTGTACTGCAGTATCCTGTTCTGTGGAGTATCATGTGTACAAGTAGAACTGTGGCTCTGGCCCAGAGAGAAGGCCTTGGAGTGTGTGATGTCAGCACCGCGACAGCTTGATCAAATGACAACATCACAACACCAAGAGTTGCCGCGACTCTACTCTACCACCGAGGCTTGTTCTGGAGGGGCTGTTCTGGAGGGGTTGTTCTGGCGGGGTTGTTCTGGAGTACATACAGTACAGTTGCGTCCTCTTCGATAGAGATACTGTAGATATCAAAGTACGCCTTCAACGACGCTAAAGAAGCATCTCACTAAAAACCAACCGTGGAGATTACAACACGATGCCGTACTGTGAGACTCCCCAACCTCAATGAGCCTTGTCGTTCTTGAGGAAGATTCCCGAAATGATTGTGCTCAAATCGATGGGAGGGTAGTTCTGTATCAAGAGCGGAGGGGCTGTTTCAGTTCTTTGGTTTCTCTTTTTGAAATGCCCCAATACAAGTAGCTACCATACGATACTCACTCTCTTGGTGTCGCCGTGTGGCTTTTCTGGGGCTTGTTTCAGTTGCACGTTTGGCCTGCCTGTCTTGGAAGTAAGCTTCACCTTGGTCTGGGTGCGCTCAATTAGATACTTGGCTGTTGCGATGAGGCACCTGAGTAGACGTAAGTTCCCAAGGAGACTGACAGATGTTACTATAGTATGTACTGTGTTACTAATGTACAGTACTGCACCTCAAGATTCCCTCTTCTCAAGTAACCGCTATTCAACCCGGTCCACAGATTCGTACCTCCTGCTGTCACAACCTCATCTCATGCAAGTGCGACACACTGCGCTGAAACTCCGTTGGGTGGGGCTGATTGAGGCCGTCAAGTGGGTAAAACAGTTCCAGAAAAACATACGCAAGATGTTATTGGGGTTGTTTCATCCTTTCTAGCGGCTGAAAATAATGGAGCATGGTTCAAGTGCTTGTGTGTATGTATATTCCCCCTTTCTGTTTTTTTAGTTTCTCCGATAACGAACCTTACTGTTACAGTTGAAAAAGATTATCTAGATAACACAGTATCGTAATGGTACAGTACAGTACATACGAGTGAAGCGCTATATGGTACAGTCTGATCCTTTAGCTGACACCCACGACATTGTCATACATGAAGCACTATATTCATATACAGAATGGTTGTAAACCATCACAGCCCCCACTTCGGACTTTGGGGCCGCCTCGGTTGTCCTTGTGTTTTTTCATGCAATCGTCTCTGCCACACCATCTTCACCAAACGAATCAATGTGAACCACACGGAAAAAATGATTATAAAAGCAGAGCGGGTGGTCCTATAAAAACTCCACAAACCAACATCAACAAGCACCAACCCCCAGATCAATCGCCATTCGCTCACCAATGACTCGCAAGCCACCCCCAATGCTTATGTGGGCCACCATCAATAACGCCAGCCGTATCTCACCCGCTCCCGAAAATCGACAAGAAGCAGAAGAACTTCAAACGGAGATCCGCCCCCTTACCCGACGCAACCCTCGTCGACGTTCCCGTCCTGGAGTCCGTGCACTCCGACCTCAAGCCACAGCGCCGCCAGAAGTACCACACACGTCTCTTGAAGACCCCCCTGTTGCGTCTTCTTCCCGAGCCCGAAGCACCGCTTCTGATAACCGACCGCTCCCCGATGCAGCAATTTCTGCTATCGCAGCCAGTGTTAGTCGTACCATTGAAGCGGCGCGAGCAGCCTCTCTTTCCGCCCCTTCTTCACGAGAGCCTTCCCCCGCCGTTGAACATTCCAACAAGCGCAAGCTACCGGACTCAATCAGCACAGGTAGAAAGCGTCAAAAAAGAGACGAGCCTTCTCCTTCCGACAAGAGCGACGATGATGGCCCGGGAGAGCCTAGCATCGACAGGCCTGTCGCTGACGAGGATCCTTCCGCCAATAATTCCGAGGAGGAATATTATGATGCCACTGATGTATCTGATGAGTTTGATGCTCTTGTCGCCGCGGCAGAGACTGCTGTTCGCACTGCTGCTGAAGTTTCCTCCCCGGATAATGAGCAAGAGACAGTCTCCGATGTGGCCGAAAGCTCTGGCGATGAGGAAAACTCTGCTAAAGAGGGTGACTCTGGTGCAGAGGAAAGCACTGACGGGGTGGTTGGCCCTGATGGAGACTTGACCGATAATGACAACCAGAGAGTTCCTGAGGAATTTTTGGTTGCTTCTGGAAACGAGGTACCTAGTGACGTCGGAGAGGAAGAGGCCGAGGAAGAGATCGAGGAAGAGGATGTCGAGGAAGAGATCGAGGAAGACGCCGTGGAAGAGATCGAGGAAGAGGACGATGTGAGCGGATGCCGAAAGGACACATACAAAGGAAAGGAGGTTTTCGATGTGGGCAGCCATGTTATCCCTGAGCCTGACATTAAGTGTCCTTCCAACAATGGAAGGCAAACATACGTAATCAGTTGTGTTGTGCAAACTGGTAACAATTGCGACAATGAACAATATGTCAACGTACTAGTTACTAACAGAACCACTTTTGTTCAACTGATCAAAGTGTTACATGACTTCACAGGAAAAGATGTCCGGCGTCTCAATAAGAGCTACATCAATGACGTGTGGAACGATAAGAAGGTGCTCCACAGTCATATGGAGAAGTTGACCCTTTGGAGCCAAGGAATCAGAGAGTACCGAAGTGGCCTAGGATGCAATTTCGAATGTGGCGAGAACGACCTCAGAGGAAACTAGTTGGTCGGACGGGAACACTGGTGATCAGATATATACTGACATCTAGAAATACTCTCTACTTTTTTTCATGTTAACTACGAGATTGAAATAAATAAGTAAAACGTTCTATTTTACTCTTACAGCAGTCCAACATATATCCATTATCTATCTCAATCTAATTTAAACACACCCAGCAAGAGTCTTCCACGCGTCAACAGAAGAGGGCCGCAGGAAGAGAGCTCGCTGGGCACATTCCAGGGTACCAATATCCACCAGAGCATCAGAAAGCTGTGTGTAGTCAAAGCTTGCTCGGTTGAGAGCGTTCTGGTTGGCCACCTGCAGAGCAATCTTCTTGTCCACATGGCTCCACACCTTGTACTCGGAGTGGTTGACAAACGCAGACCGTCTCCAGGGCAGGGCAGCCTCAAAATCGGATCCCGTGAGACTCTTAGCAAGTAGTGATGTCACCCACTCGAGCTTGTTGCCAGTGTCCTTGAGCTTCAGATCCAGAGACAGGCCGTTAAGCTCATCAAGTGCAGCATCCTGCAGGTCGGAATTGTCCTCCACCAGACCAATAGCTCCAAGAACAAGAGCAATCTGCAGATTGGATCCCTTGTGCTCCACAGAGTCGTAGAGCTGGTCTCGAGCCACATCACGGGCCTCACCGCCCTTGGCCCACAGAACCTGCACAAGCAGAACCACAATCTCCTGATCCTCATCAGACTCCTCAAGAGCCTGCTGGAAACACGAGATGGACTCGTCAAACTGCGAGATAAAAAAGTGGGCCAGGCCGCACGTGATTTGTGCAGAGAGCCGCGTCTTGGTGAGGTTGGGTCGCTCCTGGGCAACATCCAGAGCAAACTCCGCGTGCTGAATAGCAGCCTCGAAGTCGTGCATACCAAGAGCAATTCGAGCGAGCTGAGACTTGGCCTTGGCAAAATCCTCCAGGTCATGATCAGACTCCAGTTCCTCGTAGAGCACCTCAAGAGCGTTACAGAGGTTGGTGATTTGAATCTCAGCCTCCTCGTAGTCACCCTGGAACTCCAAAAGAGATCCTCGTAGCAGCAGACCGAGCTTGGAGTTGGGTTTAGCCTTGAGCAGCTTGTCCAAGGCGAGAGTAGCGTTCTCAACTGCAACTTCTCGAGAACCAGTGCAGCTGACCTTCTCGAACACTGAGAGTCCGTAAAGAAGCTTGGCGAGGTCCTGAACACCCTTGGAAACCACAAAGGATTGCTCGAAGTTTGCCCGGGCCTTCTTCTCATCTCCAGTAACGCTGGCAATGATACCAAGACCCTGCCAGGCCTCAACGAACTCAGGATCCATGGTCTGGGTTAGACTGAAGGATTCCTTGGCTAGCTCCAGGTCGCCTTGACCGAGGTACAGAGCACCAAGATTGGCCCAGATCTGAGGAGCCCGGTTGTTGAGAGTCAGAGCTCGGATGAAACAATGCTGAGCGACTCGAACGTTGAGCCGAACAGAAGCCACACCAAATGCGTTCCAAATGTCGGCGTTCTTGTGCTCGATGTGCAGGGCTCGCTTGAGACACTGAGAAGCAGCCAGGTTGAGGTTGTCGTCGCTCTTGTCCTGAGCCTTGAGGGCCAGACCTAGCTCGGCCAAACCGAGATTATACCATCCTGCAGCCTGGGTGGAGGGGTCGGGACGAGCACACAGAAGAGAGTATTTGAAGGCAGTCAGGTAGAGCACGTTGATGGACTCCTGAGTCACGGGAGTAGGGTACTCCAAATCAGCGCCGTCCAGAGGCTGGCCGTCATGCTCTCCAATCTGAACGAGAAGAGCGTGGTTGGAGTCGAACGAAAAGTTTCGCTCGGCAAAGTTGTTGAACTCCCGTACCTTGTCTGCAGACATGCCGGAAAAGATCTTCTTCGCCAGCTCGATGGGGAACCGCTGGATCTGACTCTCCACTCGTAGGAAGACCGCACAAGCGTCACCAATAGACTTCCACAAATCTTGAGATTGGTGGCCAAGGCCAACACTCACGACACACGACTCCAGAGACTTGATGGCGTAATTGGCGCCCTCAACGTAGAGTCCATCGGTGATAGATGCAGTAGCAGCGCTGTTGAGTGTGGTTTGCAGAGCTCGCAGAACAATGTTCTCGTGGGGATGGTGCTGGAGAATGTTCTCAAGAATCTCCAGAGCAGCGGAGTACTCTGCAAGCTCGGAATGAGAAACAGCAGCAAGATAGCCAGGAATCCACTTGTCGAGCTGGTTATCAGTAGAATCATCGCCCTCCTGCTTGGAAATGAGTTGGTTGGCACGCTCAAGGGCCTTCAGAGCACTCGTCAGACGTCCTGCCTTCTTATATGCCTCTCCGAGGCCAGTCCAAGCATTCACGTCAGTGGAATCGACTCGAAGAACCCACTGGAAGTTGACGATGGCCTTGCCAAAGTCGTTCTTGTTGAGATATGATATACCGAGGGCTCTGTAGGGCCACGCAACCTTGTCCTTCATCACACCAATGACTCGGTTCGCAATCACCTCAACAGCATCCCAGTCTCCCTTGTCAGAAAACTCAATGGCCAGTCTCTCGGCAGCCTTGATTTCCTGTGCACTGAGCTCCAGAGCCTTGTAGAAACACTTAGAGGCTCGGGCCTGATCGCCAACAGAGTCAGCGTACAGCAAACCAAGAGCAGTGTATGAGGGAGCAAAGTTGGGGTTCTCCGTGAGCGATTTGAGGTATGCCTGGAAAATGACTTGTGTATCATCATGACCCTCCTTCTCGTAAGACTGGCCAATTCGCCAATAGCATTGAGCTCGGAGGTCCCGGGAAACAGAGTCGGAACCGGTGACAAGGCCAATTACATGCTCAAGACCCTTTCGGCCCTGTTCATAGTCACCCATCAAGACACAGCACCACGACAGCTCGAAAAGAGCCTGGCTGTTGTCGGGGTTCTTGTCCACAACCTCCTGGAGCAGGGTTCGGGCCTCTGACCACTGCTTTTTCTCTACCAGAATCAGGCCCTTACCAACGAGACCAGCCACGTTCTTGGGCTCCTCCTCGAGAACTGCGTTGAAGATCTCCAGAGCGTTGTCAAAGTTCTTAGGGGCCTGGTAGAAGATGTAACAGGTTCCTAGAATGATGCTGAAATGTCTGAGAGCGTTCTTCACATGACTTAGCCAGGTGTCGTGGTACTTGTTGGCAGTCTCAATACCGGAAAGACACATTCGAATCGCCTCAGCATACTCCTTGTGGTGGAAGTAATACTGAGCAGATATTCGGTGACCCAGGATCGACTTGGGGTCCTGCTTGAGACCCTCGGAAAGGTATGTTGTGATGTCCTCCGACAGAACCTCGTCATTGCCGCCGTCCTTCTCCTCCAGTCCAGTGAGGTCATCATCGCCTTCGGCAGCGTCCTTTTCCTTGGAATCCTTAGGCTCCTTTTTGGGCTCCTTGGGCTCTTTCTTAGGTTCCTTTTTGTCGACCTTTGCAGTCTTCTCAATATCACCATCTTCGGCAGCCTCTCCATCCTTCGCTCCATCCTCGCCTTCTTCATTGTCCTTTTTGTCCTCCTTCTTGGTTCTTACCATGCTGGAGATGTCGGAATAAATGTATCCACTGAGAATCTTGTGGAGACCAGTCTCAGAGAAAAAGTCCAGGTACTCATTGACTGTCTCGCTGGGGAGGTCGCCAAGATCCCGGGGATCAAGCCACTCGAGATACAGGTCCCAGGCCAGTGAGTCGCGTGCCTTGATGACCACGGCACCATCGACCATATCCGAGACCTCCATATGTAGCTGTTCCTTCTCCTTGCCCGGAGGCGCACTGGCCAAGAGATCTGCTCGGCACTTGAGCAGTTTCTTCTCTGTCTCGATTCGCAGCTCGTCATTGTTGGTCCAGTTGATGAGCTCCTGGTACAAGAATGGCAGGTTGGATTTGCTGTGGAAGTCGTACCGCACTTGCTGGGGCGTTCGTTTCTTCTTGCCTGTGATGGTGAAGTTAGCATCAGCCAGTGCCTTGTTGAGCGCCTTCTTTTCCTGCTCCTCCTCCATTTTAACGAGCTTCTCGTAGGTAAAGGCCGGTTTAGGCATGACAGACTCCATGAGCGAAAAGAGCGGCGAGCCGGGGATCTGCAGTTTGGTGAACTCCAGCTGTGTCTCGGGGGTGGCGTGTGAGTAGATCGCCCGTTCACTTTTGCAGTAGGTGTCGTTGGCCTTGGTCTGGTGGTCCTGTCCGCACAGAATCTTGAGTACCTCGATCAGGGTGGCCAGGTACTTTTTGCCATTGGATCGAACGTTGCATGCCTGCAACAGGCCAATGTACGCCAGGGGCTGGGTGGGCTCCAGCTTGATAGCCTTGTCGTAGGCGGCGCAAGCGGCGGTGTTGTCCTTGTTGAGATATTGAGCCTTTCCTAGCAGCAGTGTTCTGTGTTAGTTTGGTTATACCATTCACCATGTCACATCACCAATGATCCGTGTCACAGGTTGTACTCACGCCTGGTAGTTTTCCTCATCGACCTCGAGAGCATCGTTGGCAGCCTCAATAGCGTCGGGGAACCGCCCGCTAGAGATTGCCTCTTTGCATCGCTTTAGCAACTCCTTCAATGCCTGAGCAGACATTTTGTTTCGTTGCGGTTGCTGGTTGTCAAGTGCAATTCACAGTTGCACTCACACTTAGGTTCGGAGGCGTATCAGGGTTTGGGTACAGTACAACTCTCTACTGAGAAGCTGTGAGGCAGAGATGTTACAAGTAGCAGCTCACACAGGAGAGTCGCTGATTGATGAAATGAAATATATGTGGTCCAGATCACTTTTCTTTACTCGTGTCTGGTCGAGTAGTGTGTGTAACATTCTCTGCGCAGGCCATTAATAATTCAGCGTACTGATAACGGCACAGTGGAGTAGGGGAGGAGACCTGAAATGATGACCACATCTGGTTAACCACTTGATCTGTGGACGGCCTGATGTAGAATAGACCAGTTTGTCTGATATATGGCTCAGATTGGAACAGTATGTACCGTCATACTAGTACTGTACTTGTAGGCGCATCAAGCGGAGAGGAAGCTATCGGCTTGTTATGTAAGCAAAAGGAGACCCACTTGAGAGAGGTTTCTAATGGCTCTTGTGGGTAATACATAGACAAGCGGTGCTTCTAACGTTGCGATTATGTGTCCCAAATACTTTTAATAGAAACCAATCTTCAAACAGGCTAGTTATGTCGTTGTCAATTCTGTGTTCGTTTACTCAACTATAGGCTCCACTAGTACTGTCAGTTTTGACCGACTTTAGTTAACAGTTGCCGACCAGAGAGTAAAAAAAAAAAAAAAAGGCAGTAGCTCAGAGGTTCTTCAATCATGCAAATACGGCAATGGGGAATTCAACGTCCATTACGTCACTGCTCTCACATTCATGAAGCCCTAAACAACCCCATCAACTCCGCCCGCGTGCGTACCTGACCCCCACACCTATCTCGGCTATTGGGAAGTGCCTCAATGAAATATGCGCCCCATAGCATTGGACAAGCATTTCCAGTAGAATACGAGTACATAGAACCCGCCGCGCCCCCTCTCTTCAATCGCTTTCCATACTGAACTCCGCCAGTCTGATTTATCTTTAACGCCGATACGATATCTGGGCCATTCTTGTATGGAACATTCAAAATACGCTAAGCTCAATATGTCTCACTCTAACCGTTGTCTCTGTCCTAAACACGACTACGCTTCTCGCCAATGGCCAAACAGACTTATCAATCAATCAATCACTTTTAATCTTCCTTCTACGTACGTGTATCTATCTACTGTTTCTCGGGGAGAGGAGCAGCGGTTCCGTCCTTGAGAGCCTTATCTCGTCCGCCCAAGTACCAGTAGTTGACGTATCGAGCGCCCTGGCCGAGCTGAGCACACTCATTGACAAAGTGGCAGCCGAACAGCAGAGGGTTCCAGGGGGTCACGGCGGTGGCGTACTTCATGAAAACCAGAGAGTAGACAATCAGAGAGCCGGTCATGGGGCCGGAGATTTTGGTGGGGTCCTTCTTAAGATCCATCACCGCAGCCACGGGGATTCCAAAGTTGGAAACGGGTCCCCAAAAGTGGGTGGAGCAAATGTCTGTGTTAGTGTTGAACAAAAAGAGATCGACTTGGAGCAAATAGATACGCTATCTCCGTTGTAAGTCCTTGATGTGAACAAATCAACGTCCGGGGTGATTGACAAGATTGACAACATGGGGTACATTGGTTTCTTGTCGCTTGTGTATTGTTGGTCTTTCGTGTTTGTGGAGCAATACCGACACCTGGCATCTTATTGTCGCAACAGACAATCTGCAACGAATCGATCGTTAGACCAACATGGCTCAACAGTTCACTCCTGTCTGTGTGTGTCCGAAAAATGTCCACCGCTCCGCCAATCAACACAATGCTACCGGAATACTCACATTTCACAAAGTCCTTGGAGAAGATGTAGTTGGTCGTTCTGCTGATGATGCTACCGTTGGACATGGCTGTGTATGATTGTGTGTCTGTGTCTGTTTTTGGTGTTGAGGAGAGGGAAGTATTCGCGCGGAAACCTAAGAGTCAATAATTAGTGTGAGGGGCTAGCGGTTGGGGGTCGCCAAAACCTAGAGTGGAAAAACGCTGAGTCAGAGCATAGTTCAGAAATGTTGCAGCTCACATGCACCCTCAAATAATCCACATCGACTTTCAAAATTTATTTTGACAATAGGAAAACAAGACCACACAACATCGAGTCATGTCCTATTTCTACGCACCGCCTCCGCCTCCGCCACCAAGCAACAGCGGCACAGCCCCCACACCCACATTCACGTCTAAACACCGCGAGGAAGACGAAGAAGACGAGGAGTCGCTGCTAGCTAAAAAGCTGGCGGCTAATGGCCCTGTCCCTATCCAGGGAACATCAGTGCTGCTTATCACACCAGAGGACATTGAGAAATGGAGAGCAGAACGACGCCAAAACTGGCCCACGCGCAAACGGGTGCAGGAGAAGCAGGAAAAGGAACGGGAACAACAAACTAAGAAACAGAAGACAAACCCAGGCGATATGGACAAACTGCCAACCGCAAACAACAGCAACAAAGAATCTGGCCCCAAAAAATGTTCTTTCTTCATGAAAACAGGAAAATGCAGATTCGGAGACAAGTGCAGATTCTCACACGACAAATCAGGGGCCACTGCAACGGGCTCTGCAAGCTCAGGTGGAGCACCTGCACCTCCGGCAGACCACGCTTCAAAGGTCTACAGACGGTACCAGCCACCCAAAAAGATGCCGCTGTACAAGAAGCTCTTCCGGACCGACATTATGAAGGAGAACGAAACTCTACTTGCATTCATTAACCATCTCAACGAGCAGGGACTGCTGGATTAGAGAGAATGTCTTTCATAACCCACCTATTAGCATATATTATAGCATACACATAGATACACATAGCATACGTCATACATATAAATAATTCTTTACGCGTAATTACTCAGTTAGCAAATAAAACGGTGACACTAAGTGGACATGCTAGCCAGAGCAGTCACGGTGCCGATACTTCCCACAAGCATACCAGCTGCAACGGCGGTGAAGATCTGCCCAATTCGTCGGCCTTCGGTGGACTTCTTAGGCAGAGGTACATCCAGATCCTCCTCTTCCTTCACCATCTCCTCCCGGGTTCGCTTACGAACTCGAGGAATGGATGCCAGCTCCTGGAAAGCCGCTGTGGGAAGAGGCTCCGGGGCTGTGGCAGCAGGCTCGTGAATGATTGTCTCCTTGGCGGTGGGAAGGTTGGTAGAAGCGTCCTGGAAGGCTGGGCTCTCGGCGGGCTCTTGGACGGTTGACATATCGATGATGGAGGACTTCTCGATAAGGGGAGTTTGGGTTGTAGCCTCGACTGAGACGGTGGTAGATACCGGCTTGACAGAGACCTTGGTGGACTCCATATCCATGGCAACCTCGTTGGACTTTGTAACAGGTATCTTGGTTGACTCCTGACCAACGGAGACCTCGGAGGTATCTGCAGGTTTCACAATGGAGCTTTCAGCAGGAGCTTCATGTACCTTTAGCAAAGATTCAGCTCTCTCATCCTCCTCAAATAGGAAGGCTTCCTCTGAGTTATCGAACTGATTCTCAGGTGTCTGGAACGATCCTGGCTCGTGAGCTGGCAAGGTGTCGTAGCCAAAAAGGGTGTCCTGGTTGCTTCTTCTAGGTTTGAAAAAAATCTGATGGGGATTTTCATCAGGCGCACGAGCAGTGGGAGCCGATCTGAGAAGCTCAACAAGAGTGGCCGGCTCAACATCATGATCCTTGTCATCATCGGAATCATGAGAAGCCGCGAGCCAACGTTGGTTTCTGTTTTGAGAGTCGTCCTCGTCCTCTTCTTCCTCTTCATCGTCTTCATCGTCTTCTTCGTCTTCTTCGTCTTCTTCGTCTTCATCATCTTCTTCGTCTTCTTCGTCATCGTCCTCGTTGCGATCCTCTTCGTCTTCTTCGGACCAGTGGCATCGCTGAGCATCTCCAACTTGCCCTTCCCCGTTGTCACCCGACGAAACGGCACAACCAACGACTTCAATGTCGGATTGTTCGCCAGTATCTTCATCGTCGGAATCAATGTCAATAACGATGGCATCGTTGGGGGAAGAGTCCATGCTGGTGCCCTGGGAAACCTCGCTGTCGTATTTGTAAACAATGCTCGAGGAAGAAAAGGTCACAGAAGGAGTGGCAGGAGCTTTTCCAAAGGAGATGCTCTCAACCTCAAAATCAAAGGCGGTGCCGTGTGCCCTGCAGTCAGGGGACAGGGTCACTTGCGAGCCTTCCTTCAGGGGATAAAAGGTGTTGAGCTGCAACTTCTGGCCGTCCAGCTTGGTGCCGTACTTTGCCTTGCTCTCAAACAGAAACAGCTGTTTATCCGTGGCTACAAAGCTGGCGTGGTTGCGAGACACGAGGTTGAAGGCCTTGGGGACATGGATGTTTTTTTTGTGGCCTCTGGGTGACCCCAGGGTCTGCTTCTGCGCGTCGGTGAGCTCCACGTCGAATGGTTTCATAGAATCAGGCTCGAAAGAGACACAGTCCACTTCGCCGCTGCGAGTCCAGTCGTTTCGTCTGGAAAAGAGCGTGAAGGAACATCGTCCCTTGGTCTGCGAAATCGCAGAGCTGGCGGGAACGGTAGAAGGTGTGGTCTTGTCAGCTTCGCCCGTGGTGGGAGACATTGTAAGGAGACTTAAAATATGTAGAGCGTGTCGGTGTCGGTGTGGTGTGTGTTTGTTGTTGTCTGAGAGGTGAGAGAGAAGACACACTGAAGTCTAGGTGGCGAAGGCTTTATCAGGAACCCCAGAAGCTTAAATGTATAGAGTGCGGAGTATTGAGCGCTGCTGCTGTGGTTACGGGACAGATGATACAGTACAGGCTATAGTATCACCTGCAACGTATGTGTGGGGCTGCCCATTGTTGAGTGGAAATGACCAGTCAGATGCGCGGGTCTGCCGCGGCAAAATGCTACACGCGAGCGTCTCAAGTGACACAAACACGCACTCCAAACACCAGGGTCTCTCTTTTTTTTCCCCGCTGGTTTACGTTACGTCCCAATTATTTTGGGCCGGTGCTCTTCTCCTTCCTCCCAAGGTTCTCGCACTTGCACCTTCCCTTTACTGATTGTCCTAATCTTACTGACAGCATGCTTGTTCAACGCCACAGAAAACTTGATAGGAACCCTATCTAAATTAGTACACGTGATACATGCATTAGAGTTTTAGAACGAGCACAACCAGCTTGCTACGATACGATACGAGACTGTACCGCCATGCTTGAGCTACAGTACAAGTGTATGGTTAATTACAATACATCTATGATCTACTCGATGACGGCAACCCGCTTCTTGCGCTTCTTCTCCTTGACCTCGCCATCAGCCCCCTCCTTCTTGGCCTTGCTCTTGGGCTTCTTTTCCTTGTCCTTTTTGTCCCTCTTGTCCTTCTTGTCCTTCTTATCTTTCTTGTCCTTGAGCTCCTGCTTCATCTGCGCAACCTCGGGCGAGTCCTTGTCGTCCTCCAGCTCAAACTGGTCGAGCTGGTTGGGCCGAATCAAAACGTTCTTCTTGACGTTCTTGGTCACCTCCAACTTGGGCACAATCTCGCCATCAATCTGCTCGTCCTTGATGATCTTAATCTTGCGCTTCGGCTTGGTCTGAATGGGCGGAGTCTTTATCGATGTCTCGTTGATCTGCAGGTCCACCACGGGGATGGAATCGACGTCCACCTGCTCGTCCTTGAGAGGATTGGGCGTAGTGTCTCGAGAAATGTAGAACGGATCATCCTTCTGCTTCTCTAGTCGCTCCTTACGAGCATCCAGTAGACTCTCCTTCTGCACTCCACTGACCGTAGAAGCAAATTGGGGGGTAAACTCCTCCTCAACATAAACCTCCTCGTCCTCAATGTCAGAGAATTCCACTTCCAGGGTCTGCTCAAGCTCGGGAGGGAGCTCCAGATCTAAGAATGGAATTCTCTTCTGAGTGTCTGGTGCCACAGGATTCAGTTCATATGCAAAGAAAGACGGCAGCACCTCGGTAAGAAGCACAGGCACACCCTCCTCCTCCAGAGACTCGGAAATGACCTTGAAGAGCTCGGAAAACTGGGTGGCAAAGTCCTGCAGCTCGTAGTCCGGCGACGCAAGATATGACGACAAAAACTTGATCACATTGGTCACAGTCTTTTTAACATAAAGCTCGTTGGGAGATGACCAGATGATGCCCTCGCAGAACTTGCCAAACACCTTCACGATGCATACACAAACGGCCAGATCGACAGCATTGTTGCTGCTGCCACTGTTCTCTCTGACGTGCGAGTATGAGTTGAGGCAAAAGTCCAAAATGTCCTTTTGTCGATGCATGGGGTACTCGCTGAGACAGAAGAGAACGGGAGGCAGGACGCCGGGGTTCCGGAGATACACACCTCCGTCTGTGAATATTTCGTAGCAAACTCCGGTAATCTCCTCTCGCATATCGGGGACTCGCATGCACAGATCTCGGAGCGTTTCTCCGATCCGAGCAGGGTCTTCGAGAGGGAAATCGACCAGTGCGAGCTTCTTGAGCACATTCAAGAACCACTCAAAGTCGGAAATGAGTGAGTATGTGTCTCTGCAGCACATGTCCAGAATGTATGAAATGGACGCGTGGGTAAGTTGCTGGGAAAGCAGCAGGTTCACAATGGTTTCAACATTGTGTTCCGATGCAAGATCGTTGGCAAGCTCCAGTGCTCGTTCTCGGATCGTGGAATCGGCGTTTTCCTTGAGGCATTCCAGAATGACACCCTGCAGCTTTCCAACAAGAATGGGATGGACCTTGACGATCTTCCCAAGCGCTAAAAGACCCACGTACTTGAGATTCTGGTCGCCTTGGTTCACAAAAGACGACAGCTTCTCGACACAGACACCAGCCACATCGTGGTCGTCTTCTCCTAGCATGCCTCCGCTCACAATGCAGTTGATGCACTCGTACTGGAGGGAGAGTGCCGAGGTGGACTGGATCAGGGTCATGATCTGAGGCAACAGCTTAGGTTTAAGCCGAGGCTCAATGGGTGCCAACGACGAGAACAGCTTGAGGATCTTAATCATCATCCAGTTATTGGAGGACGTGGTCAGCAGCTGGTAGAGTTGTGGGGCCAGGGGCACGTAGTTCTTTGAGTGCTTCTTGGCGAGCTCACAGATCACGTTGACTGTGGCAGAAACAACTGAGGGGTCTGAATCATCGAGTCGATCTCTGAGACGAGAGAACGACGTCCGCAGTGCCTCTGGGTACTGGAGGAAGATCTTATACATTGCCAGCACTGCCTTCTTTCGGATGTAGGGTTTCGAATGGGACAGCATTTTGACAATTTCGGGGTGCACGTCCTGAGCGAGTGAAGGGGTGACAATGGTGGCGATTGCGGATAGAGACACGGACACCTCGACCGGCGAGCTTGACGTCAGATCACGTTTAAGGAGGTTGGTCGCAAGCATCAACACATCGTCGTCGTCACGGTAGGACTGGATGGCAGCGAGGTAGCCCACTCGTTTTTGTTGGAACTTTGGCGAGCTCATGACCTCCAGGACGTGGAAGGAGGCCCACGACATGTCGTAACCCAGCATCTCCAGATATGCCAGTTTGAGGATGGCGAGTGTCTTGACGGTCAGATCCTGGTTTCGGGCCTCCTGGTGGCAGTCGGACACTGCCTGTTTGAGGAACCGCTCTTTGGCGGGCAGATCTTTGGCGGCTCGAATACCCTTAATGAGATCAGTTAATGTTGATTCGAATCTGTGTTAGTGTGGCTGTGGTGTTGTGGTTGGTTAATGGCTCACTGGTGTTATGGTGAAGAGGGAACCCCATGACCTCTTCAATCACACGACTGCTGCATTCTGCATACTCACATGACTCCAAAAGGCCGCAGCCGATTTCGTACATCATCTCTGGTCGTCAACGACATGGTTGTTTCGTTTGTGTGGTGTGCGTCTACTGTCGAAGCTTACTTGTCATCCCCCGGGTGTCACGTGATCGTCGGTGTCTGTGATGAATGATGGATGGATGGTGGGCATTTAGAGTTCGGGTTGTGGTGCTCAACCACATGCAGACGCTTAGCGTGTTATCGAGAAATTTAATTCGTCCGAGCGAGATATGCGGGATTCGGACTCCGACAGACTCCGAAATTTGCCAGAGGCATGTCAGGGCCACAATTGCCTCTCTAGAGCCTCGCCAAGAGCTGTAGAAACATGTTAAAACTAACTCCGGGTTAGTTTTTTTAGTCCGAGGCTAAGCTTATGGCATTCAGGAGGCTTTTCTTTTTCTCGAGTGACCGGGACATGACTGAGGGCTGTTGGAGTTGCTACAAGTCCTCTGTAGCTGTCGTTGATGGGCCCCATCATCCAAAACGGTTCCCGTTGACGTCTTTATTACAGTTTCATCCATCTCCTGGAGCAGATGATGCATGACTGAAAGGAACAAGGCACCCCATTCGGATAAAGCAACAAGCTTGGAGCAACAGTAGGCCGTGCGGATGGACCAGCAACGGCTTCCGAAGACCAGCGAATTGATTAGGACTAGAGGTGCAGCTAGGAGCAGTTTAACCTTGGCTTCTTCGTCGTTCTGCTCGTGTGATCACACAAGTGCAAGATTTTCACTGATTATCGTCCACGGTTTAATTTATCAGATGCTAAAATTTGACTCGAGCTTGTCCCGACTTTGTTCCGACTTTTTCCCGAGCTTGTGTCTATAGTAGAATGTCTGTTGAACAAGAGTTATCGGCATGTGTTCCCTACTTGACAACAAGACCATGTCCACTTGTTGCTCCAAAGCCAAGAAAGAACTCATCACGTCACACCAGATTGGAGTTATCAGATGCGATTATCTTTTGGTTTGTAGTTTATTTCTCTACTTCCTTTCTTCGCCGCAATGCACTCTGGAGCTACTGCTCTCCAATGATGTGTCTTGTCGTCACTGCCGCCGTTCTCCAGCTAAACGTGACACACATTTCTTGCCTTGCCTTTATGCTTTCCCGAGACGCACATAGGAAATAGAGTCGAAACTTTTGTGAGCGCCGTGTTGATTGGGCGGCCATATGCGACTGCCAGGACCGGTGACCTGTATCAATAGCACCCCAGAAGAGCGCTGCTATCGAGCCCGAAAGAGCATGTTTACCAGAACCGATCGTTTAGCGTGGTTTTGGCAGCCCCAGCTCCCATTGTCAACCTAAATGTCCATGCGACCTTGCAGCGTGGATCGCAGTACGAGAAAGAAAGGACAGACCTTGCAAGAGCCCAAAGCTTGACCCCAGACACCGCGACTTGTGACGATTGTGAAATAGTTGTGTGGTGTCAAATGACTCAGCATCAACACCACCTTACTCCGTGGTTCAACACCAGACCTGAGACTCCCTTACGACACCCTTTGGACACCCTTGCGACACCATTGCGATGAACGCACGCATGTCCAGAAACAAGCCTAACAAGAGCCGCCCCTTAATAACGAACATGGTTCCCCTTATCCGCCTTTTCATGCTGACGCACCTCCGGGGATCTAGCACAGAACTCTGTGTGTAGGTGGGCTTGCCAAGTCAGCGGGGTAGTCCACGGAATGTAGTTGGAGCTACCGGGCCAGTCTGTAGTTATTGTGTGATGTGTATACACGTGCGTGAGGTCTCCCAGAGATGGTTCCCTTCATCTGTCAATATTCTCCAACGCTCAAGTTCCATAGACTTTTATGTGCATAAATTTGCGCTTCAGACACGACCTTGATACAAAGACCCCGAGCTAATTGTACGGCTATATGCTTTTGGCTATTTTGATACAGTCAACACCCAGGACACGGACACACGCACACACCTAAAAAAAAATTAAAAAAAGAGAAAGAGAGAAACACTCATAATAAGAAGGCCTCGACCAACTGAATTTTCTCCCCGACCAGTCCGTTCTCATATCACACACTATTCAACAACATGTCGCTCACGTCGCGGGAAATCCGCATGATTGCGTTGCTGATTATCGACACTTGCTTCTTCCTGCTTGAAGCCATTGTTGGTGAGTACTGACGAAACGATACAAAACCAGATCTACCATCCCCAGCTCTAACACAGGTTATGCCGTTCATTCACTCGCCCTTGTGGCCGACTCGTTCCACATGCTTAACGACGTCTTCTCGCTGATCATCGCCCTCTGGGCCGTTCGAGTAGCCAAGTCTCGAGGAGCCGACTCCAAGTACACCTACGGCTGGCAGCGAGCCGAGATTCTCGGAGCTCTGGCCAACGCCGTCTTCCTGCTGGCTCTGTGTCTGACCATTCTGCTGGAGGCCATCCAACGTCTTTTCGAGCCCCAAATCATCACCAACCCCAAGCTCATCGCCGTTGTCGGTACCGCCGGTCTGTGTTCCAACATTGTCGGACTACTGCTGTTCCACGAGCACGGCCACGCCGGACACAGCCACGGACATGACCACGATCACGATCACGACCACGCCCACGACGAGGAGGAGGCTGTCGACACTGTGCTTGCCTCTCAGTTCACCGCGCCCACCGAGCAGACCTCTCTGCTCCAGCACCCCACTTCCCACCGACGATCCATCTCCAACATTGACTCGTCCGAACATGCTACACACTTCCACGCCAAGAAGAAGAATGAGCAGAAGAAGAAGGTCTCTCTCAACATGCAGGGCGTCTTCCTGCACGTTATGGGCGATGCTCTTGGAAACATTGGTGTCATTGCCACCGCCTTCTTCATCTGGAAGACCGACTACTCATGGAAGTACTACGCTGATCCCGTCATCTCTCTCGTTATCACTGTCATCATCTTCTCCTCGGCTCTGCCTCTCTGTCGATCCACCTCTTCCATTCTGCTTCAAGCCGTTCCCCAGAACATCAACGCGGAGGACGTCAAGAACGAAATTGTGGCTCTCGACGGTGTCGAGGAGCTGCACGACCTGCACATCTGGATCCTCAAGGAAGACACCTTCGTCGCCACTCTGCATGTCGGCGTGGCCTCCGACCCTTCTGAGTTCATGACTCTGTCTAATGACATCAAGAAGATTTTCCACGAACACGGCATCAACTCAGTCACCATCCAGCCTGAGTTCAATGTTGCCACTGGTAGCACCACTCCCGACAAGCACCAGTATCACGTTTCCGTCGGAGGCCTGAGATCCGCCAACTCCAACGGCTGTCTCGCTCCCCAGTAAGATATTTAGTAATACCACCATGACAAATAGAATGTGTGCTCGCTGTAGCTACTGTAGATTGATGCTATAAGTTTACAGTCTTTGGTAACTACTTGTACTTGTAGTTCATCTCATTAGCCTTCTTATTGCTGTAGATCTTGACTATCAGCAGCAGCTACTTGTAGTTACGTGTATGATGCCTGTCAACAGACGCTTACGCAATCGCTGAGAATACTGTTACGTTTCAAGCCTTCTAGGCTGGTCCAGAAAACCCTCGTTTCTAGGGTGTTCTTCTCGTGTGTGTGAGCCTGTGTCTCTGCGCAAGCTTGCACCGGTCTGTGTTTGCCGCCTTCGTGCGTCGATAGAGGAATAGTGTGGATGAAGAAGATGAGACACTTGTACACATACGGCAGTACCTTCTACATCCATGTGTCATATTATTTTGACCAGTTCGTGACAAGATTTATTATCATAACGGGTCATCGCCATTGCCTAAGAAAAGTTATGGCTGCTCTACTGGTTTGTGCAATGTTGACTGTACGGTATGGACCAATGCGAAGCGAGGAAATCCAAACCCACCGACTGGACAGATAACGATCAGACCGGGGTTCGTACAGAGCATACGGCTGCTCGGCACCTCGTACCTTGTAGCTTCTGACAGATACCGTATAAGCTTCTTTTGTCTGTTGATTTTTTGCATTTTTTTGCTGTTTCAGCCGTTCGCCAAACCTCCAAGGTCCTCTTTTCATGTGGTCCCTGCATCTGCATCGCAAAACTGCAGCTCCCTTTCGGGCCCAGTTTTTTGCAAACGCAATCGGCTTCTGCGGCCTTTGAGCGGGGGTGGGCATGGGTGTCACGTGGCCGGTCTGGGGAGTCCTCGTACTTGTAGTGATCGCTAGATGGGTTCCACGAGCTGCTCCTTAGAGTGCTGCCTTGCACACAGCATGCTACTGGAGTGGAGGTCAGAGACCCGGGAAAAAGTCGACGTATGAAGGGATAATGGCTTTTGGTAAGTCTGCGATTGATCTTTTCGGTTGTCGCTTCTCGCCATTGATTTTCATCCAATTTATGGCCATTTTTTCTGCTGTGTGGTATATATCAAATTCTCTCCTCCCTCCTCCCTCCCACCGTCGCTCCCAGTTCACGTCAACCCAAACCCGAACTCAAACGCGTGGAATTAATTAAGCCAAGTTTCAGAGTTCGCGTTTCACAACTCAACATCATGTCGCGACCGGAATTCAACATCGACAAGACCGAGGAGCGGTCCTTGACGGCCTTCTACAAGGGGCTCGAGGAGCGAGAGGAGCCCTGCGATAATGGAGGCACCATTCGAGTGTTTGAGCGACCTGACGGATACGTTTTGTTTGGAGTGGACGCTCGATACGTGGCAGAGCGAGTCTACCGAACGCTCACAGCCCTCAAAACCACCGATCTGAAGCAGGAGTACGTCACTATTGCCACTTCTGGCTTCCAGAACTTTCTGCGAGACGCCCTGCTCAACTATGGACTCAAGGTCGAGATCTACGGCAAAGTCGACGGCAAGTGGCGTATGACATCCTGGGGAAGTCCGGGAAACCTGTCTCAGGTCGAGGATCTTATGTCCGGCCAGCTCAACACCAACCCCGTGGCAATTGCTGTCAAGACTCAGGGCGACACTGTTGGTCTGGCGTTTGTGGATCTCAACAACCACGTGCTTGGCGTGTCTGAGTTTGAAGATAACGAGTGCATGAGCAACCTAGAGTCACTTCTGATTCAATTGGACGTAAAGGAGTGCATCACATCCGACGACAAGGTCAAGGCTGTCATTGAACGGGCGGGGGTGTCCCGTACTGATGCAAAGTCTTCCTGGTTCAATGCCAACGAGGTGGAGAGCAACCTAGACAACCTGCTCGCCGAGAAACTGCAACCTACATCTCCCGAACTCAGCCTCAAGAACGCTCTGGGTTCTCTAGCCTGTCTCATCAAGTACCTGTCTTTGACCTCCGACGCTAGCAACCATGGTGCCTTCACTATCAAAACACACACTCTGTCGCAGTACATGAAGCTCGACGCGTCTGCACTCAAGGCTCTGCATCTCATGCCTTCCGTGAAGGATTCTACCAAGTCTTCTTCTCTCTACGGTCTTCTCAACGTCTGTAAGACTGCTACTGGCTCTAGAACTCTCGCCCAGTGGGTCAAGCAGCCTCTTATGGACAAACAGGAGATTGAGAAGCGGCACGAGATTGTGGAGATTTTTACGAGCAGCGACCTGCTCGAGTCTATCAGACAGAATCTCTCTACGATTCCTGACCTCAACAGACTGACCCGAAAGTTCATGCGACAGGCTGCTTCTCTGGAGGATGTGGTTCGAGTCTATCAGATGGTGGCCACTCTTCCTCACATTGCTTCTGGCCTGCGAGCTGCTCAGTCTGAACTGCTCGAAGAAACTTTCCTGACACAACTGGACTCTATCATTACTGGACTGCAAAAGTTTGAGGAGCTTGTTGAGTCCACCATTGATCTCAACTCGATTGACTCACACGAGTTCATGATCAATCCTGACATGGAGGAAGGTCTGAATGACACAAAGGCCCGTCTGGAGGCCTGCCAAGACCGAATGAAGGACATTTTTGCCTCTGTTTCCGACGAGCTCGGTATGGAGATGGACAAGAAGCTCAAGTTTGAGAACCATCACGTCCACGGCTGGAGTTTCCGACTCACGCGAACCGACGCCTCATGTCTGCGAGGCCTGTCCAAGTTCAAGGAGCTTGCCACTCTCAAGGCCGGTATCATTTTTACCACCAACGAGCTGCGAAGCCTCTCCAACGAGTTCACAGATCTATCTCAGGAGTACAAGAAGATCCAGGCTCGACTGGCCAAGGAGATCATCGAGATTGCCTGCTCGTACTGTCCTCTGTTGGAGCGATGCTCGGCTGTTCTGGGCCAGCTGGACGTGCTCACGTCTTTTGCTTCTGTGGCCATTGAGCGAAACTACATCCGGCCTACTGTCGTTGACTCTGACGACAGAAAGTGCATTCTCACAGCCTCCCGACATCCCTGTCTCGAGGCTCAAGATACATTCATTCCTAACGACGTGCATCTCGGCCAGGACAGCAAGAAGTTCCTGGTTATCACTGGCCCCAATATGGGCGGTAAGAGTACTTTTATCCGTCAAGTGGGTGTAATTGTGCTCATGAACCAGATTGGTTGCTTCGTGCCCTGTGACAGGGCCGAGATTTCTATCTTTGACTGCATTCTGGCACGTGTGGGTGCAGGAGACTCGCAGCTCAAGGGTCTGTCTACCTTCATGAGTGAGATGCTGGAGACCTCTGCTATTCTCAAGAGTGCCACAGACAAGTCTCTGATCATCATTGACGAGTTGGGCCGAGGTACGTCTACGTATGACGGATTTGGACTCGCCTGGGCCATTTCCGAACACATTGTCAAGATGAACTGCTTCAGCATGTTCGCCACACACTTCCACGAGCTTACTGAGCTGGCGAAGGAGCACCCTGATCGTGTGGACAACCTGCATGTTGCTGCTCACGTTGGAGAGTCATCTGATGACATCACTCTGCTCTATAAGGTCGTTCCTGGCGTATCCTCCAAGTCCTATGGTACTCACGTAGCTGAGGTGGTCAAGTTCCCTACCAAGGTGGTCAACATGGCAAAGAGAAAGGCTCAGGAGCTGGATGACGTCAATTCAGGCACCCAGGGCAAAAAATACGCTTCTGAGGATCTGGTTGCCGGAAATAAGCTTCTTAAGGAGATTTTGACCGAGTGGAAGTCGCAGATCAAGGGTGACGAGGTGGATGGGGCCTCTCAGCTGCTCAAGACTGTGGTCGATAAGTATAAGACACAGATGGAGCAGAATGTGTTCATCAATGATGCACTTGCCAGTTTATAGCATTAATGACATTTTGATTTGATACAAGTAAGCAGTTAAGATGTCCTACACCGGCTCGTAGAACGGCATGGATGTTATGTTGTTATGTGTCATGTTGTGTTCGGTTTCCTCCATATCAGGCTCGGTACATCTCCACTCAGGTTAGGGTTGATAATTATCGATTAAGGTGGGACGCGTTTCTCATGCAGCTTGCGTTTTTGTTTTGAGGCTGACAGAGAGCCATTCAACTCCATCGCCCGACAGTGCGGTAACCCCTATCCACAACAAATGAGCACAGATATTCGTGAATTCAGGGAGGCGCATGGATCAGATCGGTATGCGGGGCTTCTGTGTGACGTCGGCTCTGACCTGGAATGTGCGATTTGCCAGTCCATCATGTTTGTGCCATTCGTGCTGGACTGTGGCCACAACTACTGCTACCCATGTCTGAAACAGTGGTTCGTCAACAACAACTCGTGCCCCGAATGCCGCACCAAGATCCGCAAGGCACCCACGCATTCGCTGACTCTCAAGTCGCTGGCTGAGAGCATCACCAACAAGATGATCGGGGTGGATCCAAGCTTGGAGAAGCCGTTTGCGCAGCGCAAGAAGGAGCAGGTCAAGCCGTACGCCAAGGACATCAAGAAGAAGCGGGTGTTTCCTGCATTTGTGGCCGAGAGCTCATATCATCTGGACGAGGAAGACGGAGTGCAGCGATGCTCGCAGTGCCATTGGGAGCTAGAGGAGGGGGAGGACCAGTGCACCAACTGTGGAGTGTGGGTGAATGACGGATCTGGCCGGGAGGCAGCAGAGTCGATCAATGTTGATGACGAGGATGAGGAGTCTGACAGTCGACAACCTGGTGAGGATATCAGTGATTACGAAGACGACGGGTTCGTGGTGGACGATGATGAGGTGGACGACGGAGGTGACGTGACAGGAGACGTGACTATTCTCAGCGACAGTCAGGCGTCTTCTCCTGCCCCAACTTCTACTACTGTTCAGATTAACGACTCCGATCTCGACTCGGAGGATGAGCAGTTCCTGCCGAAGGCGAAACGATCAACAGAAGTTACAATCGACGACAGCGATGACGACGAACAGCTACAGCCCCGAAGGAAGCATAAGATCATGTCTGATTCAGAAGATGACCATCCGGCGGTTTCACGGTCCAAAAAGTCGCGTAAGATATTTTCTGACTCTGAAGATGACGACAACCAGCAGCCAAGCTCGTCCAAGAGCAAGGCAACGACAATTTTCACAGACTCAGAGGACGACGACGAGAAGCCAAGGGTATCGCGACTTAAGAAGAAGAGAGATGCAGTTGTGGTCCTGTCTGATGAAGAAGAGGAGGAGGAGAGTTCAGAAGAGGATTCTGAGGATGTTTCAGACACGGACAACGAGGGCATCACTAACGGCGTGTATACAGGTCTTCCTTCTCGTCGAAGACGTGGTGGTGACGGTGACGAGAACTCTGAAGACGACTCTGACGACGACTCTGAAGACAACGATTTGGGGGGATTTGTAGTGGATGAGGCCGAGGACGATGGATCTGATGATGAGGCCGAGTACTCTGAGGAATATTAGAGATTCCGGGTACCACTGGTGTATAGTATATATTATAATTCAGCATTTATAAATTATAATCGCAAAGATAGAGACCGATCGTAGCGTGTTTGTACCACACCTGGTGTTGTGATCCTATTTGGCTACAGGCTAATTCCACGATCAATATCAGACTCAAAATACCGAAGACACTCTAATCAAACAACTACAAGTACCAACCATCATGACGAACCTCTTTTTCAATTATCAGCGCAAACGATGGCGACTGTCCGGCGCTCGAAGTGCCAAAACATGGAAGTTCAAAAAGCCAGGAGTGTTTAGCAGACTTTCTCGACTCTTCTGGACGCGGGCTACTTGTACCAGTGTACCTGAACAGCAGTCTGTCCCCGAGATCCTAATTAGTGGCCCAGGTGGCACTTTATTGGAGGGAGACGCTTCCATACCGACTACATTGTCAGACCCCGACAAGATCACTGAGGACAAGAAGGGTGGAGTGAATGGCAATTCCTTAAGTCAATTCCCTCAGGAGGATTGTGTCCAGCCTTCGCATAGCCCAGTCGACACACGGCCTAAGAGTAGGTCATGTATTCCACTCAGTGACTCTGATCTGCAGTTGCGAGAACAGCTGCAGTCCGAACGGCCAGATTCGATCCTGATAAACAAGAAGCGAATCCGGAAAAGTGGTGGCCAGGGCTGTGACTCCATCGAAGTACCATTACGCCACCCATTCTTTGCTGCTTCTGCTTCCCGTGACAATAGACTGAGTGACTGTAGCGGTATTCAGTTCCAGCAGACTCCTGAGATTATCGAAGCTGTTTCTTACTCTCTCCGAAAGAACGAAAACATCCCGGCTTAGCTTCACTGAGGGCTCCAGAGCCACTGTAATGAGAGAGATGCGACGTGCGTTGAGCTCCCCTTAAGTTCGAGACCGTGGTCGCTCCTCGTCTACTTATCGCTAATACAATGCTTTATGTGTATCGTAACTCGGTAGCGTCAGGTCTCCATGGAATCATCAGCCCCATGGATGTCACATGGGCTTCCCCTCTTGACACAAGCAGTGCTTTACATGTACCTGCCGCTCAATTGCATCAGAAATGTGTCTAAACAGTACAATACTGCCCTTGTACTTGTACTTGTGGTGTGCGATACAGCAGACTCACAGTCCGAATTCTCAAACATTCCCAAAGTTAGACCTCGGTAGAGTTCGGAATTTGGGTATTTTTTCAGTCGCAAAAATGCGGAAGCCGTTCGTAACTTTAATTTTGGAAACCGGATATATACGGGCATTATCGGGGGTGAACGTTTTGACTGGCGATGCAAGTTGTGAAAGCTGAGTCTGGCTGGCTCACCATTTGAAGTGATTCGCTGCAAGTGCAAGTCCGCCCTTAGATTGATCTCGGATGCTGCACAATTAGACTGTCCGGGTTTTTTAGAGTTGGTTGCCATGGAGATGGATGTTGGAGACCGCCACTACGAAAGGAAAAAGGACTTAACCATCGATCATATGGGTTCCGTATTGTATGAGAGTCAATGGTAGTGGAAGCCGAAGTACATTTCAGCAGATCTGGTGTGTTCCGCCGGCTTGAAGTCAGTTGTGTTCCTGTTTTTGTGAGATGTCAGGTTCATTATCATATGTCCTTATGATTCGATGTGCGTAAAATGCCCAGTTAAGAGATATGTACAGTTGTATGACAAGGCCAAAACAAGACCATATCCAGACAAAAAAAGCTCAATGACGATTCAGATCCAGGTTGCTCGCTAACGGGCCACTCCTCAACCCTCTTACTCGTATATTTAGCCGACGTCGCCTGCAAATACTGTCTACTTCTGGTCATTAAATCCACTTCAAAGTCTAGTGTTATTAAGGTTGCATAATTTTGAATTAATTATGCGCAACCTCTCCGCAATTTTGCGCTGGCTCTGGCAAAGCATGTCAGTCACGCAAATGATTGCCCATTAGAGCCAGATGTTAGGGCATCGTTTCCGCCCATTAAAACACGGTGTATCGTTACAGTATGGACATCCTGAAACGTGCTATGGAGAGTGACAGCCCACACCATACTGTCCCGAAAGACTTGAGTCGATAAACGTCTTGCCGCATTGGGAACTGAGAATGCTGAAGATACAAGTATGTACACAATACAGTATGTACGGGCTCGCCTCAAGTGTTCTAGTGTGTGACACTATGCAGACAGTCCTCCCTTTGTGCTCGTCATACATGTCGATGAGTAGATTGTTCCTCTCGGCGAGCTGCAGATCCCACTTGACCGTGTCGAGACATCCATAGACTTCACCTTGCGGCTGGGGGATGGGCAGATTTGCAGGAGGAATGGACGGTTTGGTAACAGACATGGTCAGTTGGGTAGCAGACTTTTGTCCCTTAGGAAAAGGCTGACGTCTAATAGTAGGCGTAGGTTACTCCATTCTGTAGACGGTCGGTTCGGTTGTGTTTGAGTGTGACGGGAATTATTGCAGGTTCTCTGCCCTGATATCGAGTTTCCAGTCGTGCAGATGACATGCAAGATACGTAACCACGCGTTTCGCAGACCACGAAAAACGTGTGGTGAAAATCACTGATATGTTCATGAAGGCTCGAAAAGGATTGAATATATTATACCACAAGATACAGATCGGGTGTCCTATTGGTGTTTACACTGATTAACAGCCAAATTCATCCAAAACAAGCCCAATTGGCTGCTGGAGTTGCTGCATGGGCTGCATACTAATTCGCTGGCATTTCCGAGAGTGATCCAAGCACCCTTAGGCAGACCGATCTTCCCAAGACGCGACCAGTATGGAAGTGTGACATGTAATGACCGAATATCGCTCATTACTTCAATTCTCATTCAAATATTTGCGTGGCAGTGAATGGTCCCCCGAGGACTCGTATCTGCGAACTCACAAATACGCACGCGTGTTGTGTTTGAGAATGTACAAGAACATACTGTACATACTGTACGTATTGTTCGGTAGTACGATACAACTGGAACGTACAAGTAACTGAATCAAGATACTGTGGAAAAAAAATATACAATTACATGTAATGTTAAATGTCGAAACTCACAGTTGAGATAACGCCTTCATCCTCAATCTTCTCAACTCCTCTCCTCCATAGCCACCGAAGCACTCTATCAATCTCATCTGATCTAAAGTGGGACATGCAACATCTGGTTCACCAAGTGGAGACACATGAGTTCGAGGCGAACTCATTTTGGGCCTCTCAAAAGCAGATTTGGCATCATTATTAGCCTTCACCACCCTCTTGACCAAAAACTCTTGTCTAAACTTCACATTGTGATCTCCGTGGAATGTCCTCAATCTAGCCACTTGATATTCGTCGTCCTCCAGCAAATCCAAGTCATCAGAAGCAGTCCAAATTCCCGGCAGTGGCTCCTCTGGATGCTTCATGTATTTCAAAGCGGGCCCTGGTAAACCGGAGGTCTTGTAGAAAGCGTCCTTTATCAGCTGAATGGGTAGAAGTTTGCTCAAAGCAGCAATCACACTTTTCCCACTACCTGTAGACTTCATAATGTTTTCCACATTATACCAGTCTACTTTTCTAATCTCTGCCACTCTTTGCGGTCCGCCGTAATACTCAGGAAAAGTCCTCTCTAGCCACTTCCTATACTCCCTCAGGCTGCCTTCTTTTGCCATCAGCTTAGCCGCAGCCCTAGACAGCTTGAAGGCATTCTGCTCAAACTTCCAGCTCCAATTTTCCACATAATGCATGTCGAAATGAGGGTACTGTTCTTCCAGCTTCTCCAGAACGATTTCGCGGGTTTCGAGGAAGTTTTCATATCTGAGGTAGTGCCTCGTTTTCCTTGCAAATCGAGACATGAAGTAGATCATGTCTGGGTGGCGCCACTCAGGAAATGGAAACGACTCGACGTATGACGGAAATGGATCCATACCCACAGGCCTACCGTACCATTGAGGATATTCACGCGAGAGCTGTTCCAAATTTGGCTTGACGAGTCGTTCGTAGAAAAGGGGGTCTCCTGCATACTGGATTAGCTTGCTGTAAATACCTCCAGAAGAGAAATATTCAGTCCAAAAATTCCATTCATCGATACTACGATGCGGCATGACTTCGTTGAGCTTGCTCCCTACTTCCGGTCCAAGTAGGTAGTAGCTCATCACAGTCATTTCCGATGATGTGACATCATTCTGAGTGTAATCTGAGCGTATGGCAGATTGTGATGAATTGGAAGACATCGCAATGGCCCGAAATGATCTGGTGGTTTTCTTCAGAAAGATCCTGGATTTCTGCGAATTGTTGGAGGTTCTCCATTTTACGAATAATCGGATCATTGAACCTAATTTGCCACACGGAAATTTGAATGGGGTAAGTCCTTCAATATTCTGGAAGGTGAGGGAAACCTAATGACTTGAGAAGTTTCTTGATTGTTTCTTGAAAGTAATGTGTTACAGTTCACCTCGTGATACACTGAAGGTGTCCACTATGGCGGAACCACAGTACATACAGTACTGTACAGTACTGTACTTGTAGTGTGTCTATTGTGGTACAGCAGTACAGTACGTACATAAAAGCACCACAATCAAGGTTTGTATAACTCTGCACAGCACCCCGCTTTTCGTTTGCGCGCGTTGTTGATTTCCGATCCATTATCTTACTATACATCTCATGTTACTACTGGTTGATAAATCACGCTTGTTGCCACCTCTTTCTCGTACCTTTTGGATCTCTTCCTCGGCTCGTTCGTTGTAGAGCCCCTAACCCTCGGATCTGATCCACATGAAAGGAGTTCAACACCATCCCCGAGCTTGCGCTCGTTTGTTTCCGGGGCGCCACTTGTAGTGCTGCAGCTTGCGACAGATCTTTTCAAACTCCACATCCTGGGACATCAAGGCGATACCCAATTTCTCGTTTCGCCCTCTTTGTCCTCTCGCGCTAGTGGCACCGCCAAGTCCTCTTAGCCAAGACATATACCCAAGTCCTCTCTCGTCCCAGAAGAATCCCGAAGCCCGAGTTCTGCTTGAGTGGGTCCCACTAGAAGGACTATAGGAGGAGAAGAGTACAGCATTACAGTATATGGAGGACTAAGTTGCGCAGACATTACTTCGTTTACAAGACCAAACACTAGGAATGTTAAATAGACAACTTCAATATCGACGAAATGCCACACCCAGACATCCTTAAGCCAGATGTTCTAACCAGATGTTCCATTAGTCATACAAATACCGCAGCGGTTTTTGGTTCAGATAGCTTTGCCCATCTCGACTCAATCACTAGCATCTCTGTCCATGTCACCAACTCAGAGATGATGTTTTGAGCATATATCCCACACACTGTATCTAAATCCACACTGTCCAATGTATGATGTCGGTAATCCTCTTTTTTCGAACTCGGGGGGCTTCTACTAGCAGATGACCGCCACACCCTATTACGATTTGCCTTATCGCTGTCTCCAAAATTGTCAGTCTTCAATGGTCACTTGTGCGAGCAGATTTATAATCCCCGCCTTTACTCAGAGATACCTAACTCCAACAGTAAGCTACAGTAAAATACAGTACTTTCGTACTTGTACCATTAGCACAAATGGGGTGGAAAGTAAGCGCGATGATGGGAATTGCAATCACAACGACGTGCTAACAATATTGATGCGCAATTGGGCTTCTCCTCTCCAGAAAACCTGTATAACTGACGTTGGTTGCTATAACCCGGCAGTTCTTCGTCTTCTTCATGAAGTGTTTGTCTCTTCGTCATTCTAAGCAGATTCTACGTTATGGACGACTTCACCGAAGAGATGTCTGCTACACGATCGGAACCTAAACGAGTGCCAATAGTGAAACGAGACAGTTCATGAAACTCATCAGATTGTATGTATTAGGTGTTTTACCGTTACAGACACAGTTTCTTAACCTTGGCGCTTCATCCAAAAACTCGAACTGATTCACACCCATGTTACTTTGATGCAAGAGAAGTTCTTCTGCCTGATATTACGCAAAAGGCATCCCAGATTCATTGATTTTTTGCGGCCACATGACCTGTTTGGCCAGTTAAATGGAATCTTACACTTTTTATGTCAGTTGCGGCCATATCCTGGTGAAAATACGGCTTCCCGTCCGATCAGCCATAGTCAAGCACCAGAGAGCCCAGTTAGTATTGTAGTGGGAGACCATACGAGAATCCTGGGTGCTGCAATTACTTTTTTGCTCTTTTGCTCATTTTCAAATGGGATGGTACTTATTTTTGCCACCTTCATGTTCCGTTTCCAACCCATGTTCTCCGTATTAGTCGTCGTGTCGGCGTGATGGCTTTCTACGAGGCTATTTTTAGATCAAGGAGAAGCTAAGGGTACATGACGGTTTGATGACGGGGATCTCACAGTTGAATCAATCGGCGTTTTGCCATTATCCTGTTGCACAAGTTCACATATAGGTCATCCGTTCCAGCCTCCTCATCATGCATGCATTCTGAATACCCCAAGGGAAAAAGACGGCTATCTGGAGCTTAGAAGACAGTTTGTTGCACAGATGTTGCCACATCCTTCCAGTCGGAACATGTATCTTCCGAAATCAAGATTCAGGTGGCTTCGGTATCGTAGAATATTCTCCGCTATTCTTCTCTGACAATTTTTCTTGCGTAGGAGGGCTGGTGCATAATTAAAGGTTTTATGATATGTAGGGAGAGATGGCAGGTTTGGGGTCTACGAAGTAGCAGGGAAAATGACATGGGACTGTTTAGAAGAATGAAATCATAATTTTACTACCAAAATATGTTATCCCTCCCGCACTTATTTCCAAATATCTCTACCATCACATTCTGGAGCTTTCCATCTGATTCTGACGACTTCTTCCTCCTGCACCCTAAAAATTCGTCGGCATAATGCATGCATCAACGATGCACATTTTTTTTCCCACCCTGACCAAACTCTCTCCGAACCTAAACAGCCCTCGGGAAGGATATATATAAACCCCCCTTCTACGTCCCCTTTTTTTTCAATCAGAAATCAGACCAGTTCCACTCTGAGTTCAATTCTGGAGATGGAAGGTGCCCTTTTATAGCCTGCTTGAGATGCAGAGGCTGATAAGCAGACCCTGTCTTCATATACAACGGAGGAACCGCTTCGCTAGCCATGGTCCGTTGAGTTTGTTTGGGCAATGAGGACGCGTTTACCGCATGAGCCCTTTTCGGTTCAAGAGACTCTTCGCTATGACGCCCATTGAAAAAGAAATGTATGAGCCCTGAGAATGTGCGAGACAGCTTCTGAGATTGGGCGGTTTGAGCTGAGATTTGGTTTCTCAGGCGGAGTTCAACACAGAGGGCGAGTACGAGACCGCCTGCGCCAAGTGGTCAGTAAGTCCGGTGACTGTGCGTGTCCGGTTGGACCGCCATGAGCTGAAAAATGCCATTAAGCCAAGAGCGGGGTTTGGCCTGCTGGAAATGCCTTGAGGCCTACTCCGTGTCTTTTTGAGTTCTTGAGGACCCACATGTGGCAGCCGCCAGAGCAAAGGAGCCAGACAATAGTGAAACATCTGCAGAGCCCACCGACAAGAGAGTCTCAAGGGGGGTGAAACTCCTTTCGAGACTTCTTTTCCCAACAGGTGAAATTCCCTGTTTTACTCACAGGGTGAAACTCCTTTTGTGTGAAGTCTTCATAGGGTGGAAATTCCTGTATGAGAGAAGCCGCCTATAGAATCTGAAGAGCCAAGCTTGATACGCCGCAGGAGCTGCCAGTTGTAGAGCAAAGATCTGGCTTTGACAGAGACGCCTATACATGGTCAAAAGAAGCAAGCCCAGAGCCAGAGCTTTATAAGGCCAGAGCAGCCAGTGCGACATGAGCCAGAGCTGATACGCCAGATACCACAACGAGTCCAGAGCGATAGCCAGAGGCCACAGATGCCTGAATTTGCAATCCAGAAGGTACATGGGTTGACTACTCTGTGCTTCAACACCAATTCTTCCACTTATACATTGATGAAGCCCCCGTAAACCACGAAGTAGAGTCAGTTGAACTCTTCATGCCATATGGAATACGCTCTTACGACCATCTTGAGAACCACTAGAGCACGCCTGAGAATGTCTTGATATCCGTTATAATCTTATATTGAAGCAAGGTCGTTGAAAGCATCCCATAAGCCGCCAAACCGCCAGAGCACAGAACAGAGCCCGAAGGAGCCAAGGGCCATAGAGCCGAGGCCAGCCAGTTGCCAATAAGTCCCAAAGAGCAATGAGAGCCTGAGCAACGAGCCGAAGTTCCACCACTCATTCAAGGAGTAAGGCAGTGAAACCTCTTTAGCCAGAGGATTTGTAACTGACCGAACCTGTTTATTCTAGTTTTTTAAGAGGAAGTAGGTGAAAAATCCGAAACCTCTTGGGTTAAATAAATCATGGACCAAAGAGTCCCCCCGAATATTTGAGTTGTAGAGAGGTTGAACAGTATTTGTAGTTGTAAGAAGCGATATCTTTTGTAGAGGAACCATTGCTGAAACCGCCTTTGATCTCGTGATTATTTCCACCTTGTTGGAGGTTGGAAGAATGGTGTTAATAGCCAGTACACAGTTGGCACGGTACACAGCGGAGAGGCCCAAGTATTTAGTAACGTTTGAGGAAACTTAGCCTCGACACAAATATCCGTGACTCCCTTTGGCAGAGAACAAGGTGAGCAGAACTGATCCCCACGGAAAGACTTCCTGTGCTATGGGAATGTGCTCTTATGGGCTTCGAGCACGGACCACCATTTGGCCTCACGTTTAATATATCCCCCTTAGAAGACCCCTGTGGACGCTCCCAACGTGTCAATCAAGACGGCACAATATCGCTAATCATATTGGTGCCGGGGTGGTAGGAAGATACTTATTGAAAGAAGGTTTCATGAAACATTCTGACGTCACGAAACAGATGGAAAATGATGGTGATTAGAACCAAAGATATACAATTTCGTTGAAGAATGACGCCCACTTCGTGATAGTCTTGGTGTCCTTGCGATCACGGTCAGTTGCAGTCTCAAGCAGTCAGCTCCGACTCCCACAGGTTTTGTCGGTCCCTCTAAATTTCACGGTAGAATCCGAGTCCTTCCGAATCGACTGACCTCCTGTTTCTCCTGGCTCCGGACATGGACTGTTGAAGAGTAGTTTCTAGCCTGAACGGACTTCGTAGGCTTGCCATCAGAACCTCTCTTTTTCCGCAGGTAAATCTGGGTTGCTGTCATTTGCCCGAAAATCTCGTCTTAGGTCGTTATCTGTTTCATGGCGTTCCTTTGATGAAGCTGTACCCGCGTTCCAAATTCAGGGCAAATAAGTAGTAATCATCGAAGTTATACGTGACTTCTAAAAACTACCGATGATCTTGTAGATGAAGTCGCAATCCAGAAGGTACATGGGTTGACTACTCTGTGCTTCAACACCAATTATCCCACTTATACATTGATGAAGCCCCCGTAAACCACGAAGTAGAGTCTGTTGAGCTCTTCATGCCATATGGAATACGCTCTTACGACTGTCTTGAGAACCACTAGAGCACGCCTGAGAATGTCTTGATATCTGTTATAATCTTGTATTGAAGCAAGGTCGTTGAAAGCATCCCCTTTATTATCTGCACCTCCTAACAGCTTGGTTGAATGGAGGTGGGGGACCGGTGGAGGAATTAATGTACACGAGTCGCAGCCCTCGATCTATTCGGTTAGTATACAAGTAGAAGTGCTTTATTTTAACAATCGGATGGGTTCACTACAATCTGTTCATCATGAAGTACCAACCCCACAGTCACCAACCAGGAACCGTTCAACATTCTGACTGTGACCCATTACACCAGGATGTCAACAGGAAAAGGATGTTATCGATTAATAACCCCTTAAAATTCGCACAGAGCCTTTAGAAAGGCCTTTGTACTCCCATTACTTCATATTCTCGCTGTGAGATCAATACATTCTCGATGTTCATTGGTGAGTCCGCCATCCTCGGCAATCTCTGGTGGAGGCTATTGCGGTGATATTGCGCCTGTCCAAGTCCTTGTTTATCAAGAATCTGACATTTCCGGATCACCAGGTCGTCCAGACTTGACTCTAGATAATGTACTCATACAAGGCAGGTTCACTCTTGTCATTGCTGCCTCGATTACTGCTGCACCTTCCCGATCTGTTCCACGGTGTCTAAATAAGTAGCATTGACCATCATGCCACAGTAAACGAAGCTCGATTCATTGCAATCATCCAATGGCCTAAGACACCTACCGCCAGATTCCCGAGAATCAAGTGATACTGTGGGCCGCCTCGTATACACAGGGCAGAATGAGTCATGAAAAGCGTCGACGGGCGCGATGGGAAGGCCCAACTTTAAACCATTATTCATCGCGCGTCAGTAGTCGATCCCCATACGTCAGGTTGACAGATGTCTGGTGGAGCTGAAACATGTCAAACGTCATTGTAAGTTTTAGCACCTGACGGTAATTTGTTTGCGTCTGGCTTGCTCTCGCCCCAGTGGATCGTGTATGCCAGATATCCTCGCCAAACATCCTTGCTTATTGCCTCAACACATGAGAATTCTAACATATATGGGCTCAGGCAACCTCCTGCCAGATTTTACCGAGGCATATCCTTCCAGAAGACCCTATCATCAATCATGGCGGCATAAAGCCTCTGGATTGTACTGTCTAACCTCGCTGTAGAAGACTCGACGAGCTATGACAAATGTTATTTTCGGTGACTAAAGAGCAATGAAGATCAGCAGGTCTTATCGGACGAGGTGGCGTCTATGGTGTCGGCGACCCGTCGGAGTTCCGCTCAGCACTGTCACCGAGAGAAACGGCCGAACGAAGTGGTTGGTGCTGGGCGAGAACAAGAAGCAGTTGAGCTACAGTAGTTGCTGGGTCACTGCGGAGGAGGATAGATATTCTACCTTCGTGTGCATTGCCTAAGAGCAAGCCGTCACATCCGTCCCATAATAGTGTATAAAGTCAAGAAGGATGTGAGAGCATCTGACGCTGTCCACAAGATCAAGGGGGATAAGTTCCATAGAGATGAGTAGGAAGCCAATTTCTATTGCAAAATGTACATGAGCCGTCAGAGAATAGCAAAAGCCGACATATGCATTCGCTATATAGTAGAAACTCAAGCCTTTCGCTTACTTTCGTAAAAGTGTCAATGTCCAACATACCAAGGTGTCTAAACTGAGTCCTGAAGTTCATTGCCAGTCATTTGAATGCTTTGACAAGACAGTTGCTGAAATAAAGCTGAAGTCCCCTTTTCTGTTGTGTCATGAGCAGGAAGAGTTCTTCCAAGCTGGGCAGCCCTTCAAGCCAGATATACTGCTTCCTGACCAACCAGAGTCAAGAAAAATGAGCGAGGGGGGTCAAAGGACAGTTCCAGGAGCTCGGGACAAGTCTGAATGGTAACCCAAAGCGTCTATTATGTTTTCATGACTGAATGTATCTCTTCATGCTGTGATCTGTCGTAAATAACTGTTCTCGATAAAAAGTTGAAATGTGACGGCTTGAAAGAAGGTGTGTATAGAGCATAGACCTGGTCGTGGGGTGTGAAACTTGTTGACAGTGTTATACCATGCCTACCATGGTGTCTAGACCATTTTAATTGTAGTCATAGCCTTGCTCTGAGGTCTTGGAAGGTGTTTTATTCACTTTACAGTTTCAGGGCTGAGCTAAATTCATACGATAAGATCACTTTACCGTTTCTACATGTTGAAGTAATGGAGGTGTGACTTGAGATATGGATCTTGAACCAATTCGAAAGTCTTACTTCCAGTGCCAATTCAAGATCAAAAGGCCTTGGCTGTTGTATTATTGAATACCACGATTAATATCTTGTCCCTATCGTGTTTCCTCAGTCAATATTGATGAGGGAGTTGAGAAGAGAGAAGAGTAATGGTGAAGGCGTTGCTAGGGAATAGACCACTGGAGAATGAGCACAGAAGGCTCGTGTGACTTTTGAACTGGCGTTTGACGTCTAAGCTGATTTAATTGTGATATCACTTGATTCATTTTCGTACCACTTCACACATTCTGAGAAGTATTGGGGAAGGTGCGAGAAGATAATGGACTGACCCCGGGATGGATATGAAACCGTTCTCTCTGAAATACCTCCAAATATAACCACTCTACCGCTTTACTGATGTGTCTGATGATTTATACTGCTATATCAAACAAGGGATTGCTTCCATTCCATTATCAGATGTCCATTTGCCCTGTTTACACTATAGAAATATCACATGATTGCACTCGATATATGTAAAGAATTTAGCTGGTGCATTTTATATAATCATTCATTCATGTTAGTCTCACAAAATCCCAAGTAACAGCCCACTAATGTAATGGCGCCTACCTGCAGAAGGACGGGAGAATCCAGGGCACTACCATGGTCGAAGAACGGCAACCAGATCCATGGCACACGGCCATGACTTGTACACGTATGTGTTCTATCCTGCCACGATCCCATAAAGCAGGTGCCTAAAACATTATATGGAGAAGTTCCATCATCCCAAAGGTTGTCACCTCGAATATCACTGTACAGATGGTACTAGAAAATGGTAAAGCAGAACAGCGGCAGTGGTGAAAAAGCTTCAAAGTCTAACAGACACTCGACGAGGACAGCGTATAGACAGAGGTGTTCTGGGTTGTCAGGTGATACAAGTGCTATTCACAGGGGCTACCACGTGGGTAACTCGTTGACTGCCTGAATAAGCATAGCGACGGTCTACAGGTAGCCGACTGTAGATAGCCAGGTGATTTTCCTGAGAACCAGCTGATGGAAGACCATGCCTCGGACCGAGACTTTGAGGGAGCCGCGATGGAGATCGGTGCCCGACGTATAAATGAATGGGGAGTGTCATGAGCGGAGGACTGTAACTCGTCTCGAACTTCCGAATGGGGAGAGCCTTGGTGAATCCTGAATTGGACCGGAAGGACTCTTCCCCAACTTCCGAATGGGGAGAACGCTGCCCTGACGATTCTCTGACAAGGGATTGTCTCGCGCGACCTCGAGGGGACGGACTAATGGTAGTAAGAATGGGGGTGGTTGTACCGCAGTATGATCATCTCTATCTCACTAAGATTAGTCTGAGTGGGGATCCTGCCGAGTGGTGGGACCATCTTGTCTTGACGACACAAGGTGGTAGGGAGTCCATGGGGGAGGGTCAGAGACCCAGCTCAGGTGGGCCAAGGCCTACCAGGGTTGGAGTGCTGGCCATTGGCACCCTTGATGGGTGGTCTCGAGAAGAGAAGAGCTTAGTAATGTTTTTGTTGTTTTTTCGCCAAGTTTTCCCCGGCGAGGTTGCGGGGGCTGGGTGAGAGAGAGGGATAAGAGAGATAAATGGGATAAAAGAGGGAAAAAGAGAGATAAATGGAGAGAAGTTGGAGGTGAAAAACGTGGCGTGCATGGATAATGCGGGTTAAAGTTGTGGCTGCAGTGCTAAAATTGTCAAAGTGTCTAGAGTAGGATGTGGTAAAAATGTCAAAGTAGTGTGTTTAGTCAGCATTTCAGTTCCTAAGTAAGAATATCTAACGGCAGTTGTTATTTGTCTGTAGGGAAGGAATAAGGCTCACTGTCTTCAACAATATATATGGGTTGATAGTTGATCTTTTAGAGGGGGAGGTTCCTTATAGCAGAAGTAATGGCGCATTAACTTTGACACGGCAATGAAGTCCATATCAAGACAAGACTTGGAAAATCATGTGAGAAACAATATAAGGCCTTTGATTGGTCCCCCTTTACGTCCAATGACCGCGAAAAGTTGCCAATCTGGTTCAAATCGCTTTACTCCATTGTCTTGCTATACGATCGTATAAGGAGAGATATGAAAGTCTAATCCATGGTAGAAGAGTGAGTATAGCAACAGAATAGAGCAGTAGAATGACAGATGGATAGTATTGGGGTTTAATGGAATGATTCTGGTCTCAGGGATACCCTAACCCTGTTCTATTAATAGCAAATGGATCGTTTATGCGTTCTTGAGCTCGACAGACGGTAAGGGGTACATGCATGGCTTGAAGTTAATGGAGATGGAGTAAGATGAGAGGGAAGAGATGATGAACTTGATCGATGAGGAAACACCAGGAGTTGTGATTATACACTGACATTGAAATAGTCTGTGGAGATTCGAATGCCTACAAGAGAGATGGGGATGTCTATGATCTTTCCATTCACATGCCAGTCGGGTGAGTATGCGTTTTCATTATTCCCTATCAAGTGTTCTCTGATACACACGTGCTTGAATTTACGGGGTTATCTCCTATCAATTGTGCTCTGATATAGACATCCGCTCGGATGGTAACTCACATACTGCTTC